>NW_027468881.1:20706449-21331449 GCF_046254945.1 Alosa pseudoharengus
AGCAGTGGCGGAGAGGAGAGGAGAGGAGATGGAGCTGCTTCTATGCTCTGGTGGGTAGAGGAGTGGAGAATGTGGTGCAGCCGAGGCATTCACGTAATAATGATACAGGTGCACACGTGTAATCATCATAGTGCATACAGGCAGAGCAACTGTGCAAATACATACACATGGACATATATACATACAACCTATGCATACTGAGCCATGGAGATACACACAATAAACATACACACACACACACACACACACACACACACACACACACACACACACACACACACACACACACACACATACACACACACACACACACACACAGTCACGTTCACTCACACAACCCTACAATCACAGGCATCTGCTCTGATCGAGGCTGTACTTCAGTCATGCTGGACAGCACAGCATCATGGGTAATTTGCTTAGATTACACCACAGAGCCGTGGGATTGACAGCCTGCTGCGGGCACAATGGTCCTCAGAACCATCCTGCCTCTCTGAATAAAAAAATCGAGATCCGCCATAAGACAACACTTTGAAACATACCCGTGAACAACACTTTGAAAAATATCTGAGAAATATGAAAAGTGTGCTAATTTAATTGCAATGTGACACATTGATGACAAGCAGTCTATATTCTATACAGCTACTGTCAGACACCTAACACTAATGTTAAAAACACACCACAATGAATGCAATCTAGTGAGATACTATAGTACTGCAGCAGCCTTCACCACTTCTTTTTTTCTGCAGACAAATAACCTTTGACCCCTCTGTGCCTGACCTATGGCAATTCTGAGGTGCTGAAAAGCACTTCCAGGTCACACTGTGATTTAGTGCGGCAGGGTCATGCCCCAGGCAGGGAGAAGGCACGTCTGATATTATACCTCTGACCTCCTGGCCATACGCCAACCTCTCTCTCTTTCTCACTCTCTCTCTCTCTCACTCTCTCTCTCTCTTTATCTCTTTCTCTCTCTCACTCTCTGTCAGCAGACACTCCCAGAATGTATCACTCCAGAGCAGGTGCCAACTTCACATAACCAGGGAGAAAATGTATAGACGATATATGGTATATATACATACACGGTATATGGGATGAGATGGGACATTATTCCGTACTGATAAGAGCCGCATGGTGCTGAGCGGAACGCGGAGGGCGAGATATGAAATGAGGATCTGGGAGTGGGTCCGTGGCCCACATCGATATGTCATGTGCTGATAAGCACATGTTTGTGTTGACGCGCGCGGATGCGGACAGCAGTGCCAATATGCATGCATGTTTGTGTCGTCACTCAGGCACAAATGTGAAATAGCACACGGACAGATGTGGAGAGCTCACAGAAGGCTTGCACACATAAATATAAACACACAAACACACATACACATCCGCATACACATGAAGGCAAACACATATAAAGCCTTATGGTACCAGTATGAAGAACATAACATAAAAATTCAGCCATTATACAAATAAATCCCGCACATTCAAATGCACAAATACATACAATTTGATGCACACACACACACACACACACACACACACACACACACTATCTCTCTCTCTCTCCTACACTCACACACTCACAAAGCTTTTGATGGTTGAATGCATGGCTCAGCAGTCACACCTCTCTCTCACACTCCTCATTGATTGTCATGGTGTTAGATTGGTGTCAGGAGGAAGAATGGACACAGAGGAGAAGCTCGTTCTGCCAAAGATTATCTCCCCAAGACACTCTACTCGCCTCGCAGCTGGAGCAGAGCCGTGGCACAAGTGCTACCTGATTCCATCTGTGCCGCCATGCGACCGTTACCACCACCGCTGCCGCAAAAACAAACACCAGCACCGACCGCCACACCGTAATACGAATAGATACTCTCCGTCTGAAAAATACATACATGCGCGCGCATATGCATGCTAAAATGAACATTCAATCATTTATATGCATCGCTGTGCGTGCATATCCATCAACATGTGCATTTACAACAACATCCATACATGTGGGCACATACAATTACACACACACACGCACACACATGTACACACTTGCATAAAGACAACCCACTCTGTCAGGTCTCAGCTTGCCCCATGCCTTCCAATAAAAGTGAGCATTGACGTGCGCCATTCTATCACACCAGCTCATCCCCTCCTCTCCCATTCTACTCAGTGGCAGGGGGGATGTGTGTGCTGTACTTAGTCGCCATGGAGACCACAAACACCCCGCACAGAAAATTCCACACAGAATAATAGCCGGCCAATTGTGTCTGTTTGCTCTCCAACAAGCTGCGGGATTAGAGGCATTTTCTTGTCAGAAGCGTAAACTATTTTTATGTTGGAGAGGGAAGAAAGGGAGCGGGGGCCAAATATGAAAGCGGCATACTAATGCTGGCCCGTGACAGGTCCACCCACCCCTGCTCAGAGAAGAGCCAAGGAGAGAGAGAGAGAGAGGAAAAAAGAATGAGTGGAAGAAAGAGAGAAGAAGAGAGAGAGAAGCCAGAGATAAATCCTTCCAAAAAGCACAAGCAGGAACCAATGAGCCAGAGGTGAAGGCTCCCACACACACACACACACACACACACACACACGCGTGCATGCACATATACGCACACACACACACACTTGTACGCGTGTACACACACACTCAACAGCTTCAATTGGGCCTGTTATGATCAGGGGCTGCTTCCACAAGCAACTCAGATGATAAGCCACCACACAGCCAACAGAGGCATCACAAGCATGGAGGCATAAAGAAAGAGAAGAAGGGAAAGTGTGCAGAGATGAGAGAGAGAGAGAGAGAGAGGGACAGAGAAATGAAGAGCAGACAGAAGAAGAAAGAGAGAGAGAGAGAGAGAGAGAGAAAAGAAAGGATAAAGAGCAGAGAGTGACTGCCCAAAGTTCAATCAGTAAGTGAAAGGAGAGAGAAATAGAGTGAGACTGACAGTCAGAGAGAGAGAGAGAGAGAGAAAGAAAGAGAAGGGGAAAAAAGATGACTCTTTGAATGCTACTGTGTCTGAAATGCCAAACATTGGAGCCGGGGTTGCTGACCTCCAGTTTTCGCTCCCTCCAGAGGAACATTTGCATTGTGGGCACATCTGCGTCCGGCTGACAGGCCCCTTCACTCGAGGAGACACCACCTGCCTGGACAAGACCCACTTGTCCTCTACTGCAGGGGACACAGAGCCTCAGGTCAAATATATTAATTGATCAATCAGTCATATTGCATATCGTCCTCTGGGAGAAATGTCTTATTCAGTGGAGTCTATTGGTTATGAAATACAGTGGTCATATGGTGGAAGACTGCTACAGTGACAACTGAACAATGGCTTCCTGCCACATGACTTTAATGCGCGGCAAAGTAGCATCATCCTGCTTGTGCTCTGGATTTTTCTGAGGTGGTGGAACAAAGTGAATATCTGAATGACCTGATCGTGTTCCGTTATCTCACTCCGTTTTAGTGAGCCCCTCAGTAGTGTGCGAGTCTGTGTTGGAGAATGTCAGATAACGTTCGATTCTGCCTCTGACCGCCAAATCAATCACCGAGTGTATTTTGTTTGCAGCGTGTCAGATAAGTCCAAACAAGCTTAACATGCACTGATTTGTTTCTTATTTGGATCAGCATGAATGGAGGGGGAGTCGGCACAAAGGGAAGCTATTAGCTGTCATCTTGGATTAACTGCAAGGAAAAGAAGAAAAAAAAACCCTCTTGAGCCCCAAACATCCACAACCATTTTCTGCACAAGCGCACAACCAACCCCCTCACACACACTTTTTTGCCATGGCCTCATTACCTCTCCTCAACCTCCAAACTATGGTCTCATTGTCTGTCCAGTGAATATATTCTACACATATATACATACATAAAACCTATATATCTCTAACATATATGTGTGTGTGTATTTGGTTGTGTGTGTGTAGCACACGTGCCGGATGTGTTATTACATTACCTTGGCTGAAGCCAGGCTGGCCTCAGCCGTATGCATGAGCAGACAGAATCAACGTTGCAAATGAATTTGGAGAGGCGTAATGAGAGGCAGCAACTGGGCAAGGGCCCCCTCGATTTCACAGCACAATCATTACCTCCACATAATGCTGAAATAACACGCCTCGCCCTCGCTCCTTGGCACGGCCCCCCCTCCACCACCACCAACACACACACACACACACACACACACACACACACTGCTGTAGCCCTCTCTGGCTGGCCCTAATGGGGAGGAAGACGGCCCAAGGTCAGACGCCACACAGCCTAATGGGAGGTGACAGGTGAAAAGAGCCGCTCCAGACTCCTTTGATTAAAGTTGCATTTTTGGGGAGTAAGTGCTTTTCTCTCTCTCTCTCTCTCTCTCTCTCTCTCTCTCTCTGTGTGTGAATGAGTGAGTGAGTGAGTGAGTGAGTGAGTGAGTGAGTGAATGAATGAGTGAGTGAGTATATGACAGAGTTTGAATGTAAGAGCAAGTGTGTATCTGCATGTGGGAGTTTGTGTCCTAGACTTCATACAATGTGAAAATGCAGTGTCAGAATACAATTATTATGACCGCCGCGCAGCGAAGCGGCGGTCATATAGGTTTAGTCAGAATTTTTTTTTTTTTTTTTCGCATGCCCAAATTTCCATCAATGAGTCCCGGGACACTGAAAGACCGGGGTACACGAAACTTGGTGGGCATGTAACCCCACATGGATAGCATGGAACCATCGTTTTTCGTTTTGATCTGTGGCCCCCCCGCTGGACTGGACCCCCCGAAAGGAGGGTAGGGCAGACACAGTTTTCTGTGAATATCTCGAAAACCGTAGGGTTTAGGAGGACCATTTTTTTTTATATGTTGATCTCAAGGGGCCATGTCAACCCATTCCATAACCACTCATTTCATGTATAGCGCCACCTAGTTAAACACAAAAAAGTAAAAATGAGGTGTTGTAATTGAAGGTATCTGTGACCTAACATAGTCAAAACTGCACGAAATTGGAAGTGTAGGATCATTATGACACCATCTGTATGCACGCCAAGTTTTGTGGAATTCCGTTCATGGGGGGCCACACAATAAATTAATTTATGTTACTATAGACCAACTGGCCTGTAGGTGGCCGGAGACAGTTTTCTGTGAATATCTCGAGAACCGTAGGGCCTAGGAGGTCCACCTTTTTTATGTATGTTGGTCTTAAGGGGGCATGTCAACCCATCCCATTACCACTTATTTCATGTATAGCGCCACCTAGTTAAAAATTAAAAAGCAAAAAATTAGGTGTTTTCATCACAATATCTCTGGCTGACAAGGTCAAAACTGCACGAAATTAAACGTGTAGGATCATTATGACACCCTCCGAATGCATGCCAAGTTTTGTGTACCTTCGTTCATGGGGGGCTTTACAATAAAATAATTTATGTGTTCATTTAGTGACGTACACCAACAAGGATTCCCGGGACACTGAAAGACCGGGGTACACAAAACTTGGTGGGCATGTACCCCCACATGGATAGCATGGAACCGTCATTTTTCGTTTTGATCTGTAGCCCCCCCGCTGGACTGGACCCCCCGAAAGGAGGGTAGGGCAGACACAGTTCTCTGTGAATATCTTGAGAACTGTAGGGCCTAGGATGACCATTTTTTTCCGTATGTATGTATACCAAGAATTGAGTGTGGATAATGCAATTTAGTGAGACAGTTAGAATCATATAGGCCTTTCAGCGTGATTTCTTTTTGTGGAAAAAATGTGCTGGACTGGGCGGCGGTCATATTTTGTACCGCTCTGCGGTACATCTAGTTTTAAGCCATTTCACATCACAGAATGCACAAAGCACCAGATCCAGTCCTTTATGTGATGACCTTTCGTGTCTGGATTATTAAAAAGGACACAAGTCAGCAGTAACTCCACATTACCTACCTAGAGAACACATCTCCCAGAAATAATGCCTACAGCACTGGCCATTTTGTAGAGTATTATAGTTTGACTAACAGAGTTTGCATTCCTTTCCTTAAATAAACCACACAAAGGCTTGCTAATCATATTAAACTATTAACACTGGCAACATCAGGGATAATCTAGTAGACCAATAAGGATACAGAAGCATATAATAATGAATTCGAATTACACAACATGATTCAATTTTAAATGAGTTAATAATCATGTTGGATCTCAGCCATGTCCTCAGAGAGAGAGAGAGAGAGAGATAACCAGAAATGTGAAACATCAATGTCCATAGTATATGTTCATTTCACAATGTTTGTATTAAATATGTAAGTGTAGGCTACATAAATGGGCATATACTGCATGGTGTATTATAGGTATATTGCTCACCTGTGCCTACTCTTAAGCATCACAATCTTATATGTAACCCTTTGTGTTAGGGGTTTAAGGGTCAACTTCTACATAAGGAACATCAATTCTACAATTTTGCTGTTTTAAAATATTACCTTGTGTTTTTTTTGTCTTGCCATGCTAATGTTATTAAGTAAATGACACTAGAAGACATACACATTATGAGGTCCCTGAGTTCATATGTGTGACCTGCTTGACTGCTACCCATTCTTTTTGAAACCATTCTCACAGGCCGTTCTATCACAGCAAACAAAAAGGCCTGTGGTTGATGGCACCGAGTGCCTGAATGGATTTGATTTGGCATGTAGCACAACTTCACCAGATGGCCACCAAGCAGGACCCCTGTGGTGGGCAAATATGGGTTGTTGCTCCAAACTCTTTTTACCACAGAGCTGGCAGACAGTGGAGGCCCATGTTGTTGTTATGTTTGATCTAATAGCAGAACTATGGAGTTTCAAGGTCATGCAATAAATATGGGGATGGTCTATGTTGGACTGGTGTTCCCAACAACGTCAAGTGTTTTGTTTACTGAAATAACCTCAGTGACAAAATAATTTAACATAAGGGCATGCTCAGTGTTTCAAAAAGCTAACACACAAATAGCGCTTGTGTGTGTGTCTGTCTGTGTGGTGTTTGTGTGTGTGATGAGTGTGTAGGTGAAATTACAGGAGACACATACTACAATAACAGAGAAAGGTCATTTCAAATGTGAATTGCAGAATTAAAAAAAAAAAAATAGTGGATGGCAGAACTACATAAAGAAACCTACATCTCTGCTAAAGAGCAGTGATCTGAACTGTACACAAACACACACCCTCACACACACACTCTCTCTCTCTCTCTTCCTCCCAAGAATATGAATGAGGTATTAGTATGCATGGTGAGCAGAGACAACATATCCCAGGGTAGAGAAATATTTATTCACAATACAAATTATCCATCCGCTCGCAAGTACAGAGGCGCACACGAACGTGACACATGCTAAAGGCTGTTAGCCGTACAGCACGCGGCAGCAATCCATAAACACTAATAAACCGGCTTCTCTCTGTGGGTCTAAAAGCAGAGCGCTGTTCAGTGTTTAATGGCCCCTTTTATAAGGCCAGAAATCCTTGACAAGAAAAAAAGGTTTACAGGCCTAAAAGAGGTTTTAAAGCATTGATATGGAGCAATGATTATATTGGCTCATTTGGTCAGCTGTGGAGAGAGAGAGAAATGTATGAATAATATGTATATATCTGGGAGCTAACCCAAGAGACCGGCAATACCTTGTTCAGTTCCTGGCTTTGGTCATGTATTGTTTTTTTAGTATGATCAACACCTGTTTTTCAAGTGTCCACATGCGTGCACACACACACACACACACACACACACACACACACACTTAATTTTCGAAGCACAGGAATGACAGCAATGCATGTGACATTTTTTGGTAAGAGGCCGAGTGTGGCAGTGCTTGATAATAGCCACACTGACACCATTAAGACATCGCTGGGCTGACATATATCTCAGGATAAAAGAGAGAGAGAGAGAGAGAGAGAGAGAGAGAATAGAGTACTATGAAGTGGAAAAAGCCTCTCATCCTCACTTGCCAGCTGACGTGCGAGACATCTCTGGTAAGCTGATGGAAGACATAGCCAGGAGCTCCTGGCACTGACTGTCTACAGGGAAGCATTTATTCTCTGATCAGGTGTGTGAGACTCTGTGACCTTACTCACGTCATTCTGACACACACACACACACACACAACACACACACACACACACACACACACACACACACACACACACACACACACACACACACACACACACACACACACACACATTCATACTTGTGCTCATCCATAATGAAGCTATCCACACCACCGTGGCTCTGTGAGAACAAACAAGCTCTAGACAATGAGTAGTTCTGAATCTTTTGAGATGAGGTACATCATTAATGTATTGCTTTAAGAATACATTACCGTGTGGGGATTTAAAAAAAAAAAATGTATTCAAAAGCTGCAATTTGTAACAAATATACAGGCAAATATGAAAGGATTAAATGCTCTGTGAATGAAGAAATAGCTGAAAACTTTGTTATTAAATGTACTGAAATGTCAACATAGACTGGCATATACTGGCAGAGTAAAGCATAGGATACACAGACACACGCACACACACACACACACACACACACACACACACACACACACACACACACACACACACACAACCACCACCCCCCCCACACACACACACTATTACACTATACAATTATGAAAAATATTAAATGACAAGAATCAAGCGCTTTGTTTTTCATGTACCTTGCAAATTATTTTTATACAACAATTCATTTACTTAGAATTGAAATGATGATAAAGTATTGATCATCTGATTGTGTCCTACATTGCTTTGTGGCATTAATATACATTTAGCTGAAGCAACCGTACACAAGGCTGAAATGTAATTATCCTCTCATTCGGTTCAGTTTAACTTATGAAATGTTTTCAAGTGAGGACTTAGCCAAATGATCGAATGCATTCTGCATGGTTGGTGGTTGTCAGATGCTTTTGCATTACGCCTGGTGTACTTTGCTACTTTCGCAGGGGTAAAAAAACTACATTAATAACTTATTAAATCATATAATCATATTATAGCATGCATGGGTATTCATTTATATATGTGTGCGTTGTCCTCGGATGGATATGCCCAGCAAATCGAGTTAATCACGGCATTGAAGGCAATAATGAGTATAGCATTCTTCTGAGCAGACTAACAATCTTATTAAGGAAGGCTGATGTGCTCCCCAAAACAGAAAGGCAACCTACAAATTCATTATGTTCTAATTTAGAGCATAAAATAAGACAGAGAATCTTGAGGCAAAAACAAACAAGCGACAAGCAAACAAACTGAAAAAGTCCAAAGCGTCATCGTCAATGGACACACATCAACCATGGCTGCAAAAGCACTCTAAAGTGAAAAAAAGGTTGTTTTTTTTTACTTTTTAAAAAGGAATTCTCATTTTCCGCTGCTAAGAGACATTAGGGAAGATTAAATAACAGAGAGAGAGAGAGAGAGAGAGAAAGAAAGAGAGAAAGTCAGACAAAGAGAGAGAGAGTGTGAGAGAGAGCAATGGAACATAATCTGTTAAAGAAAGAGTATCGCTCACCATACACAGTGTTCCCCATAGCTATTCTGAGGTAGCCAGCAGTGAGATGACATGTGATGGATATGAAATCAAAGGCCTGCCAGCCCCACTGATAGCACCCTTTCCAATTCAGGCCTCCCATTACACATTACTGGTCAATAGACCTGGCTGAGGTCTCCTATAGAGGAAATGAAACTGTGTGTACGCACGCATGCATCACAACCTTTCCTTGTCAATAGCGATCTATGTTATAGAAAATCAACAGGATGAAATGATAGATTTCACCTCCATTAAACTAAGTTCAACAGAAGTGACATTTAATGACTTGGAACGCCAGAGGAAATGAACGAAATGATCTTGTTCGGCTCACATTGAACATGCACTGTATATATGCATCCAATAGGTAAAGGGAATTAAATGACACATCTTTACATTGCAAATAGACATACATTGCATTTGTGAAAGAGTAATCCATGATGGTAAAAAGCTAAAAGAGGGGAAAAAATCAAAGTGCATCAGGCAATTTGAGACCCTCAGTAAAGGCCTTACATGACACTGTATAGTCCCAATGAAGTGAGCCCTCTCCTGTGTTGTAATACAATCACTATATCAAATCCATGTTATTTATACAATGGGTACAGCTAGCCTGCACCCCCCCCCCCCTCCGCTCACCCCCCAGGCAGCACCCATCTCCCTCAAATGAGCCTCCACACCCTACATTACATGCTGGTGTCACTGACCGGCCCCTGAGTTTATGAAGCACATCAGCCAAGAGCATCAGCCATTACAGCATGGCAACCCCCTTTCTCCATCTCCCATGAGTAGGTGTTAATCCCCCCCTCTCTCCCTCTCTACCTAAGTCAGAGCGCAGGCAGGCGGTGAGGGGTGGGGGGTGGGTGGGGGTTGGGATTTCAATTCCCATCCTCAGTGGATGTCATTTTGGCAAACTGTAATAACTTTAATGACTGTGGGTTATGGTAATTTTTCAATTAATCCAAATTAAAAAGGATCGCCGCACGGCATTTCAGCAAGGTGCGTGAAGGCTTGTCTGACATGGAGAAACCACAGATCACAGGAGGTATTTGAGTGTGTGTGTGTGTGTGTGTGTGTGTGTGTGTATGTATTTATGTATGTATGTGTGTGACTCTGTCCAGGGAGTCTTCCATTATTTGTTTGCCATCATCATGGTTGTTATTATCATCGTTATTAGTATTTTCATTTACATGATTTTCAGCCCACTCACTGCTATCTGTAATGCCACTAATATATGAATGCTACAACCAGACCACCATTACTTCTGATAGCCCTGCCTTATTGTTGCTACCTGCCTACCTCCCAGCATCGTCATTAATGCAGAGGACCCTGGACAGCAACAGGATCATGTTGATGTGAACAGATGATCTTGCTTACTTCCTGTGGCCTTGAGGAAGGAGAGAAGAGGTGTGGGGGAAAAGAAGAGAGAGAGAGGGGAGAAAAAAGAGAGGAGAGGGATGGGAAGGAGGGGGGTAGGATGCCTCCATTCAAATACGGCCATCACTTTGACATTCTGCTTGACATTCAGGTAGCATAGCAACATGACAACACAGTTACGAGCCCTGTGAGAGAATCGGGGCTTTTTGAAAAGGTTGACATGATAGTGTGCAGGTTCCGTTTATGAGATCATACCATCGCTCTCTCTTTCTCTCTCTCTCTCTCTCTCTCTCTTACTGTTCGCCGTTGAAGGGTCTGTCTCATTTGAAATTTAAAGCACATCCTTTCAGGAATCTGTAAATACCTTTACAAGCAATTCATAAATAGTGTAGTCTTCTCTTTGCTCGTGCGTGTCCCTCATGTGATTTAATGAGAATAGGGGGGCAAAGCAGATCAATACCTCACCATTAAATTCAGCAGAAAAAAATGTAAATGACCTTCTTTAATATTATAACACCGGTTTTGATTGTCAAAGTGGAAGAAAAGAAAACGTGAGGGAAAAAGAAAATGCCAAAGAGGATGAAAATGAAGAAGGGAGTTTAAAAAATCATGAGCTGGTCATTCGGGTTATGTAAATTCACACATTTTGACCACAGTGCTAAATTCATAATTCATAAAGATAAAAGATGAATCTCTTATTAGGTGCCTTGCCTATTTCGATTGGTTCTCTCAATTAAAAAACACAAGCGCCCACTGACTTTTTTCTCTCCTACTTGTGCAGTGATAAGAGCCAAGAAAGAACTGTCCCCTAGGAGCGGATCAATACTGCTACCCTGCTAACCCCCCAACAGCCGTCTGTTTGCCTAAATAATATATTTTCACTTTATGCGCCATTTATCAGTAGAAGAGAAATACTACAATTACAAGCCACAAGAAGATCCGCACTAAATTACTACAATCAGGGCAGAACAAAGAGGTCGAGATCAAGAAGAAAGCGAAAGTGGAAGAAAAAAAGAGGGAGGGAGGAGAAAGAGAAATAGGACGGCTCACTAGAACAAAAGGAGTTCAGAATTGTAAGAATTGAAGTTGATAAAAAAAGACAGAAGAGAGAATACACATCTCCAACTTATCTCATGCTAGCAATCCTCTGAGGGGAAACTCTGTGCTTGGGAGAGCGCAACATGAGCGGATTACAAAAGACAAGCCACAAACAGAACAGACTGCGGGTCAACAAACAGTTCGGAATCTTTCAAAAAGAAAATAATGTTTTTTTTTTTTTAACAAAGCCTCCCCCAACTTAGTGGTGGCTTTTGTCTTGTCCTGTTTAATTTACAGCAGTGCTGTTATCTAATCAATGCAGGTTGCAAAACTATCCACCAAAGTGCCCCTACACCACTTCCAATAAAACAGTGCTAAAGACACAGCTTGGCCTTTACATGAGAGCCACCCCACCACCCTAAACTCTACCCCACCCTGTCAGGCCCCTGTCCCTGAGGATGGAGTGACTTCTGACCTGGATCCTGGATGCTGGCGTACCCCCCACCCCCTCTGGGCACCAGGAGCTCCGGCAGTGCCCACAGGGGACAAGAAAGAGGAAGAGAGCAGAGATAAGACCTGACACTCCTCCACCCTCCTCCATCTCCTCCACGGTGACCCCTTTTCCACAGGCACAGTCTCTCTCGCTGGGGTGCCGGCACCCGTGGTGCAAGGGCTGGTTAGGGAGGCTGGGGAAGTCACAAAGTTGGGGGTGGGGGGGTGGGAGAGTGGGGCTGTCTGGGGAGGGTAAGAGGGGGCAGTTGCAGTACGTGACCAGAGGCCTGAGTTCACATCGACGTGGGACCTGGTGAAAGCCTGGGTGTGAAGAGGGTGACTATAATGAGCCTAAATGTAGGACTGATACAGAGGTAAGCCAATTAAAGCATCCTGAAAGAGCTCACTAAACCCCCATCCCCCAGTCCAAACACCCCCCACCCTCCTCCACCACAGCAACCCTACCCATCAATCTGGGCCAACAGCTAAAGTTTACAACAATAGATTTGGCTAATTAGCAGCACATTTCCTCCCGACATATGCCAGAGAATAGGGGGGCCGAGACAAAGGTGCTCGAACGACGGTATCTGTTTACGACAGATGCAGGGGCCACAAAAATGTGACATATTGATAGGGACCACTCCACACCACATTCACACGGCCACACAATTAGCTACAACTCATATTTTTCTTTTCAGTCGTGCAGCTCTTGAAGATAATGGTGAGGCAGATGATGATGTCCATGATAACGAGACTGAAGTGCCAATGCTAATCTCAGTGTCGCGCTGAATCACAGATAAGTATAAAGCCAGAACTGACAGCCAGTAATGTCGATGACCTTACTATGTAATTTTTTTTTTACTGATTTTATTCATAGTTTCACACATTGCTGTTAGCAATTATAAGTATCTCCAGAAAAGTTTCACAACAATACATCACAAAAATGACATATACAAATACTTACATCTCACGTTATAGTTTCATTGACCTTTCAAACACAGACTGAGAGAGTATAGAAAGAAACAATAAGATCTAGGTCTATCACAGCATCCATCCCAAAGGTATAGCAGCCTCATAGCTACACCTCCATTATTTCCACCATAACAGGACCAGATTGTAGGCCAGACTAAACATAGCATTTATCAAGGCTCACCTGATGTTTCTGGGACAAATATACAGTGAAACAGCAGACGTCTCATGGGAGTTAATAATGACTGTGGCCCTCTTAAGCAAACACAACATCTATAGGACATGTGAGTGATAACCCATACTTCTATGTTCCCTTCTACAGAAATTAGGGGTAAAAACATGGATTTATTCCTAAATCAATATGACGATTTCAGGAGGATTTGAAGCTATATGCTAAAGGAAATTAGGATGTTTTTAAGCCTTTTTCAAAATATGTCACTGGAAGCCATAGCTAATATATTGTGTTACAATAGTATTGAATGCCATTTATGTTCTATTGTGAGATGCTGTCACTCCAAACCACTGCTGTAGAAAACTGAGCCTCAGGCTTATAGAGACATGTACCCTCAGGTCTGATTCTTGACCTTTGACCTTTCATATGTCACTAATGACATAGTTGCAATTCTGAGATTGCTTACCATAGTAACCGTGGTTGCAACAATGCAATGGTGGTAGCTGTCCAACACCTCCACCTGGCCATTGTCAACACACATATACGAGAGGCCCCCATGTCATTAGGATTAGAAAATGAGACCTTGCCTCATCATCTTGCCCACAACAATAGAGGCCTTTGTTGCCTGAAGAGGGTTCTACAAGATGTGGGTGGCCCTGAACTCATATCCAAATGACCACAATACCATAGCTCTGTTTGTCTTTGACACGTCTCTGTAAAAGTATATAAGCACTTCACTTCCTGTTTCCTCCTTTGTCTTGCTCTCGTCTCCTGTCCTGGGCGTCCCATCCCCTCTCCAAGGCCTGGTGGTGTCCAGACAGCTGTACCACACAGACCCCTTCTGCTGCCTTCCCTCCAGCAGCCTCCATCCATCCGCCCCGAACCCTCCTAATCTGATCTAATTACAGAAGTCACCCTTCGTCCAATCAGCGGGAGGAACCCGATTAGCTCCCTGCCATATGGCGCGTCAGTGAGACCCGGGGGTGGAGAGAGAGAGAGAGAGAGAGTCCATGCTCGGCCCAGGGAGAAGCAATCCAACACAGAGTGAGGGAGTGATAGATAGATAGACATGTCAAGGAAGTGTTTGTGTGTGTGTGTGTTCGTGTGCATGTACATATGCTCGCATGCGCTTGTGTGTGTGTGTTTGTGTGTGTGTCAGAGAGAGAGAGAGAGAGAGAGAGAGAGAGAGAGATAGAAAGAGAGATTCAGGTCATTTGATGGCCTGATGTCATCTGGTAAAATAATATTACTTGTACAGTTCCCGTATCATTTCATCAGCCAGGGTGATTCAGTAGTGAGTGTATCTGTCACAACTGCGCCAAAAGCAAGTGGCCTGATTTCTCATAAGCAGTATTACTCATAACATTGAGTGATGCTGATGCCATAACACAAACCCTACCCAGGCTGAGCCAGAAGCTAAAAGGAGAGATATTACACTCCACACTGCCGGCAATAAAGACAGACACTGTGCTCACTGAGACATATAAAGGACAAAGGAGAAAAGCAGCGACAGAGGGGAATATACAAATAGTCAGGGAAAAGCGGTAAGAATGTGTCCATGTGTATTGTTGTGCGCTGACAAAGAGAAAATCTGTTTGGCAGAATGAAGTAGTGTTACTGACGGGAAGAGAAGAAACAGGCCCCGTGTCTCTTTGAAGCACTCTTTATTGAGGAGCGTCAGCTGAGTGGCGTAATGAAACCGATACAGGCAGAGGAGCCGCTAATCAATACTGTACCGGTCAGCAACTCAAAGTGACTCCCATTAATAATGCCTCACAGGCAAAAGAAGAAGGCAGTGTGCAGGGGGGGGGGGATACCAGAGAGGAGCTGAGGGAGAAGTAGAGAGAAGAATGGGAAGGAGGAGGAGGAGGGGGAGGAGAAGGAGGAGGAGGGGCATGTTACTAGTACTCCCTGGACTGAGCCCTTCCTCTCCCTGGATGGATACAGGAAGCAAGTGAAGGACGCGTCCATTTTTGTTGGTAAACTAGTAGCACGTGTACTTGCACATGGAGAAGTTTTGTAAGTGGCAAGTTGGGAGATATAGTTGATTTTCATGAGATAGAGTCACACACAGACATAGGCATGTGTATACAGAAACACACAAACACAAACACACGCACACACACACACACACAGTACAGTACCCATGATATGAAGCTGCAGTTTCTCAAGCAGCCACACGGCTTATCATCATACAGTTGGATACTAACCCTGCCACTAGTCTCCACTCCACAAAAGCCTGATAACCAGAGAGAGAGACGGTGGTACAGTGACCTACTCCAAGACGCCCACCACTCCTCTTCACCCCTCCCTTTGTCCCTTTTTTCCAGCGCTGTTCACTGTGTGACTGTCTGGTGACCCACTGCAGTAACACAACAACAAACAAACAAAAGAAAAAAACAAGAATAGACATATCTGCTCCTGCAGCGCACCACTCAGTGCTTCCTTTGAGCTGCGTCGTGTCGTGTCGTGTCAGGGAGCGCCACTTAGGCATTAGCACCGGGGGTCTGGCTGCCTCCCCCTGCTGCTGTGGAGCTATGGAGCTGCTGTGGTTTCATGGGCCCTTTGCTGGCTGGCTTTTAGATACAGGGTGATAATGTAAACCAATTCCCTGCTCTGCCCTCCACACCGCAACAACCCCTCCCCTCATCCCCAGCATCCCCAGCCTACCCAGGCCCATTGTTCAGCTATCCTCTCCTCGATCTGAGTACTTCATGCTAAAAGGGAGGAGGGGAGGGGAGGAGGGGGGGTGAAATTACACCAGCCATTTAAGAGTACACAGGGGAAATCGACAGAGATGAGAATGAGCAAGTGGAAAAAGAGCAAGATACATATATTAAAGAGAAGGAGGGAGAGAGATGGAGAGAGATAATCAGAGAGAGAGAGAGAGAGAGAGAGAGAGAGAAGGAGAAATAGACAGATAGAGAAACCCATAGCGGTTTGCTTTTCTACAGTTCAATCAGAGGCAGTGAGCTGGAACTGTAAAGGGGGAAATATCATTTCACAACAATGATGAAAAACAACTGCACCGCGCCATTATATTCCATAATTCACAGCCCGCGGCTGTATAAAGGCCATCAAATCAGAACGCAGAATCTATAAACTTTAAATAGGGATTTGCATATGGCACTGGGGTTAAATATCATATGGAGAAAAACAACAGCAACTCCGCATTTGCT
Organism: Alosa pseudoharengus; assembly: GCF_046254945.1. NCBI lineage: Eukaryota > Metazoa > Chordata > Actinopteri > Clupeiformes > Clupeidae > Alosa > Alosa pseudoharengus. The sequence continues at coordinate 20,723,145 of NW_027468881.1, forward strand.
CTCTCTTTTTGTGAAATTGAGTTAATTGGGTATTTGCCTTCTCTGAAAAGGAGAGAAAGAAAGAGAGAGAAAAGGAGAGAGGAAGGGAGAGAGAGAGTGGGTGATGAAAGCTGTATAATAAACTATAAAAGAGAGGGGAAGTTTGCGTCTGTCTATTTGTTGGATGGCTGAGTAAAACAGAAAATTCTTGCAGAGCATCACCGTGAATGGATATTTACCACGACTGACAGGAGTCATTCTGCTCACACAAACACACACACACACACATTTGTACACACACAGACAAAGCTCACATACTGTATATGTGCAAACGCAAATAAATACATAGGAGTACACACAGACAAATACACATACACATACACAAACACATACATCAAACACATAAGGGTGCGCACAGACACACACACATGCGCACACTCCTTCAGCATGAAAGCACCTCAGTGAATGCTGTGATGTGAAGTGTGCGGACGACGATCGGAAATTAATCTGCTTTGAGGGGAACGGGGGAAAAAATAAAAGCAGGAGCGGAGTGGATCACGCCAACCCACTCGCTCGGCACGGAACTTTGCTCAGGAGCCACCGCCACCAATACAGCCTCCATCCCGTTCTGTTGCATCGAGGGGATTGGATCTCCCTCCAGGAGTCATTTACAAAACCCAGCAGCACACATTGCTTTTGACAGACAATACATTCCCCCGCAATCCACCGGCGTATATGTTTGCGGGCGCATAACACAATCGCTGCCATGAGGATTTACACTGTCAGTAGAATACAGATTAAACATCTCCACGACAACAGCGTTGACATAGAGGTGCGAGCGGCAGAGATGGGAGGTTATGATCTGGGCCTGCGCCATACACTGAGAGCCCCAGCACAGCACAGCGCAAATGTCACATAGGCTAGAGACCCCCAAAGCCCAACCACTAAAAGTATTAGCATGCTCTGTAGATTCACTAGCATGTATATTCAATTGGGTGCAATTAAAAGACATACGGAATTAACCTGAGACAGAGTCTTATGGTGCCATGTGTGTGCCAGCTTACATTAAAAAAGGGAGTTTTCTGGCACGAGGAGCTATGTAAGGTAAAGTTTGCCGGTCAGGGATTCTAGCGTGTGGCTCTCAAAAGAGGCCTTCATGCGCAAAAGCCCCATGCCGTCTGTCTGCCTGCCTGTCTGTTGGTACGCAGCTGTGTGGCGATGAAAAGGCTCATTCGCACAGGGATGGATTACTGCACGGGCCTACCGGGCCCAGGCCCAGGGGCCCAAGGGGTCAGGGGGCCCTGAAGCCCAAGCCATTGCATGGAATCATTGCCTCAATATCAACAAATCAGGATATAGGCTATGCATCTGATTGAATTTAGTATTGGCCATTCCCAAAATGCACCAGAATACAGGAAATGACACATCAAACGAATAAAAAAAATTCTGGGGGAGGACCCCCAAACCCCCCCCCCTCCCACATATGCGACAATTAGTGGGGGGCCCTTAATATATCTGGGCCCAGGGGCCTGAAAGTTCAGAATCCGCCCATGCATTCGCACATACACTCTAATCCACTTGAGACGGATTCTGGCCGTGGTGTGTTAAGAGGCACGGCCCTGACACCGGTCGCAATAAGAGCACTAAAAAGGGGGTTGCGCTCTGCTTGGCGGAAGTGGTAATTACCGTAAAAGGGTATCGGTTGGGTGATGTTCCACGGCGAGGAATTACTAGCCTGCTTCATGAGGGGAGTGGAGTAATGACTCCTGTAGGGAAAACTAGGAAAACTATCAGAGTACAGTAAACAGCTAACGGCCTCATGGATGCCATGCACTCTGGCGAGTCTCTTTCAGGTGATAGCCTTCTTTATTAAACGAGACAACAGCAGCAACAGCAACAGCAACAACAGCCTGTCCTGATGGACTTGTGGCAGGAACAACGAAGCAAAGTTTGTGGTTTATTTCACCTTGGCGTTGAAGCTTTTTTTCTTTTATGTTTGTTTTCAGACTAACATACTCATGCACACTTAGACACACATGAACACATACACACAGACGTGCTTTTTCTCAAGAAGTCCTGTCATTCCCCCACCCATGCAGAGAACCTCAGATATCTCTCTCTCTCTCTCTCTCAAACACCCTACACATATGCACACATCAGGAAACACACGCACCTTGATCCATATCTACGTTTCACTTTCACTCTTTGCAAAGAAAATAAAAACAAATTCATCACAGACAAAGGCAAAAAGATAAAAACAAAACAAATAAGCAGACACATGCAAAACAAGAGAACAGAGGGGTGAAGTTTTACAAGCGCGCGCATGCACACACACACACACACACACACTCAGTTCAACTCCTCCCTCCCTGCGAGTGAGTGTTGCATGCAGCTTTCCATTCTCCATTTCATCCATTTACATCAGACCTGATGTTGCCACGCCAGACTACAGACGAGCGACTCCGCCAGTCCCTCCTGGAACGTCTCCGCGGGAGAAATTAGGGCACATTACAATGCCTTAAGATCACATCACAAACTACAACAAAAGGAAAGTTTCTCTCTTTTTTCCCGCTTCACGTCACCTATGTTTTTTTCTTTCTTTTATTTTTTGGGGATAAGACTGCCCCCCCCCCCCCCCCAAAAAAAAAGCACATCACGCAGCAAAAGGAGAATATAATAGGGTTGATTAAATATGGGCCAAACACAGAAGTCTACTCTGGGGGGGAGCAGGTGGCTCTCAGGGGTCTCAGAGAGAGAGACAGAGAGTAAGGGAGAAGAACAGAGAGGAAAAGAGAGGGAGAGAGTGAGAAAGAGAGAGAGAGAGAGAGGGGTGGGGGGGAGACTCGCCGCCTTATGTGGGTCACTGTCGGCTCTCTCTCAGTGCCTGCTCCATCTCACTCCCACAATGCACTGGGGTTAATGGGCAATGTGTCCCCCAAAGCACTCAGCCAAGTGTAAGGAGGAAAACACACAGATAATAGAAATAGAAACGCAGATACACACAGGCATGGCTTAGACGCACGCACACACACACACACATTTACACACAGAAAGACCTAAACATACACAAACACACTAAGAGAGGCACAGTCAGAAACCCACACGCGTCTCGTCTGATTAGGACATCAATATTACATCTGATTCCCATGGACCTCGGGCCCTGTGGAACTGACATGTGAAGTACAAGACTAAACTGCGGGGCAATGCCTTTGTACTGCTCTTCACACTAGAAGTGTGTGCTTCTGCTAGAGTTACAGTGTGTGTGTGTGTGTGTGTGTGTGTGTGTGTACCTGAGCACATGGGTCTACACACAAGAGATCAAGCATGCATCTGAGGCCCACAATGGTTGTGTGTGTGTGTGTGCGTGCGTGTGTGTGAGTGAGAGAGTGAGTGAGTGTGTGTCACTGTCTGGGAATTCAAGTGCATGTGTGTGTATTTCTGTGTATTTCTATATGATGCTACATGGGTGTGTGCGTGTTTGTACGTGGACATATTTGCTCATGTGAGTGTTATGTTAAGTGAATATGTCTGTGTGTGTGTGTGTGTGTGTGTGTGTGTGTGTGTGTGTGTGTGTGCATGTGTGCATGTCTGGGTTTTCATGCAGAGAGGTGACAATCTCTGTCAGTGAGGCGAACTGTGAGGAGCTGTGTTCAGACAGACATGAAAGTGCAGTCAGTCTTCTGGAAGAATCCGGATTCTCTCAGAGGGGGCAGCATGGAGGAGAAGAGAGGGGTGTGGAAGGGTGGGGTCGGGGGGGGGGGGGCAAGATAAAAGGGGGTGGGGGGGGGGGCAGGGCCAGGGGTATGGACAAGCGTGGACACAGCGGCGATGCAGACTAGACACACGTCAGGGATTACTACCACATTCCACATCCACCCTTTTGTGAGTCCTGTCCACTCGACTGCCCATTCAGAGTGCTGGGGGCCTACTCTATTCCTGATCCTAACATGGATCGGTTTCCAACAAACCAAAAACAAGTGCAGACAAGCAAAGTAGTAAACAAAAAAATACACATACATGTTTACTCAAATACACACAAACAATCACACAGAGATATAACAAACATGCACACACACAAACACACACACAATACCACCCCCACCCCCCTTTGTGGGCCTTGACATATGGCGCATACAATTTCCCTCTCAATTTCAGATCCAACTCCCACTGATGGTCTTCTGTGCCAGAAAATAGTCACCCCCCTCCCTCCTTCCCTCTCTCTCTCTCTCTCTCTGTGAAAGTCATCTGCTCTCTGAGCTGTAAGCACCATAGCGCCCGTGCACCCAAATGAGAGCATACAAATGATTTGTGGCACAAGCGTCCCGCCAAGGTGCAAGGCAATAGAAGCAGAGGAGCGCGGGAGGCAGCATGAGTGTGTGTGTGTGTGTGTGTGTGTGTGTGTGTGTGTGTGTGTGTGTGTGTGTGTGTGAGAGAGATAGAGAGAGAGAGAGGGGGGAGATAATGTCACTTTCACCTTGTATTCCTGCAACAGCCCATAATGATCATTTTTCCCCATTTTCACAGCAAATTCGTTTCAGCGCCGGTGAGGGCAACAAGCACCCTCTCCATCTCCAAATAGAGATGAGGGCGTGGGGTGGGTGGAGGAGGGTGGAGCAGGGCGGGGAAGGGGGAAGGAGGGAAGCAGAAGAGGAAAAAGAAAAAAGAAAAAGAAGAAGAAAAGGATTCCGTGGTGTCTATGGTGACCTTTTTCTGATCCAACCCCACTGATGAATCCTAATGAAAGATTTAATAAAATCACAGTTTACAATCTGTCACTGCATCAAAGCATGCAATCCAATTCAACCCCCCCCCCCCCCCCCCCCTCCTCCATTAGCGTACCCCAATAAGAGAAGAAAAAAAGAAACGTAAATGAGAGCCAGCGCGAGGCAAAAGGAGCCTAAATTGGCCTGACAGGACGGCCAGCGCCTGGGCCATTGGTTCCAGCTGGAGCCTAATGTCAGAACTCGTCACATTCATTTGGCCGTTAATGAGTGTGCAGTCAACAAGGTATTCTGCACTCTCCAAGCGCTGTCACACCAGAGATCACACTTGCATTAGACACATCAAGAGAGACACTCACAACGCAGAGTTGATGCTTTTGAGGAGTGTTGACAGTGGCGTCACTTCATGTCGAAGTTTTTTTTTTCGTTTGTTAAAGCATCTCACCTTCATTTACTTCTCTCCTCTTTCCTCCCCATCTTCTGTGACTTTACAAAGTTCTCTGCTGCAATCATTCAATCAATCAAATAATCATTTATGTGCATACAACAGCAGTGTTGGAAATTACTGATTTGTATAAATAGTTTTCCAATATAAATGTATGTAGCATGTTATATAGAAAGTGATGTGTATCATTAAAGACACACAAAATTAGTACAAACAAGGAGTGTGGTGCTGAAACACCCAGACAATTTGGAAGTAGTGGTTGGTTTTGAGTCTCTGTGAAGCCCCACTTCACAATGCTGCCATCTGCTGGTGAGTCAGGGTATGATGTATTGTACTGGAAGTGCTCATGCCACAGACAGTCTTTTTGCGATAGAAACAGGTAAGAGCATTTACGACTCATGCAGGTGATGTTCTCTATAATATTTGCATGAGACAGCAAAATGGAACAGCAGGCCAATGTTAACACACAACCATAATATGATTGCACAGAAGCTTAGGTTTTTGCAATCTGATTATAAATCTGTGCAAATTTGTGTGTGAGTACGTAGAGGGGGGTGGTGTAAAATAAACAGACTGACAGAGAGGCAAACAGACATAAAAGCAACTAATGACAATCCAGGCATGCCGCTGATCTTTTACTTATACGCTAGGAATGGGGAAAAAGCAAGACAGAGAGACAGGGCTGTAAAATGATGTGTTTAAAACTGGTTTAAAACTAAGATGATTAGTATAGTGCCCCCCCTCCCACACACACACACACAAAGACACACACACAAACGCAAACACAAACACTGTCTGAGGTAGATCAGTGTCTGTCTGAACGTGGGCCTCATTGATTGTATATGAAATAGCCAAAAGCCAGGCTGCCGTAAATGGATGCCTGTAATTTCTCACTGATTATATTTCAAATTGCAATTACTCAGTCATATCGACCATGCACATCAAAGACAGGCCTTCTGCCAGCATAATAATCAACCTGTACGCCTGTATGTGAGCATGTGTTGTGTGAGTCTTGTGTAGGTGTGTGTGCATGTGTGTGTGTGTGTGTAAACATACATGTGCAAGTGTGTGTGACAACCGACACGCTGCCGGTGTAAAAATATGTGTTTAAATAAGGACTACTATGTGTTGGTGCGTGTGTGTGTTTGTGTGAGTGTGTGTGTGTGTGTGTGTGTGTGTGCATACTTTAAGTAAAAATGATGGTGAAGCATGTGTATGATAAACTCCATATAGATTAACGTGTGTGTTTGTGTGTGTGTCTGTGTGTGTCTGTGTGTGTGTGTGTGTGTGTGTGTGTGTGTGTGTGTGTGTGTGTGAGAGAGAGAGAGAGAGATAGAGAGAGAGAGAGAGAGAGAGAGACAGAGAGCATTGCAATGTGTTTATCAGGCTCACAAAGCTCAGCTGCATCACAAATCAAAGGCTATTTGGTGGTGACAGAGTCATTACAGCATGCTCATCCTATCAAGCCCAGTGCGGGGCCACACACCAGCCCTTATTCACACACCCATCTGGGTCTCAAGAGCCTGCATGCACGCACAAAGCAATATGCACTGGTTCAACAGGAAGGTGGTGGTGGTGGCATGTCTGAATGTGTGTGCTGTATGTGTGTTTGTGTGTATGTGTAATCACGTTGGAGTAATCACATTAGAGGAATTATGTACATTAATTTTGCAGCAGGTCTATTTGTAAAATTTGTCGGGTTAAATATAGAATTGTGTGAAAATCCGGGGTAATGTGTATGTTTTTGTGACGGAATCATCCAATCAAACAAAAAAGGATTGTGCGTAAACCCTACCACTCACATCTAATCGCATGCACAATCATCTACCAGATTACTTCAACATGAACGCCAAATCCATCTCCCTTGCACACAATGCATTTAACATCTATGTGAAATGGAGCAACCATAGTAGAACAGATTATAGACTATTTCATTGCCAGAAATGGGGATTTCTTTCAGACTGATTGAATTATCAATAGGAAACAAATGTGTCTCAGCAGTGTAGTCTCTGTGACATGACAAAAACCTAACATCTGTCTGCCCTTGTTCAACCCTTTTGCTACTGACATTGCTACCCTACATAACAAAGGAGGGCCTGGGGGCTGGGGGCCAGGCATACACACGTCCATCCATGCACTTGGTCAGACCAGACAGCCCAAAGGATTTGGAGGAGTGAATACCCCACCACTTTTCTGATGTCCATGCTGTGGCTTTCAAACAGAGCTCTTACCTTTCTCTGAGAACTCGCTGTCCTCCATCGCAGAGGTGTAGTACACAGACAGGACTGAAGCTATGAGGGGACCACTTGACCTAAGAGTCCTATTGGCCATGTGTGTGTCAGGTCACTGTGTGCGAGGACAGAGAGTATAAACACAGCTGAAGCACAGAAAACTTTCTAAGAAATGGATGAGAAAAGCCAGCAGTATATGTATTCTGAGACCTAGTGGCCAAACATTAATAGTTTAAACATTAAAGAAAATCATTACACATTGATAGATTAATGCTTAATAATGTTAAAGCAGTCTTTTCCCAATGATGGGTGAACTAAACTAATCTTTAATTAGAAAATCCCAACTCTTCAGTCTAACTTTAAAGTTAGGGTATCAAGTTCACTTTTATTATTTTAAAAGTTTAACTAATTTGTCAATACACTTACCCTGTCTCTAAGGGTTCTGCAAAAAGTTTGCCTCTCAAAATAAGTGCCTTCAGGAGCAGTGATCAAGAGGTTTGCTGGCTGAAGCACCAGAGACACCTACCATGCAGTCTGATAAAAATAAACAAAATGCCCCAAAAACTTCTGCTTCCCTTTATTTTAAAAGAATGTTGACAGGGTGGTTGTGTTGCTATTTAAGCATGCAGGAAGCAAAGGGGAAGAAAAACTCTGTCACAATGCTGTCCATTCAGGGGGAGGACTAAGAAAAAAAGGGGGAGGGTCATTGAAATCATTTCTTGGCTGGGCCAGAGATGTTTTTCTTTGCTAATGTATAGAATAATGAATAGCTAGTGTACTGCACTATATGTTCATTCATTAAGTTGGCAAGTCCAGTTATGTCTTCACATAGCATTTACTGTATGGAACACTATCATTAACCTGAATAAGTTCACTCTTTATCTGCAGGCTATGTACTGTACTGCCTGCTGAAAGGATTCCATCTTTGTCAGGAAAAACTTAAGTGAACTGACAAAGAACGTACCCTCAGGGTAACTCCATTTCTGAATGAATGCCTGAACACACATTCAAGACACACACAAGAGCTTATCACAACGGTTGGACCTGAGGCCATGAAGTCTTCACTGTGAACACTCTGCCACGAGTGCCAGAACAACACATAAAGTGTTTAAGGCTACGAAACAGTTATGGCACATCATCCAATCCAAGTGTCCCAGAGAAGGAATGAGAAAAGCGGGGTGATGAACATGAAAGTTTAGAGTGACTCCGCGGTAGCTTGGTCAACCCTCAGGCAATGCCGACTCACAAAGAGCCTCCGTTCTTCAGGAGATGCTGTTAGCAGCACCCCGGTCTTGTGACTATCTCTCCGCAGCTTGTTTCGCACCAGCTCTTTTCTTGGTGACATGAAATCCCATTGACATAATGTGTTTTTCCCTGTCAAGTAGCCTGCATGCCACCCAAATTGGCCCATATGGTAATAAATAAACAGAAGCAAGTTTGATCACATTTAAGAACAGAATTGAACTCACCTTACATTCTCATGTAGGACAACACCTGTGCCTTTGTCTGTTAGTGGTCGTTGACACTGCAGAACAAAATAGAGGGCATGGCAGTGATTTTCCTATGCAAACATGTCAAGTCACTACCGGACATTCAAAAGCAGCCAATAGCAAGAGCTTGACTGTTTACACAGAGACTGAATTTGCTCACATTTGCATAGACAAGGCAATACAAGGAACCTGTTTAGTGTACACTAAAGCCTATGAATTGAGATGTCTTCATGTAGGCTACTGTAACTATGGAAACTGAAATTTACAATACACCAATCAACATTTTTCTGCGGGCTACATCTTAGTATAGTTAGAATAGTGCTGAAAGCAGACTTTCACTGAGTTAATGATTTCGAAATTTGTTTATGGCAAACACAGGGGGAATGCAGGTTGTGTTGACTTGGAGGTTTACCTTTTCAGGGCGCAAACATTTTAAATCCAATGTAATCTCTGGAAAATGCTTTCACAACACATACAGACAAACAATAGCGCAAACGGCAACAGAGCAATTCCAAACATTCACTACATAGCCTACAAAATATGGGCCTTATAATGGCGAATCCCTTGGCAGTTTAATAAGCAGTAGTCCACGTGAGAACACAGTAGGCTATATATTCTTGCCAAAAACAGGAACGGAGGACGTGATAGGCCTACATTCGCCGTCAGCGCAGTTCATATAGATTATAGGCTAGCCTATAGGCCTACTGCATAAAATATTAAATTATTCCCATAACATTCACTCCGACTACTTAAACGTAAGTTATGACATTCAAAGTAACATTCTATAGCCAAAAACGTAGATACACAAATTGTTGCGTTAACATTATAATATAGCCTAAATAAAAAACACAAGTTTGACAACGGAACATATAAAGGCCATACTATCACCACAGTGAGATGAGCGATGGGTGGCACATGGGCAACTCTGCTAAATCATTGTTTATCTCATTCCGCATTTTTTGTAGGTGTGTATTAGAGATGTTCTGCCCTCTACTGGCTTTGTGAATAAGAGAACTTGGAACTTAAACACATAAACTGTGGTCAGAGTTAGGCCTGTGTGCTAGCTAGGCAAAGTTTTTTTTTTTCATGTAGGCCTAAATGTAAATCAGGTTTATAGTCCAAGTAGGCCTATACGTTGCGTATACAATAAGGAATTTGGTCTCTGCATTTATCCCATCCGTGAATTAGTGAGACACACAGCACACAGTGACTACACAAAGCGTAGGGGTTGGGGAGTATTGAACTGTCAAATTAAAACTAAGTTTTGCAATGGTTTGCTGGTAGTTCAATTCATGTTTGACACATGTTAATGTGGCGTAATCACTTTTTTGCCATTTTTGTGTAACTAACATAAACAAGCAAAATAAACAAGCCACGAAAAGGGAATAAATCGTTTTGTTAATGACCTGCCCTGCTCTGGTTTCATGATAGGTATGACTGATACATTGACAAAACCAAGGTTCATTAAAAAAAAGAAACAACAACAATCTCAAGCCATGAAAAGGGAATACATAGTTTTGTTATTATGACCTGCCCTGCTCTGGTTTCTTGACTGATAAATTGACAAAACCAAGGGTAATGAACTTTGGCATATTTTTGGTTTTGGTATGTTTTCATGATCTTTATGATAAACTGTTAAACATTATCTTTTTAAAAAATATTTTAGTTTTTTAACAAAGTCGTTTGTAAGTAGTTAGTTAACCAATATCCTATAGCTAGCTTTTAATGGTTTAATCATATTAGGAAAAGCTTTTTAGTTACAAAGCATATGACACATTGATAAAAGTGTAATACATGTACAGTGGGTATTGCTTTGAGCTGTTATAACAATATCTTTATATTTATGTTAATCTTTATGACATTTGACAGATGCTTTTGTCCAAAGTGACTTAGTATACAAATGCCACATTAGTAAAAAATAAAAGTTTCAATAACAATCAATATCATTAACAGTAACATTATCAAGTATCAATTATTTTTAATATTATTAACAAAAACTATAAATGTACAAACCATAATTCTGTGAGAGAATTCATTAATTAAGTGCAATGTGAACAGATGAGCCTTTTAAAAGTAACAGGCAACTCATTCCACCAATGAGGAGCCACCAATTGAAAACATTCTACAGATGTCATGTTTCATGTGACGTGAGCAATGCTTAACTCTTTATTCCAAATTGCGCCAGTAGGGGTCCCTCTATCAGAGACTAAAGAATTCCCCCTCACAGGATAGGATTCATGTGCTAGGTTTAATGAGTCATCAACTGATAGCTTTAATGAGAAAGTTGGTATTCAATGACAGTAATGCCAGGCTCCTCATTTGCATATTTTTAACATGACTCTTACTTTCAAGTATGCTATAAGAAGAGTCTGACTAAAAAGGGGTTTTTATTCCTGCAACTGACATATTTATGAATATTATTACAGTGTGATATGTAACAATATACAGCAATTTCAGCAATTAAATCAAAACAATGGTAGATAGCAAATTAATCTCCAATAGAAAGTTGTGAAAATAATCCATGCAAATAGAATAGACTATTTTCTCTGTACACCACACTGAACTGAATATTGATCCCACCATTCAACCTAATGTCCAAGCAGTGGCGTTCAGTCAGTTGAAAGTTTGTCTTAAATGAGCCTGTGCTGTCTGTAACCTAGTTTAATCTATATACATGCCAGTTTTGAAATGTCACCACAATTTTCTGAAACAATACTGTTGGATGTGAAATCAATTTAACAGAAAATCAAAAAATGTTATGCTGCACAGTGCACACTATATATTTTTTTGTAACATTAAATCACAAACAATCAATTAGCAGTGTTTTCTGTTTTTCTCTTTCAAAATTGTGTTTACAACGGGCCACCTCATTGACGCACAAAATTGTGTTTAAAACAGGCCACCTCACATATAAATCCTGGCACTGCTGTTGAGTTCAAGTGAACACCTGTTTTAGAGTACACCAGACAGAACATTGCCATTCTACCTCATTAGGAGTAGTACACAATCACTTTTATATCTTTTAAGGGCATTTTTATTGGGCCAAAACATTGCCGTTTCCTCCTGGTCTGAAATGGTGAAGAATGTAGTTCAGTAGTCTAAGGAGTTAGGCGGGCAATCTGAAGGTTGTGCTCTGTGCATAACAGTACAAGCACGGTAGAAGGTGAAAATTGCCCGATGCATCACTGGTTCCTCACTCCTCTCCATCGAGGCCATCCAGGCAAGAGATGCTTGCATAAGGCGCACAGCATCAAAGCCTGTTTTCACCCCAACCACAGACTGTTCACCCCGCTCCCCTCTGGAATGTGCTACAGGTCTCTCCGCACCCGAACCAGCAGGTTAAGAGGAAGCTTCTTCACTACGGTTGTCACCCTACTGAACACTGCACCTCGGTGACAACCAACCAACGAATCTAATCTTGAATTTAAAAAATATGCTATATAAATACATTTACTTTACTTACTTTCCTTCAATCTAAGGATTCTCTCCTAATTTATAAATGATAAATGCCTCATGTCTCAAGTTCTTCCCATGACTGATGCTGAAATTCAGAAAACATCTTCACCACAAATATAGTTAACTTATATCAAATTCTCCCATCTCTTAAAGAAAAACATCAGATGCTTAAAGTATATAAGGAATATAAAAGTCCAAGCCTCTGCAATAATGTGTTTCTCACCCAAGCCACTCTACCTCTCAAATGTTAATTGTTTGTTGAAATGTTTGTTTTCACCTCTTTCATTACACAGTACGACACTTAACAATAAATTAGCTTGAACAGGTTTGATTGAATTGCTTATTATGCCTCCTGCAGAGCTGTTTGATTATGAAAAGGATGCAGATGCCATTAGAGACCCAATCATTTTATTTATTTGGTTCTGACATCAGGAATGACGTCCAGTCTCGAGGTAACACTTCATAAATCTTGCCTCTAGGTGACAGTGTTGTAAAACTTTATCTTGCTATTATACAGCGCTGTTCCAGTGTCTGAAAAAACTCCCCTTTATGCAAAAAAAAAAAATTATGATAAATGACATAGCTGGGCCAAAGAGATTTCCAAGCTGCCATTACACAAATGAAACTCTGTCACATAATAGTGTTTGAGGCCCCAGCCGTGGCGCGGCTGGCTGGGGCACCTGCACCGTGCGCCGGCGACCCGGGTTCAATTCCACCCCGTGGTCCCTTCCGGATCCCACCCAACCCTCTCTCCCACTCGCTTCCTGTCATTCTCTACTGTCCTGTAAATTAAAGGCATAAAAGGCCAGAAAAATAAAATATAAAAAAATAATGGTGTTTGAATTATACTATGGTTCCATTCAGAATTGCACACTTTAATTTAATATATGCAGGGAATTTAATCATAATTTTCTTCGACACTGTCCCAAGTGCTATCTGAATAGAGATATATGAATACACCCACTCAAGCTCTGGAGACCCCATCCTTGTGTTATCTATGCTTGAGATGTTTTATAACAGTTCAGCTCTTCTGACCTCATGTTTACCCTGTATGTAACCTCTGATTTGAGCTCTGCTCCGCTTGCTTGGCACAGTGAAACCATAACCTCTTATCTTGGTTAAAGGGAACCGGAGAAAAAGGGAGGATGAGGAAGATAAGAAAGACAAAAAGAATGAGCAGACAGAAGAAAGTCAAAAGAAGAGAGTGGACAAGAATGAGAAAGAATGGGGGAATGGGAAACAGTTGGATAATTTCAAGGAAGAGAATGATGTCTTCAACATTATTCACAAGCAATAAAACATCTTGAGCAAGTATTGCTTACAAGGAACTACTACTTTTTTTATTGCAATCTTGTATAAAGAACTGATAGGAATATTCATGAAACATATGCTTCACTCTCACTATCCTGATGCGGAAATTGACACTGCATTCCATCCGTTCAGTCCGCCCCACAGTAACACGAACCAAAGTCACTGTGTTGGAAATAAGGAAAACATAGAAGATACAGTAAGTCAGAAAAGTTTGTATCAGTGATGAATGTCAAGGATCACCCAGTACCCAGTACAGCTGTAGACCGCATGCATGCACAATAAATTGAGAGGGAATTGAGAGGAGGAATAAGTGACAGCTGAGATGGAAGAGTTAAAGGAGTAAAGGAGGAAGAGGTAAAGGCTAATGCAGAAGTGAATAGATAGGGAGAAATAGAGGAGGATGAGATTGAGAAGGAGAGAGAGAGAGGGGGGAAGAAGCCAAAGACTTGACGTGATTAGGGAGAGATGGAGGCTGAGATAGAGAGTGATGAAAGAGCAGAGAGTAAGAAAGATGTTCAGAGGGAAGTTGAATAAGTGGAAAAAAGAATAGAGACATAGAAAAAAAGGAGAAGGTTCACCGGAGCACACAGAGATGGCTTATAGTTATATTTTATTATGGTGCACAGCAATAGACTAACGTTTTGACACTTCTGTGTCTCCCATAGACTCTCACGAAGACACAGACATGTCAAAACGTTAGTCTATTGCAGTGCACCATAATAAAATATAACTAAAAGCCATCTGTGTGTGCTCTGGTGAACCTTCTCCCTCTATGCATGATCGGTCCTCTCCCGTGAAGCACCAGACATGAATTCAGAAGTGTGGTGGAACTACCTTCTTTGATAGAAAAAATAAATCAAAAGAAGTGTATAGGCAAAAAGCAGGAACTTGAGAATAAGACACAAAGAGCTGGAAAGGAGGCAGAGAAAGACGATGAGGAGGTGAAGAAGGGGGAAGAAAGAGGAGGAAGAAGAGGATGAGAAAAAAAGAGATAAGATGAGAGTGAAGCAAAGGCAGTACACCTGCTTATGTTTCCCACAGTGAGTACTAATTACAGCAGTCTTCCGGTGGACTGTAGACATGAAAAGCATAACTGATTATTATTTTAGCTGTAGATTAATGATAGGGCATGTTCTAATTAACTTGGATTAATGTGTCATGTCCTTCTGATCTGCTGTGTTAGAAGAATATGTTGATGAGAAGAAGTGAATGAAGTGTCCATCAGGAAAAGTTCAAAGAGTGTGCATGTTTTAGGGACAAACTAACTGCTTTGATGGACAGCTTTTAGTTCCTCTCCAAAGAAAGAGGTATCCCTGTGATATATTTTTTCATTATATCCCAACCCGATAGATAATATCATACGTTGTCAGCCAGGAGAGCATGTCTGTCAGGATAGGCTGCCAGACAGGAAAAGACCAACAAGGTCACAAGGAGTGAGTCATGCACTTTTAGTGATTGACACAGATTGAGTGGTTAATAATAGCCCATAAATAGACTGATTGATGCTCTTTTACAGAGAAGAATACTGTCGAGTTCAGGAGAGGAACAAGAGTAAGGCCAGTCACCCAGAACAAGTTGCATGTGTACACACAGCCCTCAAAAGAGAAAGAGAAGAGGAGGACATATCAACGCAGGACATTTCATATCACTCCTTGTGGCCCCTCCCAACAGCCCTGGTATAATGGGGTACCAACTATGATGACCATGAATATGTTTTAAAACACTCTACTGTTGGGAAAAATCGAATATCAATAGGAAGCTGGTTTCAGTGCTGTGTGGCATAATAGCTAAATGCCATTTCCCCTTGCTTGGTTTTAACCCTGGGGACTATTAATTGACCAATTCCAGCAGATCTAAGCTCTCTACCAGGTGTATATTGGGGAAGCATTTCAAAAATAGTTGGGGACCCCAAGTCCTTTCAGTGACATGTCTTAGGAGTAGAACCTTGAAATCAATTCTGAAATTAACTGAGAGCCAATGTAAAGATTTAAGAATGGGTGTGATAACTCTTTTTAGTGGTTAATAGTCCAGCAGCCCCAGCAGGAGGAGGCTGCTGGGGCTTGAAATCTCCTGACAATATTTAGTGTCACACTCTGTCCCTCGTCTCCAGGTAGTTTATAGTGATAATAAACAAAAAAGCTATGATATAAATCTCTCAAAATGCACAGGTAATCTTGAAGATAATTATTTTCCTGCCTATACTGCAAGGCCAGTACCAAAGAAAACTTCTTGCTGGACATACATTACATAATGTCAAACTCAGTCTTTTCCTCTGACTACCAGGAACTTGAAAGTTCTTGAAAAATCATGGTTCTAACCTTGTTAACATATCTGTACTATGTCTGCTATCTTGAATTTCCCCTAGGGATCAATAAAGTATCTATCTATCTATCTATCTATCTATCTATCTATCTATCTATGCTTAACAAGGCATGTCTTGAGCAAAATAAGCTGTCAATGTCATAGATACGTTCAGCATCTAGTCATAATCGTGGTTACTGACCCCAAATTGGTGGATAACACCCCAATGTGGGGGAAAGCATAATTCGATCCGATTGAATGTACCTAATGGAGGTGCACCTGCGTGAGTAGAGAAAACACCTAAACAAGTTTAAAGAGGTGATAGACTGATTATATAGGGTAGGCTATTTCACACTGTTCCTTAAAGTCTCCGAATAGGGTATGTAACATTGATTGGGCAGAAAATGGCCTGGGTGCTGTTATATGCACCCTAATGCAACCTTAGAATGCAATGAAAGGGCTATTTTTAGTACCTCAATATATATTCTTTGCAAAATGCATTGAATATTTACAGACCATGGCCAGTTGAGAATAAGAGGGATGGAAAGGTGAGGCCAATCTGATACAAGTGTTAGCAGTTATAGCAAATAAATAAAATGTTTATAACCAATATGCATTCATTATTGGTTCAGCATATGACCAAAACACACGGTTTGATCAAGACAACAAAATGACAAACTTTATATTGTTTCAAAACAATCATCCAGTGTTTTCCACCCTATTCTCTTTAAAGGCAATGCAAAATCCTCGAACACCAGTCGCATCAGGTCTAAGACGTAACCTGTGTGAATCGAAAAGTTCTGTTAGTGCCTATACCGTTGCATATTTTGATTCGTTATTTTGTAATAAAAAATATATATTTTTAAACATACACATTGTTGGATCTTTTTATTTATTATTTTTGATTTCTCCTCCATCTACCCATGTCCTTGATTGCCTAGCCTTTCTGCCCCCCCCCCCACCCCCATCACCAACACACACACAAAAAACACACACACTTACATCATCACTGTCATCACCTCACATACATACAGCACACTGCTTGCTACAGTAAGCCTCCTCTACATACTTGCTGCACACTGCCCCCCCCTCCCTACATACATAGCACATTGTCTTCAGGATCTTCTCCAACACACATCCTCTACATACTTACAGCACACTGCCCCCACCTACCCACACACACACTACACACACACACACACACACACTGCTCCACTCCCCTCCCGCCCACACACACATCTTTACTGTCATCACTCACATACATCATACATACAGTACTCTGCTTGCAATAGTAAGTCCCTTCACCATACTTGCAGTACACTGCCCCCCCCCCCCCCCAATACACAGCACATTGTCTCATGAGGAAGCTTCTCCAACACACATATTGCACACTGCCCTCTCCCCACATACACAGCACACTATCCCATCTCCCCTGTCATCCCCGCAACACACACACCTGGCAGTGCCGTGGATCGATCTGCCCAAGGTTTCTTCCTTGGTAAGGGAGTTTTTCCTTGCCCCTGTTGCTCTTGGGTGCTCCTTGTTGGTGCCCCCCCCCCCATCCTCCCCCACCTTTCTTATGCAGTCCTTGCCTCTTAATCTACTAAACCCCTCTTCTACTGCACGTTTTACCCCCCCCCCCCCATAAATGCACAAATAGGCTGACACCAGACATAATTTCACTGCATTTCTTACTTCCAGTAACTATATGCATGTGACAATAAACTTCCTTGTATCCTTGTATCCTTGTATCTGTCTTCACTTGTTTGACGGTGTAACCTCCCCTTTTGGCCTTTGGGAACACAAGTCTGTACATTTGCTGTCTTCCGTTGTGGGTGCTCAGCATTCTCATTCAAGTGCATGGCTACAAGGTACAACCTAAACCAAACAACAGAAATGTTGTAACACAATTGTGAAAGTCACTATTGTATGCACACACCAAGCGAAATACTCCTGTTAACTCATAGCAAAAGCATTTGCTAAACCTGTAAGCTGTGCAGAAGCTGTACTCTAACCAGTGTTGTTACAAGTGCCTTTCAGTTAGAGCAGCCTAAGGGCCTATCACATTACACGCGGCATGCGCTATTAAAATTGCATTATAGTCAACGGCTTGCGATATGAAATGCATTATAGTCAACGGCTTGCGCTATGAAATGCATTATAGTCAACGGCTTGCGCTATGAAATGCATTATAGTCAATGGCTTGTGCGCGCAAGAAATGGTCTGCCGCTGCGCTGATCAAAGCGCAGCGCAAGCTGTAAGTCATTGGTATTTTGCACTGAGCCCAGCGGCAAGCACAACAAACATCTTTGGGACGTTACCTCAACCAAGAGCAACCCAGCGGCTAAGTATGTCTTCTCAGCTGCATTGCCTCAAACATCTATAAAAGTAAATCAGTTGTGAAGTGAAGGTTAGACAAACACATCCTGCAGAGGACAATGATCACAATACCTTTTTCATCTTCAAAATTGAAACTCCACAAAAGTGCAGACAGCTGAAAGTTGCCCACAGGGGTGCTCCCAATAACTGGCTGACTCTTCCACTGTCTGAAGAACTGGCAGTGAGGGCATAGTTGGTCAATAGGGCATAGTTGGTCAGAAGGGCCCTCTTCTGTGTGGCAGGACATTAAAGAACCTTGGGCAGGCTGAGGAAGCATTGCTCAAAAACAATGTATTTTGCATCACCATACGATGACACTGATATTACTTAAGAGATGATAAAGAAGAAACAACATTGTCCATCTCAGTCAAAAATCAATTGCACAATCTGACAACAGTCACTTTAAATTGTCCAAGGTTTTCAAAACTGTCTTTGGTGAAATGGTTCGAGCAAATGAATAACTGAGTGTCAAACTTCACAGAGATCTTCTTATAGACAAACATTAGCTGTGCCCGTCGAGTGTTTGGTTCCTTGGGAAGACAATGAAAAGTGTCAGCATTCCCTGTACAGCTTGGGACCCTGCATTTACGACCGTGGCTCATTTTCAATATCCTTGAAAAACTTCCAAACTTTCTTTGTAATTCCCGTTGATGGACACAGAGCAGCGTGCAGCTAGTGTCTGAGATCTATGCGACCTCCATTCATGTTCCTGGGCAGGGCCGGAGTGGGGCCACTTTTCAGCCCGGGAGTTTCAGGCCCAAAACCGGCCCACTTTTTTAGTGGTGGTGGAAATTGGATGAATAAGGCAACATTTCAGCTCTTACTATTCTGTAGTTTTTATTATAGGCTACCAATATTCCACTATTCCACAAGGATAAGTTGATAAGTTAACAAAAACAGGAAGGAAGAAATAAAGCATTTGAAATGTATCCCACAATTCCACTAAGAGGCATATTGAACTATTGTTTACATGTTTTTTCTGCATGGGTCAGCTATCATGTTGTTGTTTGATTTGCTCCTTTACTACACCCACTTCTGAGCAAACAAGGCATATAGGTTGATCATGTAGCCTACTGCTGTCATATAGCCTACTGTTCTTTCTTACATAAAATAATTTTAATTCATATGGTTAACTCTATTATCCTTTCTACTTGTCCCTGTAGTCATAGCTAATTTCAGGCTCATCATTTTCAGCAGAAGACTGGCTGATCTGCTGCTCAGGCTACTTTTATTTTAGGCCTAGGCTACTGCATACACAGATCAAGCTTGAGTTTTGTTATCAATATTTGCATAATATTTGCAAAGTCTATGAATCGCCATATTGATACAAAAAGGCTATTTTTTTTTAATTAATTTAATATGTTGCTTGCGAATAGGTTGACAACGCTACAACGTCCAGTATTAGCCCAATAATTAGGCTACGGCGCTATAATCATGGCTAATTTACCAGTTGCCACTTATTCTGTCCTCTTCAAAAAAAATCTGGAAGCTTGGCACATTTGGCAGCATTTTCCTCCAATACTCGTCTTTTTTACCTGGCCTTTCCAGTCCCTCATGGCCTCTTTCTACCATCCATCCTCCCTGACACTTATCACTACGGTAGGGCCGGCCCAGCTGGTATCTGAGAAAACTTTTTAGAAAAGACGGGCTTTATGGACCCAACCAATTAACTCTTCTTGGGAGGGGAAAACAACCCAGAGGCTGCGGTGTTAGGCATAGGATGCGAACGTGTGTAGCCAACTGAGAAGATAGATTAATGTGGCAAATGTTAATATTTTTCCCTCGATCGGCCCAAAAGTGAAGCGGCCCACCGGGAATTCTCCCGATTACCCACTCCGGGCCTGTTCCTGGGCCAGAACACCAGTGGGCTAGCCTCGTGAGACCATCCTGATCTCGCGAGCTTCAGGGTTTCACTCGCAGATCAGTCTGGATACTTTCCGTTAAAGAAAATTTGGAGCAGTTCACCAAACGAACGTCCAATCAGCGTTGGCTTTGAGGCGGGGTGAGGTGTGACGCAACGAACAACATGACGGCATCCACAGAGATGAGCATAGCTATCGCAAGTTTTATTCAAATTAGAAAGTATTCCTGGGTAAACTGTGAAGCTATGAGTCTCAGCCATGCAGCTGGGAGGAATGAACGACACAGACATCCTACACGGCTGATTCCAGTTCATAATGGAGGAATATACTATCTTCAGAAGTGTAGGGCCTACCATGAAAACTTGATGGGAATTGTCGTTGATTAGGTTCATAAATGGTAAGTTAAAACATCTTAACGTTTGTCACGTTACCTAACTTAATTGTATGTTAAACGGCATTAGAAGAATACTTTGTTCATCTAATTGGTTGATTTGGCCCGTCGATAACCAACAAAGGTGGTGATAGACAGATGGTTTATCCAATCAGCTAACCAGTATGTCCGCCCCTTCCCAAAAGTTCTTCAATGAAAAGTTCCCAGATGGATATGCCAGGTTACCAGTGGGCTGGTCTGTATGTAAATTTTGGGGCGTGACAAAGGTACAGACCAGAGCCAAATAAGGTACAGCCCCCGAGTTGACGTCAACTATTCGCCTTATTCACCCAGCGGCCAGAATGAGGCTAAAGGGTACACTTGCCATTACACCTCAGTCCAGCAGATGGTGGTGGTAATGCACTCCGTTTGCAAACTGCCAAAACAAAGCTCACCGAAAAAGAAGAAGGGATCACTGGCCTGTTCTTCTTCTATCTTCTATCTATGCAACTTATCTATCTATCTATCTTTTATTAATTAACGTTGTCCTGACATGCATCTGACTTCACTCTGCCCACAATATGCATGCACTGTTGGCAAAATATGCTGTCAAACTTGCACCCTAAATCTTTTAGCAAAAATCAATAAACGGCACAAGAAAAGTTTGGATTTAGAGTTATGTGTCAGCAGGGTTAAGGGTAACATTAAGGGTAAGGGTAACATTAAGTCCCAAGTTTTGGTAATTTCAGTTACACTACCAGAACTATCTCAAGTGGAATCATTGCAGAACTGTTGTCAATGGCTAGACTGTTTAGCTTGGTTTGGCAGGCTAAGCTTTATGCCATAACACAACATACTCTTAAGTTGCACCTTAATTTATTCTCACATAAATCCATGAAGAAGGTGTCAATTTATTTAAGCCTTGAGGAAATGTATCATTTTTCCATGAAAAAAGAAGTATATTTTAGGAATAGAGAGGGTTTAACAAACTGCTGTAGTTCATCTTTAACAATACTGTGATAGAAATAGGACATTTAACCCAATTCTATTTGCGTCTCATGGCAGTCAACATGATTTGATACATTATTTGAGTAAACAACTGAAGAAGCGTTCATGATTTTATTGTAACCAGTGAATTTGTCTGAAATGATATCCTTCCCACTAAAAAGGTCATCACCTGTATCGCTTGTAAGGACAATTAATGTGTGGAAGCGGCAGATTAAGCAATAGAATTATTACTGCCATCACTGTCTTGGCTTGTCACCAATGTTGCTTGGCTTGACCCTGTTCACTGAATCACACCACTGCACAAGTTAATGATGCCAGTCACTGTGTGTCATTCTTCCCCCGGTGTGAGGGCATTTTAATGAATGTCAATGACTTTATATGAGAGCCTTGTTCACTCTTTGCACAGCCTTGCTCACTCTCATTAGGGATAATTACACTGAATCACAAGATGGAAATTCAGAATCGCCAGTGCCAAGTCGCGATGCTGTGGTTCTGTTGTGATGCACAGCTTAGTATAACCAGTCTTCCTGTTATGGAATTGACTTCCTGGAGCTGGACTGGAACACACCAACTGGGATATAAGCTCATTTACCTTCTATCACATAGTTAAATAAGAGGATGCATATCCCTGCTATTTCACCAAAGGTTGACATGCTCCTTTTACAAACAAATCTATAGATTGTCAGACACTGTAAGACAGGAAGCAACGTTTGGCTGCAAAAGTGATGAATTTCTAATCTGAGTGATTGTGATAGAGGGACAAGAAAAACAATGATGGATGATATGAAGGACTGAATGACGATGAACTGCTCCTGAAGTCCGCACTAATGACATATTGATCTTGTCAGTTTTCACAGGGGGTGACCTCTCAAGCCATTTTCATTTTTCTTTGATATTCACCTGACCTGAACACAGTATATCGCTGATTTTTGAGGTAAGGGACAAAAACACTTTTTATGAAAACTGACATTTATTCACTTCATAATTTGATTTGGTCACCTCCATCAGACACATCAAAAGGTATTTCATTTTTAATGTTAAGCATATATGATCAGTGTTCTTATACAAATAATAAGACATCATTTTTGTGTTTTTTCTACAGTGTATTCAGGGGACAGGCAGAAAAAATGAGAAAATAATCTTCTGATAATTATGCGTATTTGATGACTGTCTTTTTTCTTAAAAGTGAACACTTAACCTTAAAGCACATGGGACATAAATTCCACCTAGACCTGAACAAAAAGGTGGTAGTGTAGTGAGTGGTTAAAGCCATACCAAAGCACTTTTCCTCTTCGGTTCCCCTACAGGTTGGAACTGGAATTGTCCATTACTGCTGTTGTAAATAATTTAGCCGCAGCCCATTTATATGTAGGCCTACCTGCCGTGTACGCTCCACCCATAACCTTGCTCCACCTATCGGCTATTGTAACACTTGCAAAGCAAGTCAAATTTGTAGTTTCTTATGTCTCATTCAAACTACAGATCCGCTACCAGATCTGCCAAACTTCCATAGTGCGGTTATAGCCGATAGAGGGCCGCAAAGCGAATGCAGAGGTGCCGTTCACACTGTTACGAGTTGATGAACCACTGAAACAATTATGGAAACATTTTAAGGTACAAAAGAATCTTTGGTGTTGCTTTAAGGAGCTGGTCTAGCATGCTAGCATGTAATAGCCTAAAAAGTTGTAGGTTCAATTCCTGGCTTCCACTGTTGTGCCTACCCCAAGTTGCTCTGGGGACTCTTTTAATAGACTTTTACATTGACTTTTAAATGTGTAAAGTTTGATTGGCCTGTTGGTCAATGAATTGACCGGTCTCGTCCATGTTCCAGATGTCCGATGTCTTAAAGTTGTGGCGGTCAAGGAGTACCTGCAGAATTTTTTTTTAAAAAGCTGCCACATTCATTTTATTAAATCTTGTCAGGTGGGAGTTGCTTGTTCCCTAGGGATGGCGGATGGAGAGACTCTGCTATAGCTGTTAGCTGTGCACAGCAACTCGAGCTAGGCAGCAGCAAATTTTTTTTTTCAGTCTGACAGTACTCGGTGACCTCGAGAAAGAGATCTATGTGAAAAATTGGCAGTTTCCTATAATGTATATGAAACCATTGCATTCAATATTAATGACTTGATAAGTCCAATACCTTGGTCTTAAGAAGCTCGTTTGTCAAGCGGTGATTATATTTAGTTCTAACTCCTCTTTTGCACTATGAGGAGGAGTTTTTTTACTCTGTGTTTAGAACAAGATTTCCGCCTCTTGTATGAGGCCCTATCCATGGAGCCCACTTCTGGTAGCTTGGATGGACGATAAAAGGATTTGACTTATTGCCTTTAAATAAGAGAAAATTAGATTAACAAGATAACACATTGTAATTATATTATTATATAATCGATTCCATAACAAGGTTATGTTGGTGGGGAATTCCTCCTTTTTACCAAATATAATTACTTTTAAAATTTTGAGACATCCAGTTGCTGATTTGGTCAATACACTGACAAAGAGATTCAAGGGGACCATAGTCATTTGGTGACAGAGCTAAGTAAAAATGGGTGTCATCTGCATAGCTATGATATGAAATCAAATCATTTTTGATGATATGTCCAAGTGGAAGCATATAGAGGTTGAATAATAGTGGCCCCAAGATCGACCCCTGGGGAACACCAGGTCAAGGGCGGTCAAAGGCAACAAAGAAGCTCCTTTCTTGTAGATATGATTTGAGCAAGTTGATAACTATACCTGTAAATCCAACCCAGTGTTCTAATCTGTGTAGTAATATGTTGTGATCAACAGTGTCAAATGCATCACTAATGTCCAGTAGCACTAGGACTGATGTTTGTTTCAAAAGGTATGAAATGAAACCCTGAAATTTCATTGATTTTTTGGGGTGTTTATGTGCATCAGCTGAAGGAGGGAGAAAAACATTCCGTAGCAACTGGTCATTTGAAGATGAAAATGCGTTTTGTGCTAAAAGAATTGTCCTTTTGCAATTTCTGTCAAAGTGCTGCTTGGTAGACATTATGGATTATTGTATATTATCATCAATCATATTTTGAGGTCATGGACGCAGCAGCACACTGATATCATGCAGCACTTGAAAATAATCCCCGTAGACTAACTTCCAGCAACAAGATTGAGCTACAGCAGACAAATTGGTTAGTGACTGGATTAATACGCCTTTCGAAACTCATGCTCTTTCGTCCATTCTGAATTGAACGAGGTCTTACGCTTTGCCATGATGCTAACTTTCCGTCAGTGAAGCCGAAATACATATGACGTAGCAGCACATGGAGCCTTGTTTACGTTTTACGTTTAAAAGCCCTACGTTTTTAACCAATGATATCTGGTCAGATATTTATCTGACACCGCTCTTAGCCAATCATTTGTTAGACTAGATATGTTAGGCATTGGACGTTGTGCCGTGTCCCCGGAAAGATTCTAGAACTCTGCTCTTCAAGCCTGTCTCAAAAAGGAGGAGACTGCCAGCTCCACGAAACTGACCAGACCCCTTGTCTCTTCATGTCAAGATGCATTACCCTTTTCAATCCACCTCTGCAGGCAAACCAAACTTCAGGCTGTAGGGATGTCCACTATATTTTTTTTATATTCCCAGTGGAATCCTAGCCCACATCAAGATGTTCATGTTTCATTTTCCCATTGTGCCAGTGTTTTGTGACTTCTGCTTTTGAATGTCAACCAAGGAAATACCATAAGCCACAATATAATAAGTTTGCCTGTGAAACTGTAACCCTACAAAGTCAATGAAGGGTCATTTAATGACCAGTGTCATCTTGGCATCTTGTTTTCACTTTATCTTGATCTAAGCCATGATGAATAATGGCATGCTGACATTCGTCATACTGAAAGGTCTGGCATGAAAGATATGGCTAAGCTGATCAAAGCTACTGATAAGGAAGAATGGGGAAGAATAAAAACCCAAAGCAGAATGAAACGCCTTCCCTCCTCAAATAGCTGTCAGATTTCTGTTCTGGCTAGTTTCGCTTGTCTTTGTCTTGGTCACCTGCTGTGCCATGTGTGGAATGGATATGCTCACATGTATGTCTTGGGTAATTACTAAGAAAGTATGATAGGACTAAATGTATGCATGTGCATGTAAAGTTTTATTTCATTATTTTGTTCAGAGGGTACTGACAAGCCATTTGAAACCTGTTTACTATGGTTTCCCAGTGTTAATTCTGTCATGAATAGAGATGTCCCAGTTTGAAATGATGTGGCACAATAACCTTTGTTTCTCAGTCAATCACTTTCTGTTTGTATGAGTGTAAACAAGCGAACGTGACATAAAGAAGGATCTTCTCATGATTAAAAAAAAAGCAAGATTAACATCAAAACAATTAGTCCCACC
Source organism: Alosa pseudoharengus (assembly GCF_046254945.1). Taxonomy (NCBI): domain Eukaryota; kingdom Metazoa; phylum Chordata; class Actinopteri; order Clupeiformes; family Clupeidae; genus Alosa; species Alosa pseudoharengus. The sequence goes on from NW_027468881.1 coordinate 20,749,058, forward strand.
TCTTAAATCACTCTAAACATCGGTAATGTTAAATACATGTTCTGTAATATTTAATGTTATGTCACTCATCTCTTTAAAATTGTACGTAAATCACTTGTTTGCCTAGATTTGATGTATTTTAAATCAGCTTTTTAAAGCGAAAGAGAGAGAGTACGAGAGTGGTTGAGTGAGAGGGAGAGAGGCGTACAATAAGAAGCAGGGAAAAGGAGCCTGAGGCCTCTGTTTTGTGGGATGTTTTGGACAAATGAACAAATTAAGGTAGCTTGGTGCTCCAGTACCTCTTGATTTACAAACCAAGCACTGTTTTCACTATTTGTATAGTGTGAAAAATATGGTCCTTGCGGTCCGTACCCACACACAGGATGAGCTGCTAGGACTCACTGAGGTGAAGTGATGTTGGGGTGAAGACACAGCAAGCAAACGTGGATTTTGGTGGAGAGTGCAGATTTATTTATAGTGCGAAAACAGTGCAAACAAAAAGACTTGACGACAAAACAAATCAAAATTAACCAACCGGTTTCTTAAGCTAGCAGTCACAGTTCTCCACTCCGTATTGTCCAGACTTCACACAGCACCTCTCTCACAAGCCTTCCCCTCAGGCATAAAAGCCTTGCTTTAAATAAAGCCAACCAATTAGGGGCCAATTGGTTGATACTACTATGATTGAGGGGTGGGGGTTACCCAGCTCCCATACAAACAGACGTGCACAATACATACAGTGATTGACCTAAACATACATTGGAAACATAACTTAACACATATCACTACTAACTAAATATTCATAATTAAATAATAACACTACAATACATACAGTTATTTAAAATGGGGATGAAAGCCACCCCGCACAATCAACACATTTCCCAATCCCCATTTCCAACCAGGGAACACGTGACCCAATTGCAGGGAGTGAAAATGTGCGTGCGAGAGTGTTTCAGTATTTGTGGGTGTAGGAGAAATAGTCAGTCTAAATGTTTGGGGAAAAGGAGAGACTCCCTTTTCACACTTCCCTCCACCTCTGGAGGCTCGTCACTGTGGTGGCGAGACAAAATCTGCCACCGGGGTCTGTGACACCACCAAGGGTCAGGGGAGAGACAGCACCAAGGGTCAGGGGAGAGACAGCACCGAGGGTCAGGGGACATTACAGACTTACAGCACCGAGTGCTGGGGACATTACAGCACCGAGTGCTGGGAACACACAACCTCTCAGCAGGTTGCAGGGGGACATATAGCACAAAGTGCCAGGGAGTTTACAGCCTCACAGCAAGCTCCCGCACAACGTGCCAGGGAAGACAGGGGTCTATAACAGGGAAAACAGGGACAGAACAGCACCGAGTGCTGGGGGAACATAACACCCGGAAATACATTAAAATTCAGCCTCACAACAAGCTGACGCAATCAATGCATGGGGGAGACACAATAATAACAGGCACTGAGTTCCAGGGAATGGACAACGAGTTGCCTTGGGTCTACTGGAGTCCTGAAAGTGGAAGTCCTTTGATCCAGGGCTAGAAGCCCAGAAGGAGTCCTCCCGGTCTGCTACCTTAGATCCGGTGGTTGCCTGTTCGGGTCCCAATCTGAACCTTTGCCGGCACACTTCTGCATTTTACAGCTCCAAGTCGCCGTCTTCCTCCAGCCTTGGCATGGCTGTCCTGGTCCAGCTTGCTGCAACAAGCGTAGCTGGCGGTGGTGTAAGCATACACGGGCTGTTGCCGGTGATCGTGGGGCTGCGGGTGCCACTGGCACTCGACCTCCATCACCGGGCACTGCTCCTGCAGGTCATGTCTGGCCAGCCGTTGATACGTCAACGCTGTCGTGTCTGTTCCCATCTTCCTCTGTCTCAGTGTCCTCAAATATTCAAAGCATGTGAAAGAGAGATAACAACCGAATAAAATAAATAGTTAAGTCGTGATGCAATAATGTGCCGTTAGTACTTTTTCTGGGTCCAACTGCTCCCAGTGCCCCTCGTTTTTTCCCAGTAAAAGAACAGTCCCAGTAATCTCTTGGAAGGAAGCAAGGTATTCCTATAAAAAAAATTCCAACCACAACCCACACAAAAATATACCACTTTTTATAGTGCGCCACTCAAGTGTTATTTTTCTTTTTTTGTAAATGTATACCTGTTCTCAACAACATGTGTTTCAAGTGCACCTTTCAAGCGTCACCTCTTTCCACATCTCCTCTCCTGCTTTTGTCTGAGAGCAGGTCTTCCAAGTGTACATTTGGACCCCATTCACATCAAAGACCTGAAAGAGTCTTCAATTTATTTGAGATAGATGCCACGTGACACATAAGAGGAAGAGACTAAACCAGATGGGCATCTCACATGCTCTTATGTCTGAATGAGACACAAGAAAGATCCACAAGAGCAAATGCATAGGTTTTATATAATCTGGAGGAGTTTATAGAATAATTATTCTTATTCCCAAAGGGTGTTTTGGTTGTGACACTGACGTAATGAGATGTTGTTCATGCAAGTGCAAGAAAATTTTAGGAAAACAAAGCTGAGAAGTAATGGGGTTTATGGTTCTGGATGAAGTTAAAGGTACAGGCAGCAATTGTACATGATTTCAAGCCCATACATTCTTTTATGTAATTGTTTATTTAGGGACAGTGCATATTGATGGACATCAGTACAAGTACATATATAGATATCTATGTATGTATGTATATATATATATATATATATATATATATATATATATATTTATATATATATTTACATTGTGTACTTGTACTGATGTCCTTCAATATGCACTGTCCCTAATACAGTACACAATGTAAATATATGTATATATATATATATATATATATGTATATGGGTATGTACATTTTGTATATGTATATATAAGGAATTGCTTCCTTACATACACACACATATACATATACATATACACATATATATCTGTATGCAGCCCAGGCTCCGAAAATTTGGGAGCAGCATGGCCCCCAATCAAAATGCAGGAAATGCAGTATGTTGGGACACAAAAAACTGCATTGTACTGCATAGTATTGTTAGCCTGACGAGCCAGACCCACATTAAAATATAGGGTCTGGGCACTCACCGTTGGCAGTGCTCAGTCCAAGGGGCGGGATAATCGGTTGTCTTTCAAATTCCCTCTGCACGCAATAGGACAGCTATGAGTCCCATGCGTTTTCCCACCAGCGGAGCTAGTTGGCTAGTTCAAACTTTTGCCAATTTAAAAAAAGCTTATCTCATGTCACGCAGTTCGCCAACAGCAACATCCATCTTCTTTGTTTTCAAGTAGCAGGGAATTCAAGCCAAACCGTTGCAACTCTGCCATCAATCATTTTATTAAGCCCGCCTAACAAATCTCTATACACGATTTGATTGGCCTGATAGAAATGTAATTTTTCCAGCTCACAAGCCAATGGAGAGTTGCTAGATTAGCCCTGGCAGCAAATGTAATTAGATTTCTAGGCTATAGTATTGTACTTTACAGCAGAAATCCAGTATTTTAGACATGAAAATACTACTGTGTAACTGCACTGTACTATGAAAAACTGTTACCTCTCTGGTGTTTTTGGTCCTTGATTAAAATATAATGTATGTTGTTTTGGACAAAAGCGTCTTAAATATAATCGTCATGCATATTCGCTGACCGGATCTTTAAGTAGCCTATGACTGGAAAGGTGCGATGTCCATCAGTGACCTGCAAAAAACACAAAGTGTCGACCCATGTCATGGAACATAAAGCATTCCATTCCAAACCTTTCCAGCCTGGCCAAAGTACTGAACCATGAAATGTGACTGTGCCAAAAGTTGTTTTTGTTCAGGCTTTGGAGTGAATTGCCTGACATTTCCTGGGCACATTTATCACTGTTGGTATTGTTTCTGGTGTGTCCTCCATCATTCTAAATTCTTCCCTGTTTAAAAACTTCCTCGGGAGCGAGGGATTAGATAATTTGCTCTCTGTCGCCTGTAGATTAGACATCTGGGAATCAGGCAGACCAGGCCCTTGTGAAAAATGAGCTGTGCTGGAAAAAAGAGTTTGGCTGTACATCCATCTTTTTCCTAGTCATGACAAAAAAGTATGCATTCCACAGTCTGTGAAGCAGTTGCCATACAACTCAACAAAGGCTATTTATCAAACACTAATGATTTAAAGAAAGATAGTTTTTATACCTTAAAATAATGGATAGTCTCTAACATTGTTGAAATGTGCCCAGAATGTGTGATATTGCGTTATGTGGGTAGTGTCCCCACCAAAGCTCAGACCAAACCTACGCCCTTGCTTAACATACAGCATGTGAGACTCACTAAAAGACAATATTAAACATAAAAATAATTGGGTCTGGTTATGAATAATTTGACATTGGCTCATGAAGAACATGCTGTGAAGTTATTTTACCAACTCTGACTAAGTACACATATTTATCTGTTGTTTACCTGGAAGACTTATCACTAATGTGCCAAATACAACAATGTTCAGACAACACAGTGGGCAATGACTCAGTCTACACTGAGGAAGTGAATAAACTTGTTGCCTTGAGTGACAACAACAACCTGTCACTGAATGTCAGCAAGACAAAGGAAATCACTGTTGACTTGAGGAGGAAGCACATGGCACATATTATAATCCATGGCAAAGCTGTGGAGTCAGTGAGAAGCAGCTCCTAAGGGGGCACAGCACGGATGACCTGCCATGGTCTACGAACACCACCTCCCTTGTCATAAGGGGGCACATCAGCGCCTTCACTTCTTTCAACGGATTAGAAGAGTAAACCTCCCCCTCCTGTCTTCACAACTTTCTACACAGGCAGGCACTATAGAGAGCATTCTGACCAGCAGCCTGGTAAGTTTGGAATGGCAGCTGCACCACCTCGGACCAGAAGTCCCTTCACAGGGTGGTGAGGACAGCAAAGAAACTTATTTAAAACCTCCCTCCCATCTACATAAGATCTACACCTGCCCTGCTGCCTTAGCAGAGCTACCAAGATGGTCAGAGACCCCACCCACCCTGCCAAATGTTAAACTAACTGTTAAACCTTCTGCTCTCTGGCAAATGCTAGTATGTGGTGCTAGACTGTCAGACTCAGCAAGATATTCTTCCCACAGGTCTTCAGACTCCTCAACTCCCTTGTGATGATGTGATCCATCCATACTGTGCTATTTCTAATAAAATATTAGCTTTTGGTAACACTTTATTTTAATGTGTCGCTGTTACAGTGTACTTACCTAATTAGGTACAGTGGTACAACCTGTGTAACAACATGGACTATCAGGTACTATCATTGTACTTGCATAATGTATTTGTGGGTACCTACATATAGTTGTTACATTGTAATACCGAGTGCTTTTACAAAACTTTGCCAATTTGCCTAAATTTTCATCAGAGGCAAAGAGCTGACCTGAGACCTGCTGGATGGGGTAAATCGGGTCATGATAGATTTGATATACAAAGCCTGCTTAGCTCCAGTCAAGGCCTCATTGTCTTCAGTGTACATGTAACAGCTGTGCTGCTACAACCTTGTTACTTTTTGATATACTATCCAACTATATGTAGGTACCCACAAATACATAATGCAAGTACAATGATAGTACCTGATAGTACATGTTGTTACACAGGTTGTACCACTGTACCTAATTAGGTAGGTACACTGTAACAGCGACACATTAAAATAAAGTGTTACCTAGCTTTTCAGGTTTCCTTAATTGTATATTGTTTTTTTGGAAGTTAATAAGATGTGCACATAGTACATTTGCCTTATTGTGTCTTGTGATTTTGATATGCATGTATTGACTTTTAACTTTTAGATTGATGTGTTTTGTTGTAGCGCCGAAGTGCAAAGGCATGTGTGCCCGTTTGTTAATTAGGGAAGCCACACGTTAAATCCAATCAGAAACAAATAAATACTTCCTTAGAACCCATTTGTTGTAAACTTATTTAATGGTACTGCCAGGATTCTGTAATTAGTGGGTGTGCCCAACCGATTGGAAGGCCGCTTGGACCAAATATGCCAGGGCTGATTTGTTTGGTCCTAGTCCAGCCCTCATCATAGATCCAAATGCTATCAATCATCTGATTTGCACTGCCTGGTGCATTCACAGAGTTACATTTAATAAACTTGACACTACAGGTCAAAAGTTTGGGGTAATTTAGACATTTCCATTCCACTCCATTATAGACAGAATATCAGCTAACAAGTTAAATCAGGCAAAGCAACAAGATGGTTTGCCTGGGTTATGTTTTGTATTGAAGCAACAGATGAGATGTGATGACTCCTCTATACCATTCTGCATCTTGTGCAACCTCATTAAAATGTTGACATGTACAGTATACAGACTATGTATTAACTGTTGACATGTACGGAATAAGTATTAGGGAACTATGGGCAAGTGGTAGCCAATGGCATTTACTGATAAGGACTCCTGATTTGTGAATATAAAAAGTGTTTACAATACACAACAATATATTCTCTTTGTCTGGACTTTCACATAATGAGCGAATGATGAGAGTGGCATTTATTCCTCTACCAAGATTATATTGGTAAGCCAATTATATCTATGTTTATGTTATTTGGAAGATGCTTTTGTCCACAGTGACTCATGGTATACTAACACTATATTAATAAAAATGATACTTTCAAATAAAGTTGGAGAATGAATGAATTAATTAATTAATTAATAAAGTTCAAGGTAAACAGATGAGTCTTTGAACATTTCTTGAAATCCCAAAACTTTCACAAGAATGTAGAACATCAGGTAACTCATTCCACCATTACATTAACCATTACCAAATTGCCAACCATCTATCTATGTAACATTTAGGGTTGATTTACAAATTATTTAGTAAATTATTTTATATATATATATATATATATATATTATTATTATTATTGTATACTTAATTGTTAGTTAATAGTAAAAAATAACTAATAACTAATCATTAATAAACAATCATTTTAATAAAAATTAGTGGCAACTGGGCGATAAACAATAATTTTAATAATAATTAGTGGCAACTGGGCGATAAGTGAGATAACGACCTTCAAGGTGTCCCGTTACACGGAATTAAATGACTTGGCGGAGGAGGTTCTTTACCTCCGCCTCATCCATTAATTCCATATAACAGGAGACCTAGGCGGCTGTTACCCCTTACATATTGGTGGTTTGGCAACTGCATGGCATTGTCAGCTTTGGAAGGTCATAAGACACCAAACGTGAAGGGAAAAAAACTGTTGAGAGGATAATTGTGCCTTGGAGCAGGGAACATAGAAAAGGTCTGAAGACATTTTACACCCATTTGGCTGTCATCTTTCAGAAAGGATGGTCATTTAAAAAAAAAAAAAAATCCCATCAAAGTTTTCTGAGTTTAGTTTAACTTTGAAGTACAACATGAAAACCCATACCTTCCATATAAAGCATAAGCTTCCTGTACAGCAATTATACATATGTCTTGCCTCATAGGAATGAAGTTCAGTAGCACAAACATTCAGCTTAATTTCTTGAAATGTCAAAGCTGCTCCTTGGTTGAAGTATACAGCAATATTAAATGAAGTGTCTAAACTCTGGCACAAAGCATAGACCGTGGACCATCTCTCAATAATTAAATGTAATTCTCTGAATAAGCTGCACGTGCTTTGACACTTAATGCATTTTCATTCCCTTTGTAGGGCTGCAGGCAGCAATGACTGTTTATTTCCCCTCTAGTTTCCTGAGAAGCAGCAAGTTGGCTGAGGTACAGTAAATGCAGAAAATCAATAAGCTGTCGTATATTCACAGTACTCTCATTTCAAAGAAGCCGCAGTGTATATTGGTGTGCCAGAGCAGTCAACTTAGTATTGAGGCACAGAAAAGGGGGACTACATGATTAATGCAGTCCCACCACACCCTGACGCAGACACACACACACACACACACACACACACACTGTGGGAGAAGTGAGAAGTGCGAAGTGCAGTGGTGATTGGTGATCTTGTCATGTGGTGACAGACGTACAAGCAGGTAATTTTAAGGGTGAAATATAGCTGGAGTGCTGAAATAGATAGTCAGGTGATATTTTCCCCCAGTAGTTGTGGGGAAGGACCACAAGGGATCAAACATGCTGATGGGGGCACAGAGGCAATCGCACGAACACTTTCAATTAATTTCATCGAGCACTGACATTTACAAGCTTAATGGCTAGAGAATATTGAGAAGCCCTTGAGACCAGGGCTGTGCATGGTGGAAACCTACTCCCATTGCCTCCGCATGACCTCACTTCACCCGCATACATTCCGCCATAGCCCTGCCTGGGTCCTGTGGGCAATTTGTGGGTTCGCTTGCCACTTCCAAGCGTGATTACAACCAATAGATTCACTGACATGCAGATTACGGTAACACCTCCTATTATCCCGCCGACCTGACAGACGTGTCACGCGATAGCCAGCCGCTGTCACCGCTGCTCCATTCCGCTCGAATCACTCGTCGGCGACATGCCTGAGTTTGCTAATGAGTTGCGTCATGTGCGTGTGTCCACTTGCTCACTCGTCTCAAGTGTTGTGGCAGCATGCACGTGGAGCGCCTTGCAGTGTGGTCGCGCACTTAAGTGGGCCAAAAAAAAAAACAATGCCTTGGTGGGTAGCGTCGCATCTATTGCATTATTCAGACTGTCATGTTTGGAGACCGAGTGAACCTTGAAGGCTTCATGGGGAAGGCTTGGGGATGGAGGGGGCTGGGTAGGCTAACCTTAGCACATGAAGGAGCACATATTATGAGCACTGAGTAGGCTAAGAAACCAAAGAAACCAGTCAAGTGGTGCTACTGTAATGTGTACACTTAAGACAGTGAAACGTGACTTCAATTTCACTTGGCCTCTTGACAGGCGGTCGGTTAGTGAGGCTGAAATTGTCAACACATGCATGTGTAAGTAAGAGCCTGCTACATTTCAGGGTCAGCTGAGCCTAGACTCCAGTAGACTCCAGCCTAGAGCTTAGGTGTTGATAGCTCATCTGCAGCACGATGCCATTATCAGTGGAAGACAGGCTTCAACCAACCTCTCACTTGAGGGGGAGTTTTACAAATTAATGTTATTGTATGCTAACAGATATTTCATTGTACTCTCATAAATCAGAAACAAATCCATTTTGAAATATTGTATCTGAATGAGCACAGTTATTATGGCTTCTTAAATTGAAATTGGTACAATGATGAGGTCCACGTTGCTAGGGTTGAATTTGAACGATTCCGATTCCAATTCCGATTTCTTATTTCGATTCCGGTTCCTAATGATTCTCGATTCCGATTTTTTGAAGAGGCAGGGTCATAAAAAGTTTAGGATATTTTAAATGAGCTAGCTAACCAACTGTCTTTCTCAGGGAATCTGCACATTTTCCAAGTGCAAATTTAAAGACTTTTAAGTTTCGCACCAACTGCGCTGCAACGTTTGGAGCAAAAGTGTCGAGTGCATGACTCTTGAAAGTTGTGACTCACAGGATAGGATTTGTGTACCTGTAAAAAGGATTTGTGAACCCGTAGCCCCTATTTTGTGTTAACAAGATATATAAAAATATGTACCACTTCAACTTTACTGTTACACATTTACGACTTTAGTGTGCACATGCAAAATCTGCAGTTAAATGTGCTAGCCACTTTTGCACCCAATATACCTTCATAGGTTTTACAAGGTAGGACAACTCGACACCACACCTCATGTATATTATTAGGGAGTGAACTGTTGGCTGCTATGGGTCAAAAGAGAGTCTGGTCCACATGATGTTGAGTATATGGGCTACAATGTCACAAAATGGAAGCATAGCTGTCCTCTGTTTAAGTGAGAAGCTGAGAACATTATAATAGAGAAATGGTCATGATATCTTACAAAGCATTGAAAAGACCTTTCATACTAATGTTATTCGGATATCTTCTTGGATTCTAAATATTAAAAACTAAAAAATTAAAAATTAAAAACTAAGCTTTTTCCCCTCCATGTGACCATATTACATAGCTGCACTTTAAGCTATAGCTGTCTAAATTAGACAGAACTGTAAATGAGGCACTCAGCTTTTTATCAGCTTCTGCATATTTAGCTGTTGGACAAGAACATCCATTTGTTTGATTTCCGATTTTTGTTAATTGCATTAGAAAATGCTGAAAAAACGTACCACTCTCTCCAATGATGACTTGATGATTCCACACTCTGACATTAGCCACGAGAGTGATTTCTTGTTTGTTTAATCCATTATTTTTTTTGTTTTTGTTTTTAATTTTTTTAACTCTCGCCTTCGGGAAAGGGAAGTCTGTGTCAAAGCCCTCACCATGGAAACAACGCTGTGTGCACTGCAGACGTCTATTCATGTTTATTCTACTGCTTCACTTAGCTCTGACCCCACTGGCTTTAATGCCAAAGTCATTTTGAACAGCTATGCCACGATAGGCTTTCAATGAAAGTGCTCTGAGAAAAGGAAAAAAAGGAGAGAGAGTGAGGTAAGCTTGAAGATTGAGTTGAAAGACAAAAATGGACAAAAAAGTGACAGGAAGTGAGTGGGAGAGTTAGTGTGGGATCAGGAAATGACTGGTGGGACCAATCGACTCCCGGGCACTTGGACCCAATTGTGTTATGGACGCTGAAGCAGCTTGCTCTATAGCTCCCTGCGGACACCTGAATCACTGAACACTCGATCATTCACACAAATGACATGACTCACATACAATTGTCATGATTGTAAAATGCAGAATAGATCTGCACAGATGATACCAAAGATGAAGATAAGATAAAAATTGTATTTGATTCTCCATGCTGCATTCACCGCTGGCAGACTGGTAGTGAAAGTTGGGGTCAAGGAGAGTCAAGAAACATTAGGCTGACAGTCTCAAATCACAAAGAATATGGATTGTGGGAATATGCGTTTTTATGTCATCGATTTCGGTTGTTTGTGGATTTATCTGTCCACATTAAAAAAAAAGTAAAGATGGAGTTTTTCAGTGAATACTCGGCCAACAGCATTTTCAAATGGTTCAAAGTGTAGATGAGATGCGCAAAGTAACAAAAGTCTTTCAGACTCAAACTAAAACGGAATAGAGAGGATGTAGCCTCGCCACTCACCCGTCTTCTCTTACACACTTACCAGCAAGCACTAAAATGGCAGTGCCATCATCTGTATAATGTGTTTGTATCCAGCCTATGTTATGGAAAGAAGGGAAGGAGATATGTAAGGGATAATGGCCGCCGAGGTGTCCTGTTATACGGAATTAATGGACGAGGGCGAGTGGCAAAAAACTCCCCGACGCGCAGCGGAGTCCATTAATTCTGTATAACTGGACATACCTCGAAGGCCGTTATCCCACTATCCCGACAGTTAGCTTGTTTACAGTTGATTCCATTGTTGCGAAGCCTGCAACCGTAGTCCTACTATGGTTGTTATAGTTACCATTCATAAGCATTGATATGGAACGGTGTCCTGTTATTCAGAATTAAAGGCCACCCCGCCAGCCAATCAGGAAAGAGTATTTCTTCTCTCCAGGTGATAAGTTCTCTTATTACACGGCTCTTCAGAGTGCTGCAGAATGCTCCATTCACTTGAATGGGCCTTCCCAACGTTCGGTGGTCTGCTAATTCTCAATAACAGACCGTTGATAGGTATAACAGACCGCTGTCAAGGAAAATGGGCTTTGTGCTTCTATTTAACGTCTTTCATATCACTACGCAAGGACTGGAACTTCATTCAAAAGTAAAAGCAGACGGTTGATCAGCTGTGTTCTAAAGAATGTTTGATTCAAGTTCAGCGTATGCTGTTGTAGAACTATTTGTTTCTCACCAAAAGCCACGATGAAACGGTAATAGGCTATAGCCTAGGCTATGTAGGCTAAAGAGTCACATCGTGGGGAGTTTATTGTTTCGTTTTGGCATGTAGCCGTGTAATAATCGGGATAATGTATAGAACACCGGTCATTATTGGGAAAATAAGTCCCTTCAGGGCGGAACAAGACCCCTCCGCTGCACGTTGGGGTCCGGTTCGCCCTGTTGGGACTTATTTTCCCAATAATGACCAGCGTTCTATACATTATCCCTTACATATTAACTGATGACTGATACATTATGACTGATAACATAAAAGAACAATTGATTAACAGGGAGAGAGGCTGCCTGACATATTTTAAATTGGATGGTCATATCATTTTGTGATTTATAGTACGTCTCTGTTTAGTGTTCTATTACTATTGGTGGTTTTTCAGGGTAGTTGCCTTTTAGAAAGAGAGTGAGAGAAGGAGGGAGAGAGAGAGAGAGTATGTGTGTGTGAGAGCATTACTGACATAGAAAGTATCAGTGAAAGAAAAAGGGAATGAATGGAAGAATGACGGAAGTATAAAAGTGGAGAGTTTCTGAGAAGGAGATGAGGGGGTTGAAAGATAGAACTCGCTGCTGAGGATGATCCTCTTTGACAAGTTCTGACTCCAGTCTGCAGTCTGAAGCCTGGAGGGAAGAGATCACCATCTGTTCACACACAGGCAGACTACAGAAAGCTCAGATAGGCTCCACGTTACACTTTCCTGAATGTCACAAAACGTATGTTTATAACATTTTTGTAGTATTACTCTTATTACAATGTGTAACAATTACATATAAAGGCATTAGTAAGCTACAAGTTGCTGGGCAGTACCACTCAGAAATTATCTTTCCAGCCTGAGAATCATTTTGCCGCCTAATAGCCCATCAACCATCATTGTCGGGCCATTGTCATTGGGATTGGGGTAGTTTATTGAAAGGGGCGCTGGGAGTGATAAGGGGTGCTTAAGGTGTGTTTCACGATTTGCTGTGTTGACAATATTGTGTGCTTGATAGGACACCAGTAGTCTGTATTTGCTTGTGGGAGTGGATTTTGTGCTTGATGCCATTCACTTGTGTGATTACTATGTGCACTTGAAGTAATTGATTGCCCTATTGTCCTGACGCCCACTACAAGGATCTAGCCTATCCTATGTGAGAAAACCCCTTCATTCTCAGCTGAACTGCATTGCCTGTCTCAGACCCTGCCTCCCTGGACTAATTGAATAGACTATTTAAGACTGATGATATGAGGGTAATGGAGTTCGGCGTGGAAGCATCGTTTGCAGCCCCGGGTCCAACGTCGCGAGTGAGCCAAGGCCTGGATGGAACGATTGAATGCAGTTCAACGCTCTCTAAGTATATGTCACATATCAGCCTTTGTGTCGTGATGTCTTTGGGGTTATGAAATGTATGTTTCTGTGTAAGCTATGACTGGGGTGGACTGAACTATGAACAAAGCGTCTGAATGCTGATATTGGGGGATAGAAACTCTGCGCTGATTACATGGACTGGTGTTGGGGTTAATTGAATGATTGGGACATGGGCGGGGATAAGTGCTTTTATACAGGCCCACGAAGACTGAGGAGAGAGAGGATTTGGCTTTCCAACTTGCAACGGAGGGGGACGCGGTCCGAGATGCGGCAGCAAGCCGATCTACGGGTGTCTGCAGGTAGAATGCATGCGTACATGCCGACAAAAGGAAAGTAACCTACCTATTCCTACTGTTGTGAGTGAGTAGGCCAGTGTCGGGACTACCGCGATTGTAAAGGCTGTGCATTGTTTTGTCTGTCGTTCCGGAGAGCTGTGGAGTTCGGGACTGTGTCTGGATCAGCGAGGGGAGAGACAGAGAGAAGCGCGCTGTCACCTACTAAAGCCTGCGAGGAAGAGGATCGGCGCTTTGGAGGAGCGGACGGGAGAGGTTGCATGCAACGCGACTGAAGTTGGGCGTGGAGTGCGAGATGTTCCAGTCAGCGCATGGCTAAGGGAAGTGATCATAATTTGTTCGCTCAGTGAATGGGCTGGCAGATGACTGAGTGGACACTGAGTGTTTTTCCTTCGTTTAACAGTGACTAGGAAAAGATGTGACACAGCTGGAATAGGAAGACCCAGCGGGCTCAACTCTGGGAATCACAGAAAGTGGACGGAGTGCCCCGCCCCTTCTCTCAACTCCGGTTCGTGATTGGCCTAGAGGGACTAAGTGCTTTGTGGGATTTATGTGTTTTGGTCAGCGAGGGGAAATCGCCGACCAAGTTGTTTTTTCTCTTTATGCGGGTTGCGCACGCGCCCATCTAGCTGGGCAGCTGTGTACTGAGCCTCTCTTAGTGGGGTGACATGAGTGGCAAAACAGACAATACCCTTATGAATGGACTACCGTTGATTAAGAAACTTCCATAGCGAGTGTTGGGTGTGATTAGTAGTGTTCAGTGCTGTGTGAACATATTTGTGTGAAGTGATTCAATGAATTGCGGGCTGCTGTGGCAACTTTATCTGCATGTCATTTTCTTATGGGGTGTTAATGCTACTTATTTTTTTCATTGACATTATCTTTGTTATCTGTGTGATTAATTTCCTGTCATTCGGCTGCCAAAATCGTGAGGTTGTATTGCCTGCCTGCTCCTCCTTAAACCTGGTGTTTGTGTGGCTATCTGTGTATCGGCCACTTCTGTGTGTGGGATTAGCCGGGGTGGGATATATTGGTGACTGGCCTGGCCCGGCTGTGTATCACCTGCTTAGACACTACTGCATTACGCTGGGGGGTGTGGCTGCCAACCCGTTGTTAAATAAAACCTGTAAAATTTAACCTTGTCTGGTGTGGTGTGTCACAGAGAGGACTGAATTTGAATACTTGCTCGGGTAGCCCGGCACGACATATAAACCTAAGGAACGTGAGCATTTATGCCGCTCCATCTAGCTTCTTGTTTATTTTTGAATGTTCGTCTTTTTATGTAATGTGTCCTGTCAAAGTGTGCACTCTTTAAGATGAACATAATGAGCATCTATAGGCGCTTTTATCAACGCGGTTTGTCGCTAGCCTAACACCTGTTTTGAGTCCGAGACCCCGACCACAACATCCACGTCCACTAGTGAGGATTCTGCCTGTCGGTAATATGCCTGATGACTGCACTACAAGAGATAGGCCTACCTTCTCAGTGTCTGGTGAGAGATAACATCTGTGGGACCTGACTGCGAGCTTTTGAGTGTTTAGTTGAGCTGAACTATCATCAAAGAGTATAGAAGTTACTTCTATACTCTTTGCTATCATCCGACATCTGGATGTCGACGTAGTGAGGCTAGCTAGCTAGCTAACCAGCTAGCTACTAACGTCAACCATCAACAGACGTCAACGCACAAGCTCTGTCAGGATTTCACCTTGAGAAGTTGCTGGTATGAACTTTTACATCGTCTACCAAGGGAACTCAACTCACCGTCTGCCACCGCCTGCCAACTTCTAGCTGCAGGCCTACGTTTCGCCACTGGACTGTCCAGGAGCAATGTTCGGGAACATCATACAAGCGACTTCTTAATCACCATTCTGGAGAGAAGAGAGAGCCGCCCATGCCACCACGGCCACTGCCCCCTAATCTGCTGGCTGATCTGCTCACCGGGGCCGAAAAGGGGACTTGTAGACTACACTGATGGCGAAGCACTATCACCTGCCTGTGGACTTATTGAGTGTTTTTTGTTTGTCTTTGTCTGCGCTGAGTCTGTTTTATGTCTGGTCTTGTTCTGTAAGCCTACTGTCTTTGTAAAGACAGGCTTGCTTTATTGTCTGTCTGTTTATTGGTGTGCTGTCACAGGTACGCTGGCGATTACGCCGCTCTGTCCGGCTCCTTTCTTGTGTCTTTTGTTATTTTGTAAATTGTTTGTTTATGTCTTGATGTCACGGGTATGCTGGCGCCTACAAACTGAAATTTATCAGATAGTGTATTTTGAATATTTATGCTTTATTTAATCCTTCAAAGATTTGTAGAAAGAATGACCTCTTGTTAGCTCTGCCTAGAAGCTCATTCTCTGTGTTAAAATATGTTTCAACATGAACGCAGGCTCTTCCTGTGGTGCAGCAACAAAGACGTGAGGTTATGGCCCTCAATCAGACACCTTATTATATGGACAATCTAAATAACAATGGTGGCATAATTGCTCCCCTAGCTTCACATTCTGAAATAAATAGGAATGTGAGCATTTCATTATTATTTATTTTCCTCTGATTGGTCATGTCTTGAAGTGCTAGGGCAAAAAACGATCATCAAGGTTGACATTCACTTGAGCTTGTGCCTCCGGTGCCCACAGTGTGTTTCCCAAAACCATAGTTGCTAACTTAGTTGGTTGGCAATGGGAAATTGCATTGCAACCAACAAAGTTGCTAACTAAGTTGCTAACAGGTTAGCAACTATGGTTTTGGGAAACGCACCCCAGAGTGGTAACTTGCAGAGAGAAGGGTTTGAAAAGAGAAGGTGGCTGGTACAGGGGAAGTCTATTAAACACTGAGGTCATTTTTTTATTGTGACCCTTTGCAATAGGTACAGTACTCTCTGTTTGTCTGGCTATCACGTTCTGTCTTCCTGTTTGTCCTGTCTCTTGAGTCTGTCCTCTGTATTTTCCTTAATATATGCCTAATATATAACCCCACCTCTCTCTGTTTCTTGAATGCCAATTTTCTACACAGCTTAGTTAATCTCCTGGCAGCCACACAGATAGGCAGACAGACAGGAATCCCCCTCACACCCTGCTGGCCCAGCACTCCCCCTCATCTCCTCCCACCCCCTCCAGTGCATGTTCTGTCGGAGTCTAAATGGAAAATGAAGGCAACTTGTTGTGTGTGGGGTCTCCTGAGGCCATCAGCTTACCAGTACCATCCTCCATTCTGCACAACACGGGTGAATAAGTCATTTTAGCGGGTGGGTGATGGTGACAAGTGAGGGGGAGTGTGAATCACCTCAGCTATTCAACAGAGATTATTCAGAAGTGGGCAGACTGAGGGCTGCGGCTGCTGAGTGGCGGTTTGTGCAATTCCTTTTGCACAGCAAAGACTCAGTCACTAGCATCCAGGCAGTGCAATGTTTTTAGTAATTGAAGCATTACACCAATATCTCACAATTGAATTTTCATCCTTAAGTGTTTTGGTGTTTCCTTGCTCTGTATGTGTGTCACATATAGGCTTCTGGATGCCTACATTTCCCTCACTGATGTTAATCCAGGGAATCTGAAGCAGTTGACGCTCTCCACTGCCTTCGATATGGATGGGGGAGTTCTCTCCTTTTTGCAGTCTCCTGTAGTCCACAATCAGCTCCTTGGTTTTATTAACATTGATCAGCAGTATACTGTTGAGCTGGTAGCATGATGATGGGGTTGCCACCTCTGCTCTTTAGGCCAACTCATCTCCATCCGTGATGCAGCCAATGGTGGTGTCATCTGCAAACTTGATGATAGTATTGGAGATGTGTGTGGCCCTGCAGTCGCGAGTGAACAGTGTGAACAGGAGGGGGGCTTAACACATATCCCTGGGGAGCACCGGTATGACTTTTGGATTGGAAGAACGATATTACCCATCTGTACCAGTCCTGTCAGTCAGGAAATCTACAGTAGGATTCAACTGCACATTGAGGAACTGATGTTCAGGTTACAGAGATTTATGATGAGCTTGGATGGCACTATGGTGTTAAAAGCAGAGCTGTAGTCGACGAACAGCATCCGCATGTAGGTGTTTTTCTCATCCGGATGACAGAGAACAGTGTTCAGAACAAATGCTCTGTGGACCTGTTCGGTCTGTAGGCAAAATCTAGTGGGTCTAATGTAGTAGGCAGGGAGGATGTAATATGATCTTTGGCTATTTTATCAAATAGTGGTAGCCATTAAGGAAACACACACTTAGTTCCTTGGGACTGGGATGATAGTGGTCCTCTTGAAACATGCATGAACTACAGCCTAGAGCAAGGAAAGGCTTAAGATGTATGCCTGTCTATCTGTCTGTCAAGGATACCAGGATACAAGGCTGCTGCTGTGGTGAGGTAAGAGAGCTGAGTTTGTCTCCCTGGGTCTTTGTTAGGTAACAGCCCAACTAGGCTAACCTTTGGTATTTATGTATGAGCTTCAATGGGGCATCACGTAAGCAAAATAAATATGCTCCTCCCCAACTCAGACATGCATCACAGGCTGTTGCATGGCCAAGTTGTTGTTTATAGTTTACAAATGAAGGACTGAATGTGTCAGTGAATCATCGTACTGTTATGACATGTTATCACATGAAAAAAAGATCACGAGAAGAAATACTCTTTTCTGATTGGCTGGTGGGGTGGCTATTAATTCTGACAAAACACCTATGAAGTAAATCTGGTAAAAAAGTTCCATTCCATTCCACCGTTCCATATCAATGCTTATTCCACTGCTTGGTTGATTTTCCCATTGTCCTACGTAATTGTCTACACCTATGAAGTAGATCCATTTTTTGGCCGTATCACACTTGTATATTAATTCGCCGAACTCGTTGTGAAGTTTAAATGAACTGTCACGTTGCATCCGAGCTGTAAAATGCAGACGTTCAGAACATTGCAACATTGTAGCATATGACGGAGGTGGCTTTTAGCTAGATGGATGACAGCAGGCTAAGTAAAAGCGATGTTTCAAAGCTAAAGTTCATCAGAATCTTGGGATACGCCCGCTTGACAACGGGAGAGATAGAACTAAGGCCTTTGGCCGTAGCAACCAAAGATTCTAGAGCGGAGCAAGATAGATCAGTTACGTCATAGGCATGAAGTACGCTCTAAGCCTGACAGGGCCAGCTCAGCGCAAAATTTCATATACAGTTCCAATTCTATGAGCCCACCTGAACAGCTGTTTTTAACGCTGCCAGCTGTTTTTTTTTCTTTCGCGGTAATGAACTGCAAGAACTGACAGTGTGAAAGGCCCGATTGATCTTGTTCCAAGTTTACACTGAATAAGGAGAGGTAAATAGGCCTATTATTTCGACAGAAGTAGCTATTGCACTGGTACATAGATCACATAAATTCCCATTGAAAGACTGTATAGCCTACTGATAAGCTAGCTAGCAGGCAAACTAATTTAGCTAACGTTATATTATCACCATTTTTCTTTTTTCTACCTGTAGTAGGCTATAAGTTAACCCTTTGCTCACGGCTTGCTTAAACACATCGCATAAGAGGCTATATAAATCACTAATAAGGTCGAGATTTCACTCAAGCGTCTGATGTTCATAACTTAAATAAATGCAAATGGTAGGCCTGGGCTAAACACAACCGTGCTTGACACTATTCGTTTCGTATCGTTTCCATGCAGTCAAAAACTCCCAAATTGTCCTGCTTGCCTATGTAAAATGCATATGACCACAGAAGTTTGTTTTCAAAAATCATTAGCCTATTGACAGGCTGCAGCCAACTTAAAACACGTCCAGATGAATCTAACCGTTGGACTTAATTTGTGCAATTATATGTTAATAGAAAACAATTTGCTTGAGTTATAAAATAGCTGTAGTGCTATTATTTAGGCCTACTCATCTAGGCCTACTGTAAATCCTCAAATTATGGCAGGGGTCTTTTCTTTACCTATAGACTGCGTAAGCACATGCCTTTATTTAATTAAGCATTATTTACTTTTTATTATAGGCTGCGCAATTGTGCATCTTAAGCCTCTCGCAAGCTCAAAAGAGGGCAGCACGCGACTGAGCTTGAGAGCGACGTGAGACCCGTGGTGTAAATATTAACTTTCAGTGTTTTACGATGTCTTTGTAAATTAGGCCTACGTTTAATTAAAAAGTGTTTCTTGCATGCGTTCATTCTCTCATTCCCTCTCCAAAATGTTCCTGTTCTAGGCTGATCAAGTGCATGAACCCAGCATCGGTGTGCGCATCACATGAATCACAATTGAGACAATAGATTGACCATCTTGTACAACTGCAAAGCCTTATCATAGGCATGTTACATTCATGGCATGAAAAATGGAACTGCCTGGAACTGCCTCAAATGACAAATTAGGCAGTCGGCTAAACGTTTTAAACTTGCGCAAAACTGATGAACCCAGCATCGGTGCGTCGCATAAATTAAAACACAAATTGAAGCAACACTGACCATTCGACAATCCTACCACAAAACATTTCCTAGGCATTCAACGTTTATGACATAAGGAGTGGAATATGAATGCATTTTATCACACCTGACAATTAAACGGAGCTGTGGCTGTTCGCGATTTGACTGATTCTTGAGGTTTCAGCGCAGTGTTGACTTGCATGCGCGTCTTTTTAAGATGGTGAGCGTAAACGAAGGAAAGCCCTCTAATCGGACGGGCAAGACTGACAAGTAGACCGTGCCGTCCGTGGCTACGCGTAGGCCTGTCAAACAGATGCTTTCTCTTCGATCTCCACAAATTAAGCTACAGTTAATTCCTTAGCCGTTTGAATAAATTTGCGTTTGCGATTAACAACGCGACAGACAACTTTGTGTTAAATAGGGTATAATACTAACTTTGTTCAAAATTGATACATTCAAGTTGACTTTGCAAAGTTGTGTAGGCTACCGCGCCAGTTGAAGTCTGCATGAACAGTTATTGCACAAGCCATCGTCTGATTTGCTTAGGGGAGATGCAGGCTGAACCCGTTTGAGGGAGAGGCGCAGGGAGAGAATGTGTGCTGTAGGCCTAGGCCCACTTCCCCGAAAGCATCTTAAGCCTAAGAGCGTCGTAAAGTCCCTCTTACGAACGTCTTAAGATTTGCCGACTGTTTCCCGAAACCATCGTATCTTAAGAGCGTCGTGAAAACACTCGTAGATCTACGAGTGCTCCAGAGTACTCGTTACCGGCTAAGAGCGTCTTAACAGTACTTCTCACTGAGGTCACCAACAGGACATACAGAGGAATTACAACTTAGAATACATAATCCAACTTACGTTCCCATTCTTTATTGTGTTTACCTGTGATGAATCAGATTTTAGCGTGCAAAATAGCCTACATTTAATGGTCATAATAATGTGATGAAAAGCGGACAAAAATGCAATCAAGTTATGAAACGAGACGTTGCCAGAATAGTTTGACATTATCTTTGCTAAGTGAAGGCTATATTTTATTAGGCCTATGAGGTAAAAAGCAGAGAAAGCAACATGTGGTTTAGTCTGTAGTCTACTGCATCAAAATGTAAGCCTACACATTTCCTCTCTTTCTTACTCGACTTCTTTCTTATCTTCAAACGTGTTCTTAAGTGGCACCGCGAAAAATTATTGCATGGTGCAACAATCTAATCTTAAAATAATTACGATTATTTATGTCTCTGTGTGGTATATAACCTACTTGGGATGCTTACATGCAGATGTCAAAGTGTTTCTATTTTCGTATTGATGTGAATTAATGTGTAGATCCGAAGTTTAAATGGTAGGCCTATAGCTGTGACGTGCAGTCACCTGACATCACCGTCAAATCAGAGGATATTTCAGAACTATTAACGTGGACAGCTCCCCTTAAGAGCATCTTAAGAGCAGTGCACGCGCGTTCACGCTACGAGCATGTTCGGGAAACAGTCGGAAAAACCAAACGAACGATTGTAAGATGAATCGTAGAAAACCCTCTTAAGAGCGTGTCTCCGTCGTTATCGGGGAAGTGGGCCCTAGCCTATACTACGCACATCTCTATGAAATAATGTAGCCTAGGCTGTCAAGGCTAATCCATATTTTAAATAAGCAATCATGGAAACAATAGGCTATATGAGTAGGCCTAGGCCTAATGCAGGAATGGACGTTACAGTTATTCAGTAACTGTAACGAATTAATAAAATTTAAATGTACCTTTAGACTATTTCGTTTCCCAACAAAGTAACGAAATTACATTAACGACGCTATCCCAAACATTGGCCTATTGAACTTAGTTTTGGTGGATGATGGACAGATGTCAGGGCCCACTTCCCCGATAACGACGGAGACACGCTCTTAAGAGGGTTTTCTACGATTCATCTTACGATCGTTCGTTTGGTTTTTCCGACTGTTTCCCGAACATGCTCGTAGCGTGAACGCGCGTGCACTGCTCTTAAGATGCTCTTAAGGGGAGCTGTCCACGTTAATAGTTCTGAAATATCCTCTGATTTGACGGTGATGTCAGGTGACTGCACGTCACAGCTAGGCCTACCATTTAAACTTCGGATCTACACATTAATTCACATCAATACGAAAATAGAAACACTTTGACATCTGCATGTAAGCATCCCAAGTAGGTTATATACCACACAGAGACATAAATAATCGTAATTATTTTAAGATTAGATTGTTGCACCATGCAATAATTTTTCGCGGTGCCACTTAAGAACACGTTTGAAGATAAGAAAGAAGTCGAGTAAGAAAGAGAGGAAATGTGTAGGCTTAGATTTTGATGCAGTAGGCTACAGACTAAACCACATGTTGCTTTCTCTGCTTTTTACCTCATAGGCCTAATAAAATATTCACTTAGCAAAGAT
Organism: Alosa pseudoharengus; assembly: GCF_046254945.1. Lineage (NCBI taxonomy): Eukaryota > Metazoa > Chordata > Actinopteri > Clupeiformes > Clupeidae > Alosa > Alosa pseudoharengus. The sequence continues at coordinate 20,771,270 of NW_027468881.1, forward strand.
AATGTCAAACTATTCTGGCAACGTCTCGTTTCATAACTTGATTGCATTTTTGTCCGCTTTTCATCACATTATTATGTCCATTAAATGTAGGCTATTTTGCACGCTAAAATCTGATTCATCACAGGTAAACACAATAAAGAATGGGAACGTAAATTGGATTATGTATTCTAAGTTGTAATTCCTCTGTATGTCCTGTTGGTGACCTCAGTGAGAAGTACTGTTAAGACGCTCTTAGCCGGTAACGAGTACTCTGGAGCACTCGTAGATCTACGAGTGTTTTCACGATGCTCTTAAGCTACGATGGTTTCGGGAAACAGTCGGCAAATCTTAAGACGTTCGTAAGAGGGACTTTACGACGCTCTTAGGCTTAAGATGCTTTCGGGGAAGTGGGCCCTGAGCTTATTAAAATGGCGCCCATAGAGTCATAGAACGTACTTCAACATATCCAACGTATTTTCCAGCCAGTAATCCATCTTGCGCGTAGCGCTCTAGAATCTTTGGTAGCAACCATCCATTGGTTAGTTGACATAGTTGATATGTGTCGGAAGAAATTAGTTCTACAAACAAGACAGTTTTAGCGATTAAAACGTTTAAATTGTAACAGGAAATGAACACAACGCAAGTGGCAACAGTGGAATAAGCGGGATAATGGACTCCACGGTGGTCTGTTCACAGAAGTTAATGCACTACGAGGTTTCGCGTCGAGGCCGTTTTACAACCTCGACCGTGCATTAACTTCTGTGAACAGACCACCGTGTCGTCCATTATCCCTTACTTATGAATGGTAACTATAACTACCATAGTAGGACGACGGGTGAGCCTGGAAGCAACAATGGAATCAACTAACAAGCTAACTGTCCATGCTATCGCTGTTAGGGACAAAGAAAGTTGTACAACAAACTGAACAAATCGGCTTCTTTTTAAACGGAACCGCTTGTTTTCTTTGCTTGCTATAAAGGCATGACTATTGCCTATAGTGGCAACCGGGTGATAAGCGGGATAATGGCCTTCAAGGTGTCCTGTTATACGGAATTAATGGACTCAGGCAGAGGAAACCGCTGCACGTTGGGGAGTTCTTTGCCTCCCCCTCATCCATTTATTCTGTAAAACAGGACACCTCATTGGCCGTTATCCCTTACTTATGGTAACCTTAACCTACACCAAAAATAATTTGAATCTCAAGCTGTGTGAGTTTAGAAGACTGGAAGTTTTGTCAATTGCTTGCCATTTTTGTCAACTGCTTACTGACTGGTCGTGCTGATTGTTTGTAGACAGGTTCTTCATCTTCTGTGTATTTGTTCCATGTTTGTGTGTGTGTGTGTGTGTGTGTGTGTGCATGGTGAGGTGTGTTTGTGTTTGTGTGTGTGTGTAGTGAATAACAGTGGATAATTCCCATGCTAAAATCACAATGGGTAATTAGCAGTTACAGATGAGATTCCATGTGGTTAGTGCCACAGAGACAGATCATTAAAAACACAAATGAGGAATAAGTGGAGAATATCTCCAGCTCTCCCCGCACTTCTGCCGAGGCGAGGGAGCAGGAGGATGGGGCAGGTCACAAGTATCGAACGCGATGACCCAGCTGGATCGTGGCAGCTCTGGGTGCCTAGGAAACAAACATGGTGATAAGGACACATCGTGGGCCCAGCAACTTGAGGAGGAGGCGGCGAAATGTGACAGTGGCCTTGGCTTGGCAACGTGGCTCATCTCCCTAATGACCTTCTCTGAGTCACCCGGCGTGTCAGGCGCGTCTGCCACACTCGCAGTCTGCCAGCCCGTGAAGGCATACATGTCCTCCGGCTTAAGCCGACACTGTTCGCCTTCCCCTGCCGCGGTAGCGTACAGTATTTATGTCCTATGATGTGACTCTTTCACCCCCACCCCCTGGTCTGTTCTCTGAAGTGAAAGAGCAAATAATTGGGCAGTTAATCTTGAATCTGGCACAGATGTGAACTCTGTGTCCTCTAGGGAACTGCACAGAGGTGTAGATTTTAAAACTCAACTCAGCAGAGAGCAAGATATGGGAAATATAAAGACTGCAGATAAAGTCCACAGTGAAAAACTACAAGACAAAATTTTGCTATTCCTTTCTAAATGATTCTAAAAAGACCCACAGTTATATGAGAACTGCTTGCCTGGGGCTTTGTGTGTGTTTGTGTGTGTGCGTTAATCGGTGGATACTTATTTAACAAATATAATTTATATTTAGAAATTCTACTCGATTGTTATCAGGAGAGTTTTTAAACGACTAAAGCAAATGAAAGGAAGTCTAGGCCTACTAGGGGGAAGTATTTCTGCTCAACAGTCAAGGCTATGGTTACCAAGGTAAAATATGGAATCGTCCTGTATTTGAAAGGAAAAAGATGTGTTCCGTATTGAACTGATACAGAATGCATTTTGTTTCATCACTATCCCAACAGAGAATGCATTTTTCCAAATTGTGCACTTGTTTTACTAAATTATGCTCTCATTTTACTAGATTGTGCATAGAATGTAGTATATTATGCGCTCATTTTAGTAAATGGTGCACTCATTTAGTAAGCGGGCCCACAATTTTTAAATTGATGTATTATTTAGTAAAACAAACAGATATTTTCTTGATATACATCTTGCAATACACACACACACAGCCTATATCTATACCCCCTAGTCTACTAACTGAAGTGTAAGCTGGTGTACTGAAGTGCATACCCCCCCCCACACACACACACACACCCCTCCGTTCTTTATTTTCATCAGCCCTAGTCAAGGCAGATAGTGATGATGAAGCCGTTGATTACATGTATGTCCAATGTAAGAAGTGGAGTTGTAGACCTACATGGAATTTTGCCTTGCAGCAATATAGGCTATGTCGAGATGATTTAATCACTAGCATGGGAATAACTGAGTCATCATCTGCTTTGGGCTCGTTTGGATGTTTGGACATACAAATTAAAATGCCTGTCGGGTTCGGACGCAACTCTGTCGGACGTCGACCAGCCCAGGCTAACAAGATCCATCTTAGCTATCTCTCTCTATGAACACCCCCACCCCCCCACCCTCCATTGGTGCTTCCCTACCCTCTAGCCCTTGTGTATATCCTTAGGCAGTGTGGCGATGTATTTTTCGGTTTCCTCTCGCATTTTTTCTGTTATTGCAACCGCTAGGATAACTTCGACTTCGCTACATTTTTAGCACAACGTCTGTCTCTCAGTTCAACCTCAACATTCCTGGCTGCGTCTTTCGTCTCTCCCGGTCAATGGAATAATCCATTGTAGTACGAAAAAGGGAGGGAGGGTGCCGAGACATGTACCTACTGAATAAGGCATTCTGATGCTTTTTTGTTGGCTTAGAAATACGATTAAAACATGCAGTGACAATGTAAGCTTAGCCATGTTTACGAGTACATAACCTATTCATTTTTTATTTATACTATAGATATTATTATTATTGTGTGTGTGTGTCTGGTTGTGTGGATGTGTGTGTGTGTGTGTGTGTGTTAATTTGAAGAGTTTGGTTTCAAAACGCTGTATCTCTGTTTTAAAAAACATTCAAAAGTCAGGCTATTTAATTGTGTATTTCAGGTACTATCAATCACATTGCTGTTGCGTTGTTTTGATTGAGTAAAGATAAATCAAATTACAATACAATTGCAAAACGCATGGGCATACCTTTACAAATAATTGCCTGAAATACTAACCTTTTATTATGACCGCCGCGCAGCGAAGCGGCGGTCATATAGGTTTAGTCAGATATTTTTTTTTTTTCTTTTTCGCATGCCCAAATTTCTGTCAATGATTCCCGGGACACTGAAAGACCGGGGTACACGAAACTTGGTGGGCATGTAACCCCACATGGATAGCATGGAACCATCGTTTTTCGTTTTGATCTGTAGCCCCCCCGCTGGACTGGACCCCCGAAAGGAGGGTAGGGCAGACACAGTTTTCTGTGAATATCTCGAAAACCGTAGGGTTTAGAGGACCATTTTTTTTGTATGTTGATCTCAAGGGGCCATGTCAACCCATTCCATAACCACTCATTTCATGTATAGTGCCATCTAGTTAAACACAAAAAAGTAAAAATGAGGTGTTGTAATTGAAGGTATCTGTGACCTAACAAAGTCAAAACTGTACAAAATTGGAAGTGTAGGATCATTATGACACCCTCTGTATGCATGCCAAGTTTCGTGGAATTCCGTTCATGGGGGGGCAACACAATAAATTAATTTATGTTACTATACACCAACTGGCCTGTAGGTGGCCGGAGACAGTTTTCTGTGAATATCTCGATAACCGTAGGGCCTAGGAGGTCCACCTTTTTTATGTATGTTGGTCTTAAGGGGGCATGTCAACCCATCCCATTACCACTTATTTTATGTATAGCGCCACCTAGTTAAAAATGAAAAAGCAAAAAATTAGGTGTTTTCATCACAATATCTCTGGCTGACAAGGTCAAAACTGCACGAAATTAAAAGCGTAGGATCATTATGACACCCTCCGAATGCATGCCAAGTTTTGTGTACTTTCGTTCATGGGGGGCCTTACAATAAAATATTTTATGTGTACATTTAGTGACGTACACCAACAAGGATTCCCGGGACACTGAAAGACCGGGGTACACAAAACTTGGTGGGCATGTACCCCCACATGGATAGCATGGAACCGTAATTTTTCGTTTTGATCTGTAGCCCCCCCGCTGGACTGGACCCCACGAAAGAAGGGTAGGGCAGACACAGTTCTCTGTGATTACCTTGAGAACTGTAGGGCCTAGGATGACCATTTTTTTCGTATGTTTGCCTCCAGGGGTCATGTTAACCCATTTCATGTGCACACATGTGCACAAACAGATACACACACACACACACACACACATACATTCACAGTAATCATACGTATGACACATACTCACACAGTAGACATATGTACGCTTGCATGCACAGGCACATACGCAGGCACATACGCAGGCACACACACAAGCACGCACACACACACACACACACACACACACACGCATAACATAAACATGTACATGCACACAATTCAAGAATTTCTCAGAATTATGAACAGGCAAGATGGAGGTGGGGTTGTATAAAATTAATTTTACATGTGAAATCTATGAACTAATCATGTTTTGGTACTTGTTGTCTAGCAGATATCAGTGAGAATTGAGTGTGGATAATGCAATTTAGTGAGACAGAATCATATAGGCCTTTCAGCGTGATTTCTTTTTGTGGAAAAAATGTGCTGGACTGGGCGGCGGTCATATTTTGTACCGCTCTGCGGTACATCTAGTTCTATATTGAGTTCAGAGTTCAGTTCAGAGATGTTTGTAATCCGCCAGAAGGGAAAAAAAAAACAATATTCCAACAATATTCCAAAGAGGTCAAGTATTTGAAGTAGGCTCTGTGCAATTGCAGGCAAAACAACTTGAAATTGGTATTGAGAATTAAAGCCATGTTTATGTTTTGGTCAGAGGTGCACAGTGACATCTGTATCTGTACTGTATGTGTATGGCAGAAACGCCACTCTTTACATTTGAACTTGTTTTAATCCAGAATTTTAAAAGCTAAAAATGACACATGATGTACAGGTTCAGGGGGTGGTGTTGAATGAATGTCATTAGCACAAGGACCAGAGGTGTAAGTACAATTACTTCGTTACCTTACTTAAGTAGAAATTTGGGGTTCTGGAGTAATTATTTTTCAGCAGACTTTTTACTTCAACTCCTTACATTTTCACACAATTATCTGTACTTTCTACTCCTTACATTTTAAAAATAGCATCGTTATTCCTATTTCAATTTGGCTTGTTTTCATTCCGGCTTGTCATTGTTCAAAAAAAAAAGAAAAAAACCTATCCAGATAAAATGCGCCATACAGATAAAGTGAATTTGATTGTGATTGGATGAGAAGTAAACATATACCATCCAGATAAATTGCGCCATACAGATAGAGTGAATTTAATTGTGATTGGATGAGAAGTAAACATATACCATTCCGAATCCGACACCCTATTGGTTTGTACGCGATCCATCGTACCTGCACATGACACAAAAAACGTCACACTCCAGTAAGCAGACTTATGAAGCCAACAAAGATGTCCGTGGCAAAGACTCAAGATAACTTCTACAGAAGTCTTTCTAAACCCTAGTATTTATACTTCTACTGTACCTGAGTAATGAATGTGAATACTTTTGACACCTCTGACAAGGACAAGGCTCCCCTATGCAATGTTTGATACGTTTCTACATGTAAATGTGGATGATTTGCACACTGATTGTTGATTGATCTGTGTTAATTGTTCTTCCATGAAATTGTTGCTCTGGTTGATATTTTGTGTCCTATTTTGACTATGGCTGGCTTTCTTCTGGGAGAACATGCCATATCAACATTTCTCTCCCTTAAAGGAGAAATGCAATCCGGCAATTTTTCACATATATCTCCGTTTCCCGAGGTCACCAAGTACTGTCGGTACGAAAAATCCCCCAAAACAATTGGTTTTCCCTGGGCTGAACTGAAGAAAGTGTGGACAGTGAAACACCTACCCATTGCCCTGTGTTTAGTTAATTATAGGATTACTGTGATTGCTTGGCTACCTACATGTAACCCAGCCTTGATATGCGTATCAGTTGCAACTGGTTTTAATGCTCGAAAAAAATTGTACTTTGAATACCATAGCTGTATAGCCTGGCTAACGTCAGACCTCATCTCATTGAGATGGGGTCTGGGAACTAGACATTAATTTTCTCGTACTTGAAACGTGGTTTACGAATGGCCAGAGACGTTTATTGGCCGCTACAAATGTCTATCAAATGCGGCTGTACGTAGCTCATAACGGCTTCGGTGTGTCATCATCGTCTTGCTGCCCTCCCTCTGTTCTGTGATTGGTTTCTTTGTTGAGGTGAAAACGAAGTCCATAGAATCCAGGCTGCCTAGCAGCGTGAATAAAATCGCGCGTGTAAGGCAGCATGGGAAAACCCAGGCTAATAGCTGTATAGCCCAAGACTTTATTAACCTTTGCAAAACAATGTATCTTGGGATTCATTTGGGCTTACTGACTACAGTGAAAATAAAATCGCCTCTTTTTGATCTCATGACTGTGTTTGCTCTCTTTCCCCTGACGTTCCAGTAAACAATGAGACAACATTTTAGCAGTTTGGAAAAAAAAAAAACTCAGTCTGCAATAACATTTATTAATCACATTTTATGGTCACAAACCCCACAAATTCCCATGTAAACAGTCAAAGGCCCTGTAACCAATCATCTGTCAGAATTGTATGAAAGCCTATACTAATGTTTTTCGAACTATGCTTTCTTGAGAAAGTGTATATCTATTAGTCAGTCTGGGTGTAAATGTATTGTGGAGTCTCGGAGCTCAGGTTCATTAGTCGCGGTTCGTCTTTGATGCCTTTTTAATAGTGACCCAGCGGGGCACAGCTTTCATCCACTGCATGAATATTGTGTGCACAGGGTCATCTGCACCTTGGCGATTACCCAAGTCTGTTAAATAAATTCATTAACAAGGGGGCTGGAGAGAGGATGAATGACATGAATGAATGACACATTTGTGTGTGTGTGTCTGTGTGTGTGCGTTAGTGAGTGTCGTTTTCTGGGATGTTGTGCATGTGTGTGAGGGTGGGTGCACAAATGTGTCTGTGAGCGTCTTTTGACTTAAGAGGCCATTCCTGTTCAGGGACTGTAATCTCATTTTTCGATTCTGACTGTAGAGCCCACAGCAAAGGGTACTCTATGGATCAATTGCTCCGGGGAGTTGAAAGGGAATTATATGTAATTGTAATGCATGTCCCTGCACACAGTACACAGAGAGAGAGAGAGTGAGAGAGAGGGAGAGAGATGCACACACATACACACAGATATACACAGATAAATAAAAGAAAGGCTTTGGTGAAGGAGCCCCAATCCAAATTATATCGATTTTACATTATATTGAAGCATACAATATCACTCTCACCACTATTCCCCAAACCATTGAACCCCCCCCACACACACACAAACCACAAAGATTACGATGGAAGTTAGCCAACTACGCTTTCTAGAAATGTACACCAGATTGAGTTCAATGAAGCCTCTTGGTTAGGTAACCCTACTGGTTAGGGGTTCGGGCTTGAAACCGAAGGGCTACCGGTGCCCTTGAGCAAGGCACCTAACCCCTCCACGAGCACCGCTGCAGCAGGCAGCTCACTGCTCCGTGTTAGTGTGTGCTTCACCTCCCTGTGTGCTCTGTGTGTTTCACCACTAATTCACGGATGGGATAAGTGCAGAGACCAAATTTCCCTCACGGGATCAAAAGAATATATATAATTTCTGACATACCATTTTATGGAATATTTCATGTTCATGGTCCCAAGGGGGGTTTTGTTCCCTTGTTATAAGTAGTCTACTATTGGCTACACAAACGTACTTGTGCCCGCAGGCAGACTCTATCTGGAGGTGGTCGCCTTATTCTCTACAATTGGCATTTTATATCCAATCTTCACTTCAACTTCACTCACATGGGTCTACAGCAGCACCCACCAAGAAAGAAGATGAAGTTGGATGAATGGTTTGAGAGATAAAAATGGATAGTCACACACAGAAACAAAGATAACTTGCTTTATAGATAGTTGGCTTCTGAAAATCGTCATCTCCATTTATGAAAAAAAAGACGAGTTGCTATGAAACAGTTTTATGAAGATAATTGAGCTGAACATCCTTTAATTTTTATGACCGCCGGTCATATAGGTTTAGTCAGAATTTTTTTTTTTTTCTTTTTTTCTTTTTCGCATGCCCAAATTTCCGTCAATGAGTCCCGGGACACTGAAAGACCGGGGTACACGAAACTTGGTGGGCATGTAACCCCACATGGATAGCATGGAACCATCGTTTTTCGTTTTGATCTGTAGCCCCCCCGCTGTACTGGACCCCCCAAAAGGAGGGTAGGGCAGACACAGTTTTCTGTGAATATCTCGAAAACCATAGGGTTTAGGAGGACCATTTTTTTTTTGTATGTTGATCTCAAGGGTCCATAACCACTCATTTCATGTATAGCGCCACCTAGTTAAACACAAAAAAGTAAAAATGAGGTGTTGTAATTGAAGGTATCTGTGATCTAACATAGTCAAAACTGCACGAAATTGGAAGTGTAGGATCATTATGACACCCTCTGTATGCACGCCAAGTTTTGTGGAATTCCGTTCATGGGGGGCCACACAATAAATTAATTTATGTTACTATACACCAACTGACCTGTAGGTGGCCGGAGACAGTTTTCTGTGAATATCTCGAGAACCGTAGGGCCTAGGAGGTCCACCTTTTTTATGTATGTTGGTCTTAAGGGGGCATGTCAACCCATCCCATTACCACTTATTTCATGTATAGCGCCACCTAGTTAAAAACTAAAAAGCAATAAAGCAAAAAGCAATCATCACAATATCTCTGGCTGACAAGGTCAAAACTGCACGAAATTAAAAGTGTAGGATCATTATGACACCCTCCGAATGCATGTGTGACGTACACCAACAAGGATTCCCGGGACACTGAAAGACCGGGGTACACAAAACTTGGTGGGCATGTACCCCCACATGGATAGCATGGAACCGTCATTTTTCGTTTTGATCTGTAGCCCCCCCGCTGGACTGGACCCCCCGAAAGGAGGGTAGGGCAGACACAGTTCTCTGTGAATATCTTGAGAACTGTAGGGCCTAGGATGACCATTTTTGTCCGTATGTTTGCCTCCAGGGGTCATGTTAACCCATTTCATGTGCACACATGTGCACAAACAGATACACACACACACACACATACATTCACAGTAATCATACGTATGACACATACTCACACAGTAGACATATGTACGCATGCACAGGCACATACGCAGGCACACACACAAGCACGCACACACACACACTCACACACACACACACATAACATAAACATAACACAAACAATCAAGAATTTCTCAGAATTATGAATAGGCAAGATGGAGGTGGGGTTGTATAAAATTAATTTTACATGTGAAATCTAACTAATCATGTTTTGGTACTTGTTGTCTAGCAGATACTGCAATTTAGTGAGACAGTTAGAATCATATAGGCCTTTCAGCGTGATTTCTTTTTGTGGAAAAAATGTGCTGGACTGGGCGGCGGTCATATTTTGTACCGCTCTGTGGTACATCTAGTTATATAACAGATAAGGTTGGCAATACAATAAAATACAGACAGATAAGGTTGGCAATACAATAAAATACAGACAAAGAGAATGACAAATCAATTTGAAGGGTCATTTGTTGGCAACAAGAAGTTTCTTGGTGCCCCCAACGTTGTATTCAAGGCAACGCTGCCTGGAAGGCACTAGGGTTAACCATGGGTTAATCCAGAGACTTTATAATGTGGAGACACAGCACTCAAAAAATACTCCATAGAAATGCATGGGGCTAGTTTGTCACGCCAATATGGCCGTTGTCTACACATATCCCACCCCTTCCTCGGCAAAACGTCGACATGTGAATACATTGAGCCAATCATATGGTGTGTTGTGAAGACTTCGTGCCAATCATGTGTTGTAATCTCGCCGCTGGAGCAAGATTGGTGTCGTGAAGCCTTGTGCACGCGCATTTCTGCTGAATAGGATGCCCGACGAGTGCCCAAAAAGGGTTGTAATATGGCTGCCGAGTGGAGGGACTTGCCTAAAAGGACTTTGGTTAAGCTTAGGGTTAAGGTTGGGGTTAGGTTTAGGATTAGGTGCCTTTAAGTCAGCAGTGGCAGCGCTGCCTGGAAGACGACATTGGGGGCATAAAACACCATCGAACAAGAACAAGTTGTTTTTTTATTTCAACAGAAGTTGTAGGAGGCAATCACAGTAATCCTATAATTTCGAGGAGAACACACACACACACACACACACACACATATATATATATATATATATATACACAGTACTGTACTGTGCAAAAGACACCTTACATGTAATGCCATAAGGACCATACTGTTTATTTCTCACTCTCACTCTTAATTAGAATATGACCAGAGAACACAGGAAATATGTACGCAATATTTAAATTCAAATAAAATTTAGTTTTGTTTTGATACCAGTCCGAATTCAGTCTCAAGCTGCCATTGGATTGGTTGTTTTAACAGTTATAATGACCAGTTACCCAAGGGAGAAGCTCTTGATGGAGCTGCCGTTCCCCATCCAGGCCACTGACGGTGGGAATACAGTGTCAGCTTACCTCATCAAGGCTCTTTGAATAGAAATCTTTGGTCATGCTTTCTCCACTTTAGGTGAGCAATGAAGTCTTCCAGCTGTTGCTTTTCAATGATATCTTCGATCTGTCAACATGTTGTTATCTCCTACCCAGTTCTGATGGGTCAGAGCCAGAACCGGTACCACTATCAACCGGCTTGCGAGATTGGTCATTATAACACTGCAAAAACAACAAATCGAATGGATGCAGAAGACTAGAACCTGAAACAGAAATGCACATTTTTTTTAGTTTTTTTTATATTCCTGCTATCTTCTGGTTGAATTCTAATAAAGACAATAAGAAAATAACATATATGGTCATCATAACATTGCTACAACAACAAATCTAATGGATGCCTAAAACTTGTCCTCATTACTTGATGGGCAGACTGAGAATGGCTTTTGTTCCACGCAGAGGCGATTCTAGAGTCTGTGGGGGCCCTAAGCAAAAATTCCTAGGGGGCCCTACCAAACAGGGTTCATCACCAATTATGTTAGGCTGTAAATAATCTGATTTTGAAAATATAAATGTAGCCTAAAGATTAAACAAATAATACAGTAAACAAATAATACAGTTAATTACTTTAAAAACCTTTTTACAAAATATCAAGTTTTATTGGGGTCCTATACTCAAAATTAGCAATTAATTTATATTGATGAACTCCCCTTTCAATATTGTGAATAGTAAATGTGGGCACTACAACATGAGGCACTAGGCTACAATAATTGTGGCACTGATGGACAGTTTAACACGGAGCCTGGCTTATTCTAATTACTTCTTTGGATAAAGTCTATCTTACTTTTATTCTTAAATAGGCTACTTGGTTGTAACCTGACTCCGCCAGATGGATGCTTCGTATTTGCTCTGCATGTCCATCTGGGAACTGTCCGTTGGAGAACTTTTGGGAAGGGGCAGAAATACTGGTTAGCTGATTGGATAAACCATCTGTCTATCGCCATGTTGGTTATCGATGGGCCAAATCAACCAATTAGATGAACGAAGTGTTCTTCTAATGCCAATTAAGTTAGGTAACGTAACTAACGTTAAAAAAATTTAACTTACCATTTGTATGTGACATGAACCTAATCAACGACTATTCCCACCAAGTTTTCACGGTAGGCCCTACACTTCTGAAGAAAGTATATTCCTCCATTACAGACATCCCAACCTGCAAAAAAGTAATTTCAGGGAGGTATCACAAAGCCCCCCCCCCAAAAAAAATAAATAAATAAATAAATAAATAAATAACAATACTAAAAAAAAAACTTTAGCCTACTTAGATACTGAAATACAGATTAATATGTTTGTTCAACAATGTCTAGTCAGTACACCTAATAAGGAAGGCCTATAGATAGTAATTAGTAGAAAATAAAATATGTAGATCTTGCAGTTTGGTCTTTTTATGTAGCCTTGGCAACTAGCCATCTAGTATAGGCCTGTGTAACGGAGGCAGACTGAGCTAGCGTGCTAGTAGCCCGTGTAAATCCTCACAGCAATACCTTAAGAACGCTTCTAACCGCTGAGTTGGAAGCCTGGGCTTTTAGTTCAGTGGTTAGAGTGTTCGTCTCCCATGCCGGTGTGTGTGTCAAGGTGGTGGGTTCGAGGCCCGTGAGCGGTGAACGAACTGACCTTGTGACACCTGAATAATATGCACATGAATTGACACTAGTTAAACTCACCTCCACATGTTTTTTGCAATCATTTAACCCACCATGGGCAATGCTAACACTGTTACAAACAGTGCAGCGTGCAAGACTAGGCCTGTCATTATTTTTTACTCTTATAAACAAGGGTACACTTTGAAATGGGTCTTTCATTTTCCTTTTTTGGGGGCACTCACTCTGCCGTGACTGTCCTGTTCCTAGATACACTGAACTGATTTAGTTCGGGAGAAAAGAGATTAAAAGCCTGCCTACACTGAAAACTGATTGGTTGATTTAGCGAAACAGGCCAATCAGGATGCTCTCTGTCTTGGATGCGCTCAGTCACATACGCACCACCCCTCTTTCTCTCTCTCCCCTGTCGTGTGCACGCTACACTCAGATGCACACGTGATTTTAGGTATCCCTCTCGCGTGCGCACTCTTGATCGCTCGCTCTAGATTCTGGGAGATTTTATCTAATTTGCGGGCGTCAGGGAGCCGCTATCAATATGCGGGAGACTCCCGGAACTTCCAGGAGACTTGGGATGTCTGCCATTATGAACTGGAATCGGCCGTGGAGGATGTCTGTGTTGTTCATTCCTCCCAGCTGCATGGCTGAGACTCACAGCTTCCCCAGGAATACTTTCTAATTTGAATAAAACTTGCGCGATAGCTATGCTCATCTCATCTGTGGATGCCGTCATGTTGTTCGTTGCGTCACACCTAAACCCGCCACAAAACCAACGCTGATTGGCCGTTCGTTTGGTGAACTGCTTTCACTATCGGAAAGATGCCAGACCGATCTGCGAGTGGAAACCTGAAGCTCGCGAGATCAGGATGGTCTCACGAGGCTAACTTGGTTGGCCCATCTCCTGACAATGTTACAATGCTTACAGTAGAAGCGAGAAGCAAACTACAGGAGTTGAAGCTGGGAGAAAAATAGCTGGGCCTATAAAGAGAAAGGGAAAGAATGTTGCATTCATCTTACCCGGTTTCACAAATGCAAAGCCTGTGTATCTGATATGCAACAACGCTGTCGCTGTTTGATAATAATATAATAACGCACTACAAAACGCAGCGGCACCTTCAAGGTGGCCTATCTGCTCCAAACAGAAGCACAAAAGCGCAGTATTGAAGCGCTGGACGAGGGCTATGCAAAGCTAGCAGGATCCAGTGCGTTCTGGTGTTCTTTCTCATATTTGTTTAAGCACCCACTCGCAGTATAATTGGTGAATAGCCTAGGCCAGCGGTCCTCAACCACCGGCCGTAGCCTACGACATGAGTTTAAAAAAATGCATGCAAACTAAACTAAATTTAATTCGCAATAATGTCACGTTTTTACATGGCATAGGCCTATATGCAGTTGTTTGATTGCACGCATGTTTGCATTTTGCAAGGTCTATTTTCTTACGTCTGTCTGTCCCGCCTTTAACACTTTTACATATTGCCTTCAGCGCTGCGCAGCCTCAGGTCAGCTCACTTCACTTGATCAGTTCTTGGCGAACAAAAACAGCAACAAAAAACAAGCATCTTTAGCAGGTCACTGGCCAGAGTGTTTGAGTTGCGAGAGCCGCTGCAGAAATTTCTTACAGAAAAAAAGTCACCGTTAGCTGCAAATTTTAGTGATGAGGACTGGGTGTCAAAACTCGCTTACCTGTGTGACATATTCGGGTTGCTTAATGACCTCAACCTGTCACTCCAGGGGAGAATGTCTTTAAACTGGCAGATAAAGTCGCTGCATTTAAAGCCAAGCTTGATTTGTGGGGACGACGAGTGGACCAGATAAGTTCCAAACAGTATTGGGGGTTTTGGGAGAGACTGAGGCAGGGCCCTTACTCTCGCAGCTGGTGCGCGATCACCTTGTTGCGCTTTCAAATGAGTTTGATCGTTACTTCCCATCCTCCAAAGATCCACGGCAAACCAATGAGTGGGTCCGCAACCCATTTGTCAATATCCCGAATAGTCCTAACTTGTCAGCGCAGGAGGAAGAGCAGTTGATCGAAATTGCAAATGACGGTGGTCTTAAGAGTGTTTATAAGGAAACCTTTCTGGCGGGTTTTTGGATCAAAACCAAAGCAGAATATCCCGAGATAGCCGTAAAAGCGCTGAAAACGTTTCCCACCACGTATCTAGAGGCCGGGTTTTCGGCAATGACTGCAACTAAGACCAAATTGCGCAATCGACTGGACATTTCAAACACACTGAAGGCTCTATCTTCCGTCCTGGCGCAATTGACTTTGTATACTCGCGAGTTTGTCTTTCCTATTTTGCAGTCAGCGCATATTGGAATTTTCCCTCCACAGGTACATGCCTGTAAATTAGGGAATTCGATTGCGCCCACGGGGGCGGTTCAGCGAAAAGACGGGGCGTGTTCCGGCGCAAACGTTCACTGTTGATATTTTGCAGTTTCAGAAAACAATTCCGCCACAGACCAGGAACTCCCTGGTCTAAAGTCTGTGGCGAAAATGCAGATGCTATTTTAAGGGCGCATGCATGTAGCCTGGCCCTTACCGCCTGTGACTACGATTTCTCTTCGTCATACAGTCTGGAACAAAGTAATAAGAATCCGTCTCCGTAATGGGCGGATGCTTATTTTGAGGTTTGAAATCATTGGAGTTCCCTTAACCAATCAGCAACGTTTGGTAATGCCGGAGTTCAGGCTTTTACGCTTACCATTTCCGCTTCAGGCTCTTCTGCTCTCAGTAGTAAACAGACCGCTGGCTAGTATGCAGGCTACCTGGCCGCTAGGGCAGTCTCTTCGTAGTGGATATATCTCTAACTTGCGCCAGCCACAGACCGAGAGTTGTACACCAAAAGCGTCACGTCGCCGAGATTATATCAGCTCTTGTCACACGCCAGTTTTCCCTGTTATCTCTTCTCGCCGCTTATCAGACGATTGTTGTTCTACGCAGCCCGGTGACTTCGTCGGAGCTTAATTTGTTCTCCACGGGCTATTCAGACTACACTCTCTGATAAGTTGTACTGACGACCTACGTGTTATTTAACCTGGAGCTTGCCTCGGCATAAAACAACGCAGCCTACCTTGAGCCACGCTCGGTGACTGGCTAACGTTACTGTCCACAAGCACGGTAGCCTCGCCTGGAGCCCAGCTCGGCCACAGGCTAGCCCAGGGATGGGCAAACTACGGCCCGCGGGCCGGATCCGGCCCGCCAAGCACTTTCATTCGGCCCGCCGAGCATTTCATTTAGGCTAGTTATCAGGCTGCTCGCTATTTTTTTCCTGCGATAGACGTTGGTTAGCTTTACTGCAAACTGCTTTTCACTCTCCTTAGATAACGTTTACAATGTCAAAACATCATGTTAAATAGAGATAACATCATGTTAAACTAATTTAACTCTTAGTTATCTCCTTTGCAGCAGATCTAACGTGAACATATGCAATCCATTTAATTGGGAAAGCGTCTGCACTCACGAGAGGGAGAGAGAGCCGCAGGTTCCAGCTGGCTTGTGATTGTTGATAATTGATATCTCCTCCTTATAAGAAAGTTTTAAAAGGAAATCATGAATGCAACAGTAGTTCCCACTACTGACCATTTAAAAACTGTGAGAGGGCCCAGCCGTAGGTACAGCACTAGCCATAGTGGAGCAGGCAGAAGATCATTGAGAAATAAACGTGAATTAAAGCGACTGTCTTAAAGCGATAGTGTACAATTTATACATTTGTTTAACAGCATAAAATTAGCAGTATTTTTAAAACAAATTAGCACTATTTTAAAACAAATACTTTTCATACTAAATTATAGGCTATAAAAAATGTATTTTTTTAGGCGTGTGTCGTGGGGGGGAGGGGGGAGGGGGGGGGGGGGTTGTGTGGCCCGCCGGCCAATTTTCAAAACCCAATGTGGCCCTTGAGCCAAAAAGTTTGCCCACCCCTGGGCTAGCCTCTGTCAAACACGGAGCGGTTTACCTTGAGCCCAGTTCAGTAACCGCTAGTCCCAGTCAAGCACAATCACAGCAGCCTTTCCTTGAGCCCCGCTTGGTAACCGGCTAGCTCACGTCAAGACACACAGCCTCGCCTTGAGCCCCGCTCGGTAGGGTAGGGTAGCTAGTAGCAAACATTCCATTCCTTAAGTAGGCCGCATTGATTTTGTAAAGGTAATTTGAGAGTAGGGGGGAGAAAAACGAGCAGCAAACGTTTATTTGAAAACATGAAAAGTAGTGATGCATGTAGTACACTTGTGCGTTTAGGTTTAGTAATCACCATCTGATAAATCAAACTTTTTTTCCAAAGCCAGTTGGAAGGAGAGTTTTACGGCGTCCTTGCCATTTATAAAATTGACAAGACAAGCCTCTTGTTCCTGCTTTAATTGCGTGATGCCCTCGAGAGTTGAGACAACTTCGCGGATAGCTTCTAGCGTCTCTTCCTCCGTCGCCATTGTTGCTATAATGTTGAACTACAAGCTTCGCTGGACTACAACAATCAACTCGGCAGGCAAGTTCCGCGTCATCACTCAACTGTTCGCTGATTGGCGCGGTTGTACGCGAACCGCATACTGTCTGTTGGGCCAGACTACGTGCGAGGCTGAAATCAAATTTTGGCCGGAAGTACGTAGGATGGTAACACCAGGCTAGCATGCATGACCACAGGCCTGCATGAATGAATGCGTTGCACACCAATCTACAGACACCCCCGTGCACAGACGGAAACATTCAAAGCCTTGATAATATTTGTCCATTTCCCGGTTTTGTTCGTGCATTGGTGACCTAAATATTTAGTAGCCTATAAAGTACAACATCTACATGCAATATCTTTACAACAACGCCTAATTACGACCTATTAATCTGGACAACTTTATAGGCTACAGCCCTATAAAGGCTAAAGTTACTTTTAGTTTTGTTCCAATTTACCGTTGTGTAAGGTTTTAAGCACCATAATTTTGCCTACCTTGTTGTAGCCCATCTGAAATAACTCCAAGCTTTGCTATGTTCCCTCCATCCTTTCGTTATTTTCAAAAAACTTTTATATCCATGATGGCCTTGAAGTCTTGAGTTAGTGAATTAGCTTAAATCAGCTTTTCATGTGCTGTTAACCAGCAACAGATAGTACAAGAAAGCAGCAAGTATGGTTACAATTTCTGTACAATTTCTGTAGTTGCTGCATCCATTCATTGTTATTCTCTCTCCTGCTCAAATAAATGTTGTGCGTGAATTAAGTTGATGATAATGTGTTTACAAACTCTGCTTTACAGAAAATATTGTAAATAGTCTACTGTCACGCAGTTAATGGGATACTGTGCAGAGTTGAAAGTTAGGTCAACTTAAACGAAGCCCTTGCTTGGCCGCCTGTGCTGCGCAACGCACACTTAGCTCCTCTCATCTATACAATGTAGTTCCCATTTCTGTAAACCATACATAATTTCAAAGAAAAATATTACCACTCGAGGGAAATCAGTGTGGTGTCCATGTGAAAAAATAGGCATAAATCTAGCGTACACATTTTCACGAATCACTGATGTGTTGATGACATAAATTAGGAAATGTTAGAGGACTTAAGGAGACGTGATGTTGAACTGCATGCCGATGCCATTTAACCCAAATGCCCCAGCGGCAGCACGGGAGAGAAGAGATTAACTGACGGAAGATATGCATTGTCTATAGAGAGGTAATGTTAGATTACATTGTACATTGCAAATATATCACCATGCATTCATAACCTCGTGATTCAGTGAGAATGATCCCAAAACATCGGAAAGTATGTCTTTGTGACAATTCTGTATTACATTTTGTCAAGATGAAAAATCAATAGCTAACTGTTCCCAACTGAACAGTGATTATAGCGCTGTGAACGCTCCTGGCTGCGCCTGGCAAATACGCCACCATAATAGCAATCAGCTATGGAACAAGCGTGCCTGTTGTTAAAGGGAATGTGAGATGACGCTCTGATTGGTTTATTGCACGTTACGCCCAAACCACACCCATGATTAATGTAGCTACTTCAGACCACCCCATTTTAGATTTGCGTCGGGCGCAACAGTCAATATCCCGCCGGTAAAATAGCGCCCAAGATCCGCCCACAAAGTCACTTGCGTTTTGCGCGAAGACACTTCCATTTCAGACCATTAAAATAGGGCCCTGAGGGTGTCACTGTCTTCCATCACCCCCAGATGGAAGCTTCTTGTTGTAGGGAAACAAGCAGGGCTAGCTCCCACTGATTATATTCGTAATGCACGTTTAGTTCATTTTTTGTTCCCATATTTTGTTAAGCATGTTCACACTTATAGATGTAGCTTCAAGTTGTTCAATATTCATAGTTCATATTGTTCAATTTTCACTTCTTCAAGTTCACGTTTTTCACAAGAGATCGTTACCTTCACTGTTCATAGGCCTACATAACTAAAGCTAGTTCTTTTCAAGTAATGCATGCACAACACATATGGAACATGGAACAAACATATTAACATCTCCTTGCGTAAGTAGTTGTAACTGTCGCTAGCTAGCTCAAGTTTATTGTCATATAGATGTAGCAAACCATGTTCAATCTTTCTACCGATTAACATTAACCTACCATAACTTCATTGAGTCAATGCCAAACTCCGATGTTGATCCGCATCACTGCACCCTCCATTGATGTTTACCACAGTAGCCTAAATATGTAGGCTATACGGATTCTTTGATTCCCTCAGGCAATTCAAAACGCTGTGCCCTGATCAATAATCTTCTGTCTGATTAGTGCGCAGCCCAGCGAGAAATATTATCCGGCACATGAAAGACTCCAAAAACACTACGTGGATACAACAGTAACTACAAAACTCTATCATAGAATGAACATTCCTAATGATAGCCTCTAACTTAGCGACCACTATAGTTAGCCCGTGCACTATTACATTTCTCCTGCCTCGCAGCGAAACAATATGCCTGCTTAGCCTCAGCTATGCACCACACCAAATCCAGTCATTCTTTGTTGCAGCCTCACACCCTGCACCATACAGAATAAGACTTGAAACACTGTCTTACAGCGCAGCGGGAAATACTAACAAGCACATAAACAGTAGCTACAGGGGGTGAACATTTGGGGGGTTTATGTCGTTATTCTCCTAAGTTATAAGTGTAATGTTAGCGTCTTTATTGTGACATGTTTCCCTTTCAGTTCTCCCTCGTGTGTGATCCTTTTTGTGTGGGGGGCTGCGACCTCCCCTGTATGTGTGTAGTGTGTGTCTGCTTGACCTGCCCCGTGTGTATTGTGTTCTGTGTCTTAATCTTGGTCTGAGTCCCTGTCCTCGTTCGTGAGCCAATAAAGCTGCCATAGAACAACGTTGGTGTCGTGTGCATTAAACGTTACAATATGTAGGCTATACGGATTCTTTGAACTCTTTTGAACACAGTTCCTCTGTTTATAAGTCCATAGCATACATGCACAGATGCTCTGTTTGTACAACAGGACAGGAACACGCAAAATCACTCAATCATTCAAGATCTATGGACGAAATTCTCGCTTATCCCACAGGCAAACGCGCTGAGATCAGGTCTCGGGGGCCCCCTAGCAGCTCAGGGGTCCAAGTAGTTGCCTGCTTTGCCTATTGACAAGGTGCGCCTCTGGTTCCACGGGATATTTAGCTCTTCAACTTATCACAAAAGTGCAGGGTGAAACTGACAATTAGGCAAATATCAACAAGTTAGATAGATAGATAGATCGATAGATCGATAGATAGATAGATAGATAGATACTTTATTGATCCCCAAGGGGAAATTCAGGGGGTCTCAGTAGCATACAGACATAAAATGCACTTACAGCAGAAATGGTAAATATAAGTATAAGTATAAACATATAACCAAACTCCACTGTACAATAGAGACAGTAGGAGATAAGAAAAACTAACAAAACTAAATACTAAATATATATTTAAAAAAATCCAGTGTGCTTGAGGGTGATGAAGCATGAGACGCTTGTAGTGACAGGGCCTGTAGTTCTGTGTGCATGGTGAGGTGCTCAAGAGAGTGAGTGCCATGGTGAAGGTGCAAAAGTGGTCCAACAGTAGTCCTGTAGTTCTGTGTGTATGGTAAGGTGCTCAAGAGAGTGAGTGTCATGGTGAAGGTGCAAAAAGTAGTCCAACTAGTTATGTGTGCATGGTAAGGTGCTCAAGAGAGTGAGTGTCATGGTGAAGGTGCAAAAAGTAGTCCAACATTAGTCCAACAGTGCAATAATAAGGTCTAGAGACCAGCATAAATAATATGGACACATAGGAGAGTAAAGTATAATATTTTATAGTTTTTTATAAGGTAATATAAAAAACTATAAAAAACTATGTCAGTGCAAGAACAGGTTGAGGTAATAGGGTTACAGCCATTCAGTATTGTAGCAGAAGCCATTGATCATGTGTGCTAATATAGCATGAAAAACAGTGTAGCAGGAAAACAGTAGTAAAAACATTAGGCTGTGGACATTAGTAAAACAGTAGTAAAACAGTAGTAAAGCAGTAGTGGGCAGTCAATACTCAAACATGAAAAGGGTGGAGAGGCAGACAGACTAAGCAGAGAAGTCTATCTCTCCTCTTCCCTTTAGTGAAGCATTAAACAGTTCAATGGCCCTGGGGACAAATGACTTCCTCAGCCTTTCAGTTGTGCATGGCAGTGAGCGAAGTCTCCAGCTGATCAAGCTCTTTTGCTTTTTAATAGTGCTGTAGAGTGGGTGGCATTAATTGTCCAAGATGTTGATCAGTTTGTTCAGGGTCCTTTTGTCAGATATTGAAGTGATGCACTCCAGTTCAGCTCCCACTACAGAGCCAGCCTTCCTTACCAGCCTGTCAAGTCGCCCAGCATCCTTCTTCTTTGTGCTTCCTCCCCAGCATACCACTGCATAGAAGAGGACGCTGGCCACAACAGACTGGTAGAACATCCTGAGGAGCTTGCTGCACACATTGAAGGACCGCAGCCTCCTCAAGAAGTACAGCCTGCTCTGCCCTTTCTTGTAGAGTGCGTCAGTGTTGGCTGACCAGTCCAGTTTATTGTCCAGGTGGAGACCCAGATACTTGTAGGTGCTTACCACCTCCACATTAGAGTTTAGATTCTCTGCCCGAGCCCGAACTTGACCCGACCCGACCCGACCCTCGGGCCGGGTCGGGCCGATATTTCCAGCCACTATCCTCGGGCCGGGCCGGGCCGGGTCCTTGATCAAGCTTGCTTTTTTTTTCTTTCTAATCATTAGCCTACTTGGGTGGGGAGCTAAAGCTATGCCATAGTCAGACTCAGAAATATTTTATATTTATCAAAGTAGGCCTAAGTAACAAGTGTATACAAAGTTATACAAGTTAGGCTCAGAGTTACAAAATGTCAATTGTAATGTCATCTGCGCAACACGTGTCATGCGCAGCTTCTCCACTCGCACACATCACACCGGGCCTGCTGTGCTGTATTGTGTAGCTTAAGTGCAACGTGAAGCTTGAAGATGTAAAGAAAAAAAATGAAAACAGGAGAAATAACTTCGAGGAAGTTTGGAGAAAAGTCGGAGGTATGCATTTGTCAGGTATGCTTTGTTGCGTGCATTAAGTGCGCACGATGTTCACCTATGACAGCAAAAATACTTTAAGATGAACATGAAGCAGGCTTGCCATGGCAGAAATAATGATAGCCAGCCTTCAATGTCCTCTTTTGTCATCTCAATGTCCTCTAAACTGATTTCTGTAGCTCAAACAGCTCGGAATTGTAGTTGAGAACGTCAGTTATAATGGCCCACGTATTTAAAAAATGTCGGGTTTAAATCGGGCTCGGGCTCATAATTACAGTTAACGTGTCGGGCCGGGTCGGGCTCGGGCACAATGTGCACGGGCTCGGGTAGGGTCGGGCTTGATTTTTTGGGCCCGATCTAAGCTCTACTCCACATTGACCCCATCAATGGAGACTGGTAGCAGAGCGGGCTTAGACCTGCGGAAATCCACCACCATCTCCTTGGTCTTTGAAGTGTTGAGTTGAAGGTGATTGAGTTTGCACCATTGCACAAAGTCCTCCACCAGGCTCCTGTACTCTTCCTCTTGCTCGTCCCTGATACACCCCACAATTGCCGTATCCAGAGGCGATTCTAGACCTAGAGCTTTGCTGGGGCACAGGCCCCCAACTCCCAATACATAAAAAAAAAATAATAATAATAATAAATGTGCGCGCAATATGAAATAAATGGCTAACCTATGGGTAGGCTACAAGCTTCAAAATCATTATTGTCACTGTCATACTGTAGGACCAGCACTCTCTCCCTCAATTGTTGCAAGAACCACTATTCAGCAACATCCAAACACATAGGAATAAGTAGGCCTATACTCACTGCATGAATTTAATAGGCTTTCCTACTAACACAAGGGAAAGCTTCTTTTTTAGTCAAAAGATATACTTCCCTCCCCGGCAAGGGTCCTATAGTCATCCTGGCAATACTGCAGTTCTTTGTAGCTTAAATAGCCTACTAAAGCCTTCATATTGACTTTTGGTGATAATTTCCAAATGAAGCCTATAATCTACACAGAGTCTGTGTAGATTATTATAGGCTACATTTGCAAATGCAGCAAACTTATTTAAGTTTGCCATTAAACCATTGATCAAATCACAGCACTGGCACTTTAACATAAATGTTAATGTTACCGTTAATGTGGGCAATTATCATACCTCCCTCGTCCTCCTTATCTCTCCTCACTGTTCCTCTCCCACTGCCTCTGTTCAGGAAGAATTTTCTGATGTCCATCTCTGAATAGTTTATCAGAAGGCTATGTTTAGTTTTACAGTAGGACAGCTTCACAAACAGTATAGGCTACTTTTACAGGACTCTCTCTACAGTATACGTAAATCATTATTAATTGTCCGCATGTGTGCATGCAGCCTACGCATGGTGTGAGTGTGTGTATCAGGGAGAGAGCACAAGCTGGTAAACTGTTGCTAAATTTAGGCTACAAATTTGGCGCTAAGCATTGAAAAACAGATGCTAATTATGTGGGCAACATTCTCTAACATCGATCAACTTGTCATATTTTCTGTCAAACAAGTTGTGAATTTGTTGTAACATTAAAACAGGGGACGACTTACTCTGCGCTCAAAGTGAAGAATCATGTGAACGATTTTCATTGGTTGTTGCGTTCAATCTTACCCAGCTACAGAGGTGCTATTTCCTGATTGGCTATTATGGCCCCTTTCTTTTTTTCCTTGTTTGTTTTTTATTGGCTGGTAAGTGACAGGCTCGAGTCATGACTAAAGCAGGCACGGAGATGCGCTCATGAATGCCGTTTCCAGCGAGAGCAGCGCTAGAATTTTACTGGGGCACTGGAGACTTTTACTAAGGCACGTGCCCCAGTGAATAAGGTCTAGTGACGCCCCTGGCAGTATCGTCAGAAAACTTCTGCATGTGGCATGACTTGGTGTTGTAGCAGAAGTCAGATGTGTACAGGGTGAACAGGACTGGAGAGAGCACAGTTCCCTGTGGCGCTCCGGTGCTGCTGATCACAGTGTCAGAGAGACAGTTCTTCAGTCTGACGAACTGTGGTCGCTCGGTCAGGTAGTCTGTAATCCAGGTTACCAGGTGAGCGTCCACATCCATCTGCAAGAGCTTGTCTCCCAGTCTGAGGGGTTGGATGGTGTTAAAAGCACTTGAGAAATCAAAGAACATGATTCTCACAGCACTTTTCCCCTTGTCTAGGTGAGAATGTGTCCTGTGTAGAAGATAAGTGATGGCATCGTCCACGCCCACTTTCTCCTGGTATGCAAACTGTAACGGGTCTAGTGCATGGTGTACCTGGGGTCTGAGCATACCTAAGACCAGTCGCTCCAGTGTCTTCATCACATGTGATGTTAGAGCGACAGGCCTGAAGTCATTAAGCTCACTGGGGTGTGACTTCTTAGGGACGGGGGTGAGACATGATGTCTTCCACAGTGTTGGAACTTGTCCGAGACGTAGACTCCAGTTGAAGATGTGCTTCAGTGGCTCCCCCAGTTCAGCAGCACCGGCCTTGAGTAGCCTTGGACACAGTCTGTCCGGCCCGGCTGCCTTACGAGGATGCAGTTTTTTTAAAAGATAACTTACTTCGGAAGCTGTAATGATGAGGGGATGAGGGGAGTGGAGGGGGAGGAGAAGGAGGGGTGCTTTTCAGAGGGTTGTCGTGTGGCTAGAGACTGATGGCCGTTGGCTGAGGCCATTGTTGCCACACTGCTCGTGGTCACCATGTGGGGGAGAGGTGCGATAGCCTGATCTGCAGTGATGGTGGAGGGGAGGGGGAGTGCATCTGGGGTCTGTGTCTGATGGCTGTTGATTGAAGTCGTTGTCACCTCATTGTTCGTGGTCGCCATGTGGGGGAGGGGTGCAATATCCAGTGATGGTGGGGGTGAGTGTTGCACTGGTAATGAGGTGGGGTGGGGGCTGGGGGATGACCACCTCCTTGATGTCCCTGTCAAGGTTGCCAGAGTCTTGGACAGCTCAACAGGCACAGGCAAGGAGGCATCATTCGGGGGCAGGGCGTGGGGTGATGGGGGCTTAGGTCGTTGGATGTCCCCGGGATACAGAGCTGGAGAGACTGGGAGGTGGGGGTAGGGCGGGCACTATAAATTATATAGGCCTAGAATTTCTGAAATAATCTTTTTCAGTGATAAAACCTCCGTTTTCATGTAAATGAAAGGCCAAACCGCATAAAAATATGTAAACGGTAGGGGTGTGCATTGGCACTGCCCTCACAATTCGATTACGATTCACCAGGTAACGATTCGATTCAATTCGATTCTACGATGCATTGCAATGCATTGCGATGCATCAAAATTCTGGCTGCTATGTGTGTATTATCACTCTCCTGTATCTTACATAAATGTCATTAAATAATGGAATTTCACCATTTTAGGGGGAAGGCTACTTGGCCTTCAGGGCATATTTGGTGGGGGGCACAAAGGCCACATGTCAGGGCACCAAGGCCAAAGTTAACTATACAGTAGTAGGCTATAAAAATGATTGTATTTAGCCTATTCACAGCAGTAGACCTGCATCACTGTAGCCTATGAAACATTACAAAAACATGAAACATGGCATATTACATAGAACTGTAAATCATCTGATCATCTAATATTTAGATATCTAGGGTATATTTAACATTTATTTTATATTTGGCCTGTTATGAAATCATGTATTGATTTAAGCACAGCTCAGTTTTAAGAAACTCAAATAGCATAGATGCATGCTTAGCATTTTGTGATCATTAAGGCCACTTTCACAAACTCTAAGTCAGCTGTCCTCTAATTTACCAATATCTAGGCGATATTTGTAACATTTATTTTGTATTTGGCCCATTATGAAATCATGTAGAATAATTTAAACACATTGTAAAACTTAAAGCCCAAATTTGGAGACATCCATGCATGTCGAAATTTGCTGCAAATTCAGAACTGGATTACTCTGGAACGGCTAACTGTACAGGGGACTGCTTTACACCTTTCTGTTCGGTAAGGTCAGCCGTTTATTCTGATATATGGTTGTCTGTGTGATGAGTAGGCTCGTTCGCGAGTAGTTCAACTGAGAAGAATGGGTGAATTTGGATGCACTTTCTTTCTTGCCGAGCGCTGTCACTTTCTCCATTGCGTAAAAGACTAAATTAATTTGCGCTGTGAATGCTTAGATTATTTTGACAGGCCATAGGCCTAGGCTAAATAAAAATCGTTATTAGTCGGACGCAAAACAGAATATTCAAAGAAGGGGGCACCAAAGCCACCGTGGCCTGTAAACCTCTGATTTTCAAAGGGGCAACGATGGCCATGGCCGTCGTGAAATTCCCACCCTGCACATACTGCACACAATAACGAAGCCAACTCAGGATGCCAACGATCGACATGGTTTGTGAAGTTAGTTGTATTACCAACGTGCTTGATGTTAGTGTGTCAGGTTTTACACACCGCGTACGTCTTGTCTAGTTTCCCATTAAATTAGTAGGCTAGAATCCGAAATGTGCCCAGATGTCCGCTTTCCAAGCTTTGGGTGCGTTTTTAATTACCCGTCTATCGCGGTCATCTCCCTCCATCATCTTGATTCTTTCGTGTTGTTGTTATGCTAGCTAGAGCTGCCGCTTAGCATGTAGCTACAGGCTGCGCATGCCATTACAACGTTGCTCCGGAAATGCCCCCAGAAGTAATTGAAACTTCACAACTTTATTGTCCACTCAAGGCCAGAAAATAAACAGTGACATAATCGATTATGGCACGTTGCCGCATCGATGCTGAATCGTGCATGCCCCGCATTGCAATGCATCGCTGAATCGAATATTGTTGACACCACTAGTAAACGGTGCTTCAAAGTAATTCACAGTGCAATGATTATAATTAGGCTTACTGTACATAATATAAAATATACAAAATATACTTGCAGGCAACAATAGAAAAAAAACTGATATAAGCAATACAACTTGTTGATATTTTTATAAACAAATACTAGAAATTAAGGCTTAAAACACACAAAGATCAAAATGTCTGTCTCAATGTCGTTTGGCAAGGTAGGGGCAGAAAGGCAGTGTCATGCCCAATTGTCAGTTTCACCCTGCACTTCTGTGATAAGTTGAAGAGCTAAATATCCCATGGAACAAAAGCCATTCTCAGTCTGCCCATCGAGCCACAGCAGAGAAGAGAACACTGGCAACGACTGACTGGCCGAACATGAGCAGGAGTTTGCAACAGATGTTCAGAGCCTCCTAAGCCTCTTTAGGAAATAGAGCTTGCTTTGCCTAACCTGACTCTCGCCCAGGGGCGTCACTCAGGGGGTCAAGAGCGTGCATATTAGCTTCGGCATGTTAGCATACGCCATTTTCAAATATGGCGCTGCATGGAGCATTTGGAACCAGCTCCATGCACGAAAATCCGTGTTGGGCACGAGCTCTCATGCGCGTACATGTTGGTGGGCGGGTACCTATCCGGCGGCTACAGCCAAACGTTATTCAGTGCGTATTTCTTGAGGATCCTATGAGAAGACGTGCATATTATGGTTGTTTATCCATCATATGACAAATAAACAAATAAAGAAAATTGTATTGATCTTGTTTCGTTGTTGTTTGTCCCGAACAAACGTAGCCTAAACATATGAACAGCGGCATAAAGACCTTGTCTCGTTACACCATCCAACACGTTGCTCTCAACCTAGCCGCTCCCTTTGGAGCTTGCCAGAGGCTGAAGCACTAGGCTACTACATTTAAACAGAATTATTGCCGCGAGGCATTCCAGCCTACGAATTTAATAAAAAGTAAACCATGCATAATTAAAAAAAAAAAAACCTCAATTTAGGCTACTTCTCTATGCAATAAGGATTCCATTAGAGCACAGCGCACGTTCAATGAATGAAAATGGCCTTGTCTCGCAAACAGCTGGAAATTCCAACACTTTTTCAACTACACGAAACTTTACAGTGATCATCAAATACCCTCTATATTTAAATGCCCATCAGCCTCAACATTTAACTATATAATAAAGTCAAAAAGTAAATTAAATCCCATACCAAAGCCGAAAATCGTCTGCGTTTGATAGCCTGGTATGCCGCTCCAAACAAAACGCATGTCTCACAATAACGTACAATGTAAGAAATAAAGGTCTGCCTCGAATAAGCATACCTCAAATAAATACTTGTGCTTTGCAGCCTAAGTAAATAGCAGACCCTGGACATAATTTAGGATTTACGGAAATGCAATCATACGATGTTGGACGCCTGGCGATGCTCTGGCCGTCTACTGTGCCTCTGACACCGCTGCTTCATTTGGATGGTAACTCCACAGGTGAGCGCAAAGATTGGACGTCGTGGATGCGTAAGTAAACTGTTTTTTGCTGAGTCCGCAGACAATATTCTCTTTAACCGTTACTTTACCATCTGCGGTGTACAACTCAAAGTAAAGACTCCACATTTTAGATGAGTTGGGGACGTAATTGTCCGCTCAGGCTGACCGTTTTGTGCGTTATCTTCAATACTATCTTCAATATTATTTTCAAAACAGGGTGGCTATTGAGGGCTCTGGCTCCAGTCATTATTGTGGCTACTGGCTATTATTGGCTTGATTTGGTCATGGGCCAACGCTAGAATACGTTTAGAGCACCCGCTATGAGATGGCAAACAATAAAATAAAAAACAAACTAATCATAGACTGTAAAAATGCGCTACACTTGGCACTAAAAACCGAATAGTTTATTTATAGTTCGACTACGGATATTTCACGTCAAGTTCGAATGCATATTTGCAGCAGGACAGCAAGCAGACCGCTCCTAGTTAGAGCCGCTGTGTTATCCAATGAAATTAAGTTGCGCTTCAGGGCGACTCCACTCGGACTCCATGCGCGTTCCCGAGCAACTTTTTCTTCTTCTTGTTATGAGGCAAGGACTTTATGTGCATTATCGCCACCCTCTTACTGGAGGATGACACTCTTTTTACAGAATATCCAATAAAAATCGACGTTGGTCCATGCGTCATTTCCAGCTTTGTAACTGGCGCATGGTCAGAGTCGACTGGCGCTGGATCCGAACCCCAGTGTTCAAGATGGCGTTGACTATGAATTGGCCGGATTTACTAGCCTAGCCTCCACCATTCATTTGTATGGAGGGCGGGACTTAGTCACTCTCTCCAGTTATATATAATACCTCCATGGCGTCACTAGACCTTATTCACTGGGGCACGTGCCTTAGTAAAAGTCTCCAGTGCCCCAGTAAAATTCTAGCGCGGCTCTAGCTGGAAACGGCATTCATGAGCGCATCTCCGTGCCTGCTTTAATCATGGCTCGAGCCTGTCACTTACCAGCCAATAAAAAAAAAACAAGGAATAAAGAAAGGAGCCATAATAGCCAATCAGGAAATAGCACCTCTGTAGCTGGCTAAGATTGAACGCAACAATCAATGAAAATCGTTCACATGATTCTTCCGAGTGTTTCGTTGTACTGCACACACATACACTGTGGATTGTGGAATCACTTTGAGCATAGAGTAAGTCGTCCCCTGTTTAATGTTACAACAAATTCACAACTTGTTTGACAGAAAAAATGACAAGTTGATCGCTTTTAGAGAGTGTTACCCACATAACTAGCATCTGTTTTTCAATGCTTAGCGTCATTGTAGCCTAAATTTAGCAACAGTTTACCAGCTTGTGCTCTCTCCCTCACACACACACACACACTCACGCGTAGGCTGCATGCACACATGCGGACAATTAATAAGGATTTATACGTATACTGTAGAGACTCCTGTAAAAGTAGCCTATACTGTTTGTGAAGCTGTCCTACTGTAAAACTAAACACAGCCTTCTGACTATTCAGAGATGGACATCAGAAAATTCTTCCTGAACAGATGGAGAGGAACAGTGAGGAGGATGAGGAGGTATGATAATTTTGCCCACATTAACGGTAACATTAACATTTATGCTGGTAATAGCCAGTGCTGTGATTTGATCAATGGTTTAATGGCAAACTTAAATAAGTTTGCTGCATTTGCAAATGTAGCCTATAATAATATACACAGAATCAGAATAGCCATATGTGTAGATTATTATAGGCTACATTTTGCAAATTATCACCAAAAGTCAGTATGAAGGCTTTAGTAGGCTATTTAAGCTACAAAGAACTGCAGTATTGCCAGGATGTATATAGGACCCTTGGCTGGGAGGGAAGTATATCTCACTTTTGACTAAAAATAAGCTTCCCTTGTGTTAGTAGGAAAGCCTATTAAATTAATGCAGTGAGTATAGGCCTACTTATGCCTATGTGTTTGGATGTTGCTGGATAGTGGCTGCTACAACAATTGAGGGAGAGAGTGCTGGAGGAGGAGGAGGAGAAGGTTGAAGAGAGGGGAGAAAGAGCACAGGCTGGGCAGTCCAATACCAGGCAGAAGGAGGAGGAGGAGGAGAGAGACAGGCAAGAAACGGATGAGGACATGATTGGGGCTAGGCGTAAAACTATTCAGAGTATGGAGGAGGATGTCTGTGACCTAGGGGAGATATGTGATGGTCCAAATCAGGCTAGCCATTTATTCATATTGCGCGCACAGTTATTTTTTTTTTTTATGTATTGGGAGTTGGGGGCCTGTGCCCCAGCAAAGCTCTAGGTCTAGAATCGCCCCTGCTCTCGACAGATGAATTTCGTTCCGCCTAGCTCCACTCATCCATCTGGGATCGATCCATTTGAGTTGTGCTTCAGAAGGCTGGGCCTTATTAAAAAATCCTTGCATAAAATTGGATAAGCCACTTGTCCGTCATCTATTGGTCACTGAGAAACTGAACTTTACCGTTCTCACTACCTCATTCACTACCTCAAGCGCAGACACGAGAGAAAGAGACTCATTTGTTCGCACACACACACACTCCCCCACGGCGTCCCTCTTTGAATGTAAAATGTTTTGTGTTTGGTCTTAAGTGTTGTTGCATGTTCTGTGAGCTTTGTGTTATACAAGAGATGTACAGCAGGTTGTATTGTTGGTGTCCGGTGTTTGCCGCCGGTTTGGCGTTCGTTCACGCAGCAAACCAATTGTTTGGTTTGCTGCAATTTCGCTCATTCATTCATTCACTCATTACAACGTCATTACCAACTTCATTCTTGTCAATAACAATTACATAGTGTGGTACCCACTAGCTTGTCTTTCATTTGCCATGTTATATCGTCTGTATAGTGCCCATAATCTGGTTAACACATACATCTACTCACAACACTTCCTGACGCTCTGACCTCTGTCACTGTCCCATTGCGGAAGCGCGCTCCGCGCCGGGACAGGTAATTTTAAACATTCTGCAGGGGTAGGGAGCAGGCCATTATGCTACAGGGGTGTTTAGGATATTCGTTTGGTTGTTTTGTTTCTTTGTGTCTTGTGGTTAGGCATGTATTTATAAAGGACATATGTTTTGTGCATTATATACTTTTCTGTTGTTTTCTATATCATTGTTATGTTGATTTAGGCTATGTATTAGTGAGCCCTATTTTGGGTACTGAAGAATGCTATTAAAATTGTCTCAATTCCAAATGGAGACACAGTTGACCGAGTAGATTCCAGTGTAGTTAAGAGCAGGTAAAACTTGAGGCTGGCTTGCGAAAGAATAGTTCTTTATTCTGGATGTAACAACAGAGTTCTGGTAACCCTGTTGTACGCACAGCACAGCACAGTGTTGCAAGGTGAAGCCAAGGCAAAAAACTGAAGCAAAGAACTATAGGAAACTCTTGGCTAATTATAATACCAGAATATACATTCACGTCTGGGGTCAAATTGGAGGGGGGGAAAACCGGTAGTGATATAGACCCTTTCAAGAGAGTTCCATTATCAGCATCATAGTTGGCCCCACAAGACTTCCTTTTTAACATTCCATATGTTATCTTAATGCAGAGGAAGTAGATTGGGAACCAAATAGAATGTTCAAGCATTGTTTTTATTGTTGAAAGGGTCTATTCACCATATTCACACGGCGGCCATCTTGTTTTGACGTCATGCTCAGGGTGGGAAGTTCGAGTTCTGTACGGTTGTGTTTGTATCAGTTACGAATATGTCTGCTGTGTGCCTGGGTGTAATTCCTACTACAAAAGACGGGAAAAAGACAAAACACGTTCGTTCCACCGGTTCCTGACGGACACCAGATTGAAGAGAGAGTGGATTTCAAAAATTAGAAGAGACATCGGTACATTTTTCCAGGTACGTGCATAATTATCTAGCTAGCCAACCGGTTAGCTTAACCTCAGGCTAATGTTAGTTATAAAGATAGCCACTGTGTAACGTTATCATGCTAGCTGCTACTTGTTAGATCAAACGCAAACATGATGTCGTTTTGTTTATGTATGGTAACGTTACGATGATGCCTTGATAGAAATGCCACGTCTCAAGCAGTAAGCTTGTCTTTTGCTGACTTCAGGGAAAGCCCTGGTCACTGTATGTAGGCTAACTGCAGCTAACGGGCAGGCTGTTTGTTGTTCGTGGAGATTAACGTTACGTCCAACACAAAAGTTTGTGCCAAACATTTCACTGAGCAGTGTTTTGTGCACCATGATGAGGCTGGAAAAACGTGCCTCCTGCCAGGAAGTGTCCTGTTCGCTTGGACAAAAACGACTCATAAAAGACCAATGCGAAATAGAGGGAGAGAGGTCAGTTAGTGAAAATTGTTTCACACGTCTCCTAATGTCATGTTTAACCTAGGTCTGTCACAAAGAGTTGATTTATTCAGTTGTGCAAGAACTAATGTTTTATTATTACATACACAGCAATGAACCTGCTGGAGAGACAGAAGATGCCAGTGTAAGCTTAGACCTGGCTGGAGTTGACACTGGGTAAGACACTTATAAAGTATATTTCCTATGTCCATCTTGCAAAATATCACACAGCTGCTGCATAAGACATAGGCTATGTGTAGCAGCAGGGTATAACATGTAATCTCCATTAATGAAACAAATTCACTGTAGTAGGTTACATGGTATACTATACAACTTACACATGCAGTTGAAACTGAACGTTTTTGATTTGTCATTGTCTCCTATAGTGCAGACCAAGTTGTTAAGCCAGCACCCCACTCTGACCATGACTATGCTGAACTCTCGGTCACTGGAAGAGCAGCTAGAAGCAGCACGGAAGGAGATCGCCCGCCTTACGCAGGAGAATACCATCCTCAAGGCATCCTGTTTCAGCTTGAAGCAAAAATGATTCAAAGTTCTTGACATTCTACACTGGATTTCGGGTGAAAAAGTCTTTTTCTACAGTATTAGCGATACTTTGGACACAAAAAACTCATAAAAATGTATTTTCCTTGTGCATTAACATTGTGCTGATCTCTGTATTGTACAGTAAAAATAAAAGGCGTCGATTTTCTATTTTCTTCTATTCTATAC
Source organism: Alosa pseudoharengus (assembly GCF_046254945.1). Lineage (NCBI taxonomy): Eukaryota > Metazoa > Chordata > Actinopteri > Clupeiformes > Clupeidae > Alosa > Alosa pseudoharengus. The sequence continues at coordinate 20,804,907 of NW_027468881.1, forward strand.
TTATATATTTTTTATAGGACTATGAGACACAGATCATTGTTCTTGTCCCTTCAGCCAACGGCAGAGGGCATGTTTTTTAGGCATGGAGTTATGTCAGTCATGACATTTCACATTCTTAACTGGAAATTAAATAAACTGAATAGATTCTAAAGCAACACAATATAGTTATTTTACTTGTAATGCATTTAAACTTTGGCAAAATGTTGATGCTACATTAGCTTACAACATGGACATCAATAAGGTGAACACAGTAGCTACAGATGAAGAAATACATTTTTAATGATAAAGTTTATGTACATAACAATGGGGCTGTGGCCACTTAATAAGACAGCATCAAAGTGCACTCTCTCCAGATAGTAATCCTCCTGGCACATTACAAAAAAAAATTAAACCATTTTGCTCCTGTAAGAGCCATCTGTCCAATGACTTGTGAGTGATATTCATGGCTATGCTTGAAGGAGAAGGTTCTATCCACTGTTCTTCTCAGGTATGAGCAGTTTGACTCTCTTGGTTTGGGCATTTGATTTCAAGTAGGCCATGGCCATAATCTTTTTTTACTCAACTGTGACACCTGTAGGTCTTGTTGGATTTGACCTTGTTACTTTGTAAGAGTGACAGGTTTGGACCCTAGGCCTAATTCTCAAGAAGGGATGTGCCAAGTTTGGGGTAAGGAGGTCTTACATTTGGTTAGGGGGACTGATTTGTATCCTAATTTAGAGTAATGAGCAAGAGTATACAGGAGGCCAACAAGTGCCCAAGTGAGCAGTGCCCAAGACGTGCTTCACAGGCACAGCTGGTTTGTTGAATCCGCTGATCAGTTCAACCTGAAAAAAAAAAAAGAAAATATATTTAAAACTAGTTAATGGCTAAGTATTTATACAAAGCCTGTTGCTCAGACCACACACAAAGTGTTAAGTTCATCTAGGGAAAAAATATATAGTATGCTAATTTGACATCATTAGCCTGTACCCTGTAAGCTGGCTCATTTTTAAACATACTGGGGTATGCCTTCGCCCTGACCCTGACAATATTGGCATTAGTCCCACCCTCCTCAACCCTGACTGAAAGCAGAACATAACTTGCATTAGTAGATAACTTCGCCTTTGTTAAATCTCCGCGAAAATAAGCCAATAAAATGAAAGGATAAACAGGGAGATAAATTAAGCTACGACGTGGGTTGCACAAAAAAAAAACATAAACTATAGCCTAGTTTAGTTAGGAAGACAGCCTGACTGGCTAACAGAGTATTCTACTGTGATACAAGAAGAACATCTCGAATCTGTCGGCAGTTTAAGGCTAACGATAACACTTAGAAGCTACGTTACCTAGAGCTCAAAATTCAATAGTATGTGAAAAGGTCTCATGGCTACTAAAATCAGGCTGGTTTAAATGCAAGCCTGAGTTGTTCTGAACAGAAATGATAGACAAGGCCGTGCCTTAATACAGGTTTATCGGTGCAACCCAGTTAATAAAGTGGTATTAAGTTAGCAGTTAGCCATATCGTCTTACCTTTAACATCGTGGATATAACGTTCAATCCAGTTGCTGTAGCCTATCCTTTTTTCTTAATTCATTTAGAGGTGCTGATCTGTTCATCTGTCCATGTTTCGATTTCTTGGCATGTCAAGGCTGGTAGATAGGTTACGTTTTTGGACCATCTTGCCATAATTGGGCTAATCACAAACACGGACAGCTGACAGTTTTTGAGCTATTTGTTTGGACTTCCCCAGAGGATTCCCACCCTGAGCATGACGTCATAGAAAGATGGCCGCCGTGTGAATATGGTGAATAGCCTTATTCAATTAAGATGTCTCCTGTGGGGGAACAATTAGTTAGGTACACCATTTGCTGTTGTAAAGTGACAACATTCTGTCTGCTTACAATAAATGTCCTGTCCCCACAGTTTCTGCAGTATTTTAAACAAAGAACCAAAAGAATGACATACAGAAAACCACTAAAATCTAACAATCCCCCCGTCTGATCATAAATCAACTACATATATGATCACAATAAAGGCAAATACAAACAAATCAAAATGATCAAACAATTTTGAACAAAACTTAAGATTGTTAACAACCAAACATTTCCTGTAGTGTAGTGGTCAAGAAAAAAACTAAAAAATGTTTCTTAAATCGTAAACAATCAAATCATTCCTAGTGTAGTGGTCAAGAAAATCTCTCAAAAGTAAGAGTCTAAAACTCTAAAAATGTTTATAATCGCCAAACGATAAAACAATTCAAACAAAGCTTAAATTGTTATCAATCAAACCTTTTCTTTAGTGTAGTGGTCAAGTAAATCAGAATCTCAAATGTAAGAAGGTACAAAAATACCAAAAATGTTTCTATAGTGTAGTGTCTTTTACAATTAGGATGCCAAGTTCCTGAACTCATCGGTAGGCGCGAACAACCTACAGTATTTGTAAAACAACCTCTGATTTTACCAATTGCAGAGGGAAAAAACAAATGAGGTAAAAATCCGCCTACTACCCTGCAAATTGCAGCGGCACTTGCATTCCACAAGCCAGAGGGGCAACTTGCATCCTTTCTACTCATATGCTACTGAGTTTTCAGTTATCACCTTAATGTCAGTCAGCTAATTCTAACTGGGGCTATGTGTGGTGGTCTTGTAGTCAGGTAACTGATAAACAACAAATCCTGAAAATTGCATAAATGTACAGAGTAGGAACAAAGAACAGAAGGTAACTCTGTATCCGTTAAGAAATGTTGGGTCGGAGCGGCATAACAACTCCCTTCCCTTTTTTAGGGCAAACATGGGTATGCATGTTTCCCGCAAACAAATATAGTCCCTTTCATGCCCATCTTGACATCCAACATCTAGTTGTGGTCCGGCAGTGGGAGGACGTCTGATATGAAAACCATCATTGTCAGAATCACGGTTGTCATCCACTCTGTGCATCCTGGGGTCACTCCCATGTCGCTATGATCACTTAGCCTGGCCCTTACCGCCTGTGACTACGAATTCTCTTCGTCATACAGTCTGGAACAAAGTAATAATAATCTGTCTCCTTAATGGGCGGATGCTTATTTTGAGGTTTAAAATCATTGGAGTTCCCTTAACCAATCAGCAACGTTTGGTAATGACGTGTGCTGTGCGCCGGAGTTCAGGCTTTTACGCTTACCACTTCCGCTTCAGGCTCTTCTGCTCTCAGTTTTAACAGACCGCTGGCTAGTATGCAGGCTACCTGACCGCTAGGGCAGTCTCTTCGTAGTGGATATATCTCTAACTTGCGCCAGCCACAGACCGAGAGTTGTATACCAAAAGCGTCATGTCGCCGAGATTATATCAGCTCTTGTCACACGCCAGTTTTCCCTGTTATCTCTTCTCGCCGCTTATCAGACGATTGTTGTTCTACGCAGCCCGGTGACTTCGTCGGAGCTTACTTTGTTCTCCACGGGCTGTTCAGACTACACTCTCGGATAAGTTGGATTGTACTGACGACCTACGTGTTATTTAACCTGGAGCTTGCCTCGGCATAAAACAACGCAGCCTACCTTGAGCCACGCTCGGTGACTGGCTAACGTTACTGTCCACAAGCACGGTAGCCTCGCCTGGAGCCCAGCTCGGCCACAGGCTAGCCTCTGTCAAACACAAACACGGAGCGGTTTACCTTGAGCCCAGTTCAGTAACCGCTAGTCCCAGTCAAGCACAATCACAGCAGCCTTATCTTGAGCTCCGCTCGGTAATAGGCTAGCTCACGTCAAGACACACCGCCTCGCCTTGAGCCCCGCTCGGTAGGGTAGCTAACATTCCATTCCTTAAGTAGGCCTAGGCCTACGCCGAACCGCATACTGTTGGTTGGGCCAGACTACGTGCGAGGCTGAAATCAAATTTTGGCCGGAAGTACGTAGGATGGTAACACCAGGTTAATGATCACTGCTGGTGTCGTCGTCAAACGGCTGTTTGGTGGTTGTGGTCACGGACAGTAGTTTCTGAAATGACGAACAAAAAAGAGCGGCAGTATACTAATGCTCACAGAAAATTGGAAAAAAACATGCAAATTAAGTTGAAAACAAGTATCTATCAAATTATAAAAGGGTCATATAATTTCATCAAATAGCCTAAGGTTCAGCATCATGTAATTTCTAGGACAGGACTCAAGGTTTAGCCATGGTCGTCTGAGACTGCATCAGTTGCTAACAACGTGTGGAATGGCCCTTCCCAATTAGCTTCAAAGGCTACTCTGAGTGGGTCGTTAATCATCGCCCAATGGCCAGGTAGGGAGTGTCCCCCGTCAAGATGCTTGTGACACTCCATTGTCAACTGATGGCCTGCTGTTTTGAATGTCTCAGCCAATTCAGAACAATATGCACTTAAAGGACAGGTTCGGTATTTTACACTTCAAGCCCTGTTTTCAGATAGTTTATGATTAAATAGAACGTTTAAGATTGAAATTTGGACACATGCTGCTGTCCTGAGAATTTTCGGTTTCTGTGGTAGCGCCCCCCCTCCTCCAGAACGATGCATAGGTGCACTGGAACAATCCTTCCTAAAACGCATTAAACTTTCGTTTACAAAGACGTGAAACTCACCGAGTGGTCAGGGGTGTTCACTGATATGCTCACACAAAAATCGTTGCAAAAGATTCTTTCCAACAGGTTTTATCGTAGTTTTTGTCCAACTCCATTGACTTGTATTGGATGTGCTGTGAGGTACGGTATTACTCCGCTGCCGGAAACGGATATGGGGTTGTTTGTTTTCTTTCTGTAGTCTTATGCAGTCGCGGTATCGTAGGCTACTACGCTATCCAAATTATTGTCACGTCTAACCATGGCTAATGCTAAAATGTCTTGGAACTTGCACGATGTGAATGATAGCCTACGTGAATCATTACGTTTTCATCATGAAAGTTCCACAGCCAAAAAAATAGTAAACGTACAAAATCATGTAGCCAAATTATTCATGTAGGCTAGGGTTAGTGTGAACATGACAGGTTATGGACATAACAAATAAGTTCTTACCCCAAGTTCTTCCAACTCTGTCGTCCCAGGAGGTAATGTGGGAACCGCTGTATTTCTCAGGCAAAAGAGCTTTTTGGGCGATTTCTTTTGACCTCCAGCGAAGTTCAGTAAAATGCAGACACGGTGATCAGCTTTCTGCAGATTCTCAACAGGTGTGCTCACATCCAACCCCAGAAATTCCAGCCACAACTTTAGCCTTTCTGGATCGTTGAAAGGAAGTCTGTGACAACTTTTTTTGCCACAAATTTTCCCGCTATTCGGAACTGCATAAATCGCCTCATTTTTAGCTGTCTGTTGCAAAATACTTCAAGACTGCTTCTTCTGTGTATTCAATGAAATGCCAGTGGTTTGCTTGTAATTGGCAAGACGGTGTAAGGTGCATTATCGCCACCAACTGGGCTGGAGTGTCTATTATTCGGAAGAATGTACGGGTGTGAGGCGTTTGGAAAAATAGCTCCACAGTTTTACAACATGGTAATAACCTGTTGGAAAGCGTCTTTTGCAGCGATTTTTGTGTGAACATATCAGCGAACACCCCTGACCACTCGGTGAGTTTCACGTCTTTGTAAACGAAAGTTTAATGCATTTTAGGAAGGATTGTTCCAGTGCACCTATGCATCGTTCTGGAGGAGGGGGGGCGCTACCACAGAAACCGAAAATTCTCAGGACAGCAGCATGTGTCCAAATTTCAATCTTAAACGTTCTATTTAATCATAAACTATCTGAAAACAGGGCTTTAAGTGTAAAATACCGAACCTGTCCTTTAAAGCATCTGATCCCAAATGTACAATCGCAGTACACAAAACAAGTGCAGACATAGGTTTTCCAGTCACAACTTCAAGCGGGCCAAGCCCTGTCTCTTTGTTGTTGGTAGGACTCACACTGCACACGACCGGTGGCAATGGCACAAACCAAGGAAAACCTTCCTGGTGGCCTTTATCATAACTTTCCTTCAAAAAATGATTCATTCTCTCAACTCCTGTAAAGGATTGTGGGTGATGAAAACCATGGGACGGCCATTGGGTGCCCAGCACCCTGCCAACCTCTGCACAAACAGCTGCAGTAAAACCCAGGCTATCCATTTCTGGCGGCGTCTGACATGCTTGCCCAATCCACATTTTAGCAGGCTCAACAGAAGTGGTCACATGTTGTATCTTGTTAAAGATCATTTCCTTGCCTTCAACATCACAAACAGATTGGATGTGGTTTGTAACCGGCAGAATTTGTTCATTTAAACAAGTTGGCATCATCGGCTCAGATCTCGCACATTGGGCACTCCTTATTTCATCCTGAGCCTTCTCCACCTTTAGCGACTTCTCCTTCTCTGCTAAAGCAGATATTTCAGCCTTAAGCTCAGACAATTCTCTCTTGAGCGCATCAACCCTTTCTGCCGCCTCCTTCTTCTCGGTAGCCTCGCGCTTAAGCATGGCTTGATTCAAGATGACTAAAGACAATGGCAGCTTATTTCTATCGGATAGACGTTGCATTGTCCCCCATGCTCGCTGCAAATCGGCCATAGGCCACAAATTATCATCATCATTCACAATGCCATATTTCATTTCAATCCTTTTATCGGTCTCCTCCATCCTGAGATGACCGTTCAAAAAATCTCTCACCATTGTAACTATTTCACCTTCGCTAACTTGGGGCGGTGCCATCCCACCTTTCTCAGTTGTAGGGATCTGGCTGGCACAGGCCCTGTTCCTTTTACTGAACATTGTGTTAGTTATGTTAGATGTTAAAATGAAAAGCTAGATATCCAACAAGATGTTACTGGTAGGCTACGTAGCCTACTTCAAGCATCACTGCTTACCCTTAAGATGTCAAAACTAAAACAAATTGTGTTTCCCAACTTGTGACGCGTATAACAGAAATGACATTTCACACTTCAAACTGAGCTGCATTCTCGGCCAGTCTGAAAACTGCGCTTGATTCCCTCAGGCAATTCAAAACGCTGTGCCCTGATCAATAATCTCCTGTCTGATTAGTGCGCAGCCCAGCGAGAAATATTATCCATGAACATGAATACTCACCGTTGAAACAGGCTGTTGTCCTCTTCAGGATGAATCTTATTTTTTCCTTATTTCACGTACAACTGGGTGGACAACACCAACTGAAGAATGCTATTAAAATTGCCTCACAATATCTAACAGTACTTTCCTAGTTCAATGGTGTGCCTCAATTATCCCCATACGAGCCATTTGACAGTAATAGCTGGGGCTATTTAATGGGGTACCTCAGTTCCCATGGTGTGTGTAGTAGGTGAAGGACTCTCCTGTTGTGAGGAGTAAGTGATGTATGCTGATACTTTGGACTGTGCATTGTTTGGTGCTATTTTTGTTTGTTTTTGGTAGTGAAAAGTATTTTGTTTATTAGTGTTGCTATTTTTGAATATGGTGGAAAATAAATAACTGGAATTAACAGAAGCAATATCCACCTCCCTGCAAGTGCCTTTTTCTCCATTTCCACTTAACTCAAAATCCAACACGTGGGTTGACCGACCGGTCGCTCACAGTCACATCTATGAAACTCCCGCCCTGCGTCCTGATCGGCTCTACCATACAATCTCGTGCTGAAATCACTCTCAACGGAACTGATCCCAGATGGATGTGAGTGGAGCTAGGCGGAACGAAATTCATCTGGCGAGAGTCAGGTTATGCTTTGCCCCCCTATTTTAAAAAAAGTGCATCTGAAGAGTTTGGTTCCAAAACGCTATATCTCTATTTTTAAAAACATTAAAAAGTCATGTTATTTAACTGTGTATTTTAAGTAATATCAATAAAAGTGATGTGTTGTTTTGATGAGTAAAGATAAATTAAATATCAATACACAAGTACAGTTCTACTGAAATTACTGAAAAACAAAATGTAAAAAAAATATTTATGGAAAATATAGCGTTTTGGAACCAATCTCTTCATCAGTGCTTGCCAACCACTTCAGTTTATTGTCAAGATGAAGGTCCATGGACTTGTAGGTCCTGACTACTTCCACATCTGCCTTCTCAATGAAAACAGATACAGTGGGCCTGGACTTCCTGAAGTCCACCACCATCTCTTTTGTTGTAGAGGTGTTCAGCTGCAGAAGGTTAGACTTGCACCACTTCACAAAGTCCTCAACCATGCTTCTGTATTCACCCTCCCAGGTTTCTTCAAAACCATGCTAAAACACATCTGTTTAGAATGTTTGTCCCCTCCGCCTTTTTTATCTCTTTTCACTGACTCAAAATGCTTTTATCCTGTTTCTTCATTTTATTCTCCCCTTTACTTCTGTATCACCTCCACCCATCATGTGCAGTCCCTCCTTATGTAGTACTCTTGTGGTCCTTTTCACACAATGTCCTATTTTCATTATGTTCCATGTCTGTGTATCTTTGTTCTCTGGTGTGCAGTGCCCTCTGTGTCTGTGTGCCTCTCTTTGTATGTAGTGTGTAGTGTCCTAGAACTTTTAATTGTGTGTTTGTGCTTCTGTCTGTATGTAATGTACAATAGCTTTGAACTTTTTAACTGTACAATGTCCTTGGGTGATCGTGTGAGTCCATCCATTATCTGCACCGGCTTGTCTCTCAGTTGGATGGTGTTGAAAGCGCAGGAGAAATGAAAGAACGTGATTCTCACAGCACACACAGCACAGCTCCCTTTAGCCAGGTTAGAGTACGCTCTGGGGCACGTTTCACAAAACCATAGTTGCTAACTAAGTTAGCGATTTTGTTGGTTGCAATGCAATTTCCCATTGCCAACCAACAGGTTAGCAACTATGGTTTTGGGAAATGCACCCAGATAGAGGACAGCATCCTCCATCCCCACCTTCTCCTTGTAAGTGAACTGCATGCTGGACCTGAGGTCTTAGATGATGTAGCAGCAGTGGTTCCAGGGTCTTCATTATGTATGATGTCAACAATACTCGTCTAAAATCATTCAGCGCACTAGGGTGTGGCTTCGTGGATGAAGCTTAATGTCCACAGTACCCTCCCCAGTCGCAGGCTCAAGTCAACAACATGTTGAAGTTGCATCCTCAGTGCAACAGTACAGACCACGAGCATTTTTGGGCATCTTTCATCTGGGTCGTGCTGGGACGGAGTGTCCTCAGTTCTCCTCTGACTTGATCTGCCGTGATGGTGGGGGTAGGGGGGTCACACTCTCTCTTGTGGACGCTGGGGCAAGGGATAGATCTGAGTCTTATAACTGAGTTGAAAATTGTTTAAAAAATAACAGGAAGTGCATTTGATCAGTTAACAGAAAGCGTCTGAGAACAGTTTGATCTTGCGTCTAGATTTGAAACTTTCGAGCACTGGTTGAGAGACAGCCCAGTGACTGTCTTTGTTTTGGGCCAATTGCTGACCAGACAAGTTTAATGATATTACATTAATACACAGGATTAGATGTTAAAATCCCTTGTGCCAAAATCCAAGGTAAAAACACCAGAGCCGGACAGTAACGTACATTTACTTGAGTACAGTACTTGAGTACAATTTTGAGGGATCTGTTCTTTACTCGAGTATCATTTTTGGGGAGTACTCATGACTCAAGTACATTTGAGAGGCAAATATTGTACTCTTTACTCCACTACATTTCTATCCATAACCGTGAGTACCCGTTACTTCTAAAAAAAAAGGAAAAAAGAAAAATCTCGGAAACCCTCAATTTGTTGTTTCCCTCTCAAACGTGATTGGATTGTGCAGGCACTACTGATTGGGACAGCCTATCAGCAATCACCTTCAGCTTTCTGCCAGTCAACTCCATGGTCAGATTTAGATAAGAGACGAAACCATGGACGAAACAATGGATGAAGACGCAGCAGTTCCATCCCGGGAATGTGCCAACCTGTGGCCCCACCTCGACAGACTATTTCAATTTTCTAAACAAGTTAATGATAGTTTTCGATTCAAGTGTTTCAATGACAAAATAGTATTTTGTATTTGATATACGTATTTTATAATATACTATAAATACTGCCCATCCCTGGCAACATGGTAAAAAGATGAAAATGACTTGATTTGACTTTCAATTCCTTTTACATTCTCCAAGGTATTAACATTAACATTTTTCATAACTCCATGTAGGATGTTTCTGTACATGAATGTAAGCACTGTGGCAGTAGTAATGCAATATTTAGAAAATGTAGGCTACTCTTGTACTTTTGATACTCAAGTACTTAAGTAGACATCTGACTGTTGTACTTTTACTTGTACCTGAGTAAAATTTAGCAAAGGGTATCTGTACTTTTACTCAAGTAATGAAGCAGTGTACTCTGTCCGCCTCTGAAAAACACATTCAGAAGCCCCTACTCAAATTAACTTTAAAAAGCATGTCATTGGGGTTATCAAGTGGGCACCCTCATTCATCGATGTTTCGTTAAGTTAGTCCCATGACACCTCATGAAGGCTTAACAGTGAAACCAGCGTCCTGGAGACACTCCCCTCCATGCTGCCACCATATTACCACATTAAAATATCCAATACCCAAAATACTCTTAACCCTCTAGACCGGAGTTGTTCAATGCCCCAGATTCCTGGGAATTCTAAGAGAAAAGGGCAATTTGAGAAACATTTCAAATAACCAAGAATAACTTAAAATCTAATGAAAAGTGTCAATTGTAAGTTTCTTTCAGTTTGATATATGATTCATTAAGAATGATATATTCTTGTTTCCCATAGACGGCCATAGGCCTGCTCACTTACAGTCTCAAAGTCTTTTACTAACAAAAAGTTATAAATCTGGTTCACATGGGTCTGTATTAGAAGCTGGGAAACAAGATACTATATGAGTACTGATTTCATTGAAATAGACAGGCATATCTTGCACTTATTTGGGATTTAGCTAGACAGTTGCAAGGATTAAAGTTCTCCGTCATAGGACGGATTTCCGTCAATTTGATTTTAGAAATGTTATATTTGAGATCGATGCAGATCCGATGAGAAAAAAAATAGGAGGGGGGAGGACTGTCACCTTTGCTTTTCCTTTTTTTAAAGCAACTACAAATATTAGGTAAATGTTTAAAGACCTAATAGTGTTCTTGAGAACTTTCTGTGTCTCAATCAGTGACCGCTCAAGAAGATAGCCTACGTCAGCCATGAGTTTCGCTTTGTACTTGTCTCGGGCGTTTGCTTTAAAAAAAAGAACACGTATGGAGGACTATAACGGTCTAAACGTTGGATTATAGTGACACAATCGAGACAGCTGATGAGGTTGGCCAATCCGTTTAACTTTTTTGGATATGATATTGTGAGCTCTATGTGCGAATTCGGAGGCTGTGTTCTTTCCGTGCATCAATGTAGACACTTACTATCGCGAACTCTTGTCAGGGGAGGTCATTCATTTTGGGTGTCACCTATGACTTGAACAGATAGCCTGCTATGCCACCCGATGTAGGCTACTATTATTGTTACAGTTTTTAATCAATGCAACTAACATTATGTGTAAAGCGACGCAATATAAACCGTAGCCTATGCAATTTATTATCCCGTCTGTTATGACATACAACAATGTTTTTCACAATTTGCGACGGAAGGTCTTTACTGAGCGTGTCGAGTAAGGGGGTCAGTCGTGTTTGTGATAGGCCTGTTAAACTCGATTCCTTTTAAGGATCCGGGTTATTCTGAGTCACTCACTAAACTGATCCGGGTTGAACGAGTCACTTGAGTCACTTGAGTCAGTATTGCTAAATCGCAAAGAAATTCAGTCCTACGTTCAAGCAGTGCAGTGGGGTGCTTCATTTCGTTAAGTGCCTTCTCATGTTGGATGTGGATCCTCCATGATTTGAAACCAGGTTTTTGCAGTACTTGCATTTAGCCTAAGAGTTTTGGTCTCCTGGTCAAAGTGCATCCACACATTGTTCATCTTTTTGGTGCTCATGTTCAGAAACTTTGATCTTATTGACAGGGAGGGTAGCCTATATTATAATAATTAATTATTTGTTGTTGTTTTGTTAACAATAGAAAATTTGCCTAGGTCTAATGCTACTCTGCTACAATGTTTATTACCACTACTATATACTAATAGTAGGCTACTAGGAATCTATTCTAATAGGTATTATAGGCAGCTAATACTAGGCAACTAATATTATTAGCCTATTAATCATAGCTATACATATATCATGTTAGGAAGACTAATATAATATCATATATAATATAATATAATATAACATAATATAATATAATATAAAATAGCCTAATATAATAGCATCAAAACCTCCACCCACTCACGGGAAAGAAAGCAGTTTGAGCCAGACTGTTTATTTATTGTCTTAGCCTAAGCAATTGACTTTCAATGTAGACATAGAAACAGGAACATAGAAATGCCCTGCAGTGACTAAATTATTATTATTATTATTATTATTACTACTACTACTACTACTACTATTCTCATTAGGCCTATTATTATTATCACCTTGACACAAGTAGAAACTAGGCTACTTGCTCGTCTACAGATCCACTCATGACAACTAGCCGGCTGATTCGGCTGACTCGCACTCATAACAACAACGTAACCGGCCCGCTTGGCTGATCCACTGGCTAGCCTACTCTCCATACAGAGCTTGCAATGTTTCAGACTGTCTTCGCGACCTAATTGCATTTTAAAGTAGGCTATGCGTGCAGAATATATGTTATTTCAGAAGTGAACGCATGGCTTTTGTTGTGGATTTTCTTTTAACCTTGACGAGGAGTTACTCGCTCCTCTAAAGATCCACTCATGACAACGTAGCCGGCTGATTCGGCTGACTCGCACTCATGACAACGTAACCGGCCCGCCCTGCAGATCCAACTGACCCGGCTAGCCTGAGCAGCTCCATACAGAGCTTGCAATGTTTCGGACTGTCTTCGCGACCTAATTGCATTTAAAAGTAGGCTATGCCTACGTGTAGAACACTGTATGCTATTTCAGAAGTGAAAGAATGGCTTTTGTTGTGGATTTGCTTTTCACCTTGACGAGGAGTTACTCGCTCGTCTACAGATCCACTCATGACAACGTAGCCGGCTGATTCGGCTGACTCGCACTCATAACAATGTAACCGGCCCGTCCTGCAGATCCAACTGACCCGGCTAGCCTGAGCAGCTCCATACAGAGCTTGCAATGTTTCGTACTGTCTTCGCGACCTAATTGCATTTAAAAGTAGGCTATGCCTACGTGTAGAACATTGTATGTTATTTCAGAAGTGAAAGAATGGCTTTTGTTGTGGATTTGCTTTTCACCTTGACGAGGAGTTACTCGCTCGTCTACTGATCCACTCATGACAACGTATCCGGCTGATTCGGCTGACTCGCACTCATAACGTAACCGCCCGGCCCAGCGATCCGACTAACCCGGGTATACAAAGCAGCTCCATTAAGAGCGTGCAATGTTTCGGACTGTCTGCGCGACCTAATTGCATTTTAATATGCTACACATCTATACACCAAATCTAAAGTATGCCTAGGCTACATGCAGAACATTGAATGTTATTTAAGAGGTGAAGAATGGCTTTTGTTGTGGAATTGATTTTCACTTTGAGGAGGAGCTACTCGCTCGTCTACAGCCACTCATGACAACGTAGCCGTAGCCGACTCGTTCTCATGTAGCCTAACCGGCCGGCTGATCCGACTAACCCGGCTCTGCGGGAAGTTAACCAGTTATCTCAGACTGCCTGCTCACTCAGTCGCTTGAGTTGATTTGTGGAGTTGTGGTTATCCTACTTACGAAATGGTTACATTTTTGGCAGATATGATGGCTAGTAGGCTAGCTAATGTTGCAAGAGGTTTGTGTGTGGCGCTGTTTATCGTTTTAGATTGAATTGTAGTAGGACTCAACTGATCCGAGTTAATGATACTAGAGACTCGCGACTCGTGGGTTAATTTAAAGATACGGGTGAAAGATCCGAGTGAATCACGACTCAAACAGGCGTAGTTTGTGACGCACAGACAGCCTTGTAGCCTATTTTGCTTAGGCCTCACTTTTAACGACAGTAGGTTGTGAGTGTATGTTGACAAAAAATAACCATACAATTAAAATAGTCAACTTAAAACTTTGCTATAAAATATTATTAATTTATAGCACAAAAACATAACCAGTAGGCCTACCAGAACCTCGCATATTAGCGTCATGATTTGTGTACGTCTATTTGGCAAGGCCACTAGCTGTCATGGATGCGTTGTTGCTAAAGTAAGGCAGGTGTCAAAAGTTAAAAAAACTAGATGTACCGCGTAGCGGTACAAAATATGACCGCCTCTCAGTCCTGCACATCCATTCCGCGAAAATAAATCATATTAATGAATTTGTCTCCATCTTCTACTCCATCCCCCACTCTTGAAACTTTTGTGTATGCTTGTTTGGAATGTGTGTTTGATTCTGCACACAAAGTAGCCTACTGGCGCTGCAAAGGTGAATAGATCTGTTTCTGGGCCAAAAAATCTGTAACATTGTTATAAAACCTTTAAAATCTCTAAACAATCACAAGTAGGGCAGTTCATCATAGTCCATCCATTGCAACTGGACTGATGAAAGGTACACCTGTAGGCTACATTGTATTTGGGAAAAGCAGAAGGTAGCAGCATAATGTATTTATTTATTTATTATTAAACTAAAACAATCCCTGTCAGTTCCATGCAGTTTTCAACAGCTATCAAGAAGAGAGGTCATGTCATGGATTTTTGTGAATGTTTCTTCTTCTACATATGCATAGGTTTAGTCATCTAGTTCAAATTATATTCAGCTTTATTGTCAATGCACAAATTAAATACCAGTAGTCTAAAACAAAATGCCGTTTTACCCAGTGGTGCAAATAACTGACATGTCCAAAAGGGCCTTCATGAAATGCGTTGCGAGACTGTTCATACACATTTTAACGGGCAAAGTTGAAGAGCTACTCTCCGTTATTGTTTGTGCAAATACTATCCTGATTCATGTTCCCTTGCATTTTGCAACCATGAGGTCCATGGTTAAGCTCAATCTTTTGACGCAATCTTTTGATTTTCACCCAGCCTAGTCCATGGTAGGCGCCCGATAGAAATATTGTTTAATTTTGCGATTGAGATATCCACGCACTGGCGCCCCCCCTGCGACGTGTTCGCCCCCCGGTTTTAGAGCTATTCTAAATGCAAAAATGCATAGACATTGCATGACAAAACCGTGACTGTTAACAAACTATGAGCTATATAAGGTAGGCCCTATGCTAGGCCTATTACACAACACAAATTGTCACCAGGCTATGCTGGCGACCCAAATAAAATCTCCGTTGGAACCAATGGCTTACACCTTACAGTATCAAGCTGCCACCTCTTGGCGAAAAGTTAATAGTTTTGCATATCAGTAGTAATACATGGCGGAAAGGGCGAATGAAGTGGACACTTCTAAATGGAACCCAACCCACTGTACAGTAACTCAAGGTCTGTGGCTAAAGCAGCCATAATGAAAGCGTTATCATTGTTTGGATACTTCACACACACGTGTTTTTTAATCGCATAGACTACAACTACCAAGCTGGAATCAAAGCACATCGACTCCCCTCTCACACCCTAAACACGCACTTCGAACAAACAAAAAGCGCCTCAGTCTCACGGAATAGCCATAGGCAAAACTGTATCTGACCGGTGTAACGTTGGTACTAAATCATCCATCGCAAAGAATGATTTTTGTAGCACGTGCAACAAATATGTGTAGGTACAGCCCTGCCCTGAATACATCTCAACGTGCGCTCTAAAACATCTGGTTTAAATGGAGATGTAGATCATCACGGGATCATAGACAGGTTATCTTTCAGGTAGCCTAGGCCTATATATTTTCCATTAAAAAACCATCACGTAGCGAACGTGTTGTGGCTAACTCACTTAGCTCCTGTTAGTAGCCTAGGTTATGGTCATAAGCAAATGAGATGACAGTCGAAAGATACAATTAGTGCTGTTATCGATTTGCTTGGTAGCCTATAAACGCATTTATGGTTTTCTACAAATACAACATCAATAATCAAATTGGCCTCCATCACTCAACCATGCTAACGGTAACATTATTTTACCTACGTTCTGCTATTGATAGGATTAACGTAGCCTACCTGCAGTAAAAAACAAGCATGTCCGATAAACATTCTCAGATTTATTTCGGCTTCAAGAGGAAATGGGAATTACATTTCATGCAGAAATCATCCTACCCTTAGACGTTCTCTGCGGTAAACTACTGTAGCCTACAGTCTTGTCCTTGTAGGAAGCATAGTGTCTTTCTAACCCACTTTAGATTAACTTCCAACAAAATTACGTCTCACTGCAACGATGCGCCATCTAGTGGACAAACGACTACTTATCGCCAATACTGGAAATGCAGCCATGATGATGATGATGAATATTTATTTTGGCTTTCTTTTAATCCTACTGAATTTGTAATTATGTATCAGCCGTTCTAATACCGATAGTATGTGGGTGCCTGTGTGTGTGTGTGCATGTGTATATGTGTGCACCACCATCTACAGGCCAATGAGTGTAGAGTCACTAAATGTACACATAACTTAATTTTTTAGACCCCCCATGGATGAAATTCTACGAAACTTGGCATACCCCCAGAGAATGTCAGGTTAATCATACACATAACATTTGGTGCAGTTCTGAACGTCTTTACTGAAGAGAGGGGCGATTAAAGCAGAATGATATTGCATTTTCATTTTTTACCGGGGGGGTGCAAATCACAAATGAGTGATTATGGGCTAAGTTGATGTGGGCCCTTGAGACCAACATACCATAAAAATTTATTCATCCTCGGTGCCACGGTTCAGGTAGTTATTTAGGAAAAACTGCATTTTTTGGGTTTCGGGGGGCCCAGCGCGGAGGGGGAGTGGCCCCCGGGGACCAAACGAAATTTTTCCGTAAAAGTCTAGTGGGGCTACATACCCACCAAATTTCATGTGCCCCGGTGTTTCGGTGCCCCGGGTATCGTTGACCAAAATTTCAGGAAGTAGATGACGGGGAAAAAAAAAAAAAAAATTTAAAAAAACTTTGACAATCCCTATATGACCGCTTCGATAGCTTCGCTAGCGGCGGTCATAATAAATGCAGATGGGCAGCTGTTGGAAACGGGGGAGAACTAACAAGCCATGGTGTAAAGAAATTAAAGTGCCAGCGGTTTGCTTTTGCGCGGTTCGCTGCAAGAAAATTGTTTATGGATGCAATAGGAAAACTTTTTAGCACGCCACCAATCAGAAGACCGCCATAAGGTTAACTTTCGTGCACTTCAGGACATCTTCCCTACCTGGTGCAACTAGCCACCACGACAGAGGTAGGCTACGTTTATCTATGGCTGACCGTTTTTACGTTTAGAAAGTAGGCTACGCATGTTCTTTCATAGCGCAACACGACCTGTCCTTAACCATATCGCAACCTCTTGTCAACCTTATACAATCTGTTGCTGAAGACAAAAGCTCCGTCTCCAGATTGTCGTTATCAAATGCGCAGACCTCCTGCATGAGCACACACAGTATTGCTGCTCATTGGAAAACTGAGTTGTCTGTAAAACTCAAAATTACCATGTTTTCATTATGCGGATGAGGCAACAAATGGAAATATGAACAATATCTAGAATGTTCTGATTCGTTACTTTGATGAGGAAATGGGAAGTCTTGCAAACTTGATTTTATAGATTTTACTTGGTGTTGAATTGCATATTAACAAGAACAAAATCTCCCCTTTAAACACTTTTGGCCTGAAGTAATTAAATAAGAGTGTGTTAAAGCCTTTCTACAATATTGCTGCAGTAGAAAAGAACAGCAATGGCTAATCAGCAATGGTCAGGGATGGTACTAAAATATATTTTTGTTCATCAGGAAAACTCAATCTCAATCAAGAACACTCTCAATTCGCCTTATTCACATGGCGGCCATTGGCGGCTAAAACGAGGCTACAGGGTACACAAACCATAGGATTGTTATGTTCTATGCATTCACCTGTAGGTGGCATTAATTATATAGTAAGTGTACCCTGTAGCCTCGTTTTGGTTTAAACAATGGCCGCTGTGTGAATAAGGTGAATACTCCCTTTACTTTGCTGTTTGCATCTTTTTGTACATTAAAAACCAATAGGTCGCGACCGCAAAAGCGGTGCTATCTCTATAGGTAGATATGAACAACGTATGACTTATGGCCTGAAAAAAGTCAAACGATTTTTTTTCACTTTAATCCCTGCAGTTGGGCCTTACAGCTAAAGAATGATGAGGATATGAACTAACGTAGGGTAGAAGCATAGCGCATGGTTCAAATTACGGGGGGTATTGGGGGGGTCCGTACCCCCTAGATGAGACTTGGACCCTCCCAAAAGGGATGAAAATAATAGTTTGGGGGGTACTGAAAAAAATGTATAAAATGTAATGTTATCCAATAATGCATGTAATTAAATGCAGTATTCCCATCACATACCAACAATTCAGTAGCCTAGAAATCTAGACGCGCCCCTAGCGGCTGCCAGGGCTAGTCTAGCAACTCTCCGTTGGCTTGTGAGCTCCAGAAATCGAAACTTAATCAGGCCAATGAAATCGTGTATAGAGTCGTTAGGTGGGCTTAACATAATGATTGATGGCAGAGTTGAATTCCCGGGACACTGAAAGACCGTGGTAGACGAAACTTGGTGGGCATGTAACCCCATATGGATAGCATGGAACCATCGTTTTGATCTGTAGCCCCCCCGCTGGACTGGACCCCCCAATAATCAATTGGGCCTGAAATGTCTTTCCTCGTTGCCATTATTAAAGATCAGCCTTTCTTAAAAACGTATTGCTGCACAAACGTTTTTTTTTTTTTATAAAACACCAGGGGCACAATGCACTAGGCTGCATTATATGAAATGCCTAGGCTAAACAACGTGAAGATATTTTTTTTCCAACCGTGAACAAGTCATTTTTTATTTGCTTGATGTTTGGTAGGCTTAGGTTTGTATTGCACTGCTATACCAAAAAATATTTTTTGGCTGTGGCGCGCAATTTTACGCACGGGGCGCACCGAACAGTGTTTACCCAAATTCAACCCTTCCCATAACGTGTATGGTATATTGTGCTTGTTAGTATGATTACAGTAGTTTCTTTTAACTTGTCGGCCAGCCAGCCACGGTCATATGACCCATATTTCGAACGAAAGTTGACTGTGAACCACAAGTGTGAAATCATGTGTAAACCTAAATGGAGAGTGACGTCACCAGTCGAAATAGCTGTACCCCCCGAAGCTCACGGTATAATTCGATCACTAGCATAGCGCATGAAACCGTGACTCATTTGACTAAGTATGCCACCAAGAACAGGGACTGTTAAACCTGACATGGATTTCCGTTTTGTTTTACATGCACTTTATGTTATATAATTTATCTAAACTTGATCAGTTGATGATAAATAACCTGTTGCACTCGCTCACTAACCTTCAACCTATCCTCGGCTAACATTACGAGTCTCAGACTAACGTTACCTCAGTGAAGGCTATTTTTTTGTAGTCACAAATGAGATGACGAGACATTAGCCTACTTGTATACAAATACATTTTCCTGACATCCATGGGTGGGTCCCGCTTTGGTTATTAGTCAACATAACTCATTGAGAGAGAACAAATAAGTAGTAGTTTGCAATAACTATCTGTAAGTGGGATAACGATAATAGCTTTACTGAACATGCCAGAAAGGAGTAATGTTAACGTTATGTGTTAAGATATAACTGCAAATAAACCTGGCATGGGTTTATCATAAATGTTATGGTTAATCACTATGACCCATCACTGAATTATGTCTATATTTTACTGGTGCTAGCTAAACTCAAACTGACTTTCACAGTGACAGCCATACGAATATGCCAGAGAGGCAGCTAAGTTAGTCATGACAAACGGGAGGATGCTAACGTTAAATATATTACACTTTAATATTTTTATTTCGTCATTTTCTTACATCAATATCATCGTCACTGACATCCAAACATGGTGGATGCACATCAATACTATCTCATCTAATGAGAAAAGACGCGGACGCTTGTTAGAAGCCATAACTCCAGAGGCTACGTAAGTCCTCAGCCGGTCAGTCACCAGCGTGTGTAGGCTAAACTCAAAAATACCGGAGAAATGTCAATAGCGACCTAGCCATTTAAGTGTGTCAAAATAAAATTCTGGTTTTCATGTATCCACTAACGCTGTATTATTTTATGTATAAAGGTTACACTGTAGCAGGTGTCTCTTTAACCCTCTAACCGCCCATGTCGCAATATTGGACAAGCGTCATTACTGAATAAAACAGGCGAGTACAGTGTAAAATCTCATTTGTACTCTTGACCACTAGTTGGCAGACACCCAGAGCTTCGATTCAAGCTCAATCTTTTTTTTCAAAGTTTTCAGGAAGCATGTGAAAAACACGCGAGAAACACACGAAGAAGACGTGCATTTCCTCCATAACGCGGAAGCGATGCGGGCCATAGTTTTGCACAAATTGAAGCAGAAATACACCAAATGTTGAAAAAACGTGTTATGAAGTCTTGGATCTGTTAATCACCTATTCTGATTCTGAAGGAGAATATCTGCCTTTTGGAGAATATGATCGATCGTCTATTGACTGATAGTCACGGTGCGTCTGTGAATGGAGGTACGTCTTTGCGACAGTGTCCACTAAGCATACCAAGCTTATTTCGACCCTCTGCCCAACATAGCTGGAGGTGCCAGTGGCAATAGTGATGATAGTGTCCGTAATGGACGTGGTATAGACAGCAGGGGTTGTAAAAAATAGGGCTCTGAAGAACTACAAAGTCACCCGCGATATGGAACTGATTTGACCAGGCTACTTTATTGTATAGTATCATAGGGTAGGACTTTATCTCTGACCACTTGCAAGCCATGGCCTTTTGAAATTTTGATGTACAAATCAAGTTTATTCTTTTTAAACCCTGGCGGCTAAAGGGTTAAGAATTGCGGCCGTTACAGGAGAATATAGAACGGCCGTCGACGGCCGCTATGGGGTATAGAGGGTTAACCAGCCTAGGCATGGTCAAGGTTGGCTAGGTTGGTCCGTCCCGTTGATGTGGACTGAACCATAACCATAAAAACCCTGGCCAACCACCATCAACCTAGGCACAGCCCATCACAAACACAAAACAAATTAGCCAGTTAGCTTACGCCCCATGTTGCCACCATATTACCACAATAAACATCCAAATACCTTTAACCAACCTAGGCATGGTCTAGGTTGGTCTGTCCCGTTGATGCGGACTGAACCATAACCATAAAAAACCCTAGCCAACCACCATCAACCCAGGCACAGCCCATCACAAACACAAAACAAATTAGCCAGTTAGCTTACGCCCCATGCTGCCACCATATTACCACAACAAACATCCAAATACCCTTAACCAACCTAGGCATGGTCTAGGTTGGCTAGGTTGGTCTGTCCCGTTGATGCGGACTGAATCATAACCATAAAAAACCTTAGCCAACCACCATCAACCTAGGCACAGTCCATCACAAACACAAAACAAATGAGCCAGCTAGCTTACCTTAGCTTGCGCCCCAGGAAGGGTAACTTCTCCTTACCCACAACCATTCGCTTGCTCGTTCTGCTGCCAAGGACATGTTACTAGTCACCTGCCTTAGATTTTGACCACAAATGCCCAATTCAGACAGCAAGCCAATAGCAGATCTGGCCACAAACCCTCGTGCACCGATTTCAATAGACCTTAATCGTGCACTCCAACCTCGCTTGGCTGCCTCCTCTGCTATTTCTGTGTATTTCGCTCTTTTCAACTCATTGGCCTCTTCCACTCTGTCTTCCGAAGGAACAGTGAGTTCAATGAAGTAAACTATCTTCTCTGAATCCGACCATAGAATTACGTCGGGTCGTAGCTTAGTACTCACTATATGTGAAGGTACCGCCATCTGCTGGCCAAGATCAACCTTCATTTCCCAGCATGGTCCATTTTCCATCTGGCCGGTTTTACAGCTGGCCTTCACGGAACAAGGTTTATCCCCCTGACGTACAAATTTAATTTGCCTTACCCCTTTACTAGCTCCTAATGAATTGACTTTTCTCCTTTTATCCTCTATTGCCGCTGCCACACATTTCAATACCTGGTTATGACGCCACGTATACCACCCCTGGGTGAGACTTACCTTGCACCCTGATAGGATATGGTGGAGACTGCCCACACACGAGCAAAGTATGCATTTATCATCCTCACCAAACCATTGACTTAAATTCTTGGGAGATGGGAGCACATCATATGTAGCACCTAACATAAATCTGATCCTACCAGCTTCCATGCCCCATAGATCTTTCCATTTAATCCGTCTTTTTTCCACCCCTTCCCAGTTCACCCACTGCCCTTGTTTTGCCTGCGACACTGCCTTAGTACATCTTACAGCCTCCTCCTGTCTATGCATTTCCTCCACTACCATTTTCCTCTTTTCTCCTGCAGAAGCCTTACTCCACAAGGGTTTACTTACGCCCACCCCTAGACCCCCCCCCCGCCCGTGCTGTACATGGCCCATTATATCCCTGTGCCTCAATGCTGATTGAGCTTGCTTAACTGCCTTTTCTGTCATTTCCAATCTAGCCTTAGCACACTTAAATTCCTCTGTCAGACTAGATATTGGCAACTCTACAATGCCCTTCCCATACAAGGCTACATTGCTTAAGCAGCGTGGGACTCTAAGCCATTTTCTGACAAAGGAGTTGATTATTTTTTCCAACCTCTCTACCTTTGACAGAGGAACTTCATAAACTGTCAATGGCCACATTAGCCGAGGCAATAAACCAAACTGCAAACACCATAGCTTAATCTTACCTGGCAGCCCTGACTTGTCAATTTTTGCAATACCTTGCCTAGTGACCTGTCTCAAGTCTTCAACTTGTGATTTATCACTAAGGCTTGCATCATCGTCTATAAGGTGTGTCGGCTCACTGAGAAAAAGCCCAGTATGTCCCTGCTTTGAAATAAATTCTGTGAGTTACTGGAAGGCAGTGCAGGGACTTACTTATTAAAGTAATGTTGTCAGTTTCTTTAGTTGTTTGCTCTGCCTAAGGAGTGTGTGGTAGTGGGTTGCCTTTTTATATGTGGCTTGTCCTAAGGCTGGAGAAATATTAAGTTATGGTCTGATTTCCCCTGCAGGGGTGGCACTGTATGCATCCATCATGTTGGCATACATAAGGTCTATTTGCCTGTTCATCCTCGTGGGCCAATCCACAAACTGATAAAAGACAGACAGGGTGAAGTCAGTGCGTGATGTGATTGAAGTATTCAGAGATCATAATGGAAGCCTCTGAGTTTGAAGCCTTATGACTATGGGGCGGATGACATCACACACAGTTTCAGCAATCACCTGTGGGGGAATGTAAACACACACAACAATGGTGTATAATCAGGGCATGTAATGCAATTGGAGACTCACCGCCTGCAGCTCGATGTCATGGCGACATAAAGTTTCCTTAACTATGACTTGCCGCGGGTTGTACCACTTATGTGACGGAGCCAGATCAGCCAGATCTGCGCAGTGCTGTAAGATTGAACACACCCACTGACAGAAAAAGGTTTTTGTTTTCCATTCTTGTTTTCCAGTTCGAACATATTTTCATTGACTCTTGTTAGGGGGGGGGGGGGTGTAGTTTTAGAAAATAAATTAATAAAGCATAATTTTCCATGTAAACATTGACTAGCTAATTTAGGAGTGGTGGTGGTCATGTGATGGTCAGACCAGACAGTAATTTAATTATTAGATAAAGTGTTATTTAACACACCCATTTCCAGTTTCCTCTCCAAATACAGATACAGTCACTGTACACCTCTACATGATAGTGTGGCAAATGCCATTACATTTCATTTTAATTTCTTAATAAGTCTAAATGAAATCATCCAACATTATCTCATGGAATTCTCCGCTCAAACATGATCCTCATCACAGGTGGGCCAATTTAACATTTAATTTATTTGACTTAGCTGAGACTCTGTCACTTCTTTATATAATACACTTTAGTCCTTGACATGATGGGCAGCTAAATAAGGTAGAATTAATATAATTAGATATTAAGTTCTACATATTGTGCCTTTTGAGGCATGTGTGGTTATGACTGTGTTCTTGTATGTTTATTCTGTACTGTGTGCTGACTCACCCCTCTAAAGCCGGGGGGCTTTTAGAGATGACGTTTTTTAAAGGTCGCTGTATTGACTTCTCACTGTGTTGCTGCTGTCATGGATGGACCGAGGTGTGTAGGCTATCGGTCAGGTTATATTGCCCTTGGCCTTTTCACGTTCACTCCTTACCTGTAAAGACCATGTCTCTCTCCCAAACACAGATTATTGCCTTTCACTGCAGTTTGGGGTGTCCTTGGAAGAAATATACAGTATTAAAACTCAGACGAGAAATATACAGTATTAAAACTCAGACGAGACGAGAGGAAATATGTTCGTCAACGACCTTTTTTTTCATGACTAAGACGAGACGAAGATTAGACTGCACTAATGTCCTGAAACACTGACTAAGACTATCTTAAGATTCATTATTGTTGACGTAAAAAGACGAGACTAAAATGTTTTGCATGAAATAAAAACTAAGATAAAATCTCTCTTCATTTCGTCTACAAAATGAGAAGACAGAATATCAACTGTTACGTTTTCAAAATATTCCAAATTCAAGTTCATGCGCAGCAGCTTTCCTTTAGGCTAGTCTACGTGCTGTTGCTGCAACCTTGTGGCTGCAACTCAAAACTACATGGAACAATAACACCGGAGATTTCTGTCAGAGTTAGCAAGCTAACTACCTAGCTTTATGCCACAATGCTACATACCCACAAGTTGAATCTTCTCTCATACATATACAAATTAACATCCCCCACAATGTCCATACGAACATTTTCAGCAAGTAATGTCAACTATTTAACTAGTTACACTGATGATGCAAAGTTTGCTAGCAAGTAAGCTAATATGGAAAGCAAAGATTGTTAAAGCGGAGCAAGATATTTCATCAGGAGCCACTTCCGGGAACCCGGATCGCACGAGGGGGGGGGGGGGGGGGGTCATAATCCCCCTTTATGCAGAGCAGAGGCAGCGACTGCTCCATTGAAGTCTATGGGCATAGCTCAGAATTTTACCACATATGCTAAGGTCTTGGTTCTATAGAGTTAGGAATGTTCGGGCACGTTTTCATGATCCTCAAACCCTTCTGAACATTTCAGGTACATTTTTAGCATTTTTGAGCATTCCAGTCTGGAGAAAATCAACTTTATATCAGGTGTGCGCCGGTTATGCTGCTGCTGTTGGCCGGTTGCAATGTACGCTCATCAATACGTCATCGACACGCCTCTTTATGCAGACAGGATTCGATCCCCATTTCGCGCCCATAGACATGAACTACGACGAAGTATCTTGCTCCGCCTTAACGATCTTTGTGGAAAGTTCGCTACCAAGTTAGCTAAGATCACACATTCTCTGCTAAGATGAAGAGTTTGGGGAATGTGTTGCGCATATCGCCATCTAGCGTTGCAGAGTAAAACATTAATACTTGGGTCTATGACAGTGTTTCAGACGAAGGACCACTTAACTAATAAATAAAAAAGAAACGCACGGACCACCTAGCTAAAAAAAAAAAAAAAGATTAGACCTACTTCAACAGTAGTATATTAGCCTACACAATAGGCCTACTCACTGAACCACCTTGCTTATTGTCTTTGCACTTTGCTTATTGTGTCAGAGGATTCATATGATTTAACCGGCATATCTTACATAGACAGTGTTGCAGAACTGTTTGGATTTACATACATGACAAGTTGGTTCAATATTGCAAACAACTCATCTATATTATATTTTACCACGTCTGCTTGCGGACCACTTAGGATAGCTGTGTGTTCACTGTGTGCTGTGCTGTGTGTGTTTCACTAATTCACAGATTGGGTTAAATGCAGAGACCAAATTTCCCTCACGGGATCAAAAGAGTATATATACTTATACTTATACTTGCTTGCGGACCACCAGTGCGGACCACACTTTGAGAAATACTGGTCTACGAAGATCATGACAGTGGTCCATTCAAATCTTTTACTGTCTATGGTCAAATACCAGCCGAGCTATAACTGTAGCTCGACTTACCTGTGCATGTAAACATACTGACTAACAAAAAATCAGAATGAGTTCTAACAGACGAGTAGCCCTCTGGACACACAATATTGGAAAATTGAGATGTGTGAAACACTATTTCACTGAAATGGTAATCAGAAATAATTTATTATTAAACAAACTACTAACATGTTTTGACTAAAACTGACTAAGACTAAGATACCTTTTGACTAAAACTAGACTAAAATGACGAGAATTTTAGTCGACTAAAACTTGACTAACAAAAATGATATTTGAATGACTAAATATGAAAAAGACTAAAAGGGACATTAAAAATGGGTGAAAAAATTTATACTAGTAAGTGTGTGTGTGTGTGTGTGAGAGAGAGAAATAATTTAATTTAAGGCATATTTGAGGGAGCTTTTTAAAATATATATATTTGTGAAAAACTGAAAACAAAACACAGAACAAATATTTATGATGTTTCCTGCCTGACAGTCTCAATTCCTGTTCTTTTTTCCTACTGCTTCCCTCAGGAATGATTTGTAAGGTAACACTGATAGAGAAGTGCACAAGTGATGTTACAGTTGTCTGATTACCACTTTTAGACTAGAGTAACTGGAGGGAACTCTGAAATCACAATCAGTGGATATGCTTGGAGTGCCTTGGAATATATATACGTCTATCTTAAACTGGCATTTTTAATCATGCATACCTCTTGAATAAACATTCCCTTTCAAACTGTACAAAAATATCATTCTACGTACTGTAGATATAGACTTAAATGGTGAAAATTCCTGCTAGAAAAGCCCTTATAGCTACATATAACTTGCCACTGACATCAAGCCTCCACAAGCAGGCTTTTTCACTTAATGTAAAATAGGAGTCCTTAAATTGCTATTTCAATGTAATATATATTTTTTAAATACTTCACATTGATCTCATCAACTTAAAATTGAGTGTTGGTTTAGAGGCCTTCACAAAGCTATCACATCTCATTTCTGCTTCGCTCACAGCAGTTTGCACCCATTCTGTTATTGCAATTCATACGTAATGTGTTTGCACCCTCAGGGGTTGTGTGCCTAGTGGGGTTGCCTTTTAGCAACCCAATTGCTAAACATCTTGGCAGTGGTCCAGTATTAGCAATGACATTTCCAATCTTCTTCCAATCACACCCTCTTTCAGCTCAATTTTCTGTCCAAACGCATGATTTACCAGCCTGTGGCACAAGGCAATTGATGCAACAGCATCAATTTTCACCAAATGGCTGCTTCTGTATGTACACTTCACATGTATCTGGCTTCTATACACACACACACAACTAATTTTCTGCTTTTACTCCATAGCATACATACATATTTTAGATAGGTTGATTTTCATGACTTAACATGAGCATGTATTATTCTTGTGACATTTGATCTTACCTTGTATTGCACAGCTCTTGCTCCGTGTTGTGTTGTGCTGTGGATAAAATCCCCTGGCTATCATGGGTGATGAGAAAGCTTGCTTTTGTAACACTTGTCACCAGATCGGTCAGATGGCAATGGGTTTCAGAAAAGCTTATTTAAAGCTCACTTGTGCTCTACAGGCTGTTTGATGTTAGAGTGTGATACCTGTAAGTAGTGTGTGTGTGTGTGTGTGTGTTTGTTTGTGTGAATGTGGATTCAAGGTTGTCGGAGCAAAATAAATAAAACTCCCCTAAAGTCTTCATAGCACAAGGAGTAATACAAGGTCAAAGTGACATTATCCCTTATCTCTGCCGTCCTCACAAACAACAATATAAAACCTATACACCTA
Source organism: Alosa pseudoharengus (assembly GCF_046254945.1). Taxonomy (NCBI): domain Eukaryota; kingdom Metazoa; phylum Chordata; class Actinopteri; order Clupeiformes; family Clupeidae; genus Alosa; species Alosa pseudoharengus. Next base: position 20,832,684 of record NW_027468881.1, read on the forward strand.
ACACCTATACCACACACCGGTCAGTTTTGGAGTATGCTCTCTCACCCTGCCTCTGTAGCACCATTGTTATGATGGTTTCACTGGGCGGACATGTCAAGAAACGGAATCGCAGTCACACCCACATGCAGGTATTCCATTTAATAGTTTCCCGTCCCCCGCCCTGGGAGACAATGTTGGGCTAAATTGCCTTTCCCTTCTGTGTCACAAGCCTTGAGAAAACTCCAAGTACTTGCTGGAAAAAACACAACAACATGGTCATTGACAAGATGAGATGTAATGTGTATGCTGAAACACTAATAAGTGTTAATGTACGGAACATCTAAACATTGATTTTCTTATTTCTTTCAGATGATATGAACATACTCTGATATGTGTCAATGTCTGGGTAAGAGTTTATTAATGTGATAAGAGATGAGCTTGTATGCATGACCTTGTGAAAGTGGGAAAGTGATAATTCCATTATGGACCCATTACTGATTCTAGTGATGCTCAGAGCTTATTAAAACTAAATCAATAAAGAGTCTAATTTCCTGCAGTGAAGATTGGAAGCAGTTAAATACAGCCAGCCGTTGTTGTCTTTATTTGCACTTAAATTATTCATCATTTCACTCACTGGCCTGTGTGCCTGTTTGTGATTTAAACTTCATTCTTGAAAATACAACCACTTTTGCTTGAGAGAAAGTTGCATGCATATATTAGGCACTATTGAGAAATGTCTGGCTCTGCTTTCATCAAGCCTCTAATGAAATCTTCACAGCCACTGTGAACAATCAGGGTGATGCCAATCAGACAGGAAACGCAAGGACTCCATCCGTGTCTCCCTCCTCAGATGGGGGAGGCTGTCACCCACGTGTCCTCCGCAGCTAATGGCTTTGACAAACCCAAACCTCCCAAAAAGGGCAATGTGTCTCTGTGATTTTATTAACGGTGGCGAATGCATTCATCCCTCCTGCCGAACGCTCGGCATGGCAGGTGTAGCAGGAGCAAATTAACACAGGGTGGGCAGAACAGAGTGTTCGGTCACACACACACAGACATGCTCCCGTGTAAGGGCATGAAGGTGTGGTTGATGTCGCACACTCACGCTAACTGGCACGAAAGCCTTTTGCTTGTGGAGCAAATAGATGCAAATTAATCTAGCCGAAGTGAAGTCATCAACTAACAAGTGCAGTCACCCTCCTCAATCTCCCTGAAGGTTTGCATTGGCAAGACTGGGGTGGTTCACTAATTGAGTATTCCCTCATCTGTTCTCCACCATAGATCAATACTTTGCCCTTAGGTCACCATTAGTACTGTCCCAGAGCTGAGTAAATAACTAAGCTGATTTGATCTTTAGCTTGCTGTCTTTATAACTACAGTATCTTGTATACAATGCATGTGTCACGGGGTGGGAACTAAAATGGCATCTGAAATTCCATGGGGACGGGTTTTGGGGTGGAACATTATTATGCCAAGATGGCAGCCCCCTTAAGCACACATTGTTTACAAATCAGACACAGGTGTGTAGCGGGAATGGTGGTTTTGGGTGATTGGCACTTGAGGTGTAGATTAATTAGACACAGGTGTGTAGCTGGAACGGTGGGTTCGGTGATTGGCACTTGGGGGTAGATTGGGCTTTTTCTAGAGCGGCAACTTTCAGTCGAGGAGGTAGCTTTCGGAGAAGGACGTGACAAGCAGCGGAGCTGGAGTCCCAAGGAGAGGGCTAGCTACAGACGACACAACAGCAGCGTGTGAACGCTGAGTGTGAGCCGCGGCCAAAGACTTCACTCGCCTCCAGTTATCAAGCCTTTTGGGCAAGTCTGCCGGTCTGTCCAGGCCGATGTCCGAGGGGTGGAGACGTCCACCCCTCACAGAGCTAAGTACCTGTTTTTCTGCCTACCCTCTGCTTGTCGCTGTGCGGTGGATACTGCTATTGTTCCTGAGCCTACCCTCTCTTCTTCTGCATTAGAGGCGGCTTACTCGCTACCGGCTTGGTGCCTTCTGGAATCGTCACGCCAAATCGACCGCAGCTTTCCGAGCATCGATTAGGACTTCACTCGCCTGTTCCCAAGTGAGCTACGGACTTCACACGCCTCCAGCTATCCAGTGGGCTACAGATTACACTCGCTTCCTGTATCAACGAGCTACGGATTGCGCTTGCCTCCAGTTATCAAGTATCAAGTGTGCTACAGACTTCACTCATCCCCTGTTCATCGGCAGCCGACTGTGTGTTCAAGCGTCATTGGATGTCAGAGGGGTGGAAACGTCCGCCCCTCGCAGACCTAAGTACTTGTTAATTGCCTCCTGAATGCCCATTGCTGGGCCATAGGCCTTTCTATAACTCTGGTGCTTACTGCACTACATTATTGACTGTCCCTACCTAGCAGCTCCTATCCCCTGGCCCCTTGACTGCATTTTTGGTGCTGTTGGTTAGAACTGCGTTGGACTGGTTGCACTCCCTGCCTAGCGCCACCAGGCTACAGTCTTTGTGTCCCTACCTCTATGCTCCTGCTGTCTGCCTGTTGCAGCTGACTATCTCATGAACTATAGCTATACCCCACCCCCCTTTGCCTACAGCCCGAGCCCAAGTTGCGTAACAGCCGTGTGGTGTGGATTGCAGTGTTTGGATTTCTGTGCTAATGATTGGCCTTATGTAACGTGTGATGAACTGTGTGTATTTTGGTGCAGTGAACTGTGTTTCTGTTACTGGATGTGCTGGGGTTTATAGGAGGGATTTAGCTACGTTCACTAAGTAGCCTCTGTGTTCTGCCACCAAACAGCTGCCACTGGGACGCAGGTCTGCTGACGGCGGGACCTGATCCGGTATTCCGATCGGAGGAGCCGACCACTGGGCAAAGTTGCTTCCTCTGACGTGGGCGCCTGCTCGTTGGGGGTGCTGGACATTTGAACACTGGGAAGGGAGCTCCTTTGGCCGATGGGACCAATGTAGATGGGCATCAAGCTCTTTTTTTATACGTAACTTAATAAAGTACTGGTTTTTAATATATTTCTCTGACTCTTGGCATTATTGAAGAGTAGAGTGTTCTTCCCACTGCTAGAGGTTGTGTTAAGGAGGCAATAGCGCCATCCACCTGTGACACATGTTCAGTTCGGTTCAGTTTATTGTGATTGTCAGGATCCTCACCCGGGGTCCGTTGCACAAAAGCAGAATTAAGACATCCGGGATAAGTTACTGAGCTGCGCTCAATAAATCCAAAACAAGAGCGTACAGGCTTAATTGGTTGCACAAAGACCAAGCCAGGATGAGCAGACACTGATTCATCAAGCCAGGTGAAACCTATCCTGGATAAGTGCGCGCTCACGGCTCCCTCAAATAGACCCCGCCACCGATCACAAATTCACCATGGCAACTAGCGGCTTCATTGCTTCTTCTACGGTGTGAAGTAGGTAGCGATAGCCTTTTCACAACACAACACCTCTGTTTAGGAGAATATTGCAACTAGTTCCGCGACCACCACGTGCGAAATGGTTAGGCACTCCTGTGATGTCACATTGTCGCATGACAGGTCGGGAATGGCGAGTATGTAAAAGTTAATTAATGATCACAAACGTTTAAATAATGACAATGGGTCTAGGTATATGTGATAACAATGTGTAGTGGGCAGTGGAATAATTATTGGTTTCCGTTTGTGGTGACTGCTGACTGAGATAAGGGATGAGATAAAACAGATCCTTAGAACTTAGCAGGCTAGCTCCAAAGAATAAATCGCCATGGTAACTTATACCATAACATATCCTGCTGCCCCCTATCCCGCTTTTGTGCAACTGGATCACGGATAAATTGAGCCAGGATAACCAAGATATCCCAGCTTAATCCCTTATCCTAGTTTTGTGCAATAGGCCCCTGGACTTTGGTTTTTGTCTCCCACTACCTGTCAATGTGATGACAATTCTTTGTTTTGTTTTGATCTAGCCCTGTGCTATCATGTGCCCGATGCCACGCCCATAACCTTATTTGGGCAACTTCCTGTCTTTGTTCCTTTCCCTCCATTTTGTCTGTTCACCTGTCCCTTATTGTGTCAATCAGTTGAGTATTTAAACCCTGCCTTTTTAGTTTAGTTTGTCGGATCGTCACAGTTTATGCTGTTAGCTGCCTGACTTACTTGTGAGTGAAAGACTAACTTTTCTACCAGTTCTGGACCCTGCCTGTTTTGACCTAGCCTGCTGCCTGTCTCCGACCAAGTCCTCTGCCTGCCCTGTCTGGATTGTTTGCCCAAACCTGTCTGCCTACCTGCCTGTGAACTTTGCCTGTCTCCGACCAAGTCCTCTGCCTGCCCCGTCTGGATTGTTTGCCTGTACCTGACTGCCTGTCTGCCTTTGAACTCTGCCCTTTCCTGGACTATGTTTTTGCCTGCCGATTGAATTAAGCTAAATAAATTGTTTCTCTGCGAGTTCGACTGGATCTGCTCTTGATTCCCAATCTGTGTTCTGACAGTGATGTTCATGTTCTTAATCATTCTATTTTGGGCTGTCCACAGGGACCACGTTTTTTTTTTTACAGCATATTCAGGGGACAGGCAGCTAGCGGATCGTGAGGAGATGTTTGCTGAATGTGACAAAAACATGTTCTAGCTTAGAAACTGCATAACATGACGGTGATGATCAGCTTTCATACATTTGACTTGCACATAGCAATTAACTTGTCTTGTGTTATGCCTACTGACAAGGGACTCGTCAAGGGACTTGTCCACAACCAAACACAAAAGATAGACATGTTTATAGTGAAATGGAACTATTATGGGTTGGTGGGACTGAGCCGTCAGTTCTTCTATGGACATCTAAAAGGAATCTAATGGTCAATAGAACCTTTAAGTGCACTGTAGTCTAAGGCAGGGATCACACTGGCCGGCGGCAGGTTTTCTATTCTCAGCAGCGGAACGGTGGCAGCGCTAATGTTGAACTTGGGTCAACTTTAGAAGTGTAACACGAGAGTATTCAATTGTTAGTTTAGGGAAACAGTTTGTGTTACTTAGGAACAAGATAGAACTAATTATGGTCTGAGTGTTGTGTTATGCTTACCGCTGCTGCTGCATTATTTCCAGTGTGATCCCTACCTAAAGTGTTCCTGTCATCACTGTGAGTTGTCAGCCACACACAAGGTCCTAGAGCAGGGGTTTTCAACCAGTAGTCCACAGCCCACTTGTGGTCCATGAGGACATTGCTGGTGGTCCCTGGCCATGGATAATGTACAGTAGTTGGAATGTGGGAATCACAGACATCCCAACCTGCAAAAAGTCATTTCAGGGAGGTATCACGAAGCCGCCCCCCCCCCCCCCCCCAAAAAAAAAAAAAAAAAGTTTGCCTACTTAGATACTGAAATACAGATTCATATGTTTGTTCAATAATGTCTAGTCAGTACACCAAATAAGGAAGGCCTATAGATAGTAATTGTGAAAATAAAATAGCTATGTAGATCTTGCAGTTTGGTCTTTTCATGTAGCCTTGGCAACTAGCCATCTAGTATATGCCTGAATAACATGCACATGAATTGACACTAGTTAAACTCACCTCAACATGTCATTTAACCCACCATGGGCAATGCTAACACAACACTTACAAACAGTGCAGCGTGCAAGACTAGGCTTATCATTCGTTTTTACTCTTATAAACAAGGGTAGGCTACACTTGGGTCTTACATTTTCCTTTTTTGGGGGCACAGCACTGACTCTGCCGTGACTCTCCTGTTCCTAGATACACTGAACTTATTCATTTCGGGAGAAAAGACATAAAAAGCCCGCCTACACTGAAAACTGATTGGTTGATTTAGCGAAACAGGCCAATCAGGATGCTCTCTGTCTTGGATGCGCTCAGACACACACGCACCACCACCCCTCTCTCTCTCTCTCCCCTGTCGTGTGCGCGCTACACTCAGATGCACACACGATTTTAGGTATCCCTCTCGCATGCGCGCTCTTGATCGCTCGCTCTAGATTCCGGGAGATTTTATCTAATTTGCGGGCGTCAGGGAGCCGCTATCAATATGCGGGAGACTCCCGGAACTTCCGGGAGACTTGGGATGTCTGGAATCAGTATTTTTATTCAGTGGTGGTCCTGGGGTTACAGAATTAGTCAGAATTTACAGACCATTACTGTGTGTTTTTAAACATTAATTTCTGAAGAAATGCTTTTTGACCTAAATGGTGCATTGTTACTTTAACCACACAGCCTGGCTAACGCCAAACCCCATCTCATTGAGATGGGGTCTGGGAACTAGACATTAATTTTCTCATATTTGAAACGTGGTTTACGAATGCCCAGAGCCGTTTATTGGGCGCTACGAATGTCTATCAAATGCGTCTGTACATAGCTCAGCTTCGTCATCGTCTTGCTGCCCTCCCTCTGTTCTGTGATTGGTTCCTTCGTTGAGGTGAAAAAGAAGTCCATAGAATCCAGGCTGCCTAGCAGCGTGAATAAACATTACTATGCTACATAGCAATAGGGTGCATACAATTGATTTAGAATGTTGGGGGGAGGCGTTCCCAATTAAGTGGAGTAAGAAAAGTTAGATCTGGTATGTGGTGTGAGAGGACCCAAAGTATCATCTTTGTATGTAACATCATGTTGGTACATTTTGACATTGTAAACGAGTGAAACGCAGTATAGCTACTATTAATTGGCTAAATTTGGGTGCTCCCTCTGTTCTTTGGTGCCCTACACACAGTGTGCATGGTGGGAGCGGCGGCACATTGATCTTTTTTTATTATTACTATCTTTGTCCTTTCTAGAGAGAGAGAGAGAAAGAGTATGAGAGAGTGAGATACTGTATACATTTGGGCATACATTTGAATAGTTTTTTGAGTTTAAATAAATCAAATCAAATTAAATCAAATATGCTTAACTGTGGAAACCTTGTTGAAGTTGAAGTTTTAGCTTAACAGTAGTTGAATACATAGGCGCAATTACACTCCTTTTAACAGGGAGAGTGGCCATGTACGCCAGTATTGAACTGCTGAGGGAGAGATAAAGAGAGAGAGAAAGAGAGCAAGAGAGAGAGAAAGAGAGCAAGAGAGATAGAGAGAAAGTCCTTGTTCCATTGAGCATTTCTATGTGTGATAAGTGATAAGAGGGTGCAGCCATGGGAAAACTCCACATAAATATGTAAAGCATAGTCGTTGCTTTCCCTTCCCTGTGTGAGAGGTATAATCACAATTCAAAGTTGCGTCCTGAAAAATGCATGAGGTTCAACATACTAAACCCCTAGCTGAACGGGGTGAAGACAGAATGGATCCTCTAAAAATATCTAGGCTATGCGTCATTAAAAATTAGCCTTTATCATACAGTCATCCATCATCCATAAATACTCTAACAGGAATTCCTCACTGATTCAAGAAGTACATGAGAATGCCGTCATCTCCATCACCAACTTCTGAGGGTAAATGTTTGCCACTGGATTTCTGATCTCCCCTATTTTGTGGCTCCTCTGGAATTCGTTGCACTATATATGGGTGGCTGAATATTGGGGGGGGGGGAATTTTGAAAGCAGATGAAAAAATAAATGCATGATTTTGTGGGTATCTCTAATGCTGCATGTATTCCCATCGACTGACTGTGAGGCACACCCTTTGTGTTTCCTCTGCCTTATCAATTGATTCCATATGGGACAGCTCAGCAGCCGTTATCCGTTACATAAAACATATACAAAATATATATAATAATAAAACAAAACATATACAATATATGACATATATTATATAATACATTTCACAATATATGCCATATGTTATATACTTTTAAAATATCTTGTTAGAATAAAAAGAACATTTGTGACCCTGCAAGGCGAAACCAGTCGTTTTGGTCAAATTTACAAAATGAAGTTAATGTGCTCACATGAACGGCCATTGACTAAGCTTTCCAACGATATGTATATCGAGGGTATTGCAAAAAGTATCGCTAAGATAACCACATCCAAAATTGCCATGGTTCTCCTGTCACGATAAGCCAGATTAGGAGAAAATCACCTTTTTAAGTAAATTGTCATGTGCGATAGTGTGAGGACACAGCTATTACTAGCCTTACGGTAGCATGACTTTAAAGTGGATGACTGACTATGTCCAGTTTTATCAACTGAGTGAGTGTCTTTTTCTGCCCCCTAGTTAATATCTGGGACGGTCATAAGGTGTCACTATAGAATATAATTAATGTATTTCGGGGGAAGTAAGGGAAGAAGAAGGGCCAATCTCAATTCTCTGTTTTACCCCTTCCCCTATCCCTTCATCTTACCCCTAGCCCTTGTCCCTCGAAACCGAGTGGCAAGACATAGGGGTGAAAAATATTCCCCTTGGAAATGAGATACCACTAGCCAACCATAAGGGAGAGCGGGATGATTTAAACACTTGAATTAACGTAATTGACAGAGATTGTACCACACTGAAAGCTATTTTGTCACTAGCAACCGGTCTTCTGTTAGGCTATTGCATTTTCAGCTCAGATTAAAACCGTTCAGGAATTATTTCAACAACAGCAGAACGTGCCTATGTTTGTTCGTAGCCTCCTGGTCCAGGTGAATGAAACAGGGATGGGGGACAAAATAAACATGTAATTCGCTATGTAAACATCCCACAACGCCTTCGATATTTTACAATAATATCCAAATGGTCGTTACTTGACATCAGAAGCAATCGATAGCTGTAATAGCCTTGGCGAGGAGTTGGCAGCAGTAGGCCTATGCAGCATTCATATCAGACGATCGGTAAAAAAGTTCAGCGAATTTAGCTGCTTTTGGACTTTACATTTCTGACATGGTATGCTGCCAATTCCCGGGGTATATCAGACATGGAAATATGTAAAATGCGAGACATTACAAGCCCTACTTGTAAGCGGAATTTGCCAATAACCCTTAAGTAAGTCAAACTTACTGACAAACACAGCAGATCCAACGCGGTCAATGCAGTCATCAAGCACGGGGAGTGGATAACAATCAGGCTTGGTGACGGCATTAACATGCCTGTAGTCGGTGCAAAAATGGAAAGTACCATCCGGCTTTCTAACTAGAATGCAAGGCGAACTCCATGCGCTCATGCTGGGCTCAGCAATGTTATTAACAAGCATATACTCAACCTCTTATTTCAAAATAGCCCGCTTCAATGGATTCACACGATAGGAATGCTGTTTAATAGGGGCTGCAGAGCCGACATCAATATCATGTTCTATGACATGTGTCTGTTTGGGAACATCGCCAAAAAGTTCTGAGAACTGATGGACTATTTCCAGGAGATCAGCTTTTTTAGTGTCTGTAAGGTGTGGGAGATGATTGGCCAAAACAGAGAGCATTTGCGTGTTATTTAAACGCCTTTCCACAACAGCACGAGATGGGCTACTCTCCACCTCTTCACTTCCCTCCACCAAAGCAGACATCAGCACCACACCATCAGTGGACAGCAGAGATCAGAAACAAGGCCAGCCGAAGATGACTGAACAAGTAGAAGTCGAATCTCGCTCGTAAAAAGGCTTCAGCATGTTAACATGACACAAGCGCTTCTGCTGGCGCCGGTCAGGAGTGGTGATTACATAGTCGCGGTCAGACACTTTTGTGCTCTATCACATACGGGCCGCTAAAGCGAGCTTGCAATGAGGACCCCAGAATGGGAAGCAACACCAAAACCTTATCGCCCACTTTAAAGTGGCGATCGACAGCCTTACGGTCATACCACTGCTTCATTTTTCCCTGAGCTCGCTCGAGATTCTCTCGAGCCAATTCATGAGCACGGTGTAGACGAGAACGAAAATCAGAAACATGAGTCAAAATGTCTTTAGGAGCAGAACCACATAAAAACTGATCTTTCAGTATGGCCAAAGGGCCTCGTGGAGTGTGTGCGAATACAAGATCAGCTGGACTAAAACCAAGTGATTCCTGCGTCACCTCTCTGCAGGCGAAAAGCAACCAATGGACTACATCTGCCCAATCTTTACCAGACTCCAAGCAATATGCACGCAACATGCTCTTCAGCGTTTGGTGATACCGTTCCAGTGCCCCCTGGCTTTCAGGATGGTAGGCACTGGAAACATTAAGTTGAATGCAAAGTTGTTTCAACACACGGGTGAAAATGCGAGACATAAAATTCGACCCGCGATCAGTCTGAATGATCTTTGGCAGACCAAAAACAGAGAAGAACTTTAGGAGTTCCATCACTACGATCTTAGCAGTGATTTTTCTTAAAGGAACAGCCTCGGGAAAACGTGTAGCAACACACATCATTGTTAATAAATATTGATATCCATTCCTGGATCGTGTGAGTGGACCAACGATATCAACAATAACTTGGTCAAATGGCTGGCGTATCGCTGGGATTGGGTACAGGGTAGCAGGAGGAATCGTCTGGTTGGGTTTACCATCAAGCTGACAGATGTTACAAGTCTTGCAGAAACAAACTACATCCCGCTTCACACCAGCCCAGTAAAAATGTTGGCAAATTCTGTTGAGTGTTTTTGCAATACCCAAATGACCGGCCACACCGTCATGAGCTACACACAAAATGTTATCTCTGTATATAGATGGAACTACGATCTGCTGGACAGAATTCCACTGGTCAGGCACATTGTAAGGCCTCCATTTCCTCATCAGCACACCGTGCTGAAAGAAGAAACACTGTGGCTCTTTATCAACATCAACGTCAGATGAAGCCTGACGAAGGAGAGAGGCAAGTGACATATCTGCTTTTTGGGCAGCGATTAACTCAGCGCGAGACAAGCGCACATACTCTTTTCTGACTGACTTTGACTTCTCGCCAGAATCAGTCAGAGAAGCTGAAAACGAAGACTCTTTTCTAACTAGCTTTGACTTCTCGCCAGAACCAGCCAGAGAAGCAGTGGACAAATTGTTCAGATTACAAAAGAACGAATCTGACAAATCAAAATCAATGAGAGGAGAGGAGCGTTCTTTTTCCTCCGGGGAAGTGGAAGCTTTTTGGGCCATAGCGCGAGTGATCGCGCAGGCGGGGAAAACTTCCGGGTGTTTGTGCACACATTCATGGTTTGCTGGCTTGTCAGGCACAGCAACAACCTGAGGCAGAACTTCCGAATTTATTTTCCCCCATACAGAATTTCCCCAATGTCATTTCCTAGAATGACCTCCGTGAAGCTGGCCCCCCATGTTACTCAAAAATGATTAAAAACACTGCTATTCGTTTGTGCTACGTTTGTGCCGGTTTGTGCCATAAAAATGATCGTTTGTGCTGTTAAGGGTTTTAAGTAATTAAACTTTACATTTTTCTGGCCAGTGACGTCACTCAGCCCCCCATACTTGTCCAAATTTCCCCAAAATAGTCTCAATCGTTTGTGCTACGTTTGTGCTCATTTGTGCCGTTAAAAGTAACATTTGTGCTACTATGTTTTTTAAGATATTCCACGTTATTTGTTACACGTGTGACGTCACTCAGCCCCCCATCAATGTCGAAATCTTTCCAAAATGGTCTCAATCGTTTGTGCTAGGTTTGTGCTGATTTGTGCCGTTAAAATAAACATTTGTGCTACTATGTTTTCTAAGTTATTATGGTTTATTTTTTACTCGCGTGAGGTCACCAGTCCCCCATCAATGTCCAAAACTCACCAAAATGGTCTCAATCGTTTGTGCTATGTTTGTGCTGATTTGTGTCGTTAAAAATAACATTTGTGCAGCTATGTTTTTTAAGTTAACACGCTTTGTTACATGTGTGACGTCATTCAGCCCATCATCAGTGTCCAAATCTCCTCAAAATAGCCAAATCGTCCCAAACTGTAGCCTACCAAATGTTTCTCCTGATCTGAGCAGAAAACACAAGTGCAAGGAAGCTGTTTCTTAGGTTTATAGCTAAAGAGTAGCCTAATAATTTAGTCAACTTTATAAAGTGCTAAAAAGGCTACAAATGTACCTTTAGTTTTAGTATAGCCTACTGTCGTATGACTTTAATGTTTAAACATTATTTTGACAAACATACCAATTTAGCCTACCTTCTTGTCCATCTAAAATAACTCCTAGCTTTGCTGCCTCCTTCCTTTGCTGTTTGCAAAGTTTCATATATCCACGGTGGCCTTGGAGACTTGGGTCAGCAACAAAGCCTAAGTGCTGCTTGTGTGCACAATCCACTGTAATTCTGATGCATACAATTATTGAAGAATACATTTGTTTATCTTAGAGAATATAGGCTACAGTGCAGTGATGAGTTATGGTAGGCCAACTTGGAGTGAATATACACACACGCACTGCTTAGTACACACACGTTTCTTTAAATGGCACAAATCAACACGCACGTAGCCAAAGCCATCACAACTATTTTGAGATTTGGACACTGATAAGGGGCTGGATGACGTCACACCTGTAACAAAGCGTGATAAATTTAAAAACATAGCTACGCAAATGTTGTTTTTAACGGCACAAATCAGCACAAACGATTGAGACAATTTTGGTGAGTTTTGAACATTGACGAGGGGCTGGTGATGTCACGCGAGTAATAAATAAACCATAATAACATAGTAGCACAAATGTTTATTTTAACGGCACAAATCAGCACAAACCTAGCACAAACGATTGAGACTATTTTGGAAAGATTTCGACATTGATGGGGGGCTGAGTGACGTCACACGTGTAACAAATAACGTGGAATATCTTAAAAAACATAGTAGCACAAATGTTACTTTTAACGGCACAAATGAGCACAAACGTAGCACAAACGATTGAGACTATTTTGGGGAAATTTGGACAAGTATGGGGGGCTGAGTGACGTCACTGGCCAGAAAAATGTAAAGTTTAATTACTTAAAACCCTTAACAGCACAAACGATAATTTTTACGGCACAAACCGGCACAAACATAGCACAAACGAATATCAGTGTTTTTAATCATTTTTGAGTAACATGGGGGGCCAGCTTCACACAGGTCCTAGAATGAAGGAAACACCTAGAATAGGCAAAGACGGACGGACACCCACAGCAACTGTACCAGTAATCACGTTAGACTGTAACTGGATGTGATGAAGTGGTACAACAGTGAATCCCATTTCAAAGCCACGGATTAACACACTCGGGCCAGTTTTCGTTGTGTCAGACAAGGGCAGGACGCCCTGCAATATGAAAGACTGTGCTGCACCGGTGTCTCGCAAAATACGAACAGGTGTTTTATGTTCGTCACCGGGCAAAGACACAAAACCGTTGCTAAGAAAAGGTTCATAACCTGTCTTTATGCCACAGGGGAGTTCGAGACCAGGCACAGCAGATTTCGGAACTGTTTTAATCAAGCCACAACCTTTCGCAGCATGTTTCTTTTTCAAAAACGGGACAGTCTGCCACCAAGTGTCCGGGCTTTTTGCAATAGAAACATGCCTGCTCAGAGTTACTAGAAGTTTGGACCACATTCTCAATGTTAGTAAACTGAGATGACTCCAACCTGTGCCTGTCTTTGAAACTAACATGATGGGTCAAGACAAATTCATCGGCCATGACAGCAGCTTCACGCAAAGTTTCAACATGACGCTCATTAAGGTAAGTGGAAACAGCACTTGGTAAACAGTTTTTAAAATCTTCAAGTAACATTAACTCGCACAGTTTACCCAGGCTATTTACCTCTTTAGCAGAGCACCAGCGGTCAAAAAGCGTCTCTTTTTCCCGTGCAAACTCGAGATATGTTTGACGGTCAGTTTTCTTATATCGCCTAAAGCGCTGCCTATAGGCTTCAGGAACGAGCTGATAACACCGCAAGATAGCTGACTTAATCTCATCATAATTAGAACTTTGTTCCAGGGAGAGTGACACGTAAACTTCTTGAGCACGGCCAGTGAGAACAGACTGAATCAAGAGAGGCCAAACCGTCTTAGGCCACTTGAGAGTTAATGCAACCTTCTCAAAATGTGGAAAATACTTTTCGACATCTTTCTTTATGAACGGTGGAACGAGTCTGATGTGCTTACTGATATCGAAAGATGCTGAATTAGTAAGATCCATATTTTCTTCTATAGCCTTCACTTCAAGCCGTCTCAACTCCAATTCATTTTGGGAAGCTCTAAGGCGCAACTCTTCTCTTTCATTGTCTAATTCTTTCTCTCGAATTGATAGTTCTTTTAAACGAATGGCCTCCTTCATATCGACAGGTGGCAGAATTCCCTTCTCAACTAAATGGGGTAGCAAAACAGACTTGAGGGTGTGTTTTAAGCGCTTTTCAGCACTGGACAATTTAATGTGGAATATGCTCGCTACCTCCAGGAGTAGATCCTTGGTGAGGCTATGAAAGGCCTCCACCGAGGGTTCATCAGCAAACTCCTGTGCCACCGAAGTCATGGTTGTAATCGATCACATCAAGACAGACAAACAAAAATCGAATGGCTGCAATATAAATTTCAAAACGAAGTGGCCACAAAATTCCCCTATAAGATGACCACGAAACTTTTCGGGTATGCCAAAACAACGCCACAACACTAAACTAACAGGACGATAGGAGACTAGATGAACAAAAGAGAGGTCCCGGGTTCAAATCCCGGACGAGCCCCCATTATGTTACAGTCAGCCAGGCTAGATGCAACACAAATTGACAAACAGTCAAAGGGGCTCGATGTCTAGGGGTATTTATTTACAAAAATATTAATACATAATTAGAAAATGTAAGGACAACTGAAAATAAACAATGTAGAGAAACAACGGCACGGTCTAGTGAGCATGGAGGGCACCCAGTCTTGGCACAAGGCCAAAGCAAATGGCAAAAGGCAACCAGCAGACCGCCAGGCACAGGTATATATAGGGAGAAGCTCCACCCCTCACACAGGTCACACCTGAAAATAATAATAGAACAGAAAACAGGCAGAGCAGCCAAAAAGGACATAATGGAAACTATGCCACCTATGGGTAGAAGAGGGACGTAACAGACACTTAACACTTACAGCCAGCTCTTCATGTGAGTAGAAGCACAACACCAGTTATCCAGACAAAAGGTTATCACCACGCGGTTTACATCACGTTCCGTTATTACAAAAATATGTTAAGCCAGTTAAGCAAATTGCCGTATTGATCAGTTAGAGATTAAGCGCCCAAACATGTGACGTCACATGCAGCTGTAGTTCCTTATCACCGTGTTACGAGTACGACAAAAACTCAAAACAATTCAACTGATCCTAAAAATAAGGTATGACCACTTGAAGCAATAGAGGTGACCCCAGTGCCTAACATATGGAAGGCATTCAATTAAGATCCCAATGTGCACCGAGATATATTTTTTCTAAAAAAAAAATCCCATCCACTCCGCTAAACTCTAGGAACTCAACCACTAGATGGCGATGAGATTACTTTCCCTCCCTATTAACCCTCTAACCACCCATGTCGCAATATTGCGACAAGCGTCATTACTGAATAAAACAGACGATAGACGCGAGTACAGTGTAAAATCTCATTTGTACTCTTGACCACTAGTTGGCAGACACCCAGAGCTTCGATTCAAGCTCAACCTTTTTTTTTTCAAAGTTTTCAGGAAGCTCGCGAAAACACGCGAGAAACACACGAAGAAGACGTGCATTTCCTCCATAACGCGGAAGCGATGCGGGCCTTAGTTTTGCACAAATTGAAGCAGAAATACACCAAATGTTGAAAAAAAAATTCACGTGTGATGAAGTCTTGGATCTGTTATTCACCTATTCTGATTCTGAAGGAGAATATCTGCCTTTTGGAGAATATGATCGATCGTCTATTGACTGATACTCACGGTGCGTCTGTGAATGGAGGTACGTCTTTGCGACAGTGTCCACTAAGCATACCATGCTTATTTCGACCCTTTGCCCAACATAGCTGGAGGTGCTAGTGGCAATAGTGATGATAGTGTCCGTAATGGACGTGGTATAGACAGCAGGGGTTGTAAAAATAGGGCTCTGAAGAACTACAAAGTCACCCGCGATATGGAACTGATTTGACCAGGCTACTTTATTGTATAGTAGCATAGGGTTTGTGATTATAGTAATAGTTTACTATTGTTGGTTTACATGTGACTGTATTCCTGTTCATTTGTTATGTCGGTGAAATGACAAAAAAAGAAAGTATAACTCCTCAAATATGTTCAACATGTAGTATTTACTGAAATGTACATAATTCACGGTGGTTACCATCCAGTGACGTCATAATATGCAAATTAGATGAGTCAATTTACCCCCTTCATAAACTTCTGTTCATACTAAATGATTTTTACATTTACAGTAGGACTTTATCTCTGACCACTTGCAAGCCATGGCCTTTTGAAATTTTGATGTACAAATCCAATTTATTCTTTTTAAACCCTGGCGGCTAAAGGGTTAATGCCAACATTTCATGTCAATGAATCTATCGGTGTGCTTGTTTTTCCGGTGTGAGCGGTGTATGTTGGGTATTTCTCTTACCCCTCGGTTTCAAGTAAGCTCTCGATCTTGCTTGGTTTTAAGGGGTATCTACCCCTTGCCCTTATCCCTACCCCTTGCCCTTATCCCTACCCCTCGATCTAAATGAGAATTGAGATATCCCTTCGTCGCACGCGCAAAACTAAGGGGAAAGGGGAAGGGTTAAAATAGAGAATTGATATTGGCCCTACTGCTACGTCAATGGAAAACTTCTCCTGGTCCGTAAAATCACGCCAGTATATTTCTAAAAGTTCGTGTTTTTGACCGTTCGTGCCCTGAAAGGCAAGTCTTTCACATTCATATTCGATTACATCTGCCAAGAACGATAGAGAGCTTACACATTGAGTAATGAGTAGCCTAATGAGTAGGCTACATTTTAGCTCTACCGTAAAACCTTATAGCGGTGTGGACAAATGGAATGACTGCTAATGTGTTTAGTCTTCACCTAAATAAAGTCAGGGTTTAACAGTCAAAACGTATGTTTATCCGTGAAATTTGTTCACAATATGAAAGTGTAGACTGTATACTGTCGAATTATGCAAAAACGTGAAATTCAACATTTAACCCGTACATTTGTTTATCGTGTATTTTCTCAAAATAGCACTGACAAGACAACTGGTTTCGCCTTGCAGGGTCACATTTGGCTATAACAAAAACTTTTCTTGTTATGACGTAAAACTGATCTGCTTTTCTGTTGTTTCTAGTGTCTGTCCTAGAGTGATGAGGGATGAAAAAGAAAAGCTTTAAAAAAGCCTTTAAAAAGGATTCTCCTTACCAAGAGTTTATGTATTTTGTTAGTGTATTTTATTGTAGGCTATAGTTAGTAACCAAGGCAGAGGTCCATATTTACTTTCTTTGTCATCTCCCACCTGTTAATGAATCCCATTCTACATTAGGAGATTTCAGAAGCATTTGACCAGTGTCAAACCAGAAATTACAGTTGCTTGTTGACAAAAGTAGGATGCTAGCCTCTTTTGAGTCCTCTGACACAGGATAGATGCAAGGACAGAGCAAACACAAAGGGGGTGCGTCACAGTCAGTCGATGGGAATAAATGCAGCATTAGAGGTACCCACAAAATCATGCATTATTTAAAAAGCTACAACATTCAATATTGATATCAATGCAGAAGAACGACATGGCGAATATAATGGGTCTGGCACACAAAAATGCAAACAGAGGTCCTCATGAGGGGTTTTAAACAGTAAGGGGGAAGCGCAGGGCTTCCGCTTTCTGTATCAACACATATGTTTGGATATGATATGTGATTAATCTACCATGCCATTGTTGCCAGCTTCATTGTCACAGTTGCCATCCATTTACATTTTTTTTTTTTTTACTGATGTTTACACAGGCCAGATGGAGGCTCATTCCAGGATCTGCTGCAGAAGATGTAAATTATAAATCACAATCTGATTCCATATTAATGCTGCAAGTTGCTGTGGGTGGGTTATGAGTTATTCCCTGTGTATTGTGTGGTCTACCAGACCCTCGTGATTTCTATTATTAGCTCTGTGATTCAGATCCAAATCCATAAGCACACTTTCATATAATCTCATTACATTAAAAAACACACTTTCATGGGGAACTGTCTTAATCAGAATAATGTACATTCTTATTTTGTTAAACATACACAACATATATTACACATGCATAGCAAAACTTATTTTTTCATATCATCCTTGAGAGCAGATGTAAAAAAAAAAAACGGGCTGATCCAAGATCCAGATGTCAAGCTCTTGAAGAACAGACAGCAAACATCACACATCAGTGCTTGGACCTCATGTATTTTCATCATTAACACTGAATTATTGACGGTCATGTTCAAATTTACAGTGGTCTCTTAATTTTGAATATGACCATCAACTCATTCAAATGTCACTCAGCAACCGATGACATCAGAAAAATGTGCAGTGGTCTCTTATTTTTTTCCAGAGCTACATATTCTAAAGTGTTGTTCATTATTAACTGGAGCTCTTATTAAAGTTCAGCTTGAACTTTACCGACTTAATCACCTTTCCAATTAAGCAGTCGCAGACATCTCTCTGCCCCCCCTACCCCTATCCCCCTCCAGGCTCCCACCTGGCACTGCCTGTTTGCCTGATTAGCCTCCTGCTATGAGTGCAAATGTGATAAGCCTATGTCCTATGAGAACTCAGGGTCTATGTGACACAAGGCCACCCCAGGCGTGGAAATAGCCTCTTGGACCCCACCATTCCAGTTAAGCTGAATGCCACAGGTGTACCTCACAGAGATAAGGACTGAAAAGGAGAAAGGAAAATAAAACAAAAGAAGAAAGCTTTAACCGATGTAGCCCCAAATTTCATGATGTCCTTCCTATTTGTTTTGCAAGATAAAATATGTGTACTCACCTCTTCCTTTCATCTGTCTATGACATGACAAAGCCTTGAGAGATCACACTTGAAAGATATCAGTGAACATAAATTGATGATGAGGAAGTTGATTTGAAATTTCAAGAGAAAAAGCCATGCACTGCAGAAAAAACAAAGTTAAAAAAGTCACCATTCAAGAACCATGTACATTGTGTCATATATATAAAAAGGGTGATCAAGTGATCCCTGCTGAACAAAAACAGTCTGACCATCTTAAGGTGGTGTGCTGATTGACCAGCTTGTTAACCAGCTTGTTTGACCACCCTATAAGATGGTTCACCAGCTAGACCAGCAAAACTCTTGCGGAAACATACCTTCAGCTGGTTTAACCAGCTTGCGATGGTAATTCAGCTGGTTTTGCTTGTCGTACCACCTCAAGCTGGTCATTTCAGTTGTTGTTGCTGGTCTACATTGCTGGTTTAACTGGCCATGCCAGCTTATGTTGGTCATCCAAACCAGCATGACCATCTTACACCAACAATGTCAAACTTGGCAGGCTGGTCACCAGCATGACCATCTTACACCAGCTGTATCCCACACGACAGGTTGGTCAGACCAGCATGATCAGCTTCCTCAGATGGTCACACCAGCATGTCCACCTGGTGGCCTACCCAGCTACACCAGCAAAGACCAGCTATCAGCATAAGCTAGTTTCTAGCTGTTTTTTTCAGCAGGGATTACAGTAATGCATTGCTTTTCAAAAACTGCATAGCAATTACAAGGACTCATTTGCTTTTGTGTTCCATGTTCACAATAGCCTCTAATTCCAGCACACTGTTGACACTAACCAATGTTCCAAAAATTGAATTAACTTGTTGTTGAAAAAAACAACAATAACTCTAATTGAGTGGATGTTTCCAACCACAACAACAGAAGAAACAATATGTCACTATATTATGCTGTCTTTCTTTTTTCACAGGGCCATTCAGTTCTAACACATGCTGTGTGGAACAAGCAGTAGGCACAGCTAAAAGGAGCCTCCTCCCTGACAGCAGGAAACCGCTAACACAGGCCCCCACGCAGAGACAAAAATGGCAGGTAAAACATTGCGTCATATGAGGAGAGGGGGATCAGGGATCATTACTGCAGGCTTAAAGGAGAAATCCTGCGATTTTTCACATAGATCTCCGTTTTTTGAGCAGCTAGGCAGCTACAGTGCTACACTCTGGGGGCATGAACATGGGGGCTCACGGACATGCCCCCACAGTGTAGCGCTGTAGCTGCCTGGCTGCTTTAGCTGCTGGAACTAGCAACTCGAGCTAGGTAAAACCAATTGTTTTCAGGGGTTTTTTCTGTTCCGATAGTACTCTGTGTGACCTCGAGAAACAGAGATCTAGGTGAAAAATGGCCGGATTTCTCCTTTAAGTTGGAGGTTTTCAGGAGAGAGGTAAGGTGGGTGAAGGGAAGACAAAGAGAGGGTGGCTGAGATAAAATGAGAGATTAGGAGAGCAAGAGGCAAGCAATAAAACACAGACTCTCGCCAACTGTTCTTTCTCTTTGGGTTGTGCTACAAACAGTTGAGCAAATTTTATACCAACACAGACAATTATTATACCACTCTGCAGATCATAGGATTCAAGGTGGTATAGCAAAGCCCACCAGAAATCAACAATGAATCACAGTGATACACCGGTACACCCTGTTCTGATAAACGTACCCCTACTGCATACGGCAAGACTGCTCCATTCACCTTAGCATCCTGATTGTGTTCTCAGGGTTTATTCTGCAGTCAATGTCCATTCATATGTTATTATTTGTCATCAAAGGCATATTCAAAAAGCTATATGCAGCTGTGGGTTTATCGAATAGTGCATGTCTGATCAATTTCTTATGTACCAAGTATAAAATATTTCTGTTGGAGCATGGAGCATTTCATCATAGAAAGTAGAATGTTAAGGGCACCGACTCCTTTGAATGGTTTTATAATTTCTTTCTTTATTTCTCTATTTTTTAGTGGAGTTGAAATTGGAGAAGTATTTGTTTTATTAGGTTCATCAAGGGTCACTAACAGTTCGGTCAATATGATATTGTTTACTCAGCTCTGCCCACTTTGCATTTAAATCGGATTTATTTATTTGTGTTGTGTACAGGCATAACCTCAATGCCCAAAATGACTATGGCATCTTGAGCATTAGTATGGAAAGCAATAATGTCCTAAATGCATTCATTGCAAATCAGAGTCAACTTGTCAATTTATCCTGTGATCAACTCTATTGTCATCACCTTTATTGTCAGATCATCCTATTGCATTAATTAATGTATTGAATATATCTATTTATTTATTCATGTGTAGCTAGCACACATTTTGATCTTCTATAATAACCAAGGCCAAGGCCGTAGCGGTTCCACTGATCTCTTGTTAGTGGTAATTGAGCTCATCACTTCTCCTCGCTCTGCAGATTAAGATGTGCTTCTACTGTCTTAAAGCCCTATCTTTAGGTGTAGGAATGAGTCTCGCCATCTCAAACACTACCCCGGAAGGCCACACTGGAAAGTGATTAAATGGATTGATTAGTGTTGAAATTACCAACATAAAATTACCGCCATGGAAAATTGATGTTTTAGGTCAGAAAATACAGGTCATTGAATTTTGATGAAGAGGTTAATAAAGTGCTTGACGAAAAATGAATCACCTTGCCTCTTGAGTCTGGATGATGTGCACATGTTTGATTCTCCATAAACCTCCAAGACAATCGCTGTAATGTTTAATTAGATGCTGTTAAAGGCACAGTCAGCAATTGCGCAGGAAGTCAAGTTTGTTGTGTATGTTTATATTTAAAATTATTCAAATTATTAGCAATTTTAGTTATTTAAAATTATTAGCAAATGCTTTTCCCTAAACAAATTACATTATATGTAAGGACCAAACAAAACACACCAGAGAGGTAGCTCACCCTGCTGTTCAGTAGTCCCAGAGAATCTCCACACATGATTTTGTTTTTGTTTGGGGGACAGGCTGTCCCCAATTTGTTTGTTTTCCAGTTTTCGGAGCCTGGGCTGCCTACAGAGACCAGGTTTTTTACAGTGGAGTCACGGAATGGGCAGCTAGCAGATCGTGTGGAGATGATTGCTGAATGTGACAAAAAAAATGGTCATTGACTGCGTCTTCAAGTTTAGACATTGTATTGGGTTATACTTCATAAAGGATTTTATTTGTGACCCCTCTCACTGTGAAGTTTGGCAACTTAATCTTACTCCATCAGTTAAACTGTTTCAATATGATTTGTACTGAATATTTGGACAGGATCAGCAGTCCTCATTGTTATCCAAAAGAATGAAAAGATGACAAACAAGCCAGTAACAACCTATTAGTTTGCATGACCTAGTATGTGATCATGGATTAACAATTCTGAAGTTCGTCCCCTTAGAATTATAGGGTTCTATCTACGTTCTGAGTAGTTCTGAGATATTGAGCTTCAAAGTTTTAGAATTCCATAGAGTTATACTGATAAGTGGAACAAACCTCTTCAGATATAATGTCCAAAAATGCATACAACTACAAGAAACACCTCACCTCATCTTCTTATGGTGTCACAGAATAAGAATATGTCAATTACTCAATTTTGACAAAAAATGTCAGATAGAACCTTATAATTCTAAGGGGACGAGTTGTCATGTTTTATTGATTGGGTGCTTCCCAATATTATAACTATATCATAGTTTATCTATCTATCTATCATAACTTGGCTATAATAACTGGCTATAACATAAGTACCATTAGATATCTGATGCAGTTACGGTGTTCTTAACAACAAATTTCAAGATTTTATCTGTTTAGGTGTTAGATGTGAGATTAGTAAATTACCCTTCCGGCCATGTGCTTTACCCATGTAGTTTTGTACTGGTATCTTTCCCATCAGACAGTTTAACATGTTGTTCAACTTTCATCAGGTACTACAAAATGGAGAGAGAATTCAGGGACAATTTAAAAACATTCCAGTTCATGTAAAACATTTTGCTCTTCCTCCCCTCAATTATTCACTAATTCTAACATGCACACACACACACACACACACAGAAGAAGAGAGAGAGAGAGAGAAACTTCCATGCTCTGAAGATTTGGAAATAACAAACTATAACACGAACTTGAAACATTTAAATCAGTTTGAACTGAGCTTTGAGCTAACACTTGTGAAGTGTGATCTTGCACAAGTCTGGAAATACAGAGCATCAATAAAAACAGATATCGGCCTTCAATTACTGATAGATTAACTAGCCCTGAGGCGAGACACAAACAGCCACTGACTGTGACCAGCAAATGTGTGTGTGTGTGTGGGCGTGTGTGTGTGTGTGTGTGCATGTGTGTGTGTGGGAGTGTGCGTGTGTGTCGGTGGGTAGGGGGTAAATAATGGTTGCAGTGGGTGGTTCAAGCCCAGGGCTGGTGAACTATTAGCACTGCTGATGGCTGCAGTGGGCGGATAGGATTGAACCAGCTGGGAGACAGGCCTCCGACAGGCTCATTTTGTCTGAGGTGCCTGCAACACAATTGCTTTTCTTCTTCCTGAAATGCCAGTAAATATTGGACCAGTATTTGTTCTCTCCCCCACGCCCCTCCTTGCCACAAGAAATACAACAGAGACACCAGCAAAAGCCCAGATGTGCCAGGCTCAGCGGTATCAGCACACCAAGCATGCACCTGGAGGCATGCCGAGACAAGTGATGGCAAGTGATCACCCCCTCGCCAACGTCTGCCTTCCCCTGATCGCAAACTGTGCGGCACCTCATCAAAAATGCATCCTGGGGCTCGCAGTGTTGCTCACCTTTCCTCCGCTGCTTATTTGATTTTCCCTGAAAGCACTGGCCAACCAGGCAAAGCCACAGCTGCCGCTCTGAGCCGTACTAAAAACTCGTTTTTTGCCTCCCCACTGTCTCAGGCTGTTAATTTTGTTTGGACAGACGTGATTGGATGCTCCGTCGCCATAACAGCAGTTGGCATGGCATTAGTCCATATATTTTAAACAGGAGGGAGTACTTGGAATGCCTACAGATTGACATCACATCTGGTGCCAGTGGCAAGAGACACACCTATCTCCTCTTTTTTCCATCTTTCTTTTCTTCTCTTCCTCACTCTCTCAGTGAGACTTGTTGCCTGCACTCACACTTGATTAGCTTTGTTTGTTAGCGTTGTTTGCTGTAATGCATCTCAGGGTTAGGGAAGCAATCCTTCTAGATGGACAATGTTAAGTTATTCTTCACTATTGCAGCTAACGTTGCATTCAGAGGAAAAGTAGAGATGAACCATCTTTAGCCGTCCTTGGCATATTTATTGTTGTACTGCAGACACATTAGTCTCACGGTCATACAGCTTCTAGTTCAACTACGGCAAATCAATTAGAACAAACATAATGACGCACACGCGCCCTCTATGGCCTGCACCGTAGCGCCTCCTTGTGGCATAACATATAGGCATACATAAACACTGAACAGTACAGCATTACATACAACTGAGGACATAATGAACATATCTTAACAGACAATGTGAACAGCTATCTCCTCAGTTCAGCCTGGTGCTGGGTCTGGCAGTAAGTAATTTGAATGTTATTCCAGCAAAGAATGAAAGATTATGCGTCTCAGATGATGCCATCTGTTTAGAGGCTTCAGTGTCAGCAAGGTCAGGACAACAAATTCTAGCCCATTTCCAATTTTCCTATATCTAAGCACCAATCAGAACCCTTGAGGCGGGCTTTACACAATGACGATAGAGCACCCTGTTGAAGCCGGGGGTTTTTAAAAAAAACATCAACGATGGCTGCTGCCGCTTGTTTGAAGCTGCTATCACGTTGGTTTAAGACAGGGAGTTAGAAGTTTCGCAACTGCTTCCTTATGTTGGAATATGCAACATTGTACAAACATGTAAGGGATAGCCTACCTATGCAACAGTGGTAGGCTACTGAAAACGGTTTGATATTCTGTTTATATAGGCCTACAGTAGCTGGACACGTAGCCGACAGAAAACACATAGCCTACTTTTGAGTTGGTGTGCTATGCGATCATAACTCGAATGCTACACTTGTATTTGCCTTGAAACAATTCCGGCATAATTGCTTTGAACGTTTTAGTCTCTC
This sequence comes from Alosa pseudoharengus, assembly GCF_046254945.1. Classification (NCBI taxonomy): domain Eukaryota; kingdom Metazoa; phylum Chordata; class Actinopteri; order Clupeiformes; family Clupeidae; genus Alosa; species Alosa pseudoharengus. Next base: position 20,857,456 of record NW_027468881.1, read on the forward strand.
GTCTCGTCCCCCATTCCTGCTTTATATGTCCCGGTCAGCCAGAAAGGACGAATGAAACAAAATGGATTCCACCCTCACAAACTTTTACCAGTTTGTTGACTGCCCAACTAGGAAAAACAGGACAATAGATCTCATGTATGCAAACGTGAGGGATGCTTACAGTGCCACCCCACTGGGGAAGTCGGACCATAACCTCATTCATTTGCAGCCAATGTACAAGCCAAAAGTTCAGAGGCTACCAGTTGCCCCGCGCACCTTCAGGAAGTGGACACCGGAAGCGGATGAGGCTTTGAGAGACTGCTTTAAGTCTACTGACTGGAGTGTGCTACTGAATGGAGAGAACTTAGAGGAGGTCACACATTGCACTACTGACTATCTGAACTTCTGTATGGACATTGTTGTTCCCACAAGGACTGTACGCTGCTCTCCAAATAACAAGCCTTGGATAACCAGTAATGTCAAGACCCTTCTCAATAGGAAAAAGATGGCGTTTAAGGAGGGGGACATAGCAGAGCTGAGGCGAGTACAGGGGGAACTCAAGATTAAGCTGAAAGAGGCTAAGGAGGACTACAGAAGGAAGATGGAACAGAAGCTGCAAGATAACAACATGAAGGAGGTGTGGGACTGTATGAAATCTATCACTGGCCTCAAGAAGAGCAGCAGCTCTGTGGAGGGAGACCTGGACAGGGTGAACCAGCTGAACCACTTTTACAACAGGTTCGATTGCCCATCCCCCAGCCCCCACCCCACCTCATTACCAGTGCAACACTCACCCCCACCATCACTGGATATTGCACCCCTCCCCCACATGGCTACCACGAACAAAGAGGTGACAACGACCTCAGTCAACAGCCATCTGACACACAGACCTCAGATGCTGCCCCCCTCCCCTCCCTTCCCCCCCTCAATCATCACTGCTCATCAGGCTATCGCACCTCTCCCCCACATGGTGACCACGAGCAGTGCGACAACAATGGCTACAGCCAATGGCCATCAGTCTCTAGCCACACGACAACCCTCACAGAAGCACCCCTCCTCCTCCTCACCCTCCACTCCCCTCACCCCCCCCATCATTTCAGCGGACCAAGTAAGTTATCTTTTAAAAAAACTCCATCCTTTATGTTCTGTCTTTCGTTTTGTTTGGTTTGGTTTGGTGTTGTTTTACTGCATTGTTTGGATTTGCTTTGTTTGTGTATTTGTTTTTTGTTTGTCATATAATTTTGGTTTATCTTTCTTTATTGACTAGCGCAACCTAAGCTCAGGATGGGTGGGTGGGCGGGTGGGAGGGAGGGGAGGGTGTGGGTGTAGTTTATAATATTGTCTTGTTTTATTGATTTTGTTTTATTTTTTGTATTTGACTGTATTGTCAATCTAAATTGCATATGTATATCTTACATGCATACGTATATTTACTGATTCTATCTTTGCATGGATTTTGTAACTGTAAAAAAATCAAAATAAACCATGGGAAAAAAAAAAAAAAAAAAAAAACTCCATCCTCGTAAGGCAGCCGGGCCTGACAGACTGTGTCCAATTGGCTGCTCAAGGCCTGTGCTGCTGAACTGGGGGAGCCACTGAAGCACAGTTTGCATACCAGGAGAAAGTGGGCGTGGACGATGCCATCACTTATCTTCTACACAGGACACATTCTCACCTAGACAAGGGGAAAAGTGCTCTGAGAATCATGTTCTTTGATTTCTCAAGTGCTTTTAACACCATCCAACTGGGAGACAAGCTCTTGCAGATGGGTGTGGACGCTCACCTGGTAACCTGGATTACAGATTACCTGACCGAGCGACCACAGTTCGTCAGACTGAAGAACTGCCTCTCTGACACTGTGATCAGCAGCACCGGAGCGCCACAGGGAACTGTGCTCTCTCCAGTCCTGTTCACCCTGTACACATCTAAATTCCGCTACAACACCGAGTCATGCCACATGCAGTAGTTTTCTGACGATACTGCAATTGTGGGGTGTATCAGGGACGAGCAAGAGGAGGAGTACAGGAGCCTGGTGGAGGACTTTGTGCAGTGGTGCAAACTCAATCACCTTCAACTAAACACTTCAAAGACCAAGGAGATGGTGGTGGATTTCCGAAGGTCTAAGCCCGCTCTGCTACCAGTCTCCATTGATGGGGTCAATGTGGAGGTGGTAAGCACCTACAAGTATCTGGGTCTCCACCTGGACAATAAACTGGACTGGTCAGCCAACACTGATGCACTCTACAAGAAAGGACAGAGCAGGCTGTACTTCCTGAGGAGGCTGCGGTTCTTCAATGTGTGCAGCAAGCTCCTCAGGATGTTCTATCAGTCTGTTGTGGCCAGCGCCCTCTTCTATGCAGTGGTATGCTGGGGAGGAAGCTACCAGAAGTTCACAATTTCTTCGCCGTTTAAAAAAAAAAAAAAAAAAACATAGTCCAGTCCATACAACTTCATTTCAATTTCAAAAGAAATACTGGACTATTTTTTTTTTTTTTAACGGCGACGAAATTGTGAATTTCCAGATCACACTTGGTAATTGACTCCTACGGACTTTCCCCTAAAGATGGCAGCAAAGATGACAACATTTCCGGAAAGGTACTGGCTTGATGAAATTCATTCTGGACTCTCTATCCGACCACATAAAGACCTCGGGATACTTCGGTTTGGCTTTAGGGACCCTCTACTCACTACCACGTAAGTGTAATGTTGTTTGGAACTGTAGAAGAGGTATAAAAATAGCGTTTTGTAGTGGCGAAATAATATGCCCTTCTCACTTCCACGCTAACGAGTTTTGACTAAAAACGGTAACATCGAACTTTCTTAAAACACATCCGAATGACATGATTTGGATGTCAACTCAACGTATGTACTCCCAATCATCCGTAAATTGATCTAAAGTGCATTTTACTCCGGATAATTCCTTTAAAAAGTGGTTAATTCTTCATGCTTCTACCGACAACCAGACAGTGTTGCAAATTGTGTGTTTCCGTCACTGTCTCTTTCGTTGCTCTGATTGGTTTTTGGCCTCTCCTATTGCGTCGGAGGCATTTTGATCGTTGTGGGAATGGGTCTTTTGGAACCCAAATAGCACACTAGCACACACACACACACACACACAGGCTCTTTATGATGTCGGCAGGGTTTTTATGCGACAGAAAAGATCTCTCATAGGCCAGGTTGTAAAGTATATGGAGTGATTTACTGTCCCATCTTGCTGATGGGCCTTCGGCTGCCTGCACAAATCCATGCTCATATCTGGCATTAGCGTGACCCCAGGGAGGTTTTTTCAACTTTGCCTGAGACAAACTTTCCTAAGGCCTGCCACTGCCTCTGCTGTTTCTTTGACTTAATAGCTTTGTCCGTCACGTACTTGTGCGTTATTTGAACGATGCTATTGCTGTTTTCACCCCCCGGGTATTACCTAGAAGCAAAGGCCATCTTGGGCATGATTTGTGGTAATGGAGGTCTTTATGGAAGGAGTGGCGGTCTCATTTCATCTCTTTAGGTCCAAAATGTCTTGTCCCTACTGGCTGTGCTGTTTCATCTGTAATTACCCCAAAACGGACAGCTTCAGTGCAATGCACCCTTGTTTGTCCGGTCTTGATGCATTCAGCGCTAGGTCTCTTATCTGGTTAAGTCCTCTGACTCTTTATTTGGAAATGTTGCGTTGACATTTTTGGCAGTCATGCCCTGCAGGATGGTAGTAGGTTACATCATACAGGGTTTCCAAGGGAAACAAGAAACAGAGCCCACAATCATGGCCGCCACCATCACTAGTTCTCTTGCCATAAAAAAAAACATCTTTATGCCCAAAGAGAAAATGTTCAACTTAGTTGCAGCACTAAAACATGCATTATTGTGGACTCAGTACTAAAAGGTTGTTTTAACCATGACTCGCGATGGTCTTCCTGAACCTCAGCGCGTAAAGATCTTGGAAGGAAGTACAGCAAGCTACACAAGACTGGCTAATGAGAAGCAAGCTACACAACACTGGATAATGAGAAGCAACAAGGAAATTGGCATGTTCACCCATTCCATATACAAGAACCCGCTCTCAACACAAAAATGCATTTACTTGCACAGGTAACACCACATTCACACAAACCATAATGCACACGTCAGTGCGAAAAACTGTGCACACAGTGTGCGAAACTGTGTCTACATAAAATTACACACATAAACACACATACACACACACACACTCTCAAAACATAAATCATGATTTCTATCAGTGTTGGGAGTAATGCATTAAGAAAGTAATGTAATTACAGTAATGCATTGCTTTTTTTGCTGTAATGCAGTAATGTAAGGCATTACCAATACAATTTCAGTAATATTTTACTGGGTACAATTCTCAGTAACTTTAGTTACTTCGCTTTTTAATCCAAAATTGAGAAATGCTCAATTGGCACCAGAGAAGATTATCCAATAATTAAAAAAAGTCATCTATGCTGGTCCTGGAATTTGATTGCCTTGTTTAGATGACTGTAGAAAGGGAATTTGAGTTATCTCTGCCATTCATAAAACAGATCTAACATGGTTAGGCTATACTTCTCATTTCAAGCAGTGAGAATAACTAAAATGTTGCTTTTACAGACAAAGATCGTAGCCATTATTCTCAAACTATTTGCATTAAGTCTACACCACTGTAAGTGGAAGGAAAGGCAACCAGCAATGATGAGAACCATTTAAAGTCAACATACAATTTCACTATCGCTATATTTTACTATATTAAGTTGTGAGTGACCTTTGGCCTTTGGGGCCTACATTGTTCCATGAGCCATAACTGCAACCATTATATTGTTGTTTTGTTAGCCTTAAGCCTCGCTCAGTCATTATGCCATACCACATCACCTCTTGCCGTGTAATGAGCTGCATTGAACACATGAAGAAATCCATATTTCCTGTTATTTTGGTGAAAGTAATGTAAATGTAGTGTAATGCCTTACAGTTCAAAGACAGTAATATTGTAATGTAACAAATTACTTTGAGATGACAGTAACAAGTAATAAATAATGCATTACGCTTTTGAAGTAACTTGCCCAACACTGATTATTATACATCAGGCAGCCAGGTGTTCACAGATGCTGAGTGGTCGCACAAGAGGCTGCATCAATAAAACAGATGTGAAATTTGTTGCCTTGGTTACTACGCCTCTCTCGCTCTCTTTCTCTCTCTCCCCAAAGGTTTCTCATGTCTCTCCAACCCCTCCCCCTGTGTAATGAGAACAAAGGCTTTGTAAACATAACAGCACGTTTAGATTGCCAAACAGTGCCTGTTGGAGCTACATTAGCTTGCTTTCAGTAGCGGTAATTTTGTTAATTCATTTGTTTATTATTATGATCACATTACTAATCTATATTTTGGTAATATTTTTTTGATTTATATGCTTAGTCTTTGTTTTGGTTAGTTTAATAACTACAATATTGGGTTTAGACACCTGGGGGCAGTAGTGGGCACAGGTGAATATAGGCAGGAAGTAGGAGGAGTTTTTTTTACCACCGCGGGAGATGCTGTATTTTTTGCTCAGCTGGAACAAATAAACCAGCCACAAAACCTGAATTCAGCCTGGAATTTGATTTGATTTTTTGCCTGCATCACCTGCCCAGTGTGCCAGAAGTTGTCAAACGGCCACTACAACAATTTTTTTGAGATGCCTATATATAGTATATATACTCTTTTGATCCCGTGAGGGAAATTTGGTCTCTGCAGTTATCCCAATCCGTGAATTAGTGAAACACACTCAGCACACTGGGCAGGTGAAGCACACACTAATCCCGGCGCAGTGAGCTGCCTGCAACAACAACGGCGCTCGGGGAGCAGTGAGGGGTTAGGTGCCTTGCTCAAGGGCACTTCAGCCGTGCCTACTGGTCGGGGTTCGAACCGGCAACCCGGTCCGAAGCGCTAACCAGTAGGCCACAGCTGCCCCTAATTGTCTGTCGAGGAAAATAGAGGCCCATAGATCCCTGTATCGAGATTACAGTAATGCTGGCTCACAAAAACTCAAATCGTCCTAAGAAGGTCGTAACTTTTCAATCCCATAATGAGAAGCAATTCTATTTTCCTTTTACGCTGCAGTAGATCTATCAGCATAAGTATAATCATGTTTGCAATTATTCCTCACTAGTGAGTTTTCTTCAGTCACTGATGAGTATGGATTGATGCTGTTGTCAAAAGGGAATGTGTTTTGGTTGATATGGCTGAATTCTTTTTTTTAATTGTTTTCATCAATTGCATAATGAGGGATATTGACAAATGTGCATGTTGGAGAGAGATAAAGAACCCAGGCCTTCACAATGTTTCAGGATGGCACCAGTGTCATACAGACACTGCTGCTGAGAATAGAGGCCATTGGAAGCCAAGAATGACTGAAGCCAATGAAGATTTTCCTCCTCATTTATCACTCAGAGGGAATGGGAGCACAGACATGCCTTGTCACAGTAATTCAATGTGGGAGCCAATCTAGTAACAGGACATGTGTAAGACTGAGGAAGCCAAGCTGTTATATTACAGACTCATATAAAGGAATGTTTTGTTCCATCAGATCAGTTCCACAGGACACTTTTTTTTATCAGCAACCAGTACCCAGGTGCAGTCGGGACGAGAGAGAATTTCCCCTGTGTGTGTGTATACACACCAAATTGGCCTACCATAACTTCCCAACTCTGCACAGTATCCCATTAACAGCAGTAGTAAACATGTTATTAAGTGAATTAAGTTTGCAATTATGCTTAAAACAAATGATAGTGGAAGAGGGATATGATGCATGCAATTATGCACACAAAATATAGTGGAAGAGGGAGGTGATGCATGAAATTATCTTAGAGTTAAAGTTTTTCTTGATCGCCTCTGTGATTTTACAAAACTTGTCTTTGTTTACAATAAACAGCCAGCTTTAACTCAGCTTCTTTGTCGATGTGCTTGTACAGTTGGACAGTGAGCTCCCTCAGTCTGAAGGGAATGCACTGTCAGGGATGGATCAAAGGGCCAGCAGCCATCCTCTGCCATGTCCCTCTCTTCTGTTCACAAAAACACAGGTAGGCATCTGTGGCCTACTGGTTAGGGAATCATACTTGTGACCAAAGGGTGACAGTTCGATCCCTGACTGGTAATTTTGGGTGGGGGGAGCGCTCTTCCACATCCACATCCATGGATGATGTGCCCTAGAGAAAGGCACATAACCCCCAACTGCTCCCCGGGTGCCAGATTAAGGGCTGCCCACTGCAGTGGGTGTGTATGTGTGCTCCTAGTGTGTGTGGGCTCTGAGAGAGCAAGTATACCCCCAGATGGGTAAACACATATGACAAGTAAACAAGCATGGGATGAGAACAAGTATAACTTAACTTGTACCTGTAGAGATAGTGCCCACTATGGAGTTTAGTTTACCTTAAACCTGTGACAATCTGCCAGCATTAAATGCTTCAGATTCATTTTTATGGATTGTATGTAGTGGTTCCTGCATTGCAGTCCTACAGAAAATCTGATGATACTGAGATTTCAAGATATTGCCTTGAGGTTTAACAAATTGCCTTTGTTGCTGAGGCACAGAAAAAGTTATTGCAACAATTTGAATGGTATCTTATCCACAGAGAGCAATGTTCTTTCTTCTGGCAAGCCTGTGGAAAAGTACACTAATATACAGTACATAAGATGGATAAAGAATACTTCAGCACCTTTATAATTACATGCATACTGTATAACCAAGAACCACATAATTCCCTAATGTCCTCATTTTTCATGTCAACAGTGTGTGTATGTTTGTGTGCGTGTGTGTGTGTGTTTGTGTGTGTGTGTGTGTGTGTTGAAATGACAGGAATATATAGTATATGACATCTACAAAACTTTACTTAACACAAAATGTGCAAAAGATAGCAGAAGTGACATTAAAGCATTACATAGGCATGTATAAGGATAAGGAGAATAAATAGAAAGCAACCAAAAACAATTTTAAAGCATATAGCTTAGATCAGTGGTTGTCAACTCTTTGCTTTGTTTTTTGCTCTGCGACCCAAATTTAAACATAGCCTACCCATAGTGACCCTAAGACAAAGGCCGAAAGCTAATCATGCCTATAAGGTTCAGGTTATTTAGGGTGCAATTCGCTTTACTCACTGCAGTGCCAAGCTGACATAGGGCCCATGACTTGCCATTACTGTCAACCAGAGGTGGGCACAAATACATCAAAAACTATTTTGTTACAAATTACAAATACTGGCTCATGAAATGTAACAAAATAAAATACAAAATACCAATGTGAAAAATGTATTTAATTAAAATACAAGTAATTAGTCATTTGGAAATACAAAAATACCCACACAATAATCATACTAACAAGGCATATTATTGAAAATGTATCCCCAATAGACAAGAAATACTATTTTTGATTGGCTGGCAGGGGGCTATTAATTCTGTACATTGGGGCACCTATGAAGTAAATCTGGTAAAAAATGTAATCACCATCCCATATCAATGTAAACAATGATTGAACTGACAAGCAGGCTTCGCAACAGTGGAATCAACTGTAACAAAGCAAACTACCCACCATCATTTTCCGTAACCAATGGCAACATGGGGGATAAACAGAATAACAACCTATAAGGTGTCCCAATATATATGGAATGAATTAACTTGGGAGAGAATTCCACTCCGGGAGGTCTTTGTCTCCGTCTCCTCCATTATTTCTGCATATCAGGACACCTCAGCGGATGTTACTCCTTACATAAATCCTCGTATCAAATCCAAGTTTTAATCACCTATTAGGTACTCAAGGTCATGGGGTCAAAGGCTGTGGTCCTAATATTCTCCCTCAGTATCTTATCTGTATTGTTTTCAAATTTTAGTCTTGTAGCACTTAACACACCTGACAATTCAAGCCCCTAGTTACTTTTTTCATTTCTTTCAACTTCCTGACATGTTCTAAGGGGTTCTAAGGGGCTTTACGTTGTCTACAGGGTGACAAAAAATGACCATGACCAAACCTGGTGCCGACTGCGCAGCCTGAGTCTCGTCGTATAAGCGGGCTAGTTGAATGGCCTACTCCAGAACTAGCTGTTGTGAAAATGTTGGGAATTTAATTGATTAACACATCACATAAACTGTTATTGAGTGTTGTTGATACACTGAACTTGTGCCCTCGGAACCAAATCCGACAGCAAGCAGCTTTGGAGTTTTGGAAGTAGGCTGCAGGCAGGCAGCTGGTGGATACAACTGGCATGCGTAAGGTAATGGTAAGGTAAAAGCAACGACCTAAATGCAGTGTTGAAACACGTGTATGAAACGTATTAAATATGCAAACACAGATCCGGTATAAACACTGACCCCCACCCGCCCCCCCCCGAAAAAAAATCTCCCGTTTTTGGAAAGCTAAATGTTGACAGGTATGGTTTATGAAAGATAGAAGGATGGTGCGTTGTGCACCCGCCAATATGACTGTTGACAATGCGCTCTTAAAATAACATATAAACAACTCACCATAGACTTCTGACCAGGTTTCTCTTGGTCAGTGGCGTAATGCGTTTTAGGTGGTGTACAATAGCGATTTTTAGACAATGCGCCAGGCCACTCCCTAGGTTGTTAATTGCCACACCCCTGGGCGCATTGTTTAAAAAATAAACGTGCAAAATAAGAAAATAAACTTTGCGCCGGGTGCAAAACGAGTTTTACGCCAGGGTGCAAGACGGGGCCCTAAGTCATCTCTATGTAGAAATACAAAAAAAAAAGAATATAGCCGCAAGCGGCAATGGCGGGCCCGAGCACTTGCGGGCCGCAACCTGTGACATGTCGGAATCCAACAAAGCACCGACGTGGTGCATTTGTGAAATGTACATATTTGATGCGTGTGCTATTTGTTTTTGTATTTTTTTTTCTGCCACATGTACTTGCTTGGCCAGGTGGCGGCGCAATGCAAAGGTAGGCCCATTGGGTGTCATCATAATCATAATACCTATATATTAACCTGAGAAATTTCAGACCATTCATTTTAAGCAAAGAACATTTCTGATACCCTTTTTTGGTGGCCAGATGGTGGCGTTATGGCATGGAAATTACACATGTTAATATCATCACAATAATGATATCCACATTTTTGTAAACTTTCAGATAAATCACTTAAGGCATTGTCCATTTCTGGCACATTTCCTGCTTGACCAGGTGGTGGCGCTATGCCAGGCAGGCCCATTTCGAGTTTTCAACCATGTTAACCACCTCAAAAACAGGAAAGCAAAAAAGTAGAATAACAATAATAATAATAATCCTTACAAAAACAATAGGGCCTTGCGCCCTTCGGTGCTCGGGCCCTAATGATAATCCTTACAAAAACAATAGGGCCTTGCGCCCTTCGGTGCTCAGGCCCTAATAATAATCATTCCAGAAACAATAGGGCTTCGCACCTCTCGGTGCGCAAGGCCGTCTCGACCTCGCGCACCGTCGGTGCTCGGGCCCTAATAATAAATATAGCCGCAAGCGGCAATGGCGGGCCTGAGCACCTGCGGGCCGCAACCCGTGACATTTCAGAATCCAACAAAGCACCGACGTGGTGCATTTGTAAAATGTACATATTTGATGTGTGTGCTATTTGTTTTTGCATGTTATTTTCTGGCACATTTACTTGTTTGGCCAGGTGGGGGCGCAATGCAAGGCAGGCCAATTGTGTGTCATCATAATCATAATATAAATTAACCTGAGAAATTTCAGATTATTCATTTTAAGCAAAGAAAATTTCTGATACACTTTTTGTCCAGATAGTGGCGCAATATTAGGCATTTGAATTACACATGTGAATATCATCACAATAATGATATCCAATATTTTGCAAAGTTTCAGATCAACCAATATAGGCATTACCAATTTCTGGCACATTTTCCTGCTTGGCCAGGTGGTGGCGCTATGCCAGGCAGGTCCATAGGGTTTTTGGATTAGCCTAGAAATCTAGACGTGCCCCTAGCGGCAGCAAATTACATTTGCTGCCAGGGCTAGTCTAGCAACTCTCCGTTGGCTTGTGAGCTCCAGAAATCGAAACTCAATCAGGCCAATGAAATCGTGTATAAAGTTGTTAGGTGGGCTTAACATAATGATTGATGGCAGAGTTGCAACAGTTTGGCTTGAATTCCCTGCTACTTGAAAACAAATAAGATGGATGTTGCTGTTGGCGAACAGTGTGACACGAGTTAAGCTTTTATTAAGTTGGCAAACGTTTGAACTAGCCAACTAGCTCTGCTGGTGGGAAACGCATGGGACTCATAGCGATGCCGCTGACCTATTGCGTGCAGAGGGAATTTGAAAGACAACTGATTATCCCGCCCCTCGGACTGAGCACTGCGAATGGTGAGTGCCCAGACCCTACATTTTAATGTGGGTCTGGCTCGTCAGGCTATCTCTGGATATCATCATAATTATAGTATCTATTAACCTGAGATGTTTCAGACCATTCATTCAAAGCATAGAGCATTTCTGGCATATTTCCTGTTTGGCCAGATGGTGGCGCTATGCTAGGCATGTGAATTATATGTGTGAATATCACCACAATAATGATATCCAATATTTTATAAAGTTTCAGATCAATCACTTAAGGCATTGTCCATTTCTGGCACATTTCCTACTTGGCCAGGTGGTGGCGCTGTGCCAGGCAGGCCCATTGGATGTCTGGATATCAACATAATCGTAATATCTATTAACCTGAGAAGTTTCAAACCATTCATTCAATGCACTGTGACTTTATGACACATTTCCTGTTTATATGGTGAATTATTAAAATCGTGACATATTACAACATATCAAAAATCCCTTCGCAATTTAACATCAGCAACATCTTGGCATCATATTTGCCAAAATTTCACATGAATCTGACAAACTGTCTAGGAGGAGTATGTTAAAATTGATCATGCAACATCAGTGTAATTGCCATTCTTTCTGGCGCTATGCCAAATATGCATTATGGGCATGTGAATATCATATACTCCTCCTTTAGCAACAAACAGCGCTGAAATAGAGTGCGGAGCGTGCGTAATGCAATCTAGGAGCAGTGATTCGCCAAACCTCCCTTATTGCTGTCGCACACATTTCTTCTAATTTTATGTTTTAGTAACGAGTAACGAAGATGCTTAGTGGAAATATAACGGAGTAAAAGTATACATTTTATCTAGGAAATGTAGTGGAGTAAAAGTGAAAGTTGACATAAATTTAAATAGCGAAGTAAAGTACAGATACGTGAAATTTCTACTTAAGTACAGCAACGAAGTATTTGAACTCCGTTACATTACAACACTGATGCTGTTCATAATGTAATATTATTACTTAACATAACTTATTTCAATATACTCACTCACTTTTTTACACTTTTCAAAGCATTATACATCCATTAGATAAAAGTAGTTACACTTAGCCTTCAGAGATGATTAACAAACTCCTCTTGTTGTCTTCATGGTAAACCCTTCTCTTGAGTCCTCTTTTAAAACATTTGGTTAATTATAGTCTGTCTCGATTTTACATTAGCACTTATTCCAAGCGAAGCTTGGATGCGAACAGGATGAGAGAGGAAGATCAAAGTCATTTCACAGGGGAACTCAGGAGTGACAAAAGGAGAGAAATGTAAGGGCTTATAATTATGAATTGTGCCGTGGAGTTGGCCCTCATGCGTAGGCAGCAGGGCAAAGTGAGGAGAGGAGAGGCGAGGAGATGAGATGGTCAAGAGCTAGACACGAGTCACGTGGTCCCCAGGCCCCAGTGAAACAAACATCTCATTAGGGGGGAAAGTAGCCAGGCTCGCTCTCAAAACATCAAAGCAGGACCGAAGGCCCTGGGTATATTTTTGGTACAGTGTGTGTGTGAATGAGAGAGAGAGTGTGTGTGTACTGTATGTGTGTGTGTGTGTGTGTGTGTGTGTGTGTGTGTCTGACACTGTGAAATTATGACATTTCATGTCTCAGTCAATTTGAGCCTTACAGTTCCTCCAATATCACAGCATGTAATATAGCTTATTAGACAAACATTCATTTGAAGCAATCTATGCTCAACTAAAACAGTTTCATAGCTTATACACATATTTAAATGTAACATAAGCAAACACACAGCCATATTCAAATTATGTGTGTGTGTGTGTGTGTGTGTGTGCAAAAAAGTAATGGGGACAATGACATTTACATGTTTTCAATTTTGGTAAGGCTACAATAGGCTTCATTTGCATAAGCTTATTTCATGTTCTGAAAATCACTGTCATGTAAACCTATCAACATAGGCAGTGGGTGAAGTTGAGGTTTAGGAAGGCTAAACATTGGTCAATTACAAGCTGATATTTCGTGTGAAATTTTAATGCGCATAGGCTATATAACGGGTTAAGTAGGGCTACCAAAATCGGGGGTTTCTCAGAATTTGTAGAATTCTGACAGATAATTGGACGATTTTCACACAGTTTTGGACAGAAGCTTTAAGCTAAAGATAGGCAAGCTGCCCGTCGTCTGACTCATCCAAACCACACACTGCATCTGTGAAACATAAACACAAACATGGGACTTGGACATCACAATAATAAACTAGAAAAGCATTTCCTGAAGGAAATACAGTGCATGAAAATGCAAAAATATGATGAGTTCATATGGTTAAATTATTTGCTTGGTAGATAAGGTTTACTATAGTTGGAATGACTGAACAGTTAAATAGGTTGATAATTGAAATGGTTAAATTATTTAGGCAGATAGTTGACGATAACTAACAGTTGGAATGGCTCCAATGTTTGCTAGTAGTTATGCTAACTATGTTAAAGATAATAATGGTAACCAAGTAACTATGCTAACTAGCATGCTAACAATATTAAAATGTTAACTATGCTAACCATATGACTTAGCTAACCTAGCTAATAATTTTTATTAGTTATGATAACTATGCTAATTAACATGCTAACATGCTAATTATGTTAACCATGTGACTTAGCTAACTTCGCTTATCATTTTTAACAGTAATGCTAACTAGCATGCTAGCATGCTAACATGCTAACCATGTGACTTAGCTAACTTAGCTAATCATTTTTAGCAGTTTTGCTAAAAAAATGCTAACTAGCATGCTAACATGCTAGCATGCTAACTATGCTAACCATATGACTTAGCTAACTTAGCTAATCATTTTTAGCAGTTTTGCAAAAAATGCTAACTAGCATGCTAACATGTTAGCATGCTAACTATGCTAACCATGTGACTTAGCTAACTTAGCTAATCATTTTTAGCAGTTTTGCAAAAAATGCTAACTAGCATGCTAACATGTTAGCATGCTAACTATGCTAACCATGTGACTTAGCTAACTTAGCTAATCATTTTTAACAGTTTTGCTAAAAATGCTAACTAGCATGCTAACTAGCATGCTAACATGCTAGCATGCTAACTATGCTAACCAAGTTACTTAGCTATCTTAGCTAACTAGCTACAGTGGGTAGGAGTCATAGTTGATGACAAGTAACAGTTACAATGGCTGAACAGATAAAAGTTCAGTAGTTTAAAGGGTTAAATTGTTTAACAGTGAAATATTGTAGTGAGGACTTTTATTTTGAAACAGTTTTTGGCAGAGGAAGCAGTTGAACAGGATGTGTAGTCTTAATAGGGCCAGTTTGTATGCTTAAAGCCTGAGACTGGCAGTTGATGCAGCTGGCCCGAACACCTGCCATAGGATTCTAATTGCTTAACGGCTCTATTGTGATGTCATCAGCCCATGTTAAGTCTATGGGGAAATTTTGAACAGTTTTTAATTAATAGTTTAAAAAGTATAAAAGTTACAAAGCTGAAAAATACAAAGCACCCATGTCCTAAGTAAGACCTACGTAACATAGTTTGAATGAAGTTTCTACGTTAAGCGGTTGAAGCTGCATTAATTGCGTTAGAAGAAGAAGAATAAGAAGCCTAGGAAGAACAGTACAGTGCATTTTCATGCACTGTAATAAATCGGCTTTGATAACAGAGAGGATAGTTGCGAGGAAATTAATTTCATGTGTATGATCTAAAAACTACCATGGAGTTAGCTTTCTAAGCAGCCTATCATTGGCTATTTCCAGTGATTAAAGTGGGATTTGGCAGGTGGGGGAACCCTAAAATCCAGTGTCGGTGCAACAGGGAAAAATTACTCACCATTGGACAACATCGTGAGTATCGTGGGGTAGCAATACATTTTGGACAATAATTGATAGCTTCTTGGTCACCTCTGTACACGCGAAAAATTAACTCACCATTTATTTTAACAATATCATCACGCTATATGGTTGGTATGAAAGAATATACACACTTTAACCCCTGGCTATTTCACATCATCAGTGCATGGAGAACTAGCCCGTGGTTCTCAAAGTTTGTTATAGGCTATTGCTGGTTGTGCTTTGGGGTAGGGTTAGTAAGTCTAGACAAGGCCAGTGGCAATCACGTATCTGCTGATCCCGCAACAGGAGATTCTTTCACCTTTAGCTTGTGTCTCAAAAAAGTGTCTCATATTCATAGCTTTTAAGCTTTGCCAGATTGCAAGCTATACCGGGCACTAACAAACACTAATGGCTCGCTCAATATGCTCCTAAGGGACTGTACGATATTTACCGGGGGGGGGGGAGGGCCGGTCGTCAGGGGGGGGAGGGCCTAAGAGAATTTTTTAAGCCTTAGGGGAAGGCCCAGGATAAATTTTTGTAGGCCAAAACATGATTCACGTCTCTTTGACAGAGTGGGCGAGTCCAAAAAGTCGCAACCCTACCTGAATCTCCCACAACTCCCCTCGTAAGCTTGCAGGTCACCCGCGGTTATGAGTCATAAACCAAATATTTTAATGATATTCGGGTCATTTGCGGGCGGGTCAGTTAAAATGAATTAAATATATATTTTCTACAAATAGGCCTACTTAAAATATCACGAGAAGGCTAGCATCAATACAGTAAAGCATCAATACAGTAAGTCAACAGTAAAGAAGCTGAAGACGCGAGTTAAAATAATAAAGACACCCCTTCAGGAAAAGCGATAGAGGCTATGGGAAATATTGGGAAAAGTTCTTAAAGAAGATGACAGTAGTAAAAGTTATGGTCTATGTAGGCCTACTTCTTGCGAAGCCATTTAAAAGTATGACAGCCGAAACGGGCAGCCTGCAGGAATAAATCTTATGGCACAGACTACACAGCAATATCTACCGGGTTCGCGCATGCATAAAAATTACCTTAGTTCGTTGTGTTTGTGACTTTAAACAGTGGATGTGCTTTAGTAAAGCTTTGTGCTTCATTCAGCATTTTAAACCAGTTCTTACGCTAACGTTTTGACCAGCAATGTATCTCTCTTGCCTACTTTGCCTCCCCATTTCTATTTTCGAAAGAAGTATGTCCATGGCCAAATCTTATCCTAGTGTTCTAATCCTTGGTGGTTGCGTGCGTGCTTGCGCTCTTATTCTCATTCTCTCTCCTGCGCAAACATTATGTCCTGCATGCCTGCGTGTAGTTCTACTGCATAAAGTTTCGCAAATAAATTAGTTTGTTTTACAGAAATGGACTACTGCATGCAGGCTATAACCAAAAGCACACATTTTGTAAATAAGCGGGTCGGGTATAATTTTGTCCTAATTAATATTCGCGGTCCGAGTTGCGGTCGGGTTCATTAAAATATGGGGCGACCGCGGGCCGCTTGTGACCAAACCCGCGCAACACTGGTTTGTAGCCCCGTGTGTGTGTATGTGCTTATGACATTTGCTGGCCGTTTTAACCTTGTAAACGTCATTTTTCGACCAGTTTTATTTGATTCACGTAGGGGGGAGGGCCTAGGAGAATTTTTTTGAGCCGGGGGGAGGCCCCTGGAAAAAAAAAATTGACCAGGGGGGAGGGCCAGGCAGAACATTTTTAACCTGATCGTCTGGCGACCGCCCCCCCGCCCCCCCCCCCGCTAAATATCGTACAGTCCCTAAAGCCACTTTAAATTATGTGTGTGCATACACTCAAAACTTCATGCGTGTGCATACACTCATAACTTTTTTATAGCCTATAATTTAGTACCAAAAGTATTTGTTTTAAAATATTAATTGCTTAAAAATACTGCTAATTTGATGCTGTTTGACAAATGTATAAATTGTGCACTGTCGCTTTAAGACAGTCACTTTACAGTAATTCACGTTTATTTCTTAATAATCTTCTGCCTGCGTCGCTATGGCTAGTGCTGTATCTATGGCTGTGCCCTCTCACAGTTTTTAAATGGTCAGTAGTGGGAACTACTGTTGCCTTCATGATTTCCTTTTAAAAGTTTCTTATAAGAAGGAGATATCAATTATCAACAATGACAAGCCAGCTGGAACCTGCCACTCTCTCTCCCTCTCATGAGTGCAGACACGTTCCCAATTAAATGGATCGCATAACATTCACGTTAGATCTGCTGCAAAAGAGATAACTAAGAGTAGGCCTATCATCATCTCTATTTAACATGATGTTTTGACATTGACATTGTAAACAGTCTCTAAGAACAGTGAAAAGCAGTTTGCAGTAAAGCTATAACCAACGTCGTCTCTTTCGCAGAAAAGAAATAGCGAGCTGCTCAGCGGGCCAGATGAAATTGCTTGGCGGGCCAGATGCGGCCCGCAGTTTGCCCACCCCTGATTTAGTATCTCTATCCATATCAAATAGACAGAAGTAGATTTCATGTTTGTGGCTTGTTGAAGTGTGGAGCTGCTCAATTGTATTCGAGCACAGCAACTGTTTCAGTGTAGGCCACTTGAGGACGACGGGAGTGTTTTGTGTTCTGTGTTTCACCACATTCACTGCATTCACAAGGGTGCTGTTTCACTCACTGCAAAATTCTAAATGAAAACGGGAGATGTAGGCTATGTTTTCTTCATTTATTTTAACTGAGGGTTTTCAAAAAGTGGTGGGGGCAAAATGAGTCATGACAAAAAGTGGTTGGTACACACCCCCCACTAAACTGACGCCCATGCACATCTCTATCCAAACACATTTATAACACATTAATCATATCATAAATAAAGACATGTATCACTTGGGGTGACTTGTCATTAGTCTACATGTATGGGATTAACATGATGAATGTCATTCTTATCTCCCTGCCCTCCAGTCTCTAAATCACTAGGCTGTGTAATACTCACAGCTAATTAACCAGAGAGAGTGGGCAGCCACTGACCGGCAGATAACGAGCTGCGTGTTGCCTTCACTCACTTGTGGGTTAGATGTAATTAAAATCTTAATCAGGCAGTCAGGGATGGTGGCAGCGTCTGAATCTGCAGCCAAGACTGAAGTGAAGGTCGACGTCTTGTCATGGTTCCATGGTTTTCATTATTGTGGTTTGTGCTTATCTCTCCCTGTTTGTCATTCCCTCATTGTAGTCCCTTTTTGTCATTCCCTTAGCACTGTCTCTTCTTTCTTTTTCAACAGTTTTTTCTTTCAGAGAGAGGATATCAGAGACAGGCAGTCCTTTAGTTTTACTACTCTCTCTCTCTGCCCTGACAGTCTATTAAAGCCCTCTCATCCGCTGCCCTTTTCCCTTATAAAGAGAAGAAGTAATTAACACTTTAAACCCTCTCTTGAGTGAATGGATCACACAAGGTTATTGAAAGGTTATAGGCATTGAAAAGCTGAAATAACTGACAGTTCAAGAAAACCATGTCTGTGGTAGAGGTGGAATGTAAAGGTGTACTTTATAGAGTCACTGCTCACTCCCCGTCCTCTTCCTCCAGTTTGTTTTTACCTGTGTGCTGGGATGTCTGAGTGGGCATATCTCACCATCTGCTTGCTACAGATGACACCCCTTCTCCTTAGCTGCTTCCTTTTTCTAAATGATTTCTCTGTGGGATTGGTTGGTTGTCACCCACCTGAATCATGTTGGGAGAATCTCCGCTGGTATGTAAGATCTAGTTGTCAGATATTCTCCTTGCCAGATTTCCATGTCTACTTCTTTAGAAGACGTTTCTGCCTGCGTAGTGACTCTTGCCTTTAGTCTCCCTGTATTTTTAATCAGTTATCAAGACTCTTCAGTCTTTGTTTTTGATTGCCCGAGACCTTTTCCTAGCAGGCTTTAAGATTGACAAGCGTATTTGACCAGCATCTATTTTTGTATCGCTACTTTCGTTTACATTCTAAAGACATTCTGTTGTGTGTCCGTCTTCACTTAAGTAATTTCTGAGAGCTTCTGACACAAAGGTATTCAAACAGATAAGGAATACAGTGCTTCACTTTTTAATCAGTCTATAATTAATAATTCATTGATTTTCAGTAACAAAAACCTCAACCATTGATTTATTTTACATGCAGACCATCCATTTAATTTACATGCAGACCTGGATTTATTTGCTCATATCCAAAAATATCAGTGACCATGGTTAACAGAGGTAACCAAAAATTTTTTTATAGCCTTCTTATAGCATCTTCAAAGACACTGGTTAAGTGCTCTGACTCTTTATTTGGAAATGTTGCATTGACATTTTCGGCAGTCATGCCCAGCAGGATGGTAGTAGGTTACATCCTACAGGGTTTCCAAGGGAAACAAGAAACAGAGTCATGGCTGCCACCATCACTAGGTCTCTTGACATAAAGAACCATCTTTATGCATCTAGGCACAACTTAATTGCAGCACTGAAAACATACATTAGTGTGGTCTCTTGAGTTAAAAGGTTGTTTTAGCCATGATGACCCATGCAGTATGGGGGAAATATACAGTACAAGATATATCGTTCTAAACACAAAAATGCATTGCATTCACACATACTTGCAAGGGTAACACCACATTCACACAAACCATAATACACACAGCATTGTGTGCTTAAAAACTGTGCCTACAGAAAATGACACATAAACACACACACACACACACACTGGTGATGTAGATCAATGAATTAATCACATCAATAAACTGCATCAGTAAAACCGCAACAGTTAGGCATAACATGTGCATCACTTCACAAAACAATGAGAACATGTATAATTTCTGACACAAAATTAGACCCATCAGGAAGTAAACACAATCATTTCTGCTACATTAATGAGGGGAACTGAGGGGGAAATTGATTTGATCTTTTATCTGCGATTTTATCTGCGTAGAAGATTTAATTTCCAGAGTAAGATTTATTGTGTGGTGCAATATACATGCTGCAGAGTTACTAATGGCAGACAATTTCATGGTAGGAAGATGATTGCAAAAAAGAATTGGGCTTAAATTCAGAGCCTGTTGATGGATCTGTTGCATTCAAACACATCATTCAGACCCACACCCACACATCGTAGACACAGGTTTATATATCCAGGTTCATAAAAGGCATTTGCTCCTGCAGATAAGAGAGAGAGAGAGAGAGAGAGAGAGTCCTTGTGGCATTCAGCATGTCTATATTCTTAGTGTTTGTGGGCTGTAAAACCCATTTACCTTGAAACGTTCATTAGAAGAGCTGCATTATGCATGAGCTTTGCCAAAGGTGAAAAACTCTTGTGTATGTGAAAAATTGAGTGAGTATGAAATGGGTGTAGAGAAACACAACAAGAAACATTATACAATCAACCCAATGCTGCTCTGGCACAGACCACAAGCTCTCATTTTGAGAACCCTTCACATGCGGTAGCCACACACAGCAGACCTTGCCTACGTGATAGTTCATGCACATGAGTTAGCACTCTCAGTAGAGATACACGCATACACGCATAAGTATACATGAACACAGACATATGCACGTACACACACACACGCATAAACACATGCACTCACACATAATATATATAAATATATAGTATAAACCGACGGAAAAGGCCACTGAGAGAGAAAGTCTGGACCTGGGGGACCTCCACATGATGTCCGATGCCTCTGCAGAATCCACATCACTTCTGACAGTGAGTGGAGTTTTGGGTTGCAGTGTAAAGGTCATGTCACTTTGGCAAGTCTTCCCTGTGGCTGTCTTATTTGAGCGACTCAAAATGGCCCCTGACCACGTGTCAGCACTGCATGGTCAAAACACACACACACACACACACACACACACACACACACACACACACACACACACACACAAACAAACACATGCAAAAACAAGCATCATCGAAAAACAAACCTTCACATTAATTCCCCTGACTTTCAAAGTCAAAGTCGACAGCAGATAACAAAATTTACTAATCAAGAGGGAGTTTTCATGCATCTGTGTAATGTTTTATTTCTTACACTTTCAACACATAGTATTTCACATGTAGGCCTACAGAAAAAGACCCTGTCAACACCCTTCCAATGCAGTTTTCTCTTTTTTCTCCTGCTCTGTTAGCACTGCCATAATGCTCGCAGCATTGGCAGCCTGACTGGTGATGTCAGGGTTTAAAATAGTCAAATGCTTTTGAAGTCTTCAGTCTGTCAGAGGTCAGATGCCTAGGCACACTTACCAGTGCCCTTGAGAAAACAAACATCCATCTTGGAAAATACAAAAATGCTAGATAAGAAGGTAAGGAAAATGAAAGTTTTACAAATGGAAAATATGTCAGTGAATTCTATTTCTACTCAATGTAAACTTGTATCTTTGTCTCCAAAACGATCTCCCCTGTAACTCTTAGTACATTTAGAAATCAACAGAGGCAGACAGAGTACACAGCTTCATTACTTGAGTAAAAGTACAGATACCCCTTAATTGCTGAATTTTACTTAAGTATAAGTAAAAGTACAAGTAACAGTCAGATGTCTACTTAACTCTTTGAGTGCCAAAAACGTAATGTTACGTTTTTAGCTTTTTTTTTAAATTACGAAACTAGACACTCTAACACACCTTATATGTGATTTTGGGAACTCTGTGATGAATGGAAATTAAATATATGACGATCGAAAACTCGTGAAAACGCACATTCTGGACATTTTATCTGGACATTTTATCATAACTCGGTTGCCGCTTTGGGTCGAATCAGTGACGCATGCACGTCAGCTCAAAACCAGGCCATTTTCGTGGGTCTATCACTAGGTGGCATTCTCGCCAGGTCACTTACCGGAAACTTTACAGGCAACACTTCATATTTCATGAAAGACGTTATATCTCCATTTCTAAAAAAAACAGCGATTTTGATAAAAACTAGCCACTGTTTAGCTTGGGATTTCTCAGGAACAGAGGCGTGTAGAAATACACGGTTTGCACCCACTGAGAGCTTAAAGTCTCACCTTTCAAACAAGCCCTTGTATGTGTTCATAGCTATAACACAGAATATGCTGTGGCTGTACAAAAATCATCAACAATGGTCTAGATTGCTGGCACTAGGACAAAGCTTCCGAAAACTGCTTGGCATTCAATGAGTTAAGTAAAAATACTGAAGTACTTGTTTTTAAAAGTACTTGAGTATCAAGAGCAAGAGTACATTTTCTAAATATTGCATTACTACTGCCACAGTGCTTACATTTATGTACAGAAATGTCCTACATGGAGTTATGAAAAATGTTAATGTTAATACCTTGGAGAATGTAAAAGGAATTGAAAGTAAAATCAAGTCATTTTCATCTTTTTACCATGTTGCCAGGGATGGGCAGTATTTCTAATACATGTATTTACAACACGTATTTCAAATACAAAATACTATTTTGTAATTGAAACACTTGAAGCGAAAACTATCATTAACTAGTTCAGAAAATTTAAATAGTCTGGCGAAGTGGGGCCACGGGTTGGCAAATTCCCGGCATCCAGTGAACCTGCTACGTCTTCATCCATTGTTTCATCTCTTATCTAAATCTGACCGTGGAGGAAAGCTGAAGGTGATTGCTGATAGGCTGTCCCAATCAGTGGAGCCTGCACAATCAAATCACGTTTGAGAGGGAAACAACAAATTTTGGGTTTCCGGGATTTTTCTTTTTTCCTTTTTTTTTAGAAGAAGTGTACAGCTGTGGGGCAGCTGTGGCCTACTGGTTAGCACTTTGGACCTGTAACCGGAGGGTTGCCAGTTCGAACCCCGACCAATAGGCTGAAGTGCCCTTGAGCAAGGCACCTAACCCCTCACTGCTCCCCGAGCGCCGCTGTTGTTGCAGGCAGCTCACTGCACCGGGATTAGTGTGTGCTTCACCTCACTGTGTCTTCACTGTGTGCTGCCTCGCACGGCCGGGCGGCCACAGTACTCCCCAAAAATGATACTCGAGTAAAGTACAGATCCCTTAAAATTGTACACAAGTACTGTACTCAAGTAAATGTACTCCATTATTGTCCGGCTCAATCACAAGAGAAGCCATTTTGTGCCAAGACATTAGACTAAAACAGGGGTCGGCAACCCGCGGCTCCGGAGCTGCATCTTTGATCCCTCTGATGCGGCTCAGCTTTTGAAAATAATAATGAGTAGGCCTATTTAATTAAAATGTATTTTATTTTATTTCGTAGGTCTATCTGAGTAATTTATATAACTTCCCACCTCACTTGACTCCGTAACCGTAGCCTGCACAATATTGTTACATTCGCGGTTCATTGCCATGTCAATATCAAACAAAATCACCGATTTCCCTCCATTTCAGTCAACGAGAACACTTGTCGTTATTGTTAATGTGTGCGCTTGCTGTAGGCTAGATAAGGAAAATGTCAAAAAGGAAATGTCAGCGACCACAGCTTGCGAGTGCGAACATAAGCGGGCTGAAATGGGAAAGTTTCCACCCAAAACTGATTCAGAAAACGCGAAATGAACTGCCCGTTATATATCGCACACTGCAACGAGTTAGTATTGCTGTGTTAACCCTATTCCACTTGCATGTGAGAAATCTTTTATCACATATGAAAAATATAAAGACAAACCTGCGCTCACGTTTAACCCATTTACTCCTAAAATGCCTGCTAAAAACGCCTATAGAATCCTATGGCATTCTAGACTAAATAACCTTATTTCCTGAGGGTTTTCTGTAAACATACTAAAAATTGTCAGCGTCTACCAAAATTTAATATCTAAGCCTCTGTAGCACCTAAAAACATGAAATAAAAAGCATGCTGCGCTACGCAGCATCCAGCGGGAGGGTCAATGTTGCGCTACGCAGCATCCAGCGGGAGGGTCAATGTTGCGTCATGCAGCATCCAGCGCGAATGGGTTAAGGTTAAGGGCAAGCAAAACTGTCACATCCATAACGCCAACACAATGCCATGGTAGGCTATTTAGTTGCCATTATGGATATATGACAGTTTTGCGTCACCCTTAAATTATGACAGCCTCAATTCTTGCATGAAACTTCACCTCACTGAATGAGCCAGCCAGACTCCAAGGCCATCACCAAATCTAATCTCTGGTAGGCCTAATGTTCAATTTCGCCAATGACATGTCAATGAAAATTGAGTGTTGTGTTGTGAACTATGATGTTACTTTGTATACCAAAGGACACTGGGAAAAAAGGGGGTGGTGTTTAGCCTACATGGGAAGCCTAAGGCCTATACTTTACATTACATTACATCACATTACATTTGGCTGACGCATTTTTAGCCAAAGCGACTTACAACATGGTAACAATTTTAAGTTTTAAAGCGATTCTCAACAATTTTAGGACAATTTAAAGAACAGTTTAAAAACAGTAGAGTACAGTAAGAATAAGTGCATCGGTGAGTGCTCAGTTCAAGACGGCTGGTGAGTGCTAGGATCAGCAAGACTTGTTGTGAGTGGTGCTATGAGAGGAGATGTTCTCTAAAGAGCTGGGTCTTCATGAGTTTTTTGAGAATGGAGAAGGATGTCCCTGCCCTTGTAGGAACTGGCAGTGTGTTCCACCAGCGAGGAACAACAGATGAGAAAAGTTTGATTTGGCCTGAGCGTACCGGTGGTAGAGCTAGACGTCGTTCGTCTGAGGAGCGCAGCTGTCTGGTGGTAGTGTATGTCTGTATGAGAGCATTCAAGTAGGTGGGAGCAGAACCGGAGACTATTTTGTAGGCAAGGGTTAGAGCCTTGAATTTGATGCGGGCCGCCATAGGTAGCCAGTGTAGCTGGATGAGCAGCGGGGTAACATGTGCCCTTTTGGGTTGGTTGTAGACCAGGCGCGCCGCCGCGTTCTGGATCATCTGAAGGGGTTTCACTGCGCATGCTGGGAGACCTGTCAGGAGGGCGTTGCAGTAGTCGAGTCGTGAGATGACTATCGCCTGAACCAGGAGTTGGGTAGCATCTTGAGTCAAGTAAGTCCTGATTTTCCGTATGTTGTAGAGTGCCAAACGGCATGACCGGGTGACTGAGGCAACATGATTTGAGAAGTTCAGTTGGTTGTCGAGAACAACTCCTAGATTTCTTGCAGTCCTGGTAGGTGAAACAGACAGGGAGTCAAATTTGATGTTGATGTCGTGGTGTATGGTAGGTTTAGCTGGGAGGACCAGCAGTTCAGTCTTTGAGAGGTTCAGCTGGAGGTGGTGTGCCTTCATCCATGTAGCTATGTCTGAGAGGCAGTCCGAGATCCGTGCTGAAACCAAGGGGTCATCAGGTGGAAAGGACAGATAGAGCTGTGTGTCGTCTGCATAGCAGTGGTATGAGAAGCCATGTGAACGGATAATCTGTCCCAAGGAGGTAGTGTAGATAGCAAAGAGAAGGGGGCCCAGCACTGAGCCCTGGGGGACCCCTGTGGTGAGATGGTGAGATGCAGATAGTTGACCAAGCCATGATACGTTAAACGAGCGTCCTGTGAGGTAGGATTCAAACCAGGAGAGAGCAGAACCGGAGATTCCCATGTTAGCGAGTATAGAGAGAAGGATGCGGTGATTAACCGTGTCAAAGGCAGCCGATAAGTCAAGCAGAATGAGTACTGATGACCGAGCGGTCGCCCTGGCTTCTTTTAAGGCTTCTGTTACAGACAGCAGAGCCGTTTCGGTAGAGTGGCCGCTTTTGAATCCAGACTGATTTGGATCCAGAAGGTTGTTCTGTGAAAGGAAGTCAGAGACCTGTTTGGAGACTGTTCGTTCAATGCCTTTGGATAGGAAAGGCAGGAGTGAGACAGAGCGGTAGTTCTCGACTTGAGCAGGGTTGAGAGAGGGTTTCTTAAGTAACGGTGTTACCCGGGCCATTTTGAACGCTGTTGGAAATGTGCCGGATGTTAGCGAGGCATTGATCACATGCGTGATAGCTGGTGCGATGGTCGGCCTGATGGACTGAAGTAGGCTCGTAGGTATAGGGTCCAGCGAGCATGTGGTAGGACGGCTGCATGTCAGGAGTCTAGATACTTCACTCTCGGAGAGAGGCGTGAATGCTGAAAAAGATGTTTCAGCAGCCCCTAGAGGTTGTAGGAGTGCGGTATCCGAGTCGGATGCGTTGTGTGGGCATGTAGAGAATTGACTGCTGATTGCCGCCACTTTGTTTGTAAAAAATGAGGCGAGGTTGTCCGCAGTAAGGCTGGATGGAGGAGGAGGCAGCTGAGGGTTGAGTAGCGATTTGAAGGAAAAGCTTTCGAGTGTCTGTAGCGCTGTTGATTTTGTCATTGTAGAAAGCCGTCTTAGCAGCAGTGATGCTGGCTGAGAAGGAGGTCAGGAGTGTCTGGTAGTTTTTGAGGTCATCAGTTAGTTTGGATTTGTGCCATTTCCTCTCCGCGGCTCTGAGTTTGGTGCGCTGCGACCGGAGGGTATCATTTAGCCATGGATGAGAGTGTTTGGATCGAGCTGGCCTTGTGGTAAGAGGGCACAGCTCGTCTAGACACAAGCTCAGTGTGGAGCAGAGCAAGTCTGTGGCCTCATTAACCTCCAGAGAGGAGAAGGTGTTGAGTGGAGGTAGATCAGAGGCAACCACAGAGGAAAAGTGCGTTGGAGACAGGTACTTCTGTCATCCACTTTACATTTCAAGTTACTTGCACATTACTTTTAAAACTAGTAGAAAATGTATTTAAAAATCCTCTGTTGAATGAAAGTAACTGTACGTTAAATATCCAAACTTTTTCTTGTAACCGTCTTTATGTGGCTCTTCTGAGATAAAAAAAAAAAAAATGGTAAAAGTGGCTCTCCAGGCAAAAAACGTTGCCGACCCCTGGACTAAAATGAGCCTGTTAAGACATTCAGAGCTGTGATTTTGTGAAGTGATAAGTAGTAATCAGTTGCTCTGTTATTTGTATCCCTGGCTGAAGTCCAGACAGAGGCTTTTACCTTTTCTTTGCATCCTGTGGATCTCTGAAAGAACTAGCTGATGATGGGGTCTGTAGAGAAAAAAGTTCTGCTTTAAAAACCTTTAGAAAAACTCCTACTCATCCTTAGACCCCCGTGTCATTTTTTTTTTTCTTGCATGTCCCTGCAATAAATATTGTGATTATATTTCTCTGTATTGATCTTCAGCAAGGACATGATGATGAATGTTCATGACTTGGCAGCAAGTGCTGTATTGATTCACACTTCTTTGTCTTGTTAAATCATCAAAGACATTAAAATGCTGATCGTTTTTCACAGCACTTGTGAATCACGGTTTTAAATCACTTGACACACAAAGATGTAAATCTGCATATCCCAAAGATTCTGTTTATATATGTATGTGCTATGTGTGCGCTCGCATAGAAGCATATGGCAAGAAGACACACACACACACACACACACCTCAGTCACCTTTTTTTCCCTTTGAAATCATTCTGCCTACTCGTCCTCGATGATGATTGCAGTACAGTCTGATGACATCTCATAATCAGCGTGTGAGCAGGAAGAGAACCATGGGCTTCTGCTCACCAGGCTCCCCTTCACTCATCACACACCTCAGCTCCTCAGGCATTTACTGTGACTGCTTTCTGAAGGAGTGTGTCATCAGTGCCTTGATCAAACCTGAGGCTAGTGCAAGGTAGGAACACTCACACACAAGTAACGCAAACACACTTGAGGCTAGCGCACACACTCACACACATGTAACGATAAAACATCAGACTAGCGCACACACTCAAACTTGACTAACGCTAACACACCTGAGGCTACTGTAGCGCGAGGCCGAAACACACTCTCACACAAGTGACGCTAACACACTGAGGCTAGCACAAGGCAGGAACGTTAACTCATTGAATGCCAAGCTGTTTTCGGGAGCTTTGTCCTAGATAGTCTAGTCGTGATCCCCATAGTAAACCCAAGGCCCAATAGTAAACCTAGAAATGTTGAGTACCCTAAAGTTTTATTGCAGAAATGTCATCTATTGAGGCAATTAAGGCGAGGCAGTACAGGTGAATAGGGTAAAAGATTTAAATAATAGATATCACTATGAAACTTTGAGTTGATTACTTATGTTAAGATGAGAAAAAAAATGTATTGCATGTTTTTTTTATATTTTAATGTTTACATATGCAAATGAGGCCCTCTCATTAAAAATGCTTTAATTTGCATGCACACAAAAGCAGATAGTGTGATAAAGCCAGGCTCAAAATTGTTTTTCCAAGGTAAACACGTGTACTTGGTTGGGTGAGTTGGTGAAAACCTTTAAGAAACTTGGTAAGGAGGCAGTGTTGACCTATGGACAGACAGATTAAGAAATTAAGTGTGCCATGCAAAACTAGAAAAGCACTCCGAGAGTGCAGACCTCCGCCAAGCGAAAACATAACCGCCTCCTCGATCCAGACGGTGATCCGGATCACTCCCAAACTTTGAGTTATCTTGCGAACAAACAGATGAACAGACAAACAAACAGACAAACAAACCCTGATGAAAACATAACCTCCTTGGCGGAGGTAATAACTATATAACAGCATGCACACACAAATCCACAAGAACTATATACAATATGCAAAATAACCATATCCAGCATGCACACGTACACAAATGCACAATAACTATATACAAGAACTATATACACAACATGCAAAATAACTATATACAGCATGCGTCACCAGACAAAGCTGGGACAATGCAGCCAATCCCAGTTGCACACACGAAAACACAGAGTCAATATAAAGTCAAAATACAAATAGTTTATTATTACAATAAGTTCATAAAACTGTAGTAACACCAACTACCGGATAGGGAGGCACAATATAACGTACGCAAAATACAGTGGGGCCCATTAGTAGAATTCAGTGAAAATAATCCACCCCTTCCCAAAGGGCAATGCACATCATCAGAGCACACAAAATGCAAGCACAGCACATCACAACACCCACAACTGCAGTATAAATGGTGAGCAACCCACAGCAACACAGCATGGATCCCCACTGCATACTCCGCCCACAATGACTATACCCTCCCCCATACCCAATAGTATGGCACACACAGAAGCCACTAATAAACAGACAGGGGAATAGGGGAGTGGAGAGGTAATTACGTTGGCCGGCGCCGTCCGGCCAAAAAAACAAAACAAAATGAAAATAAAAAAATGAATTACCACTGCACAGTCTATAGCAAAATATTGCACTGTTCGTTTTAACGCAGTTCCTGCATCACACAGTCTCACCCAACGTCTCTTTAGCTCGGGTGCTGACGTCACGCAGTCACATGCAGCGCACCCACGCAACGTTGTCTGTTGTCAACACAGAAGTAGGCAAGCAGCGGCACTCCAGCATAGCACAGTTCAGCTTCCCACCGTGTATAGGCGATGCCGGTAGGCAGCGGCTTGTAGCTCAGTCTCACTAAAGTCCTCGGAATCCGAAGTTCAGGAACCCCCGTCTGGATCAGTCCGTTCACCTACACAATGCACCCCACACCTGGAAGTCGGGGCACCAACGTCAGCGACACCAAAGGCTAAGACATTATACAGAAAAGTCTCCTCTCACTTACCTGTTAGATTACTGCGATCGGCGTCAGCATTCCACAGCAGCTCGATGACTCCCCGCCAGCCGCTCGCAGCCCGTTGTCTCTCCCCCTCTCCGAACCTCACGCAAGGCTCTTATTCCTCCCGGTGCAGTCCCAATTTCGAGCGCAACCAACCACCGATGCAGCCAGTGATTGCCCACACCTGCAGCTCCAAATTAGCCATTACCGGCTGGTACCTCCGTGTGCTTAAAGGAGCAAACTGTTACACAAACACGCACACTGCCAGTCCAAGCGGCTGAGACTGTCCCATGCATAAAGTCAGTTACGAAGTAGTCCATCAAAATGAATGTCCCAAATCCCTATTGTCAACAATGAATATTTCATACACAGTTCACAATATACACAATATTACATGCACCCAGCCCCCCGTGACACATGTACATACACACAAACCCACAAGAACTATATACAATATGCAAAATAACTATATCCAGCATGCACGTACACAAATGCACAATAACTATATACAAGAACTATATAGAACATGCAATGCGCACACGCACGCACACACACACACACTGTAAACTATATAACTATATACAGTATGTACACACACACACACACACACACACACACATATTTAACAACAACCACACAATCCCACTCAATAGCCTTCACCATCTTCATCATTTCTTTCCTCATTCCCTTCAGTCTCATCATCTTCTTGATCTTTATTATTGTATTGTAAATGGGTTGCAGCATCGGACCTCACCCCCTTCACACTTGCAATAGCAATAACTATATAACAGCATGCACACACAAACCCACAAGAACTATACAATATGCAAAATAACCATATCCAGCATGCACACGTACACAAATGCACAATAACTATATACAAGAACTATATACAACATGCAAAATAACTATATACAGCATGCACATACACACAAACCCACAAGAACTATATACAATATGCAAAATAACTATATCCAGCATGCACACGTACACAAATGCACAATAACTATATACAAGAACTATATAGAACATGCAACGCACGCACGCACACACACACACACACACACTGTAAACTATATAACTATATACAGTATGTACACACACACACACACACACACATATTTAACAACAACCACACAATCCCACTCAATAGCCTTCACCATCTTCATCATTTCTTTCCTCATTCCCTTCAGTCTCATCATCTTCTTGATCTTTATCTGAATGTATTGTGAATGGGTTGCAGCAGTGGACCTCACCCCCGTCACACTTGCAATAGTCAGTACAACTGACTGACTGCAACTGAGGCTCTCTCTGACCTGCAGCCTTCCACAACATGACCCGAAGATGAGCACGCAGTATGTGCATCATCAGGTTGGCATCTGTTGGAGGAAGCTTTTGAAGCTTAGGAGGCTTTTTGCTGCGACTGTAAATCTGGTAGCGAGTGTTGTTCATCGACTTGGCCTTCTTCTGCCTATACAGTGCAACAAAGAACTCGTCCCAGTATCTTTTAGGTCACTATGAGTGGCATCAGGTTCCCCAAGCACTGTATTGAGACCAGGAATGGTATTTCCTAGGAGTACTTTCAGCGCAGATGTCTTGACCTTCCCATGGGATGTGACACTGCCATTCCTGGTCGCTACCAGATTTACAGTCGCAGCAAAAAGCCTCCTAAGCTTTGTGTGGGATTGTGTGGTTGTTGTTAAATATGTGTGTGTGTGTGTGCATACTGTATATAGTTATATAGTTTACAGTGTGTGTGTGTGCGTGCACGCGCGCGTTGCATGTTGTATATAGTTCTTGTGCATTTGTGTACGTGTGCATGCTGGATATAGTTATTATGACCGCCGCGCAGCGAAGCAGCGGTCATATAGGTTTAGTCAGATTTTTTTTTTTTTTTTTTTCGCATGCCCAAATTTCCGTCAATGATTCCCGGGACACTGAAAGACCGGGGTACACGAAACTTGGTGGGCATGTAACCCCACATGGATAGCATGGAACCATCATTTTTCGTTTTGATCTGTAGCCCCCCCGCTGGACTGGACCCCCCGAAAGGAGGGTAGGGCAGACAGTTTTCTGTGAATATCTCGAAAACCGTAGGGTTTAGGAGGACCATTTTTTTTTGTATGTTGATCTCAAGGGGCCATGTCAACCCATTCCATAACCACTCATTTCATGTATAGCGCCACCTAGTTAAACACAAAAAAGTAAAAATGAGGTGTTGTAATCGCAGGTATCTGTGACCTAACATAGTCAAAACTGCACGAAATTGGAAGTGTAGGATCATTATGACACCCTCTGAATGCACGCCAAGTTTCGTGGAATTCCGTTCATGGGGGGCCACACAATAAATTAATTTATGTTACTATACACCAACTGGCCTGTAGGTGGCCGGAGACAGTTTTCTGTGAATATCTTGAGAACCGTAGGGCCTAGGAGGTCAACCTTTTTTTTGTATGTTGATCTCAAGGGGCCATGTCAACCCATCCCATTACCACTTATTTCATGTATAGCGCCACCTAGTTAAAAATTAAAAAGCAGGGACACTGAAAGACCGGGGTACACAAAACTTGGTGGGCATCTACCCCCACATGGATAGCATGGAACTGTCATTTTTCGTTTTGATCTGTAGCCCCCCCGCTGGACTGGACCCCCCGAAAGGAGGGTAGGCCAGACAGTTCTCTGTGAATATCTTGAGAACTGTAGGGCCTAGGATGACCATTTTTTCCGTATATTTGCCTCCAGGGGTCATGTTAACCCAGTTCATGTGCACACATGTGCACAAACAGATACACACACACACACATACACATTCACAGTAATCATACGTATGACCAGGGCCGGCCCGAGGCATAAGCGAACTAAGCGGCTGCTTGGGGCCTCCTGGCCACCAGGGGGCCCCCAATCGAGTTTCTTTTTTTTTTTTTTACATAATAAATAACGTAAAACAAGTGACATCAATGAATGAAATGAAACAATTATCATTCAAATCAAGAAAATTATGATTTCATGATCATGTAAGCTCATATCCTTAGTAGCCTGCCTACTGCTACTGTGTCTGCCAGCCTTTGAGACCTATCAGTCTATTATAATCGACATTACACATTCTAGCATTCACTCGCACTGCATTCTGGGAGACACTCATTCAACGTTAGACATGTACATCCACCGACGCTACAATATTTTCTCAAACACTACCATCTCTCTCCAAAGATCTTAGAGCAGAGCGCACGTACTGTTCCATCTTTGCCTATGAAGCTGGAACGTTACCGATGCCCAGAGTGGGTTGGGTTGGGACTGGGAGCCTGGGCTTAGTCTGTTGTTGCTATCAGACTTACCACTATGTCACATATTATAGAGCAGTAATAAACTATCAACACTTTCAGGTGCGAAATCAGAAACAATCCCTCTGTGGTAAATTTGCCTTCAGCTACGTTTTCATGTAGCTACTGTAGTGCTAATGTCCACTTCAGTCAGCTAGCTAACTTTAATTTACGACATAATAAGCCCACCTAGAGCTAGGGTACATGCTTGATTGAACATCCAAAACAATCCCAATATCCTTGACATCTGAAATACATCTAGATAAATATATATTAATGGCAGACATTTCTCTGTTGATGGCGGAGATTTAGCTCTGGTGATGGCTTATATTAGATCATGACAGCTAGCTAGCTACCTCAAGCACAAAACATACTGTAAATAATCATGCAAAACATACCTGTATCTTGCTCGTTTTTCTCCTCCTCTGTCATTTTCTTCGTTCTGTTTTCGGCACCAGAGGGATACGTCCTTTTTTGTGACTTGTCTGAACATTACCGTCTCTTCCGATTGTTGAACTTGATGCAGTGTCTGCACGAATTGTATATGCACCCGAGGTGTCTACTTTATGCGCGTGACTCAAAGGCTGGCAGACACAGTAGCAGTAGGCAGGCATATTAATCATGAAATCATAATTTTCTTGATTTGAATGATAATTGTTTCATTTATTCATTCATTGATGTCACTTGTTTACGTTATTTACATCTCCCCTGCACATCTCTCTCCTCAGAGCAGTTGCAGGAAGAGAACTCCCAATCATGTTCAAGCTGAGGCTGGAACACATGGTCATCAGATTCATTCACCTCCTCCTGAGCGCATGCTGCCACCATGCTAGGAGTGAATGAGTGAACCATCTCACCTGCTGAAGACAGTCCCCCAGACTTTACCTCATCCTCTACTGTCCTCTCTTCCTCAGAACACTGATGGACACAAGCTGGTAAATCAGAGTTGCAGAGCTGAGTGGACTGTTGCCGACCTAGAGAGGAAGCTAGATCCTCCTGGTCTGACACACTAGGCCTACTAATCTGCTCAGCAGACTCATCCAAAGAAAATAAATCAACTAGGCCCATATCTTCAATTTCATTGTCCAACAAGGCAGGAAAATCTGGCAAACACTGAGACTTACGGCTAGCTCTAGTGGTAGTGATCTACCTTAACCAAAGACTGGCCCATCTTACAAAACGGCACCACCTCTGAAAAATGCCTAACACCCAAATCCAGTTCACAGACTAACTGCATAGGCTTTACTACAGAGGACGATATTGAAGCACGCCAAAAACCTGCAGAAGGCCCAGACGGGAGCGTCCCTTCTGAACTGACCGAAAACCGCTCAGGCTCATAAGCCCGTTTTCTCTCTTCATAAGCCTGTTCCATTTCTTTCATTTTGGCTTCATGTGCTAGATCAATTTCTTTCAGTTTAGCTTGATGTGCTAGCTCTCTTTCTCTTTCCTGCAACAGAAAAGGCATCATCAAAAGCACCAGCTCCTTATACTGTTCCCCAGTGTAACCGTCACCTATACGCATTCGAGGAAAAATCATAGTTCCCATGCCAGCCTCATGTTCCATCTCTAATTGTTTAGCTACCTTTTGCAGCTCCGCTCCATTTAATCTCTCCAACCCGTCCTCTGTAGGTGAGGCCAAAAATACATTAACAGTATCCATTTCAAAACAATCAAAACTGAACGCAGTATAGCCAACAAATCGGACCAACAATTTACCAATAGCCTAAACTCGAACCCAAACTGAAAGCATCAAGTGACTGACCGATAACTTTAAACAACCCTACAATGAATTTGTTGTGTGCATGAATGGCATTGTTTGCGAAAACAAAAACGAGCGACCAGGAGCTCCCCCACATCTAACTCATAAATTCCCCTGAATAAACTACTCACCTACGTCTTCTCGCTTAACCCCAAGAACCAAGATGTTTACTCACCATACCGATGGAAGTGACCATCCGGGCTTTAGGCCCCTCAAGTCAACAGAATTTTACATGTGAAATCTATGAACTAATCATGTTTTGGGACTTGTTGTCTAGCAGATACCAGTGAGAATTGAGTGTGCATAATGCAATTTAGTGAGACAGTTAGAATCATATAGGCCTTTCAGCATGATTTCTTTTTGTGGAAAAAATGTGCTGGACTGGGCGGCGGTCATATTTTGTACCGCTCTGCGGTATATCTAGTATTATTTATAGATTGTGGCTGGCTACTGTTTGACTGGACCTTGGCCTAACTGTTAATAACTACCTCAATAGGGTGTAGATATGAGCTTACATTGTTTCACTGAAAACACAAAAATACAAGAAATAGTTATTCTACATTACTTTAAATATACCACATTTGTTTTTGCTTATTGCCCACATAAACAGGGCATGTGCAATAGTTGAATATGCGTGTCCTGTCCCTATTCAGCGAAGTGTTCTGTGAGTCTGCAAATCTTACTTCGTTGTTTGTCATATATTGCCTCCACAGTCTATGATTGCCACATAAAAAAATATTTTTTTAGCTTAATTTGTGAGCAGTAGTTTGCAGTAAGTTCAAGGATGTGACATATACCAATATTTCTGTTTTCATATCTGGAACATTTTGAAATCCTACCAGATGGGGCACAAGTCATTGAGCAGTGGCAGCTTCTGACTTCCAAGGACTTTGTTCACCAGCAGACCCCTTGATGAATGATTACATTTATTTACAGCATTTGCATCTGTCAGTCTTTAAAGGGATCTAATATGTATTGACTATGTACATATTAGTTTTTGTTATTTTAGTTTCACAAATTCAGTGGTTACCTGTAATGCTCAAGATATACAAGTAAAAAAAATCACCTTCACTTTTGCATCTGGGTCTTCAATTCAACCTACTGACTGAAGCTGACGGATTTGTATAAATGTTTGAGAACACAGGCAAATTGGTTTGGCATGAGTTTTAATGTAATTCACAGTTCAGAAAAGTTCCATAAACATTTCCAAGTGCAACTTCAGTGCCATCAACAGTAAGTTTGCTTTCTGATATTTAAAGAACAGAAATGGGTTTGACATAAGTAAAGGGTAGGTGTAACAGTCCATCAATAGATATAAAGTGAAATGTACTGTATAGTCTCAATGGGTTCAATATCACCACACCCCAGCCAAACCACTTCACCTGGACCTCTAGTCCCAGGTTAGAGCCCATGGACCTCCTTGCCGCCTCCTCCCCATGGTGAACTGCCAAAATAGAAAGGTAAACATTTCATTAGTACATATATCTTACAAGATAATACAATAATGCAAACCAACACTACTTGTTGTAATCAACAAAAGTACAGTTATTGTACAATGCTGTAGTACTATTGTGCAATTTGAAATGGGTCTTCAGTGACAAACTACACTAAAATTGGCATTGTTATGCCGGACACTGTAACTGGATTTAACGTTTTGATAATAGCCTGACAAGAAGGGGAAATAAGGCAAGCTAACCGAACATGAACGCTGGATCGTGAAATGGCCACCGATGAGAAATGTCAATAGACCTCTGAAGTTCGCCTACAAAAAAGATCCAAAACGGCCATCTTTGCCCATATAAGGAGATCCGGTTGTTAATTGAAGCTAACTACCTATGGCAAATTGCATTGCAAGTTAGCTCTGGGGTAGCAAAAATCTAAGTGTGCCGCCTTCACTTACCGGAGATCACAGTATCTACTCCAAGGCAGAGGACAAAAGCGTGTTCAGGAAAACGTCTGCATTTCAGACTTTTTCATCCCCACGAGACTTTAACAGGTGCGATTATTCAAAATCCCCATGTTATTTTCCCATAGGAAAAATCGCCAGATACCGGATGTCAAAGATGGCAGCTTTTTTGTAGGCGAACTTCAGAGGTCTATGTCATCTTAGACCAAGCTACCACTGACCAATTTAGAGCAATATAGCGATTTCAAAACGTGATATTAAGAGTTAATCAAAAATAATTAATGATGTACAAGTTAACTAATACCCTACTACGATTTTGATATTAATTCACACCACACGTTTGGCTGATGTTATCGTAAATTAATTAACGTTATGATGGCTGCCACTGAGGATATGAGATGGTTAACGTTAATCACAAAACAATAAAGGCAAAGATACATTTTTGTCAGTATGAGTTGCTGAACCTGTAACGCTAAACTGCTAAATTACTCTACGTTATTTTACCGTAACTTCAGCAAGGGAGGGATAGCTAACGTTAGTTTATTTTACTTAGAAGCTAGAATCTGCAAACTCAACTGTTCATTCTCAACTTTTCAACCGTTCACCCGAATACCTTTCAGCATACAAAATTAAAAAGTGTCTGAACATGGCATTAAGAAACATACATGAACTTCACGTTAGCAGATCAAACTTACCAGCAAATTATGTTACACCAACGTCTGTGCCAGTCCATCTACTTGGGATAGCTTAGCTGAGGCTGCTCGGATGACGACGAGGCGGGTTCACCGGCTTGCTCAGTCTCATACAGAGCCCCGCCCTTTACCCATATATGGATTGGCCAGGAGGTGGGCGGGGTTAGGTTTTCCCAAGGTTTTCCAAGATGGCGCCGCCCATACCCCCACTGATCTATAAAGAACACTGGAGGGCCAGTTGCCATGTCCCCACATGATGATGTCGACATTGAGTCTGTGTATACTCAGTTTTGTGCTTTAGCAAGCAATGATTCAACTTTGATATTTCAAAACACACAGAGACTGACTGCAACAGATAACCTTTTCACGCTTACTTCCAATGTTGGAGGATGCCAGTGTTATTTCTCTTGATTCTATCTCTCCAACTTCGGTCGTTCTGATTGGCTGTGGTGGGTTGAAGACTAGTCCTGTAGGTGTTTGCGAGCTGCAGATGAAAGTCCATGTCTCCCGAATCTCAGTGCCCACACTCATCGTGGATGGTGAAAGCGATGACTTAATTTTAGGCAGCAACGTTATAAAACACCTCATTCGTATGGCTAAGCCCTCTGGACATTTCTCGGAGAAAGCATCTCTTTCACATCAAGCACCTGGCGAGGGAGAAGGTCTTCTGCAGCTTTTGGCTACTGTGGAAAAATGTAGAGGTGATGAGATCCCCGAAAAAGTGGGCACTGTTAAACTGAAGCGTGCAGTGACTTTGGAGCCCATGAAAGAACATTTAGTGTGGGGCTGTCTCCCCAGCCACGCATGTCTCAGCAGCACGGTAGTTGTAGAGCCAAGTGAGTCACGGACAGTGCCACGGACAGTCATGGTAGGACGTATTGTGACACCACTGTGGGGTGACGGTTTTTTTCCAGTGAGAGTTATTAACCCCTCCCATAAGCCTGTGACTCTAAGGCGCAACTGTAAGATTGCTGACGTTTCTCCCTGTGTAGCACTTGAGGACTTTGACAATGACTGCCTGTATTTGACTGACCAGACTGACATTGTGAATTGTAATGTTATTAGGACTGTTCGACTGACACCAGTAGTGAGAAAAGCTTAACTGTTGATTCTGAACGTTCTATGCCCAGACCTACTAGAACAGTTCTTCATGACTTAGGTCTGCAGGATATTGACATTGACTCGACTCACGTGTCTCCATTCTGGAAAGCAAAGTTGGTCGATCTGCTAGCCAAGTATGAATCCATCTTCTCTCGCCACAGCTTAGACTGCGGAAAGGCTAAAGGATTTGTTCATCGTATCCGTTTAAGCGATAGCAGACCCTTTAGGCTGCCATACCGCCATCTATCTCCTTCCCATTATGACAAGCTCCGGACAGCTTTGAATGAAATGGAGGAGCGAGATATCATCAGAAAATCTACGAGTGAGTATGCATCGCCACTTGTCCTAGTTTGGAAGAAGAATGGTGACCTGCGGCTTTGCACAGATTTTCGCTGGCTGAATACCCGCACCATCAAAGACGCGCATCCCCTGCCTCACCAGGCTGACGATTTGGCTGCTCTTGGAGGGAATGCATTCTTTTCGACCATGGATTTGACATCTGGCTTCTACAATGTAGAAGTTCATGAGGAGGACAAGAAGTTCACACCGTTCACCTCTCCATTTGGGCTTTATGAATACAACAGACTCGCACAGGGTTTGTGCAACAGCCCTGCAATGTTCATGAGGATGATGATGGCTATTTTTGGAGACCAAAACTTCTTAAGCCTCCTCTGCTATTTAGATGACATTTTAGTTTTTGCTCCTAATGAACAGCTAGCTTTGGAGAGGCTAGAAATGGTGTTTGAGAGATTGAAGGTGCACAATCTAAAGTTAGCTCCCAAAAAGTGCCATCTCATGCGGTCTTCTGTGAAGTTCTTGGGCCACTTTGTGGATAAGATGGCATCTCCACTGACCCGGAGAAGGTCAGGGCCATTGTTGACCTGTGTGAAGAGGATTTGATGGACGGGAGCAACAACATCCCATCTCCCTCCAAGATAAGATCATTTCTTGGTATGGTTGGGTTTTACCAGCAGTTCTTTGAGGGCT
The DNA here is from genome assembly GCF_046254945.1 of Alosa pseudoharengus. NCBI lineage: Eukaryota > Metazoa > Chordata > Actinopteri > Clupeiformes > Clupeidae > Alosa > Alosa pseudoharengus. The sequence continues at coordinate 20,896,780 of NW_027468881.1, forward strand.
ACTCCAGCATCAGCAAGCCCCTCTTTGCCCTGACTTCTGGAGTGAAGAGGCCACGATACAGTAAGGGAAAAAGGAGGCCACCTGTGACCAGGAAACTCACTTCTGCTGACTGGACGCCAGAGTGCAGTGAAGCGTTCAGGAGGCTGAAACAGGCTCTGTTGGATAATGCCACCCTGGCTCATCCAGACTTCAGTAGGCCTTTCCTGCTCTCCGTCGATGCCTCCTCAAATGGCCTTGGTGCTGTGCTTTCTCAACTGTCTGAGGGTGATGATATACTGTAGCACGTCCAATTGCGTTCGCCAGCAAATCTCTCAACTATGCCCAGTCTCGCTATCCGGCACACAGGTTGGAGTTCCTGGCGCTCAAATGGGCCGTTTGTGATAAATTCAGCCACTGGTTGAGAGGCCACACATTCACTGTGTGGACTGACAATAATCCGCTGACCCACATTCTTAGTAAGCCAAAGCTTGACGCCTGTGAACAGAGGTGGGTGGCGAAGCTCACTCAGTTTGACTTCGAAATAAGGTACATTCCATGTGGTTGCGGACGCCCTCAGCCGTGAACCTTTTGTACAGCCTAGCGTACTCCATCGTCTCACAAAGGTCCCTTGAACCCTTAATGTGTGCAGGATGCTTTTTGGCAGTCCTGTGACCCACAAGCCATGTTGCAGATGCCCCATTGCTCGACTTTGGCCTCCCGAAGTGCTGTGGCAGGGCCACCAAACCCGTCCATCTCCCAAGAGGCAGTATCTGCTGTTTTAGAGCAGTCTTTGGACCAAGAACACCCGCCACCCCAAGCCTTTCTCTTACCTCAGCTTGTACAGTCCATTCAGCCACGTGAGTTGTCTGACGTCTGCCCTCTGCCCAGGGACAAGTTGATGTCTTTGCAGCCCCCGGCCCCCTGTTTGAGCCGTGTGCTTCAGTTTGTGGAACGCCAGCGGCGCCCGTCAAGACGAGAGCGTACACATGAGCCGGCCGAAGCTCTGAGGCTCCTCAGGCATTGGGAAAGACTTACCATCAAGACAGGAGTGCTCTATCGCGTCTCGGAGGATGCTGTTGCAAAGAGGAAGACTTACCAGTATGCCGTGCCCTCTGCGCTGAAAGAGAAGGTCCTCAGAGGTGTGCATGACGAGGCTGGTCATCAGGGCCAAAGGCGGACACTCTACCTATCCAGACAAAGATTTTACTGGCATGGAATGAAGAGAGACATAAGAGAATATGTGCGGTGTTGTCGTCGCTGTGTGCTTAGCAAGTCCCCTGAGCCTGAAGCCAGAGCCAGAACATCCAGGCCTCTTGAGTTGGTTTGCATTGACTTTTGGTCAGCTGAAGACTCCTCTAATAAATCCCTTGATGTGCTTGTGGTGACTGACCACTTTACTAAGTTGGCCCAGGCCTACCTCTGTCCCAACCAGTCAGCTAAAGCTGTTGCTCAACAACTGTGGAACAACTTTTTCTGTGTGTACGGGTTTCCTGAACGTATACATTCAGACCAAGGTGCCAACTTTGAAAGCAGTCTGATCGCCGAGATGTTACTTGTTGCTGGTGTCCAAAAATCGCATACCACTCCATACCACCCAATGGGTAATGGAGCTGTTGAGAGGTTCAATTGCACCCTTGGGAGTATGATAAGGGCCCTTCCTCCCAAGGCGAAGCACAGGTGGCCCCAGCTGCTGAGATCCCTTACCTTTTCCTATAATGCCACAGTGCATGAGACCACAGGGTATGCTCCGTTTCAGCTAATGTTTGGCCGAACCCCCCGACTACCAGTTGACCTAATGTTTGGATCTGCCCTTTTGGACGATCAGCTGGTGGATTATGACGCCTATGTGCAGCGTCTCAGGCATGACCTGGCGGAAGCCGTAAAAGTCGCTCAGATCTCCTTCACTAAACAGCAGCAGAGACAAGCCGCCTTATACAACAGGAAGTTCAAGGGCGCAGCTGTGGAAGTTGGAGACAGGGTTCTTTTAGCCAACAAAGGAGAGCGTGGAAAGAGGAAATTGGCTGATCGCTGGGACAGTCACCTGTACACTGTTGTGGAGAAACATGGGAACACACACACCTTCAGGATCAAGAACAGTACAACAGATCAAGAGAAGGTGGTCCACAGAAATTTGATAATGCCTGTCAATTTCTTGCCTATACCAACTGGATCTGAAGACGACAGCTCCTGTGTGAGTGACCTTGCTACTGGTACTACAGATGGGTCTCTCGACTTCAAGACTCAAATGGAGATCAGCTGAGCACTTTGAATGCTGACAGACCAGTTCAGACCGTCTCTTGTGACTCACCTCTCAACCTGGAGGAGACTGTCGACCATCCAGTCCAGACTGTCTACTATGACTTACCTGTTGATGCAGAAGACTGGCCAGTTTCACCTGACTTGACGGCTGACGTTGACTGTCCTGCAGACCAGACTGACTTAAGACTTACCCCTATGTCAGCACCCGACTTGCAGTCTTCTGTTGTAGGTCCCCTGACTATAGCTAGAGTACAGCATCCTCAGCCCAGCACTGCTAGCAGTGATATAATACAAAGTGTTAGAACTAGATGTGGGAGGGTTGTTAGACCTGTAGTCAGGCTCATTCAAAATATGCACCAGAAAGTTCTTGCTGGGCTTTAATGTTTATGGATCATGTCATTTTGTATGTTAAAGTGGCATTTCGTTTTTTTTTCAGAAGAGGGCAACCTTTATAAGGTTATGGGGACCTGTGTGACCTAAGATGTTGTGTGTCCAGGTGGTTGTCAATTGTACTGTGTAAATTATGTGGTATCTAGTAGCCTAACATGTAAACGGGCATGTTTTCCTATGGGTGTTGGAAGGATTTACAGCCCTTTCTCATTCTAATTATTCAGGAATGGTCACTGACTGGAATGCTTGGTATCTGTGATCTGAACAGTACTGTACATTTTTTTTCCCTTTTTTCTTATCCACTGTAATTGTATGTAGTTGTTGGTACCTGATACGTTTTTGCTTTATGGTGTTCTCACAGCATATATTTAAGGGTCTTTTACCTTCATTCTATTTGTTTTAATGGGCAAGTGGAGATCAGTAGGGGGGAATGTAGCGGAGTAAATAATTCCACTTGCCATTAAAATTTAACTTTTCATTTAGCTAGTAATTTCTCTATGAGACAGGCTTTTCATGTAACACGAGCGCCATCTATTGGTGCTATTCTGCTGACGTTTAGGGTAAGTTCTTACACACAATCACCAGTCTGCTAGCCTGTTCTCGTGGTAAGTTGCATATATTGAGCTCCGCTGTTATAGCGTAAAAAAATGTGTCCAGTGTAATAATATGCTAGTATGCATGTAGTAAATCCACACAGGAGGTCTCTAATTTTATATTAGAGACCATTTTGTTTTGTTTCTTTTGGTTTAGCTTTAAAGTGAAATAGTTCGCCACGTTGTGCTAGCTTGCTAGTCTGGTTAGAACCTAGCTTGATAGCTTAACTTTTGTAATACTTTACGAACCGTGAACTGAATCATTTCTGTTTTCGTTTTGCTAGCTGGAGCTCTCTATGGCAAATGTGTGTGACTGTGAGACATTTGTTCTATCAGACACAGTTGTCTATTTTCGTGATTCATACTTTTGTTAATGTCTTGTGTAAATACTGTTAACGAGTCTGCAGTAGCCTGTTCTCGTGCTGGAGCTCTCTATGGCAAATGTGTGTGACTTTGAGACATTTGTTCTATCAGAATAAACGGCTGTGGTAGCCAGAGAGAGTCAACGCCTCGTCGTCTATAACACAACGCAAGAGAGAGTACACACCCGCTACATCAGCAAAGTTATAGGCGCTATACAATTCCCCCCTCTTAGACAAGCTGGTGTAGCCCATTAGCCTACTATTAAATTCACCGAGAAAATGACAGGTAGGCTTATGTGTAAAGTAGGCTATCGCATGATTTCATGCACGTAAGTGAAAAGGGCCTCGCACAAGTTCGCGACGGCCCTGCAGCTCCTCCTAAGACAGCGGGAAAAAAGTTCAAATACGTAGGCTATTAAATGCGGAAAAAGTTGACAGGTATGTTTCGGTCCCGGTGATTATTTGTGAAATTGCGCAAACGACAGCCTTTTCAAGGCATTTCAAGGAAGCTTGGTAGCATGCAAGCTCCCTAATTGACCCAGTACAGAAGGCATCAATAAATTGTTGGGGAGGGTCATGCGTTTTTTCTCAATCACTTTGGAGGGTCATAGAAAAATTTCTTGCTGGCGAGGGAAGGTCACGTCTTTTTTGACTAACGCTCCCAAAACTCCTCCGGTGGCCCCTTAAATAAATAACGGACAATCCCTTAGTTTTAGTTTTTCCACCATCTCTCGCTTGGATGTCTTGGATGTCAGGAGTGCCAGGAGGGATTAGCATTCCTTACTCCCTCACTCTCCACCTCAAGCTGGTGTGTGGTAAGCATTGGTGCATAATGGCGGGCGTGCATCACCCAGGTGGGTGCTACGCACTGCTGATGGTTAGTGAGGTTCCCCCCTCACTATGAAGCACTTTGAGTGCTATATGCAATGTGTTGCAAATTGCTTTTACTCGCCTGCTGGTTACTAATACACAGCCAAATGGCCAGAACGCAAGCAGATGGCCTAGATTAAGGCTGTGGCACAACTGAAATGTAGGTGCTAATTCTGGATAATTGTCCACTGGAGCTTTATTTTCCTTTTCTTTTGATTTATTTTCACCTCTTGCAAATGCAGAGCAACAGGTTAAGGGGAAAATGTGTATGAAAAGGGTAAACAGTGTGTATGTGTGTGGTGTGTGTGTGTGTGTGAGTGAGTGAGATCAAACAAAAACATGAGGTTTTATTCTGTACTCCTTAGCAATAGGATATTTTAGTCACACATTGATCCAACGATTATTAATAATATGAGTAATTATACAAGGTCATCGGTGTACCAATTAATCTGAAATGGAGACGGCTTTGATGGATACGCCTGAGTAGAGCATCAAAGGCTGTAGCAATTATGGGATGTGAAAAAAAAATGGAGAGATAAGTGGATAATCAGATTGACATTTGGCCACAGAGGCCTAGGTAGGGTGACCATTTCCATAACACCAAAAAGCAGGACATTATGCGGCATATCAATAAATTACTATGGTGTACATACTATGGTGGACTCTGGTACACTCTCATTTACAATACAATTTTGTGTGGTTTAACTGTTACATCTCTAGGCTTTTACCCCGAAATCGCACTGTTCTTATACTCTAGAAGCCAATGTTCTCACCCAATTTGGCCCACCATCAAATGCTTGACCTCTTTGGAAAGCTGAGATACAGTAGTTTCAGTAGAGACCATCAGAATAACTGTGTGATGTACTGACACAGGGCTACAGAGGCTAGAATATAGTTTTTTCTTCCTGCCGGATTGCAAGCATCTCTGAACTGACCACAATTCAGCCCTCTAGGTCACTTGAATGGACTTAGAAACACAACTGAGCCCTAGCACCAGGTCTTGTGAAGCTTTGTGCAAAAGTAGATCAATATAGAATGAAAAACTAGTACTTTATACTATAATTTACCAAGGTATGCTCATGCCCTTTGTAGAAATGCCCTATGGAAACTCCCCATCCCCAATTATATTACGGCCGGCTCATTAGCCGCAACATAGTATGGAGACGGACATCAGAGTTTATTTATTTCAACAAATAAATATACATTCTAAAATCTAGGGGTTCCGTATAAAAGACCCACACACCCAAGAGCACCGCTCGCTCCCGGTGTGGTGGATAATATGCCAACCCCTGAAGGTCAACTCAGGAGCTTCTTATCCACACGTTCAGGTGTACGCAGTTATGCTGATTTTGCCCATGCACCACCCAAAGGCTGCTGCACTGTCACTGCAGGGCCAGTGGGTGTGCAGAGGGGCGTAACATACACACAATTTTATTATAAATGAGAGTATACCAGAGTCCTATGTACACCACAGTGTTGTAGTCAAGTCACTATGCCTCGAGTCCGAGTCCAGGTTCGAGTCCTCAGTGTTCAAGTCCGAGTCAAGTCCAAGTCATTAAAAAAAAATTCCAAGTCAAGTCCGAGTCGAGTCCACTACTCATCCGAGTCAAGTCCGAGTCGAATCACTATTGATCCACGTCGAGTCCGAGTCGAGTCCCTATTGATCGAGTCGAGTCCAAGTCCAGCACTAAAGTAAGCATAGCCTACATGTCGTTCCATTTTTTTCTATTGCAGATGAAATCCTTAAAAGCAAAACGGACAATCTTCTGTCTCCAAGGGGTGCCATCACTTGTGTGAAAGTAGTATTGCCAAATTTCTTGCCAAACCCAATGTGTTGTATTTATTATATCGGAGAGAATATCATACCATAGCTATACCATAGCCTATAGGCCTACTCATAATAAATGAGCAATCCACATCCCAATCACACAGGCCATTAAGTCACATTATGCTGTTACTGACTGCTGACAATTGTATAGGCAGTGTTGTAGAAGTTCATACTTCACAAGAGCTAGATGAACGTTGGAGTAAGCCTATTTTGTAAGAGGTAGTGTGGATCATAAAAGGGCATTTTTTAAAATTCTGGCTGTTAAATAGCCTACACAATTTTAGCGCAGTTTGGGAGGGACAGGAGCAGGGCCCGTCTTGGTAGCTTCTTTCTGGCTCCCGTGACGTGAACACTGGCTACCGGCAACTGCATAATTATGTTATCACTTCACTGACACTATGGAGACATATTTCACGTCAACAATAGAGATGAAAACTAGCTTTAGGTTAACGAAGATGTAGATCATCTGCCTAATTAATTTATTTGTGCAACAGGTCACGTTCATTTCAGCGAGATGAATGAAATAAATGTTTTTTTTAAGCTGCCATCGCCATACTATTTGCTACGATATTCACCTGTTAGAAATAGAACATTGCTATTTCCTTTTTTTTCGTGCAGTGGATTAGGCTATCAAATCGCTCGTTTGAACAGTAACAGTAATCCAGTTCATTCGTGGTTTCTGGCCTACCCACGAGAGGTTCAGTTTGTCAGTTTCACTTGCGCAGACACGTAGGCCTACATTGACACTACATGGACACTCTACTAGGCAATTTAATGTTATGCTTCTATATTTTATGACACCAAAATTAAGAAGTATGCTATATCTTGATCGGGAAAACGTTTAGTTTATTTTTCTTTCATCCGATAATAGCCTGCTGCAAATTAACAGACAGAAGCACGGCAGGGCACGCCCCGAATAAAAATGAATGAATGGAACCTTGCTTCTTGCGTCAGTCAGGGAAAACACTGTTCACCAAGTCACGATGATCAGCTACCCAGCAGCAGTGCGTGTTGTTTAGCCTAGGCTGAGTGTAATCTTAGGTAATGTTATGTCATGTACTGTATGAGAACTAATATTGCCTGGCAATAGCCTACTACATTGAAATAGCGGCGGCCATATCTCCAGGCATTTTGGTGTTAAAGTTAACGTTAGTTTGCTTTGCATGTGAACATGATGTGACTTGCAATGTAGCCTACGACACGAAGCAGTAGCCTAACATCCCCTTATTAGTATTACGAATAATTTAGATATTAAAATCATATAGCAAATTATAGCCTAATGACATACTACAATTATAACCTTATGATATATTACAAAAAAAAGTCGAGTCCTCGACGAGTCATCGCGAGTGCGAATGCACGAGTCCGAGTCCAAGTTCGAGTCATCAGTGCTCAAGTCCAAGTCAAGTCACGAGTCTCTAAATTCAGCTAATGACTCGGACTCGAGTACTACAACACTGGTACACCATAGTAATTTATTGATATGCCGCATAATGTCCTGCTTTTTGGTGTTATGGAAATGGTCACCCTAGTGTATGGTTCTGTTTAAATTGTAGTGTGACAAAGCACTAGCAGCATTATTTTCCACTGTATTTATAAAGGACAATGAACAAATTGTTATGGATGGGGCAACGTGTATATATGCTGGTAGTTTTCCCTGTGTGTGAGTTCCTCCCCTTACAGGTGCCAGGCTTGGGCTAGGCAGCATCGAGGGACCAATGCAAACACACTGGGATTGGCTGCTGCCGCTGGACTAGACGTAAGGCCAGGGGGCTATGACTGAGGGCTGCAGGAGTGTGTCAACAAACTGAGTAATGATCCATTTTCTTGTGATTACTGTTACAGGGACTGTTACTGTAAACAAAACAATCCCTGTCAGTTCCATGCAGTTTTCAACAGCTACTGTGTCAAGAAGAGAGGTCATGTCATGGATTTTTGTGAATGTTTCTTCTTCTACATATGCAAGAGTTTAGTTATCTAGTTCAGTGTTTTTCAACCACTGTGCCGGGGCACACTAGTGTGCCGTGAGAGATCATCAGGTGTGCCGCAGAAAATTACCCAAATGTCACTAACTGGTCCAGAAAAGCAACTGTTGCATCAAAGAATTTATAACCACATGCTCTCATTGATTGTATGATTGCACTATTTGTGGTATGCAGGCATTGTACAACGGGGGCCCCATATCCAGTATTCACAGAATCATAACATATCCAGTTCATAACAACAATTAAATTAGATATAGTCACCTACAAATGAAACAGATGCGCTTGTTTTATTGAGCAGGTCTTGCATAGAAGCCATAATAAGGCCATATCTGTGTATTATTTTAAATTTTAAGCTATGGTATGTTTATTTTTTCTTCACACAGGATGTTAGTGTGCTGTGGGACATTTTAAGTGTCAAAAGTGTGCCGTGGCACAAAAAAGGTTGAAAAACACTGATCTAGTTCATATGATATTCAACTTTATTGTCAATGCACAAGTTAAATACCAGTAGTCTAAAACAAAATGCAGTTTTACCCAGTGGTGCAAATAACTGACATGTCCAAAAGGGCCTTCATGAAATGCGTCGCTAGACTGTTCATACACATTTTAACGGGCCAAGTTGAAGAGCTGCCGTCCGTTATTGTTCGTGCAAATATAGGCTGATTCATTTTCCCTTGCATTTTGCAACTGTGAGGTCCATGGTTAGTCTGGCTTTCGCCAGACCAAGCTCAATCTTTTAAGAAATCAAAAAATAAATCGCCGGCAGATCAGACTGGTTTCACCCAGCCTAGTCCATGGTAGGCGCCCGATAGAAATGTTTACAGTAATTTTGCGATTGAGATATCCACGCACTGGCGCCCCCTCTGCGACGTGTTCGCCCCCAGGTTCAGGGCTATTCTAAATGCAAAAATGCATAGAGGGAGTTATGACAAAACCATGACTGTTAACAAACTATAAGCTATATAAGGTAGGCCCTATTCTAGGCCTATTACACAACATAAATTGTCACTAGGCTATGCTGGCGACCCAAATAAAATGTCCTTTGGGAACCAATGGCTTACAGTATAAAGCGGACTTGTCGCCTAGTGCTGACAACAACCCCTGAACAGGCTCGGAATCCCAGAACACCCACCACAACACAGACAGATGTTTAAGAAAATGTACAAATCTTTATTACATACAGGTCAGAAACATTCCGCCCACACAGGTTTCGAGCAAGGGTTAATAGGTCAGCATTGGTCACACAGCACAGCTAGGATCTTGGAAACAAGTGAGTAGAACCACACCATAAGCTACCATAGGTTTCAGAACCCTAGTCACGACAAGATATCAAGCGGAGTAGCACAGCAAATCTTGTTCACGGCACACAACCATTTGCACACGTGCACACTACGGATCCCCAGACCATTACCAGCAACTTAGCCTCCCACCCCCCAAGCCAGAACCCATTCATGCAGGCAGAGACATAACACACAAACAAACAACAAGTAAAAATAAAGAGAAAAAAAAGAAAACGCTAAATCAAAAATAAACTGAGTCTCACCCGGCCACTGTGCACTAAATAGGCCGGGGAAAATTGCAGTCTTTAATTCACTAGCAAGCCAGCAGCACAGGACCTTTAGCTTGAAGCACAGCCAGAGGACTCTTATTTTGCCTTCACAGGGGATGGGGTTGGCGTGGGCACGCCGCCGCTTTCCTGTGATTGATGTGTCAACAAACTGAGTACACACTATGTCCAGTGTTCTTGTTTGCAGTCTGTATTGCCCCAATAAAACATTGATAATTATCATACGTGTCTGTCCCCCCTCTTTATAGTCCCCGATGGTCAGCAAACACACAGGTAAACAGATATGCAACACATTCAATGCAACATTTGGGAGACACACAGGGCCCACACGACAGACTTACAGTAAGCTGCCACCTCTTGGCGAAAAGTTAATAGTTTTGCATATCAGTAGTAATAGCCTACATTTCACACACCTGCATGAATCATGGAAAGCGCGAATGAAGGGGACACTTCTAAATGGGACCCACTGTACAGTAGCTGAAGGTCTGTGGCTAAAGCAGCCATAATGAAAGTGTTATCATTGTTTGGATACTTCACACAAACATGCTTTTTAAAATAGACTACAACTACCAAGCTGGAATCAAAGCACATCCACTCTCCTCTCACACCCTAAACACGCACTTTCAACAAACAAAAAGCGTCTCAGTCTCACGGTATACAGTAGCCATAGGCAAAACTGTATCGGACCGGTGTAACGTTGGTACTAAATCATCCATCGCAAAGAATGATTTTTGTAGCACGTGCAACAAATATGTGTAGGTACAGGGCTGTCCTGGATACATCTCTCAACGTGCGCTCTAAAACATTTGGTTTAAATGGAGATGCATTAATAAATCTACATTGCAGCGAGTTGACACAAATGATTCACTTTAACGAATTTATGTAGTTTCAGTCCTAGTTGCTTTACTTTGAGCCATGCTCTTCCTTACTTGATCACCTTTGAAAATAGAGGATTGAAGTAGCCTAGTGGGTGTTTGGAAATGAACGTTAACAGATGCTTTTTGAGACTTTGAGCATAAATGTCCCAGCCCGGTGTTTAGGATGCATCATAGACAGGTTATCTTTCAGGTATATATTTTCTTTAGAAAACCATCACGTTAGCGAACATGTTGTGGCTAACTCACTTAGCTCCTGATAGTAGCCTAGGTTATGGTCAGAAGAGAATGAGAGGACAGTCGAAAGATACAATTAGTGCTGTTATCAATTTGCTTGGTAGCTTATAACCGCATTTATGGTTTTCTACAAATACATCAATAATCAAATTGGCCTCCATCACTCAACCAATGCTAACGGTAACATTATTTTACCTACGTCCTAGGCTATTGATATAACTTGTATACGATTAACGTAGCCTACCTGCAGTAAAAACCAAGCATGTCCGATAAACATTCTCAGATTTATTTCGGCTTCAAGAAGAAATGGGAATTACATTTCATGTGGAAATCATCCTACCCTTATTAGACGTTCTCTGCGGTAAACTACAGTGTTGTCCTTGTAGGAAGCATCTATTGTCTTTCCAACCCACTTTAGATTAACTTCCAACAAAATTACGTCTCACTGCAACAATGCGCCATCTGGTGGACAAACGACTACGTAACGGCAATACTGGAAATACAGCCAAACATATAGCCCGAAACGAGATATAGCCTATCCATCCAGAAGTGCACATTAGCCGACAGTAAGTGGAGGCAGTGGTTCTCAAACTTTGCCATATCCTACACTGGTGTAAAAGGCGTGTTTGGTATCATATTTTTTGGGCAGCCGTGGCCTACTGGTTAGCACTTCGGACCTGTAACCGGAGGGTTGCCGGTTCGAACTCCGACCAGTAGGCACGGCTGAAGTGCCCTTGAGCAAGGCACCTAACCCCTCACTGCTCCCCGAGCGCCGCTGTTGATGCAGGCAGCTCATTGCGCCGGGATTAGTGTGTGCTTCACCTCACTGTGTGTTCACTGTGTGCCGAGTGTGTTTCACTAATTCACGGATTGGGATAAATGCAGAGACCAAATTTCCCTCATGGGATCAAATGAGTACTTAAAGGTCTGCCAGGGATATTCTTAGGCCTATGAATGGTGTGTCTTCTCACAAAAGCATAGTCACTGGGCTCAGCTAGATGTAGCTTTCTCCTAGCCTGACGAGCCAGACCCACATTAAAATGTAGGGTCTGGGCACTCACCGTTGGCAGTGCTCAGTCCGAGGGGCGGGATAATCGGTTGTCTTTTCAAATTCCCTCTGCACGCAATAGGACAGCTCTATGAGTCCCATGTGTTTTCCCACCGGAGCTAGTTGGCTAGTTCAAACTGTTCCAACTTAAAAAAAAGCTTAACTTGTGTCACGCTGTTCGCCAACAGCAACATCCATCTTCTTAGTTTTCAAGTAGCAGGGAATTCAAGCCAAACCGTTGCAACTCTGCCATCAATCATTATGTTAAGCCCGCCTAATGTCTCTATACACATTTGATTGGCCTGATAGAAGTTTAATTTTTCCAGCACACAAGCCAACGGAGAGTTGCTGCCGCTAGGTTACGTCTAGATTTCTAGGCTAGCTTTCTCCTTCACCAACCTGTGAGCCTATGAGGCAGTCACGTCGTCAGTGGCACTCTCAGGTCCTTCTCATCAGCAACATGAGTATTCCACTATAGCATTGCTCCTCATTGCCTTACTCCTTTCCTTTTCAGAATGTTATTTCTATCCATAATCATAAGTCTTTCTTCAGTGAATTAGCAAGATACAGAAGCCAACAATCATAAAACACCTGTGCGCGCACTCTCTCTCCCCTGCGCATGAAGCTGTCTGTGTGTTGTAGGCTAGATTTGCGTGAGTACTTTCTATCTGCTTTACTTTTGTGAGTTGCGACCATCTAGGCTATGTTATAGACGTTCTATGAGGTACCAGTGTTTAGCTGTGTCACAAAACAATAAGCTTTGTCAGACAACTTTTAAAATGATATTCAGGGCTATATACATTTTGAACATTCGGGGCTGAAGACAAGGCCTTGCGTTAATTCTTCAGGTGGGAAGTGTCAGGAATTTTCATACGAGACACGCTCTCATTGGTGGTTATATATGGAGTAGGGGATTGACAGCATCATAGCCAATCACATTATGAGAGATGCTGAATTTAACATCAACTGCGATGTTTGATTTTAAATTAATGTAAATTTAGCCGGGACTGTAAGCTGGCACACGTGGGTGCTCGTTATTTTCCGTGGGTGCTCGAGCGACGGAGCACCCACGGTATCGGCGCCTATGACAAGCATGTATCTCGCGGTTGCATCCATTACAAACAAACATGCGATGTGAACGTCTGGGAGTCAAACCTTTAAATGAAAAACACTCTTTAATAATCAAAAAAATAAACGCTAATGAAGTAAACTTATGACCATCAAAAATCGTTTATCACCTGTAACTCCGTGATAACAGGACGTAACAGGAAGGCATTTGGCTGACCAACGGAGGTTAATATGCTCTATATTTTGTCCAAATGATGTCTGTCTATCGTTGCACTCGGAGAAAACCGGAATGTTTCATTTGTCCTGTGTTTCTTCTACAGCTGCAAACGGGATTCACTCGCAGTTAACCAAATATTTCTTTATTAGGGCAGGGCAGGCATATTTTTGGCTATTAAATTATTTCTAAACCAGTCTGCTAAAGTCTGTAGTGAAGTCTGTGTAGGGTTTTCCAGGCTCCATTTCTTTTCTACCCTGCTCACAAGAGACATCTGCCGGTTGTTTGGGTTGTTGCAGCGTCGTTGCAGCGTCACTGGAAAAATACAAATTAAAGTCGCGTGATCCCTCGTGCGGACCGCGAGGGAAGCTGGCCAAATCGAAGCAATGCCCACTGTACATCAACACACACATGCACATACACATGCACACATACACACACACGCATGCAAGAACACACACTCACATCCACAGGCACAGACACACGCATCCACATACACGCACGCACACATACAAACACAGACAGAAACACACACATGCACACACACACATCCACGTACACGCACACACACAAACACACACGCACACACACAGGCACACACATACTATCGGTATTGGCAATTAGAACGGCCAATACATAATTACAAATTCAGTAGGATTAAAGGAAAACCAAATATTCATCATCATTTGGCTGCATTTCCAGAATTGGCGTTACGTAGTAGTTTGTCCACCTGATGGCGCATCGTTGCAGTGAGACGTAATTCTGTTGGAGGTTAATCTAAAGTGGGTTGGAAAGACAATAGACGTTTCCTACAAGGACAACACTGTGTAGTTTAGGCCTACCGCAGAGAACGTCTAATAAGGGTAGGATGATTTTCACATGAAATGTAATTCCCAGTTCTTCTTGAAACCGAAATAAATCTGAGAATGTTTATCGGACATGTTTGGTTTTTACTGAAGGTAGGCCTACGTTAATCTTATACAAGTTATATCAATAGCCTAGGACCTAGGTAAAATAATGTTAGGCCTACCATTAACATTGGTTGAGTGATGGAGGCCAGTTTGATTATTGGTGTATTTGTAGAAAAACATAAATGCGGTTACCAAGCAAATTGATATCAGCGCTATAATTGTATCTTTCAACTGTCATCTCATTCTTTTCAGACCATAGCCTAACAGGAGCTAAGTGAGTTAGCCACAACGCGTTCGCTAACGCGATGGTTTTCTAATGGAAAATATACCTGAAAGATAACCTGTCTATGAAGCATCCTAAACAGGCTGGGATATGTCTGCTTGCTAAATAGGTTTTTCTGCTGTTGAGTTGCTCACAGTCCTTGGTGTCCCTGTCAGTGCTTTGTAAAATGTTGCATTAAGACTAGGGGTGGGCGATATATATCGTCTGCGATAATATCGTGATTGTTGTTTTAACGATGTGCAAATTGACATTATCGAGTATTTAAATTACTTATGGGGAAAAAACACTTAATCACGCATTGAAGACTCATACATTCCCAGGAGGTGTATGCGGGAGAAGCCCCTGGCTGCAGCAGAGCAAGTGTCACGTGATCACTAGTGGGTCACAACGTTGTCACACACACGCCTAATGTTCATTTTGTGCAGTGAGAGTAGCCTATGCGGCTACTTCTGTTTAAGTAGCATTGAAGAGACAGTCACGTTTTTTCCTACACGGAGAGAAAACATTAGCCTTTGAGTATTTTAATAGTCAGTTGTAAACAAAGAACTATTCTCGTGTAACTCTTTTGTAAATGGACTGAAGTTCGCTCTAAATATCTACGTTTACTGATTATGCTAACCGTTAGCATCTCTGTGGGATTTCTCATACACATTCGTCTCAAACGCATTCGTTTCTATTCTGTAACTTGGAATGCTAGCCTACATGATTGCTCTTAAACAAAACATCGAAGGAAATAACTGAGATGTACTCTGTTGGTCTGCTTAGTTTTACAGTGAATCCTATGTAAAGGTTTGAAAGGAACTTCAGCTTCAGACTTTATCTTTGGAAACTGCCTATTCATCTTCTCTAATGTAGCTGGCTAGACCATGTCATTGCCCCACACACACAAGTGGCAGAATTGGAAATGTGTCATAGAGTGACAATGCATTGGTTGATTTGGTTAAAAAGTCACAGGTTAGGTTATTGGTTATTATTGTAATGATGCTATTCATAAATAATGAGCTGTAAAGTAAATCAGACTTTAACAATTTTTTTTAAAGGATATCGACTAATTATCGTTATCGTCAAAATCACAAAAGATATCGAGATATTATTTTTTGTCTATATCGCCCACCCCTAATTAAGACCACAAAAAATCTCAAAAAGCATCTGAGCTAACGTTCATTCCCAAATACCCACTAGGCTACTTCAATCCTCTATTTTCAAAGGTGTTTCAAGTAAGGAAGAGCATGGCTCAAAGTAAAGTAACTAGGGCTGAGACGACGTAATTGACTAGACTACATAAATTCGTCAAAGTGAATCATTTGTGTCAACTCGTCACAATGTAGATTTCTTAACGCGCAGTGATGATCTACATATCCATTTAAACGAAATGTTTTAGAGCGCACTTTGACAGATGTATCCAGGGCAGGGCTGTACCTGTTGCACGTGCTACAAAAATCAATCTACGATGGATGATTTACCAACACTACGTCTGATACAGCTTTGCTTATGGCTATACTGTACATGCGTGAGACTGAGACGCTTGTTTGTTCATTTGAAGTGTGTGTTTAGGGTGTGAGAGGGGAATCGATGTGCTTTGATAACAGCTTGGTAGTTGTAGTCTATGCGATTAAAAAGCATGTGTGTGTGAAATATCCAAACAATGATAACACTTTCATTATGGCTGCTTTAGCCACAGACCTTCAGCTACTGTACAGTGGGTCCCATTTAGAAGTGGCCACTTCATTCGCGCTTTCTGTGATTCACGCAGCTGCGTGAAATGTATTACAAATTTTCGCCAAGAGGTGGCAGCTTAAGTCCGCTTGATACTGTAAGCCAGGGGTTTTCAACCAGTGGTCCGCGGCCCACTTGTGGTCCGTGAGGACATTGCTGGTGGTCCCTGACCATGGATTCAGTAGTTACAATGTGGGAATCACTATTTTTTCCACAAACAATAACGGACGCAGCTCTCAACTTGGCCCGTTAAAATGTGAACAGTCTAGCGATGCATTTCATGAAGGCCCTTTTAGACATGTCAATTATTTGTACCACTGGTTAGATTCATAGACAGTAAAAGAAAGTTAGATTAGGGTTTCTCAACGGGGGCGGTACCGTTCGTACAACCTAGGGGGGCGCTGGGAACGTTTTTTTTTTTTTTTTTTTTACATTTTAAACTTTCATGGTTTTCACATATTTTTGGTGCAAAAATAGGCTGCCTAAAATAAATAGGCTATTTTCAATCATGGGTTTCTAACCCCTCTACCGTCCCAGCTACATTTTACTGTTTATCTATGCTCAGTGGTCATACAGTGCAGTTCGGGCCTGCACACCATAATAGACATAGACACCATGTCTATGCTGCTCACGCCCGGACTCACGTCCCCCAGCCCCAGCCATCGTCATCTCTATAGTAACGTTGATAAACATAACCCAAGTTCGCGGCTTAACAGTTCAATAACCAATAAAAATGTACACAATTCACTGTGACGTCTTCATCTTTAATAAAACAACACAAACAAACATGGCGGATAGCAAGAAAAAGTGCCGACAGTACAATGCAAATTACATCAATTATGGAGTTATTCCTTCACCGATGAACACTACTTTACCTATGTGCCTGCTCTGCGATCACGATTTCTCGAATGAGGCCATGAAACCCTCGCGGTTACAGGAACATTTAATTAAAAAACATCCCGACAAAGCATCCAAAGATCCGGCCTACTTCAAGTCTTTGAGGGATCAGCATTCAAGGCGTCCTACCATCAACACCCTGTTTGCCCGGAATGCCAATCAAAGTGAGAGCGGGTTGGTGGCGTCTTATAATATTGCTTTATTAATTGCCAAGTCTGGCTTACCGTTCACTGTGGGTGTCTCTGGTAATTCTGGCAATAAAAGAGGCCATCTCCACTGTCATGGAGCGGGATGCTACGCCAGTCATCAAGGCCATCCCGCTCAGCAATGATACTGTTGCCCGGCGCATACGGGAGATGTCACTCGACACTGAGCAGCAGCTGTGTGCCACCTTACGTGTGTTTCCCTTCAGTATCCAGCTTGACGAGACAACAACTGCCGACAACAATGCCCTCTTAATGGGCTATGTGCGTTATTTGTCTGGGGGGGATCTGAAGGAGGACTTCTTGTTTGGGCAGTATCTCACCACCGACACTCGAGGGCAGACCATATTCGCCGCCCTGACTGAGTTCCTGCAGGAGAGAGCCATCCCAATGGAGAACATCATCGTCTGTGCCACAGACGGAGCGCCATGGTCGGCAGATACCGTGGCTTTGCGACGCTCCTAAAGCACCAGGTCCCTCACGTGCTGACCGTGCACTGTGTACTGCACCGTCACAACCTAGTAGCAAAGAACATATCCGACTCACTCCATCAGTCCCTTAATGTAGCGGTCAAATCAATAAACAAAATTAAATCCCATGCTTTGAATCACCGGCTCTTCAGGCAGCTATGTGGGGAAAATGACGAATCCTATCAGCGCCTGCTTTTCCACACAGAGGTGCGTTGGCTCTCCAAGGGGAACTGCTTGGGCAGGTTGTGTGAGCTGTTCCCCTCGGTCCTCGAATTCTTGGGAAAGGCCGATGCTACGTTGAAAGCTCAGCTATGGTCCTGCCGCCACGATGTGTTCTATCTTTCGGACTTCTTTGGGAAGATGAACGAGGTGTCGCTGAAGCTCCAGGGGAATGGTGTGACTCATCCATTCGAGGGCCACCATACGCAGTCTTCTCACAAAGCTGGAGCTGTATGGACAAAATTTGAGCAGGCGTCAGTTTCACAACTTTCCACAGTTGACCAAGGTAGGCTAATAATTAATTATTAGGCTACCATTGTCATCATTCTTTTGACTACACACCAATTACCTCACATACAATTTCCTTGAATTTCCCCAGGGGGATCAATAAAGTTTCTATCTATCAATAAAATAACTTACTCTAGCCTACTTACTACTTACATTCAGGTGCTGGATGAACTGACTGATGGCCATCTGCTGGTTTACACGGACCACTTGAAGGCAGTCAAGGCAGATATGGAGGTCCGTTTCAGAGATCTGGACCAGTTAGCCGTCCCCGATTGGGTGATGGAGCCGCTCCAACAAGATGTTGCCAGCAGTGAGGAGGCTATCCAAGAGAGCCTCATTGACCTCCAAAATGATGCTGAGGCGATGGCCACGTTCCGTACCTCTGGTTGGCGAGCGTTGTGGATAACCCATGGACAGCGGTTCCCTCAGTTGTGGGAGAGAGTTCACCTTCTCCTCCTCGCTTTCCCCACGTCCTATCTTGTCGAGCAGGGATTCAGCCAAGCACTGCACATGCAGTCAAAATATCGCAACCGCCTAAACTTGATCAGCTCTGGTGCTCTCAGATTGAAATTGACCTCTCAATGTCCAGACGTCAAGACGCTGGCAGCGAGCCATCAACCACAGGGCTCTCATTAATTTTGTTTCATAGCCGTTTTCCGTTCGCTTTTGTTCTGCAGCTGCTCTGAGCGTAGTCTGCACGAAAGACCGTTACTAATTAAATACGTATAAATATATATAGGCCTAAACTGGCCTCACGCGTGGAATCTGTTTTTTGATTGGTTGGATTGTTGCGATGTGCATATGTTGTTCACGTGATGTGCACATGATTTTTGTCCATGATAAAATTGACACGTCTTGTTGCCTACATTTATTGTTCTTTTGTAATTGTTTTTTTTTTTTTACCCAACCAGTCTCATATTGCTTCTAACAGCGGGCTAAATCTGCTTAATAATAAAATAGGCATAGGGACATTTTCTTACAATACCAGAAGAAACCAAAACAGCACAGAAATTGGCTCGTTTTTTTATTTAAGCAATATAGCATGAGTGTGAGTGGCCTATAGCCTACCCAGGGGTGTAGTTTTTTTTTTTTTTTTTTTTTTTAGTTGTGTGTGTCGGGGGGGGGGGGGGGGTAGAGGATCAAAGTAAGGTCAGGGGGGCGTTTGCTCAAAAAAGGTTGAGAACCACTGAGTTAGATGTAAAACTGCATTTCGTTTTAGACTATTGGTATTTAATTTGTGCATTGAAAATAGAGTATATTGTATGAATATCACATGAACTAAAGATGACTAAAATCTTGCATATGTAGAAGAAGAAACATTCACAAAAATCCATGGCATGACCTCTCTTCTTGATAGCTGTTCAAAATTGCATGGAAATGACAGGGATTGTTTTGTTTGTTAATACCGTAAAACTCCAAATAATAGCCCGGGCTTTTATTTTCCCAAATCGCCAAACTTAGTCCATGGGCCAGAGCAGAAGTTGGTATCACCAAAGGTGGCAAAATCTAGCAATGATATTCATAATCCTGTATGTCTGAGAGATATGTTTTGGTATGATAACCTTTTCTAAGTGGTAGCTTAGTTGTATTTTTACTGGCTTTTATACCCATACCCAGTACAATTCACAATACATGCCTATGTGTAGGTATAGGTGTATGCAAGTGTGTGGGATGATGCGATATGTCTTAATCTATGTTATATCATATGTAGATGGCATAGGCTTTTAGAAAATATACAGTTTAGATGGATAATTTAGCTTTACATGAATTACATAGGCTAAAATGTATCCTTCATACACTTTATAGGATTAGATAGAGGCAAAAGACTAAAAGTGGGTGGGTCAAATCCAAACTCTTGCTATATCACATCTAGAGAGTATAGGCTTTTAGAAAATATATGGGTTAGATAGCTGAATACACTTTACACAGCTATTTTAGACCCATAACTAATAGCTGTCCATTGAAAATCAATGCATTTCAATGTAATGCAAAATACATTAGAGGAACTAAGGTATAGTGGTATGGAGGAAGTTGGGAGATGTCTCAATGCACATAATATCACATCTAGAATATATAGACTAAAATATATTTTAGGGTAATTAATCTGTTTTCCTTAATGATACCAAAACTATAATGATCGGACATGCCATGATATTTCAATTCTAAAGCACTATTAGGCCTAAATTAGCCCATTTCACAAGATGGGGCCGCTGTGTAAATCAACTTCCTGTGGAAGAGCACTGTCCCATAGACATCAAAAGAAAAGTTGAATGTTGAATTCTATGACAAAATCGTTGTTGGGGCGTTTTTTTGCTGAAGAGGGCAGGTTTTTGAGCGTGAATGGTCGGAAATCACTCAACCCAATCTGGCAACACTGGTGTTGGAGTTTGCTGGGCCACAGGGCCAGTATGTGGATGGAAGCAGTTTAGTTAGGCTACAGAACAACAATGGCTGTTGTAGTGTCAAAAACAGATTACAAGGTGAGTCCTGTTTATTTTTATTTGTGTTATGATTCAGATGTGTGATAATGAGTAAGGATGACCAATGACTAGGCTACTTGTGAAAGACTAGATATAATAACCCAACTGGCCCAAGTAAGGTACTAACATCATTATCAAGCAATGATGTCTGCTGTAAACCGTACTGTAGACTTCCCCAATTTGTGTGTGAACAAAAGAAAGGACAAAAATTAGGGGCAGCCGTGGCCTACTGGTTAGCGCTTCGGACTTGTAACCAGAGGGTTGCCGGTTCGAACCCCGACTAGTAGGCATGGCTGAAGTGCCCTTGAGCAAGGCACCTAACCTCACTTAGCGCCGCTGTTGTTGCAGGCAGCTCACTGCGCCGGGATTAGTGTGTGCTTCACTAATTCACGGATTGGGATAAGTGCAGAGACCAAATTTCCCTCACGGGATCAAAAGAGTATATATATACTTACTTATAATATACAGAGATGTAGCCTATGTGTGAGAGAGCAGTTTCAGTTGGTAGGCTAGAATACTGATGAGAGTGGCAAGTGAATATGTTCTCTCCCTCACATACACACACACTCTCTCACACACTCTCTCTCTCTCTCTCACTCACACACACACACTTCATATATTCCCTCTGTCTCTCTCTCACACACACACACACAGTCACACACACTGTTGCTGAGTAGGAAAAGGCCTCATTTTAGCACATCATTCCTGATATATCTCTGTTGCTTTCAAATTGTTTTACATCCCAGAATAGAGAAGCATGGCAGAAGGAAGTAGTGGTATTCGGGGGGAGTGTTTAATACATTGTTCAGATGATAAACCTTGTGGCACCTACTGTATGAACATAAAGTCATGATACACACTACTGAGAGCAGCTGAAATTAGAGCCCCATCCTTGATCTTGCTAAAGGTCTCCCTGAGGGTAGAATACCATCCATATTGTATCACAGAAAATGCCGTAGCATCTTTACTATGAAGAAACTGCTTGACAAGATCCTTGCAAAAGACATATCTGCAGAACCGTCTGTCACAGAGGACCTAAGAAAATCCGCAAAGGAAGGTCCAACGACTTTAAGAGTTTATGAGGCCAAAGGTATACAGGTGCTGGTCATATAATTAGAATATCATCAAAAAGTTCAATCATGTCAGTAATTCCATTCAAAAAGTGAAACTTGTATGTTATATTCATTCATTAGACTGATATTTCAAATGTTTAATTATTTTCATTTTGATGATTATAACTGACAACTAATGAAAATCCCAAATTCAGTATCTCAGAAAATTTGAATATTACTTAAGACCAATACAAAAAAAGTTTTTTTAGAAATGTTGGCCAACTGAAAAATATGAACATGAAAAGTATGAGCATACAGCACTCAATACTTAGTTGGGGCTCATTTTGCCTGAATTACAATGCGGCATGGCATGGAGTCGATCGGTCTGTGGCACTGCTCAGGTGTTATGACAGCCCAGGTTGCTCTGATAGTGGCCTTTAGCTCTTCTGCATTGTTGGGTATGGCGCATCACATCTTCCTCTTCACAATACCCCATAGATTTTCTATGGGGTTAAGGTCAGACGAGTTTGCTGGCCAATTAAGAACAGGGATACCATGGTCCTTAAACCAGCACTGTGTGCAGGTGCCAAGTTCTGTTGGAAAATGAAATCTGCATCTCCATAAAGTTGGTCAGCAGCAGGAAGCATGAAGTGCTCTAAAACTTCCTGGTAGACGGCTGAGTTGACCTTGGACCTCAGAGAACACAATGGACCAACACCAGCAGATGACATGGCACCCCAAACCATCACTGACTGTGAAAACTTGACACTGGACTTCAAGCAACGTGGATTCTGTGCCTCTCCTCTCTTCCATCAGACTCTGGGACCTTGATTTCTAAAGGAAATGCACAATTTACTTTCATCAGAGAACATAACTTTGGACCACTCAGCAGCAGTCCAGTCCTTTTTGTCTTTAGCCCAGGCGAGACGCTTCTGATGCTGTCTCTTGTTCAAGAGTGGCTTGACACAAGGAATGCGACAGCTGAAACCCATGTCTTGCATACGTCTGTGCGTGGTGGTTCTTGAAGCACTGACTCCAGCTGCAGTCCACTCTTTGTGAATCTCCCCCACATTTTTGAATGGGTGTCTATTAATGTGCTTGGACACAGAGCTCTGTGAACAGCCAGCCTCTTTAGAAATGACCTTTTGTGTCTTGCCCTCCTTGTGCAAGGTGTCAATGGTCGTCTTTTGGACAACTGTCAAGTCAGCAGTCTTCCCCATGGTTGTGTAGCCTACAGAACTAGACTGAGAGACCATTTAAATGCCTTTGCAGATGTTTTGAGTTAATTAGCTGAGTGTGGCACCAGGTGTCTTCAATATTGAACCGTTTCACAATATTATAATTTTCTGATAAACTGAATTTGGGGTTTTCATTAGTTGTCAGTTATAATCATCAAAATTAAAATAAATAAACACTTGGAAAATATCAGTATGTGTGGAATAAATGTATACATTATACAAGTTTCACTTTTTTTTCTAATTATATGACCAGCACCTGTATTTTGTGACAAATGTAGCAAGTATTTGAAAGGTCAAAGGACAAAAGAGAGTCTAAAAAAATGTGCAGAGTTAAGACCTGACCAAATCAGAAGAGCAGCCGTCAGGAAAGGTTACAAAATAGTACTATCCATAGCCAGTCGTGACTTAGTAGCAGCAGAAGTCCATTACCATAGATCCTGCTACAGGGCGTACACAAAGGAAGATTCAGACATAGACAAAGATGAAACTAACTTGGCCTGCAAATGTGTACGGACCTGCAAACTTCCTGACTGCTCCTGCCTTTCAAACAAATTAAAGTGCACGGAATTGTGTATGTTACAAACTTGTAGAAATCAGATGGAGGAAGAGGAGGATGAGGAGAACATAAATGCCGGTCTGGATGAATATAATGATAGTGATGAAGATTACAAATATATTTTTGAGTCCTCATTAATCTTGTCTTCAAACGTTTGAGCACATCCACCTATAAATTCCACTGTAGCCTAAAGTTGAGCCATTTTTGCAGCCAAGACATTATGGTCTCTATCAAAGTCAAACTTGCCTATTCAGCCATTTAATCCATATATTTTCTAAAAGCCCATACTCTCTAGATGTCACAAAACAGTTTGGACTTGATCCACCCTTTTCTATCCTTTTGCATGTATATATTAATGTATTATATAGGCGAAAATGTGTACATTTTATTTAATTTTGCCTGCATCATTAATGAAAAACTAAATCATCCATCTAAATTTAATATTTTCTACAAGCCTATGTCATCTAGATGTGATATAACATGGATTAAGACATGTCCCACCTTCCTCCAGACTTTGAGGCACCCATATCTGTACATAGGCTTGTATTGTATAATTTACTGTGTGCCGGTATAAAAGCTAGGAAAAATACAACTAAGCTACCACTTAGAGAGGGCTATCATACCAAATAATGTCCCTCAGGCATGGAGGATTACAAAAATCATTGGTAGATTTTGCCACCTCATACCGATATGTGATTTTTTGGGTCCTGGCCCTTGGACTAACTGCACCGGCTAGTATTAGAGACAGGCGTCTATATGAGACAGGCCTTTAATTCCCTTTACACGTTTCCTCTGCAAAGATGGAAAATATTATCGAATTAATTATTTCAAACACACTGAATGTCTACCTATATGACTAGGCTATCTGATGACAATTACGGATCATCATTCATTTAGTGTTGAGATGTTGTTCATTGAGTGAGATACAGTAAGATCCAAATAGCGGGGATAGCCAGAACAGATGAAACACGTTTTAATTAAACGTAATCTACAAAGAGATCGTATCACACTGAAAGCTCATATTTTGTCACTAGCAAATAGCCTATATCTGTACTCTATCAAATACAGTTGCATTATCAGCCCTGACCAAAACCGTTCAGGAATTATTTATGCAAAAGTGGAACGTGCTTAATGTTTCATTCTCCCTCCTTTTCGGCATGAATGAAACAGCATGAGAGAGCATGAACCATATTGTTTCTCTCGTTTTGTATTTGCCAAATTTGACAACAGTCAAATCATAGCCTACTTCCAGGCGCGCGGGAACATATTTTTGACCAGGGGTGCTGAATAACAAAATAATCATGGATGTCCGACGATTTCTCCCCCAGCATATGATTTGAATTTAGACAGCTAAATACGCCATTTCACCGCCGTGTATAAGTAGGTCTAAGAGGTAGTCCATGAGCCACAGGCCCAAAAAGGGGCGTGTCACTATCACTTGGGGGGGGGGGGGGGGGGAATTCTCACTATATTTTTCTGAAAGCTACATATCTCTGGAGTATTAAATGGTATGATAGCAAGTTGGATCTTGTAGCTTTGTGGCTGTACAGGCCTTCAAAGTTGACCTCTGATTTGAAAAAAGGAAATTCCGCCTATTGGCTTTTTTTTGTTAAACCACTCATAAGAGCCCAGAAAATAATCCAAACCTCATTATTACTGATGCATATGTGGTGTTTGATGTTGGCATACATATTTTGAATCATTATGTGATTCTTCCCTTCATTTTGGTTGATAAAATTCAAGATTTATGTGTAATAATGAGCAAATCTACGTTTTCAGAGACACAACGTGTTGCAGCACTAATTGAAATGCCCACTACCTCATTAATCAATGTATTTATACCTTCCTACCTCCCAGCAGAGACTTGAAATACAAATGATTACATAGGTCTGCATTGCTATGCTATTTACTATTTGTAAATGTACTATTCGGAAACACCCCAAAATTCAGTAAAAAATTAGTAAAATTTGTATTTTATTGAAACTACCCATAAGAGATATTCCAAGAGATCAAAACATCATGATTACCAATCACATATTACCTTTACATTCAAGGAATACCATATGAAAATTGTTCACATCACCACATGTACCCAGCTTAAAATAAATATTATAATTTTATAATGTCCAGGGCACATGAAATACATACAGTAATTTCCTGTGTATTAGCCGTATTGTGTATAAGCCACAGGACAGTGTTTTATGCAAGTTAAAAGAAACAAAACCATATACCATATTAACTGCCCCCGTGTATTAACCTCATAGCTGAAGAAATTTTGCAAAATCAATGTATAAGCTGCAACTAATAGTTGGGAAATTATGGTAATTGCATCACAGGTGCTAAAATGATCTACATTATACATTTCAGTTGTACTTTTGACTAGTAAGAATGTGGGAATGAGATGTAGATGAACTGGTTGGTGTCAGACACCAAACAGGACGAGGACCACAAAAGAGTCACGTTCGAAAGTTTATTTAAGGGTTGGGGGTTATGGAGGTTTCAGGGGGTCCAGGAGTTCCGGGGGTTCCAAGAGCCTGCTGTGTGTGTTCCCCCAGTAGCCGAACAGCGATGGCAGGAGCTTAATGATCTGGGAAGTCCTGGGGGAAACACACACACACACACACACACAACAGCAATTGAAACGAGGCGGCAGTACAGTCAAGGACTAGGCGGTATGCGTAGAAGAGAGACGGAAGGCAGGTCAAGATTACCGGGGCTGGAGAACAAAGAAGTAGTCGAGCGGGTCCGGGATCACAGGCAAAGAGTCAGAGGCGTTTTCCAAGACAGGCAGGTAACTGGTGCTGGTTGCAGACGATCTGACAAGTGTGGACTGAAAAGCAAGGCTTTATATACAGGGCATGATGAGTGGTGAATGCAGTGCAGCTGGTAGGTTAACGAGGGTGAGGCAGAGCAGAGCAGGAACAGGTGGAGGTAATCAGACAGTAGAGAGAGCTCATGACAGTTGGTGAAAATATTCATACTTTACACATTGTTATGTAAGGGATAATGTATAGAACGCCGGTCATTACTGGGAAAATAAGTCCCGACAGGGCGAACCGGACCCCGATGCGCAGCGGAGGGGTCTTGTTCCACCCTGAAGGGACTTATTTTCACAGTAATGACCGGCGTTCTATACATTATCCCGCTTATTATACGACTACTTGCCAAAACGAAATAATAAACTCCCCACGATATGACTTTAGCCTACATAACCTAGCCTATTTGTTACTGTTCATCGTGGCATTTGCTGAGAAACAATAGTTTGCAACAACACACGGTGCTGAACTTGAATCAAACATTCTTTAGAACACAGCTGATCAACCGTCTGCTTTCACGTTTGAATGAAGTTCCAGTCCTTGCATAGTGATATGAAAGACGTATCAGAAGCACAAAACTATGGAGCTAAATTTGTCTCAATAATATTTGTATATGCGCAGAGGGGGATCCACAAAAATGTCTTCATTTGCATGTGTGTTTTGATAAATAAAAAAATATATATGTGCATTTGTAAATAAAATGCCATTTGTAAAACTGAAAATTTCATTTGTGAAATGTGATTCTGCATTTGTGGCACACCAGCACACACAGTTTTCGTTTTCGCATTTGTGGATCATGTATTTTTGAGACAAACTTTGCGGCAGAGCAGCCACCCAGATCCACAAGTAGCCTGCTGACACTTTCTAATCCAGTAGATGGCAGTGTTGTTCTATGGGACTCATAACTCACAGAGCTAGCGAAGTTATTTCTTAAATCTAACAAGTTATGCCTTTTACAACAAGCTTTTTGATGGACCACCAATCTTTCCTGTCTGCCCGAATTAACGATACAAACTGTGGAGCAGTGGGCCAGTACCGACTGCAACATCCCCGGGCTGTGTTAGTTAAGGGATACAGTAACTGGATCGAAGGTTTTATTCACGGCATTGAAGGTAAGAATGGACGCTAATTTGCCTCAATTTCTGCTAGCTTGTAGCAGCTAGGGGTAGTAAGCTTAGCTGTGATATGGAGTTGTTGACTGTCTGTACTATGTTAAATTTTATTTAACACTTAACATGCCTTTAATCGACAGTTAATAGGAGCCCATCACACATATTTGTGAGGGCTAGGTATTTTCCCTCGGTGCGGAAAATGAGGCACCTTACAACATAGCTTACAGGTAGCATAGTGCTAAGTGGACAAACTGCTCAGTTCGCATAGCAGTGCCACAGTTAAACCAGCTTGCTAAATGTTCATTATGAGTTTATATCAACAATGTACCTTTCCCTGTCTGACTGAAAATAACATGTGTATTTTATCTTATTAACATGTTATCTGTAGTTGATGTAGTATCACATAAGCCTCATTGATATCTACTCAAATATTATTTTGTTTCAAATTAGCAAAGCCAGACAGGGCTAGGTGCATGTTGCTATTTTTTATTTTTTTATTTTTTTTGGTCAAACTATTTTATTTGGGGGGGGATTTTTATTGCAAAATGGTATAATACAAAGTGGTACAAATGGTATAAAATACAGTTAATTAAATGTGTACAGTAAAGTAACAATGCATGAACATGTTGCTATTGCTTGTTGACAATGATAGTATAATGACAGTATAACTATCAGGTAAGTGATAAGGTAAAGTTAAGTATTAACATTCATGTTAAGATAAGAGTTGCTCAGTTCTTGGAGCAGTGTAGCCAGGGTTGAGGAAGGTTCTTCAAAATGTAATTAGTTTACAAATCACTTGTCTGTTTAAAATTGACATAGGATCCATACTGTTCAATCTTAACATGAGTTTTTCCACAACCCTGACTTTTTTGTACAATGAGTGTCCAAGATATTACCTGTATCTTTCAAGTTGTGTTCGCAAGTATCACAGCTGTAAACCATCTACCACTACCAGCATGTAGCTGTAATATTTTCATGGCAGATAATTTCAATGCCAGATGTACCTAATTCACTGCACACTGTGCACATATACACACACACACACACACACATATGTATATGCCATATATTTGTTAATATCAACTCTCAAGTGTCAAGTGTCTAAAGTTTGATTATCTTTTCAGGTGGAGCTGTCACTTGAGCAGCCATTGATAAGGGAGACGCAGTGCAACTACTTCTATGTACAAAGTTACCTTTACAAACCTAGACCATTGTGCCTATCAATGTTTTTTGAACAGCCTGTTTTCTGATCTGGTTCCTTTTCCATGCTTACAGTATACAGGCAGGCCTTTTTACATTATTCCCCATACCAACTTCTATGTACAAAGTTACCTTTACAAACCTAGACCAGTGTGCCTATCAATGTTTTTTTTTTTTAATGTTTTCTGATGTTCCGGCCTGTTCTGGTTCCGGTATATTAAATTATAGTTATGAAGGACATCATCCATGTGTAATACAATTGTACTTTATTCTTTAGATAGATAGACATCCAGTAGTTTATACATACACACACATACATGTAAAAAATAAAATCACTCACAGGTATGTAAAAGTAAAGAGCATGAGAAGTGATTATAAGGTCTGACAGGGACTGATCTTGTGATGCATTGACCATGATAAGGTGCTATGGTAACAATACAAGTTTGCATATTGTATAGATTTGTAAAGATGAACAATAATATTGATTAAGGTTTTGTATTCATAAAGATGAACAATAATGGTGGTTAAGGTTTTGTATAGATTCATAAAGATGAACAATAATGGTGGTTAAGGTTTTGTATAGCTTCATAAAGATGAACAATAATATTGGTTAAGATTTTGTATAGATTCATAAAGATGAACAATAATGGTGGTTAAGGTTTTGTAGATTCGTAAGATGAACAATAATGATGGTAAAGTATGTGTATAGACTCATAAAGATGAACAATAATGATGGTAAAGGTTTTGTATAGATTCATAATGATCCCACCATATT
Organism: Alosa pseudoharengus; assembly: GCF_046254945.1. NCBI lineage: Eukaryota > Metazoa > Chordata > Actinopteri > Clupeiformes > Clupeidae > Alosa > Alosa pseudoharengus. The sequence continues at coordinate 20,926,271 of NW_027468881.1, forward strand.
TTCTGCAGTAGGTTTCTGGGCCATAAACACAGCTTTAAATGTATCATAATCTGGGAACCCTGTATAAAATGAAATCTGTTTATCGTCACCTTGAAAATTTGAAATCAAAAACTTTTTGTTGAAGCTAAAATGAAAAGTTCTTGATCACTGATGGTCTTGCGGGCTTCCTCAAGTTGATCTTGAAGTGAGGGAGGCAGTGCAGCATATTCATGGTCTGGGTGCGGAGGGGGTGTCTTCACTGGAAGTATAAGAGAAACATATTGATAAGTCCCATTAGGTCTTTTACAAGGATATTCATGTTCAATTCATGTAACCAATTACACCATGTCGATCATCGAGATCCGTGGAAACATTACTGGAAATCATCAACAGAGAAATACTGTCTCTACACAGTTAATAAATGCATTACAAACTAGTAACTTAATTCATCTAAACAACACTCCTCTCATGGTCTGACAGAACTCCATGCAAACACAGTTGGCACGGCTCCCTGTTTCAACTTGGTCATGCCAGTCTTGCCAGTCTTTCACAAGACAGTCTGGCAGGAAATGCTCAGAGCACACTTGTGTATGTGTTTATCTGCATCAGCAAATAAAATGTAATCATATAAGCATTTATACATGTATAATTTTATTGATCAGACTCAATGTGACCTTGTACATCCTCCTAGCTAGGAAAACTGATGTGACGTGTTCCCTAGGTTAGCTTGTGCCTTGCTTGCTGCAGGAAAGAAGCTTCCTCTGAACTTGCTGGTTCGGATGCCTAGTGACCTGTAATGCCTTCCGGAGGGGAGTGGGGTGAACAGTCTGTGGTTGGGGTGAGAACAGTCTTTGATGATGCGAAAGACTGTTCTAGCATCGCTTGCCCTGGATGGCCTCGATGGAGGGGAGTGAGGAAACGGTGATGTGTTGGGCAGTTTTCACCACCCTCTGCAGTGCTTTCCGGTGTGGGCAGAGCAGTTGCCATACCAAACTGTGACACAGTTGGTGAGGATGCTCTCGATGTTGCAGCGGTAGACGTTCACCAGGATCTGAGGAGACAGATGGACCTCAGAAAGAAGAGACGCTGGTGAGCCTTTTTGATCAGGGTAGAGGTGTTGAGGGTCCAAGAGAGGTCCTCAGAGATGTGGACACCCAGAAACTTGAAGCTGGTGACATGCTCACCTCAGTCCTGTTGATGAGAATGGGTGTGTGTGTGCTAGCTTTAGACTTGACAATGAGCTCTTTGGTCTTCTTGGTGTTGAGAGCCAGGTTGTTATCAGTGCACCACAATGGTAGGTGCTGGACCTCCTCCCTGTAGGCCATCTCATCGTTATTGCTGATGAGCCCAATCACCGTAGTGCAGGGGTGGGCAAACTGCGGGCCGGATCCGGCCCGCCGAGCATTTCATTTAGTATCAGGCTGCTCGCTATTTTTTTCCTGCGATAGAGACGACGTTGGTTAGCTTTACTGCAAACTGCTTTTCACTCTCCTTAGAGAACGTTTACAATGTCAATGTCAAAACATCATGTTAAATAGAGATAACATCATGTTAAACTAAGTTAACTCTTAGTTCTCTCCTTTGCAGCAGATCTAACGTGAACATTATGCAATCCATTTAATTGGGAACGCGTCTGGACTCACGAGAGGGAGAGCGCCGCAGGTTCCAGCTGGCTTGTGATTGTTGATAATTGATATCCCCTTCTTATAAGAAAGTTTTAAAAGGAAATCATGAAGGCAACAGTAGTTCCCACCACTGACCATTTAAAAACTGTGAGAGGGCCCAGCCGTAGGTACAGCACTAGCCATAGCGGAGCAGGCAGAAGAAAATTGAGAAATAAACGTGAATTAAAGCGACTGTCTTAAAGCGACAGTGAACAATTTTTACATTTGTTAAACAGCAAAAAATTAGCAGTATTTTTAAGCAATTCATATTTTAAAGCACTTTTCATACTAAATTATAGGCTATAAAAAATGTATTTTTTTATGCGTGTGTCGTGGGGGGGGTTGCTGTGCGGCCCGCCGGCCAATTTTCAAAACCCAGTGTGGCCCTTGAGCCAAAAAGTTTGCCCACCCCTGCCGTAGTGTCATCTTTAAACTTGACAATGGTGTTAGAGCCATGTACAGGTGTGCAGTCGTAGGTGAAGAGGGAGTAGAGGAGAGGGCTCAGCACACATCCCTGTGGTACACTGGTGTTCGATGGCTGAGGAGGTGCGATTATCTAACCTAACAGACTGAGGTCTGTTGGTTAGGAAGTCCAGAATCCATAAGTTTGGTTTTTCTTTTATCACATACACATTTATTGGTAGATGTTTTTTCTTTACCTTGACATGTTTCGACGTATACTTCCGTCTTCATCAGAAAGTCACACGGTGGAGTAGTGTGACGCATTTTTTTTCAGCTGATGTTGTTACGGAGGTGTGATCCACCTGTCAGTTTTTTGACGGTGGACCACACCTCCTGCATGCCAGAGTCATTAAGCAGGAGAACAACCGATACCACCGCTAGATAAAGGAGGCGATTGAAATAAGAAAGCAGAGCCCAAAGAAGATGAACAGAGATGAGGGAGCATATATGCTCTCCCATACCTGGAGTGCCGTCCTGGGGGGCGGCTGACTGACAGCAGGAGGTGTGGTCCACCTGTCAAAAAACTGACAGGTGGATCACACCTCCGTAACAACAGTATGTGTATGTGATAAAAGAAAAAACAAACTTATTTATCTCAAGTGTAGACACAATGAATGCAATACAAGTAGTCCAGAATCCAGTTACAGAGGGAGGTATTGATGCCCAGTTCACTGAGTTTGGTAATCAGTTTGGAGGGGATGATGGTGATGAATGCTGAGCTGAAGTCAATGAACAGCATTCTTACATAGGTGTTGCTATTGTCAAGGTGGGACAGGGCAGAGTGAAGTGCCATAGAGATGGCATCCTCTGTGCTCCTGTTCTGACGATGAATTCAATGAATAGATTAAAGATCCTTTGTACTCGTTTCAGCTACAATTTAAAAAACATTTGTACTGCAGACTTATGTATGTCATCATTTAACATTAATTTCAACTCGCAATTGAAAGTAAGGAGGGTAGAATAGTAATGATCAATAAGGTCTGCATTCAGGTATTGCCATAACATGTTGCTCTGAAAACTCAAATTAGCTTTTTTTTGCACATAAATCTTGAATTTAATCAACCAAAATGAAGAGCAAAATCACATAATGAGTCAAAATATGTATGCCAACATCAAACACCACATATGCATCAGTAATAATAAGATTTTGATTATTTTCTAGGCTCTTATGAGTGTTTTAGCAAAAAAAGCCAATAGGCGGAATTTCCTTTTTTTTCAAATCAGAGGTCAACTTTGAAGGCCTGTACAGCCACAAAGCTACAAGATCCAACTTGCTATCATACCATTTTATACTCCAGAGATATGTAGCTTTCAGAAAAATATAGTGAGAATTTGCCCCCCCAAGTGGTAGTGACGACCCCCTGTGGCTCATGGACTAAGGGAGAAGTTTTATAATGCCCTGGGCAGCCACATTCCACTGCAACTATGCGCAGCACTTGCAACTGACTCATCAATAAAAACTGTGCGCGCACACACCAGTCCCTAGAAGCGCACTTGACTTTACATCATAAACCTATTTCAGTAGGTTATATAGCCAGAGAATGTCCGTAGACGGGGTCTGACATAGCCAAGTAGCTAAATTCCTTTTCTGACTTCTTTCTCTTTATCGCCATGGCATTTAGAATAAAGAATAACGTTCGTGAACCGTTCTGGTTTTGTTGCCAGCATAAAAACAAGCTTACCATCGGCCTATTCGCAAATTTTAAACACAAGGGATGAATTGAATGATGACGAAGTATGACATATAGGCATAGTTCATATTGGGAAAAAAGTTATACAATTTGGAACTCTAGCTTTTCCCCACCGCAGTCTTTTAATGCCATCTGATCATAACGTGCACAGTCTGCACCATAGGCTACTTAAGCCCAAATCACACCCAAGATTCGCAACGAGATGAGCAGCAACTTGATGCAACATTCTAAAACCTTGCAACTGTGACCAGACATGTGAATGCTTTGCGACGGCTTGTAACGACGTGCAACATCTAATTCACACTGCTGTAACCTCCTTTCTGTAACGGTTTCGTGTCATTGCGAATCTTTAAACAGACGATCTGACGGGTTTTAAAAGATTAAATACAACCCGAAACTAAAAAACAGACCAGGCCTCTACTGGAGACCGGCCTTTAACCCAAACCTGTAGCCACGCCAGGCGTTTAAAAGAGACAGGCGTCTCTTAGGGACTCGGCGATTATTTGAAGTTTTACGGTAAATAAATATATATAAATATATATATATAAAATAAATAATAGTAAAACTGATACCTTCTGCTTTCCCCAAATACAATGTAGCCTTTCATCAGTCCAGTTGCAATGGATGAACTGTGATGAACTGCCCTGCTTGTGATTGTTTAGAGATTTTAAAGGTTTTATAACGATGCTACACATTTTTTGGCTAGTGCTACAAATCTATTCACCTTCGCAGTGCCAGTATGCTACTTGCTGTGCGGCCCACACATACACACACAGGCATGCCAAACAAGCATACACAAAAGTTTCAAGAGTGGGGGATGGAGTAGAAGATGGATACAAATTGATAAGTGTGATATATGTTTGCGGAACGGATATACAGGACTGAGCCGCGGTCATATTTTGTACCGCTATGCGGTACATCTAGTTCCTCTCATTCTAGCAGGCGCCACCTAGTGGACATAAAAAACCCCTATAGTCTGTAATAGTGATACTACACTGACGTAAACCTTTAGATAGATAGATAGATAGATAGATAGATACTTTATTGATCCCCAGGGGAAATTCAACCTTTTGCACAGCTAACTGCTGATTTTAGTGAGTAACTAGTTGCTTGTGTACCACTGATATTTAAAAAATTTGCAATAAAAGATTGTATTTTTTTAATCTTGTCTCCAGTTGTTTTGTGGCTCAAGGGTTCATTGTTACCTGCACCTTTACGGTTACATATTTCCAAAACATAATGCATAGAACAAATAACTGGGGTGTTAGTCTTTTTTTCTCCCAAAATCTTTCAAAGCATATTTAATGTAATTAGAAAAGTTAATGGGATTTATGTAAGATTATGCATGGCTTTATCAATACAAAAGGAGCAGAAACAATCATAATTTCAGGTTCACACAAAGCCAGTTCTTCAGCTCCCTCACCGAAACCAAGACTTGGTTTGTATAAAATTGTGTGATTCATTATTTACATTTTAATATATGCAACTTGCTAAAAGACCATTCACTTAGCTGATTGCCTAGTTGCAGTGATTACACACACAAACACATAAGCCATAAATAAATAACCGTGTAAATTTAAATATTAAAGCTGTTTTGACATGCAGTTTTTCACGCTTTTAAGACCATACACCTTGAGGCTTTCTATGTTGTCGGTTGAATACTTTTAATTACACATACATACAGTAGATACACAATGACCAGTGGTGACCCACTGCTTCCCATTCCCGTGCACGTCTCCCCCTCCCCACTCCCCTCTTCCCGCTCTGAAGCCCTGGAGTGGCTAATTCAAGTGTCGAGCAAATCAAGAGGAACCTGGTTGAGCTCAATCAGGTGTGGTGAGGCAGTGCTCAGGATTATAAGTGCTCAGGCGAAGCAAGAGCTGTAGAGAGACAGACTGCCCCAGTGGAGTTACAGTGGAGGAAGCAGTGCTGAAAGCTGGAAACACGCGTCTCTATTGAGGATTTGAACAGTCAGAGAAGAGGCCTTTCCATCAACTCCCATAGTGTCCTCTCATGAAATGTTATGTTAATGTTGAGCATACCACTGAGTGTTCTCATGTGCAGTATGAACACAGTAATTACATTTGTATATGCACATATACACACACGCATGGCGTTTTGTTCTTACAGTGTGGTGAATATATACATTAGAATGCTCCATTACATGTATTCCAGTAAACAGCTGAATCTCCCTCCTTCCTTCCCATACACTATGCCACCCTCCCTTCATCTATCCTCTGCGTTTCATGTGACCCAGATCACAATCAGACCAATCCTGCCTTTAGCAAGTGCAAAAGTCAGGTCCTGTGAGCCCCTGTGATACACAAACCATCGCCCCATTTGTGGCCCGAGCCTGGTGGTGGGCTCGCAGGGAGGTAGGCAGGCGCCACCGACGCATCCACTGATACCAACCACAACAAGACAGCAGTGAGTCAAGAGGCTAAGCCTATAAACTTCAGTCCCTTTTGGGACGCCAAAGCTCACTGAATTAGTCCCGGCTGTATAAGGCTGCATTAACAGCTGTGGGGATTATTTTGCTGTAAAAGCAGCCTGTAAAAAGAAAAGCAATAAATGCAGTGCCTGTACTCTACTTTGTAGGGTTATGCTGTTAACAAGGTCGCATGCTGTGAAGGAGATTAACCAGAAACTCCTCAACGGTATAGACCCTTTCAACAATAAAAACAAAAACAATGCTTGACCGTTCTATTTGGTTCCCAATCTACTTCCTCTGCATTAAGATAACATGGAATGTTAAAACGGAAGCCTTGTGGGGCCAACTATGATGCTGATAATGGAAGTCTCTTGAAAGGGTCTATAGTAAATGGTTACCCACCATTAGCAAGAGAATTACACACAGGTACACTACCAGATACTTTCTTCCTAAGCAGTTTGCTTCCTAGACCATTAATGGTGGTAAGCATGCATGTGCTGCCATGGTAACATGTAAGCACAGTCTGGAGGATAAGCATGCATTTTTAAATATTTGCTCTCTACTTATCCAGGCAAGAGATCTTGTGACCGTAATTGAGTTATGTTATGTCAATATGTAGTGTTGACTTTATTACAAAGCAACAAAAATATATGATTTGTTTAAGTCCCTTGTGCTAAATCAATTTTTCGGTGAGTGGCTGGCTGAGATGTTCATGGTGAGTGTATCAGAGGGAAAAAGATAAAACTTAAAAAATAAACAATGGAAGTCTTACACACATTTCACTGAAGACTGATGTTTAACACCAGTTAAACACATAATGACTCTGTCAATCTCTTATGCATGCTTAATGAGAGATGTCTGTCATAAATGGTAGATTGAGGAATGTAAGAACCACATATTGCAAGCATTTGTGAAACATGACTGACAAACTCTAAAAGCAAAACAAATACAAAAATGAATAGAACAGCTAAAATAAGCATTCTAAACATTGGTGTGCTCTGGTAACCCTTTCTGTTTTACTGCAGGACCAGTTCTCTCCTGTGAAGCACCGGATTGTCACCAGAAGTGCAGTGAAACTACAATTTTCTACAACTGTACTTGGTGGAACCCAATGGTTTTGAATAGACTGTGACTGTGACAGACTTAGGAAATCAGATGTGGGTGGAGGAGGAAGCACGTCTGAATTAGGCTTTCATGTCACTCTGCTTTCCCATTACCTTTGGCACAATGGATCATAGCTATCATAGCTCTGGGTGAGAGAGTTTACATTGGTAAGTGCAGTGCTGTTGGTCCTTTTGAAGTCTGTCATCAAAGACTTGATCCCGCTACAGAGGCCTGATATTCTGAGATGAGAAGGCGTGCGAGGTGCTGACTGAAGACCAGGCATAAACACAACCTACAGCAATTTGGTGTTACACTCTGGCACAAATGCCAGAGAGGCCTTGCAGTAGTTTGGTTGTGAAAATAGATTGCAATTGCCTTTGTGTTGTCTGCCTCGCTGACATTGACGAGCGGCCGCTACATTCATTGTCTCGAGTTGTGAATACATTTTTGGGTGGGCCGCAGTCTTAAGTTTGGGAACCTCTGTCCAAGAGGATTTATAGTTGAAATGCAGATACTTTAGCGTAATGTACAAAAAGTCGCCTTTACGTAAAACTTGTCTTTTGTCCCCAAGTTGCCATTTGCCCAATTTTGTTTTCTGTGCCTTCTGAAATGCCTTAGTAAAGTAAATCGATAGTTGTCAGGAATTTCCTTATTTGAAAATAGTCATTTCTGTCTTTGGTCAAATCAGTTTTTTTAAAACTCCATGTACATCTGGTGGTCATTGTATTTTGCTTCCTTAAATAGCAAATTATTTCGGAAAAATCTACTACTACTTTTAGTTTCAATATTGCTTACTATCTTTACTGTGTATTTCAACTTCTCTCTGTAGATGACTTTCATATTTGAATGGAAATATACATGAAGGCCATGAAAGACAGAAGAGCTTCAGAGCTTTGAGCAACAGTGTGTACATGATGTATCTAAAATGTCATTTTATGACAAAAGTGTTTATAATGTGAGGTGAATGTTTGCTTTAGAGTAGGGCTGTCAAAATAACTGATTAATTTCGATTAATTAATTTGAGAAAAAATAACTGATTAAAAAAATTAGTGCAGATTAATCGATTCCGTATGACCTTTGACCCCGAGCCATTCTAGTCAGTAAAAATTAGACTGTAAAATGAAGGAGAGAGAAGAAAACGTGCTGCCTGGATCATTGATTGGAACATTTACTTTTAAAAAACGGCCTGATGGTGTTGATAAAAAATAAAGTGTTGAAAATAAAGTCCTCTGCAATGAAATGCCTTGTATGTGAAAAAAAAACTTCTTCCCGAAGCACTTTTGAATTTATTTCCTCAGCATATTAGGTCATATCATAGATTATTATGGCAATTATTTGAACAGTGAAAATAATAATAAAAGAGTTTTTGAACTTTAATGTCACTAATGCTGATTATTCAATGATTTATTTGAATTTAAATATTTAAAATACTTTCACAGCAAAAATTATATATGCGAATAATTTAGATTAATTAATCACAGAGTATGTAATTAATTAGATTAATTTTTTTAATCGATTGACAGACCTACTTTAGAGAGATGTTTATGACATTTTGAATGTTGCGTGTCATTTTGCTGGAGATTTGAGGCATTTTGCATTTTGTGTGAGCAATTGTGGGTTTCGTGTGTAGAGTTTTGAAAAATAGACATAGAGTTTTGAAAATGTGTGTAAACAGTTGTAAAAACTGTAACATAACAAAAAGGCGATAATGTGGATTTAGGCAAAGACTGGTTACACTGAGAAGATCTGGTGGAAAAGCAGGTAGAGGAGGCATTGTCTTGACACAACAGCCATGACACAACAGCTATCAATATACATTAACACTTTACTTGACAGTATCTACATAAGAGTGACATGACACCTAAACCCTAACCCTATAACTCTAACCTTTTTGGTGAGGATCCGCCACGTCCTAGGAAATTGTATTTGTTACCAAGGATTCATAAGTCTCCAGAGACCTGGACTGTCCCACATCAGCCGGTTTTTGCCGGGGCTTCAGCCCCAAATGTTTTGAGTGTAGCCCCAAATGTATTTTGCAAAGTTGACTAACAAATATGAAACTACCGGTATTATTCGGATCGTGCATTGAAACTGTGAAATGAGATGGACCTGTATAATATACATATATACAAATATAAAAGCAGGACACAGGACTCCTCTCACTCTCCTTCATGCAGCAGATCTAACTTAAACGTTACCTTACCATAAAACATAATTTGGAACGTAGGCTACTTAGAGCACGCGCACGCACAAGAGAGAGGAAGAAAGAGACAGAGAGACAGTCAGTCAGTTCCAGGGTTGGACATGTCATTATTTGCATTTTCTATTTAGTATAAGAAAGTTATAAGGAAATCATAAATGCAAGGAGGTGGTGGAGTTATGCTGTCGTCATTTAGGCTACAAGTTCAGGCTTGTTATCAGCCTGCCCTGCACTCACCTACAGTTTGGAGCTGGCCAAACAGTGCTGGCCTATCTAGGCACCTTGCCTTTGTAGAATCGAGTTAGTGAGTCTTCAATGATTCCTTAAGCTAAGCATAACATGAACCATATGATGCATCTTGCTATTTAAAACGCCACTTTGTTAGGTGGCTATCAGCTATATAGTTTTTTATAGCAAACAGAAATGTCAAAATAGCAACATGTCATTACATCCTTTAATTGTCAAAATATTAGTGCCCATAATATACAATCAAGGTGGCACAAATGAGGCTAAAGTCGGTGGATTCATATGGGGAAGAAGTTTGCCCCGGCCTAATATTTATATGGCGGACTGGGAGAGAAAGGTTTTCCCCAAATGCTGTAAATTACCCAGCTTCTATATAGGGTATCTGGATGATATTTTTGGGATTCGGAACCATTCTGAGACCATGATTTCATTGCGATCCTAAATGATCACCATGCCTCAATCTCGGTTAAATATAACTTACAACAAGATACAATTGAATTCTTATATACTGAAGTCTATATTGTTAGGAAAGATAATGGGGAGGGTTCTCTGGGAATGAGGGACTACTTTAAGCCCACCGATACCCACGCGTTGTTGCATAAGACTATTACCACCCAAAGCACACCTATAGGGGAATTGTGAAATCACAATTAATAAGGTATCATAGGATTTGCACAGCAGCGGAGGATGTTGATTCGGCTACTAGGACCTATTAGACATCGGGGTACAGTAGAACCTTCCTCCGAAATATTAAGGTAGAGGTTCAACAACTCTTTCAACAATGGTTGAAACCTAGGGAAAAGGACCATAATAACCATCTGGTCTCCTTTGTCTCTACCTTTTCTCCGGCTTCCCTAGCATTAAATTCTAAGATTAAAGCCAATTTCCAGAGAGTACAGAATCGCTTGGAACCACTTGCTCCATTCATAATCATAGCAGCGTTTAGACAAAATAAAAATGTGAAAAATTTGATAGTACTGTACATTCCTCCTTGGGCGGCAGACCTAAAAAAGATAAATACAGCGGTTTTTTTTATGTTACTCACCTGGGCGCACCAGTCTCACGTGTTCTTGGGCTACAGTCGACCAACCTGGTCTATTGTATTGAGTGTAATGTCTGCAGCAGACTGTACATTGGTCAGACCAAAAACACCTTGTTGCAGTGATTGAAACAACATCTACGCACGATCGATGGGGCCGGGAAGGCCACTTACCTGTATGAACATATTAGACATCATGGGAGCATAAACATGTCTATTATGGGGTTAGAAACAGGATCCTGGTGGTTTGATAGACAGAGACTGATAAAGGAGAGACAGTGGATTAGGACATTGGGTATGGTTTACCCCCACGGTCTTAACCAAATTAGTTAGAACTTGTCAAGGAGTGGATCCTAAATTTAGACAATGAAGTAGTCCTGGAGAGGGAAGTACACCATTTTTTTTATTATAATGTATCATGTCTTACAGTTTTTTTCAACTGCTTACACACTAAATCTTTGCTTGTCACACAATTTTCTAAACATGTCTTCCAAACATCATAACCCCACACCAAATCTGCAAAACCATACACTAATTCTCAGTGTTTGACTCAGTTTTCAATTGACTAAAACACATTTTGCAAAACACCACACACAATTTTCTACTTAACACACAAAAATTGAACAGGAAGTAACTTGATTTCATTTTTCAAACACAACCCATCAAAATGCCACACTTAATCACCAGTGCTTCACTCTCTCTCTTCACATGTTTAAACACTCATTACTTTTACGGAATACCATCCAGTCATTGCCATTGCTAGTATAGGCCTATAAATAGATACTCTATATGTAGGTATGGACCCTTTCAATCTGGCCCTAGAGGATTTCAGAACCAATGCAGATACTTTGAAAGGAATGTTCTACAAAATGTCGACTTTACTTTATGTACAGTAAAACAGATCTTTTTTACTCTATTTTTTGTCTCCCCAAGTTACCATTAGCTCAATACATTTTTCTATAGACCAATGAATACATACACAACCCCCACCACACACACACACACATACAGACAAACAAACACACACTTTTCTTTGGAAAATGCAAAGTAATTTGATAGTAGTCATTTCCATAGGCAAAATCAGCTTTTTCAGAACTCCATGTACATCTGGTGGTCATTGTATAGTATTTTGCTTTGCTTTGTTCTTGTTGGCTGTAAAATACTGTATTCGCAACAGCAAATTATTTGGGAAAAATCACTATTTTTTGGTTTCAATATTGCTTGCATTTTTACTGTGTATTTCAACTTCTCTCTGTAGATACTGTAACTTTCACTCTTGTATGGAAATACATAAAGCCTATGAAAGACAGAAGAGCGTTAGGTTTTGAGCAACAGTGTGTACATGATGTATCCAAAATGTCATATTATGACAAAAGTGTTTGTAATGTGAGGCGAATGTTTGATTTAAAGATGTGTTTATGACATTTTGAATGTTGTGTGTCATTTTGGAGATTTGAGGCATTTTGCGTGAGCAATTGTTGGTTTTGTGTGTGGAGTTTTGAAAACGTGTGTAAACAGTTGTAAAAACTGTAACTTGAGGGGTCTCCCACAAGAATTTAGGTCCCCCGAGGGTATATACCACTTGGTTTTCTGTATTGTTACTTTTTACTTGTTGATGGTGTGCTCCCAAATGAATTAATACGGGATTTAAACTCCCCCCATATTAGATATAGAAAATTGTCTACTCACCTTCTCCAATTCTGGTCAGATCATCTCCATCGTGAACCCGAGGGGACACCTGGTGGCTTTCTGACCATAGGAAACCCTCAAAACAGAAAAACAAGATTAAATTTAATAAACATTAAAGGTGACATGTAATACTTGGAAACCTGAAAACCTGAAAAAAAGAAGAGAAACATTTGCCCAGCCAGCAAAATGTACTATTAGTGGTGAATGGTCGAGAAAGATGTGCGAGCCCGTGCTTTCCGGCTTTCTAAAGGGAGCCCCGGATGTTAAACTCGAATGTTTAATTATGCAAATTAGCCAGTATCTCATTAAATATGCACAATTTTGCATATATTTTCGGTAGATAGATCTGAACATATGATAAGCCAGGTACAAAATTATTTTTTCATTTTGTTTGCATACAAGATGAAAATAAAATTACAGAGGGACTTCAGGATATCTGCTTTCATTACCTAGGAAATCATACTGTCCATAGCCTTAAAAAACCGATCCCTCTGTAAAAAGTGTATAACTGGAAAGTTTGGTGTACATAGGTGCTACATAGGCTGAGATGTTTCTACTGGAAAATTAGAAAAACTCTGAGAAAACAGCCTTGGAACACAGCCAAGAGATTCCGTTCTCAGCCTAGACTCACCTTTGAACTTTCGCGATTGGTTGCAGATACAAAGGAAGTGTCCACATTTGGATTGCACAACGTCATGCAGGAAAAACAGAGCTTTCCAACGGTACTCCACATGATATGTTTTGTATCACAGTCGCTGTAGAGCATAGATATACTGACTATGTTGCCTTGACTACTGCTGTTCATTGGAAAGAATGCGTCAATCGAGACGCCATCTTGCCGCGGTGATCCACTCCTCTAATAATGCATTAGCGTCAATCTAGGTAAAGATCTAACGAAAATAAAATCACCATAAATCGTCAAAATCTCCAAGATGCCCAAACGTCGCTATAGGTAACACTGACAATACGGGAGAATTAGTTTAAATAGAGCTTCAGATCCCCACTCCAAGATGGCGGCGGTGTTGACGCATGCTGAGAGGTTATGCTGGTTGAGAAGCAGAAGGCGACATCTAGTCAGTAAATATATCTATGGCGGTAGAGCATGAAACGTTAGAAGGCTAACTTTTGCTGAATTTAGGAGAAATATACACGGGTTTCCCGTTTACCAACAAAACTAGATGTGCGCGCAGACGTGGGGCAGAAGACGCTTGGTGGCCGTCCACAACGTTATAAACTTAACCTAATAGTCAGCTACTGTAAGCTACAATTGCAATTTTTTTGTATACCCCTGTTGTCTCAACACGGCCATTTCAAGGAATTTGGGGGCTAGGCCCAAGCAAAATGGACATGGAGCCCCCCCCCCCCCCCCCCCCACCGCACGCAAAGCCTACAGGAACCACAGCATAGCCATACAGTTTAAGTTCACCCACACTTTATATAAATTAAAAATGTTGACAGTGCAAATACTGCTGTTGCATATACTGTGCATTAGTTTTGAACATTTTGAACATTTGCAAAAACACCACCGTACCATAAAATCCAATGTCAGCTTCTGATGGTGTACCTGGGAAAATAATTGAAAAAAAATCTGAAATTACCTGTGAAGTACGTTTGACCATTTCACTGTTAGCATATTGGAAAAGGTCATTAACAGCTCAGCTCAGTGAGAGAAATTCACTCTACCTTGATCAGTGGAGGCATCCTTAGGAAGAGCCTGAGGGCTGAGAAATTTAAGCAAAGCACCTTGAGGAAGAAATAAAAGATATGTTAGCATTTCCATATTTTGATATTTAGAAGGGATGCAGCTGCTTTCACAACTACCAATGCTTACTGTAAAAACATCCCAAGTTAATGTTATATTGACCTAGGCCTACTTGTAGCTTAACATAGCATTTAAGCATTCTGCTGTTTGAGAATTAGACAGACGCACCTGGTGCTTTAAAGACAGTAAACAGCTGGCGTGCATGAATACTGCTAGACATGAATGTTCCAGTCTGCTTTGATGCACGGAATTTATCGTGTGGTTTTCCTAACCCCCATTTGGTAAATAGATTATCACGGTCGAATAGTTAGTATAGCAGAGAAGCTATGCCACTTTCATCAAAACCTATTACAAAGCTATAGCAATGTTATGTCATTAAATACGATAAACAGTGGTTCTGGAACAGATCTGCGTCTTCCTTATCCCGTTAATAAACATATTACAGTATGTAACCATATTCCGTCCGTTCGGAAAAAAAAGTTGCGCTAACTGTTCTAGTTTGTTAGAAAGCAGCATGGGCCGTCAGGCAGGTAGTTAACATAAAAATGTTTTGCTAGGCTAGCCTTCCTGCTGCGACATTACACCATTTGTACAAGACAAGTAGAGCTATTTATCCAGTGTAATTTATCACTTACCACTATCTTGTTTTTTTCTTGTCATCCTCTTCCTTTCTCTTCTTTCTTTTCTGGCTTAAGGACGTATAACTCCGCTTCATTATGACTACCGAGGTTTTATATTTTCGCGGCAGCAGAGATCACGAACCTGGCTGGCTGGCTGCTGTCAGCGACAACTGAGAGGGGCCCCCTTGAGGGGGATCCCGGTATTGCCGGTAACAGTGTCGTTGCACTTTACTGCATTGACTATCAAAGGGGCGCTCACAGTTTGTCGTTGCATTTTATTCTTAACCAGTCGTTGTCTTGGGGCCCCTGGCCAGCTGGGGGCCCCAAGCAATTGCTTGGTTTGCTTGCCTTCTAGCGACGGGCCTGTGTCTCAATGATAATAACATCTCATTTCAGACTACATTTCGGAGTTTGCCGTTCATTTGCATTATTAATATAACTTAAGAGACTGACTCCCCTACTCATTGGCTCATTCTTGCTATTTATGTTAATTTGAGTATTGACTTGGTTTTTGATAGGCTAGTATTATAATCTTCACCAGGCGCGCCTGCAGGAATGAATGCTATGGTACGCACACCCATCTAACCCCTTTGCCCTATTGCTTGACAGTTAGTCTGGATATTGTTTGGGCCTTACTATCACTGCAATACGGTGAATAAAGATCAACGGTCTTCGGGAATTTTGTGTCTACATTGTCTCCTTCGGACGCCTTGCTCCAGAGTGTTAACGGCTAATAGTTGATAGCTAAGTGCTAGTAGCTAAGTGCTAATTAGGTAATTGGATTCGTAAGTGGACATTTTCCACCACACTTGTTTATAATGTTTATGACACGTTCATGACAGTGTCATGTCACTCTTATGTAGATACTGTTAAGTAAAGGGTAACCGAATATACTTATCGTGTCTATGCATAGGGTGACCAGATTTGAGTTTGTGAAAAACTTCAGCGGTGTGTCAACAGACATGGTGACTATGTATGATAATGAGCTTTATTGGCCACCCGCTAACAGAAAAACATTGCCTCAAAAGACTATTTTGAACACTTGAAAGTTTTAAATGTGCAAAAACAATAATTACAATAAAAGCAGGGCTGTTGAGCTCTATACACGCAAGATACATTTGGATGGCGACCCATCTTTAATGTTGCATATCTCTAAATTTGATCCAAGATGTTTCTGAAAATACACACTGAATCTTTTACAGTAGCCTAGCTCTATAATTTTGACAATCTGTTTTAGAGTTTAATAATCCTGACCTGTGAAAACAGTTGTGTTGATGGGGACTGATGTGGATGTTTCTGATGTGGATTTTCTTATACCTATTCAATCATGTCTGGTCTATTATTAGGCCTACCTCTTTATTATTACCTTATTATTATTAGATATTTCTTTTGTAAAGAAAAAGGCCTACATCTATCCCTCATGTTATGCCAACATATTTAATTTACCTGAATATAGGCTACAATAGATAGAGGATTATTGACATCTGCTGTTGTCAGTGTGCAGGCTATCCTTTAAAGGCAGTTTAAAGGGATAACCAAAGTGCAGTTTCCTACCCGAAACTAGAAAGTTGCTAGGTCGGCAATCGTCTAGAGAAGGCCGCTCAGACAATGGCAGAAGTGCCATTCGTCATGTTATATTTTTTACAGTCTAGTTGTGAGGTTATGTGCCATCAAAATGATTTTGGAGACGTAATGTTAAGGTCGAAAAACTCTGTCACTTTAGCTGATGAGCTCTCACCCCTCGCTGCTGTTCGATGCTTTGCTGAACATTGTGTAGCCTACCTGAAGGTCGTTGACATCTTTATTTGCGACTGACAAGTAGGCTAGGCCTAAGTGCCTGCTTTGCAGGTCAGCATTCAGCTTCATGTTGATCTCGACCGAGACAAAAACATGGAAATGTTTAATTTGTCAGTGAACTTACACTAAACAAGGACGTTTGCGCTATTGAGGTGACTGACTGACCAATTAAATGTTTACAGAGATTACTATCGACCAGTGACGGTAGCTAAGGTCAGGCTCTACACACTTTCCACAAAGCGAACTGTAGGGGGAGGGCGTGACTATATGTGAATGAAAGACATAGATAGGCTAGCCTATATATGAATGAAAGAGAGAGCAATGCAAATTCGCTGTAAATACGTTTGAGGCTAGAATAAGAAAATCCCGGACAACTTTGAAATTCCGCCCGGACACATTTTTAGGTTTCAAAAAGAGGACATGTCCGGGCAAAAGAGGACGTCTGGTCACCCTATCTATGCATCATGAGAAGAGAAGTAGGCCAAATACCCTTGGGTACCCTGGTGAACACATTTTAATGTAGACATCTCACCCTGCCTAAACACTTTGATAGATTAATTGCAGAGCCAAGTCTAAAACCAGCAGAGAGTGGCACCAGTGATGTCAAGAATGACAATGATCTTATACTCTGTTGAAGAGTGAAAACTGGGCGAGCAGAGAGTGAACATTGACAGCCTGGTGGCTGGTCATGATGAATAGTGTTAATCTAAGGAATGAAATTAAAGGACAATTCCGGCGCAAAATGAACCTGGGGGTTAATAACACATTTGTACGAGTTCGACCGTTCGCTGGGATTTATTTTCATGCTAGTCGAATGTGACCAGTTTTATTGCAAACCGCTAATTAGTGTTTAACGCTAGCCTTCGGGGCACACGTACAGTAGAAAGAAATCGCTATTTCTATACCACTAACAAGGCTCGAAATAGCACCACACTTACACAGTAGCATAATGAGGGTCTCTACGTGTAAACCGAAGCATTGAGAACTTTGTAAGTGTACAGGCAGTTTATTAAAAAGAAACACATTACCGTTCACGTCTGGTTCACATACAGGCAGGCGCCTTGGGAAAACGAAACTCTGGGATGTGAAGTGAATCTCATGTGAAACGTTGTTGCTGAAAGAAAGGACTGTGCAAAAGAGAAGCACTGAACGCAACAGGAGACATAAGAGATGGCAGGCTATTTGAACGAATTTGAAGACATCGAGGATGAACCCTTATTGGACGTCGGAATATAGCCTACCAACGAAGAGCTGCGGAGCTCCGTGAAAGGGCTATGAGAGAGAGAGAGCTACCTGTAGTCAATGCTGCACACAGCCTCGCACTTCTAGAAACTGTAGGCTACCTGCGGACATTGTGAAGCTATAGCCACCGAAGAGGAGTGCCTGTGTTGCATGGAGTGGGACCTGTTGCGTCTTGACCCCCAAGAGACGCAGTGTTTTGTAGAGTCTGAAGATTCCCCCTCATTGATAAACAGGGCTGTAGCAGCTAGTTGAAACTTTTTTCCATGTCCCGAAAAGAAATTGGAGGCGGCGATCCATACCAGAGAGACCAGATGGACATCCACTAAGTAAGTACACTATACAAGTTATGTTACATCGGAGCTTATTTCTGATAGGCCTATATTGAGCAAATTACATGATTTTAGTTCACATCGCCTGCCTGTATATGTGAACAACCAGACGTGAACGGTAATGTGTTTCTTTTTAATAAACTGCCTGTACACTTACAAAGTTCTCAATGCTTCGGTTTACATGTAGAGACCCTCATTATGCTACTGTTTAAGTGTGGTGCTATTTTGAGCCTTTTTAGTGGTATAGAAATAGCGATTTCTTTCTACTGTACGTGTGCCCCGAAGGCTAGCGTTAAAAGCTAATTAGCGGTTTGCAATAAAACTGGTCACATTCGACTAGCATGAAAATAAATCCCAGCGAACGGTCGAACTCGTACAAATGTGTTATTAACCCCCAGGTTCATTTTGCGCCGGAATTGTCCTTTAACTCCGCTGAATGTGAAGGAAGAATGTCTTTGTCCAGGCGGTGGGTCTCATGGTATAAAAGATGGAGTCAGTAATTAACGATTAATAGTGGTGTGACTGGATGGTTGAGATAGGTGTTGTCAAGCACAATTCCCAAATGTCTTTGATGCTGTCCTTATTCTTATAAAGTAGCTTGATCATGCTGCTTAAAGGATAACTCCAGTCTACAACCTAGGCATAGGCCTAAGGGTATACAAAAGGACTGATTGTGCATTTGTGTCAGTGTACTGTATGTAGTGTTACCTGACTTGCATTCCGGTCACTGCTAGCTTGTAAGATGAAAGTCTGTACAATCAATTAACGAACTCTCCTCCTTTTGTGTCCATTGACAGTAGATTGGGCTTTCTTTGCCAGTTGACTTGTAGAGACTTTTCCTAGCAAGAGGGTGGCAACCAGAAGAAGAATTTAAGTAATGTACTGACTGCACAAGCAATCCTATCTGTACACCTCTCTACAATATTACAGAAGTGATATTCTGAGTGTAGTGTATATACAAAAGCTCTGCTACTGTATATGCTATTTCGTTATAAATTAAAATCCCGGTCTTGCACTGATTAATGTCGTTTTTGTCCCCTACAAAAGTTTTACTCTTTATCATCAAAAAATAAACCCAGGTTTTTCTTAGAACATTATCCTTTAGGTACGATAGCTTCATCAAATGCTGGAGGCACTGATCTCATATGATTGACATCACTTAAAGGAACACGCCACCCAATGTCAGTAGTAATATATGTTCTTACCTTAACTTTCACGAGTTGAGTCATAGACCTCTCCAGAATATATCCCGCCTCCTAACTTCCGTATCCATCCAACTTCCGGGCGTGGATTGTCTATGGGAAATAACATGGCGCTTTGAAAGATCTTACCTGTCAAACTCTGTAGGTGACAAAGTAGAAAAAGCTGCTGGGCAGATTGGCCTACACACTTCTGCCATCTAGTTTCCACTGGATTTTTTGATTTTCGGTGCCGTTTAAGTAGTATAGTCTATAGTATACTACTTAAACGGCACCGACAATCAAAAAATCCAGTGGAAACTATATGGCAGAAGTGTATAGGCCAATATGCCCACCAGCTTTTTCAACTTCGCTACCTACAGATGTTTTACCGGTATGATATTTCGAAACGCCATGTTATTTCTCATAGACAATCCACGCCCGGAAGTTGGATGGATACGGAAGTTACGGAGGCGGGACTTATTCTGGAGAGGTCAATACCTCTCCCGTGTCGGTATGTGCACTCCAACGCTCTGGTGCGCGGCTGGACTGTGTTAGCATGTTGCTATGCTAGCGGGCTTTGACGGTAACTAAGCGTAGAAGTAATCAGAAACATCCACGTTTTCCCGACTTAAATACAGTTGCACTAGTAGTTGATAGAAATGCTACGGCCACGCAACATGAAACGTGGCGATTTTCCAAGCGAATAAACCGGAGAACTACAATGTGTGGCGCAATAGCACTTGGGAGTACTTCGACCTAGCGTAGTAGTATTGTTAACACCTAATTGTAGATCCTATCCACCACAGAGTTTAGAATCCATGCTGGATCGACCCTCAGCCTCTCCCTCCCCTCTGAGCGAGAGAGAGGCAAACACACTAGAGATGCGCTGATGGGCTATTATTTCAACCATAACTGCATAGCAAAACTTATCATCCATCAGCACCAAAGATTTTTGACCAATTTTCGAAACCACACCCGCCCACCATCCGCTGGTTGTTTTAATGTAGGCTATGGGTGATGCAGCGCTGCTGACGTGAGGCTATAGAAAGCCCTTGCCTGTTCTAGAAAGACTGATCTAATGCAGCAAATATATTAAAAGGCTAAAGTCGTACATTGGCTATGTTGTAGCCTATCCCCAGAATATCAGCAGCAAACTCAGTCTCTGTCTCGCAAAACAGTCTCCAAATAAAACGCACATCGGCCTGTTGCCTATTCTGCCAGCTTGTGACAATATATCGTCCAAAATGCTTGATTGCATTGCATTCTCCACATTTTTAGCTAAATTTTCATGTACCACATCAGCATTTTTGTTCAGTGAATCTTTTGTAAATTGCTTTACAATAGCGTCGGGCCCTTGTCAGCAGCCTTCGGCTTGCCTGCCACTATTCACTCCTTGTCTTCCGATGTCATTTCTGAGTCATCTACAGATGTTTACACACATTCACCTCCCTAAATAGAACCAGCTTGACGTTGACTTCAACCTGTGTTATATCCTAGATGAGACTGCCTGGGTTATTTTGTTTCGATATTAGCCTATAGGCCTATATAAAACACATAGTTGTAGCCTACCATTCAGGGAATAGGCATTTAAAAGAGAGACAGAGAGTGATATGACTCAGAAATGACATCGGGCGATGGCAGTGCGAGATGTTCAGAACGTAAGAGCTAAAACTTCTACAAACTCAATAACATCCAGCGGAAAAAGAAGGTATAGGGCCTACGAAAAATAGTCGGAAAACTTAGATAAGGCAAGCAAGCAAGTTTGGCGGTTGTTACTAAAAATGTGAACATGCACGTTGTGCGGTGGACTTTCAGAATGAATGGAGTCGGAGTTTCTTTAATATCGAGGCGTCATATTTGTCCAATGGCCTGCTATAAAATGCTGTCTGTCTGAAAAAGACGCGCTCGTGCAGTCAAAATGAATGGGAGTCTTCAGAACAGGCTTGTCAGTCACCCTGACATAACAGTGTGTAAAGTAGCCTATAATGTGAATGACTTGTTATTTTATCAAGGATTTCTTTCTTTTTGCAAAAAATAAAGTACAATAGGCATTAATTAGTAGGCCAGGAGCATGTTGAAATTATGTGGCAAATTGCGTTTTTTATTACAATGATAAAATTGTAAAAGGACGTGACCGAAGTTGAGGCAAGCCTGTGCAATATAGGCCCGACGGTAATTGTAAAGCAATTTACAAAAGATTCACTGAACAAAAATGCTGATGTGGTACATGAAAATTTAGCTAAAAATGTGGAGAATGCAATGCAATCAAGCATTTTGGACGATATATTGTCACAAGCTGGCAGAATAGGCAACAGGCCGATGTGCGTTTTATTTGGAGACTGTTTTGCGAGACAGAGACTGAGTTTGCTGCTGATATTCTGGGGATAGGCTACAACATAGCCAATGTACGACTTTAGCCTTTTAATATATTTGCTGCATTAGATCAGTCTTTCTAGAACAGGCAAGGGCTTTCTAGCCTCACGTCAGCAGCGCCGCATCACCCATAGCCTACATTAAAACAACCAGCGGGTGTGGTTTCGAAAATTGGTCAAAAAACTTTGGTGCTGATGGATGATAAGTTTTGCTATGCAGTTATGGTTGAAATAATAGCCCATCAGCGCATCTCTAGTGTGTGTGCCTCTCTCTCGCTCAGAGGGGAAGGAGAGGCTGAGGGTCGATCCAGCATGGATTCTAAACTCTGTGGTGGATAGGATCTACAATTAGGTGTTAACAATACTACTATGCTAGGTCGAAGTACTCCCAAGTGCTATTGCGCCACACATTGTAGTTCTCCGGTTTATTCGCTTGGAAAATCGCCACGTTTCATGTTGCGTGGCCGTAGCATTTCTATCAACTACTAGTGCAACTGTATTTAAGTCGGGAAAACGTGGATGTTTCTGATTACTTCTACGCTTAGTTACCGTCAAAGCCCGCTAGCATAGCAACATGCTAACACAGTCCAGCCGCGCACCAGAGCGTTGGAGTGCACGTACCGACACGCGACACGAGAGAGGTATGACTCAACTCGTGAAAGTTAAGGTAAGAACATATATTACTACTGACATTGGGTGGCGTGTTCCTTTAAGTCTTTGGCATCACTTTGAAGACACCATATTCATGTTCATGTCCAAACTTATTTAGCATTGCAATGTACGACGGCTGAAGCTAATTCAACCATCTGTTCTTTTCACCACTTCCTTTATCATTCCGATCTCAGGATGCAACCCCTCTATTTGTCAGGAGCTCTCTGAATTAGCACAATGATTCAGGCCGTGATAATGCAGACCCATTCTCTGTCACCTGTCAGAACCAGTTTGTCCCACCATAGCACACCTAAATCAACTCTCTTCCTAATTGTACGACTGAGTGACAACAGTGCCGACGGGACTTGACCAACTGCTCCTTTCTCTGTTAACATCTGCTGCTTGACTCCACAAAGTAGGGTCGAGCACACAGGAGGGCTTCAACCCTGCTGATGAGAACGTGTTGCCAGGCAATTACTGTCAGTCTGCATCGGGTGGTCAGTGGAAGGGATATAATGTTTTTGCTCTCCTTCAAACACCTATTCTCCTCAGTGCCTACCTTCCATGACCTTTGACATTGATATACTTTGCTCACTTTGCATTAACATGAGTTGTGTCCTGAAGAGTGCAAATGATGGCTAACTTTGGAGAGAGGGGACAAATAAATAAGTGAAACATAAATAATAATAAAATATGTTAAAAACAGCCATGAGAAAGTGACAAGTATTGATGGAGACTGAAATATGTACAGACATGCACACACAGACATTTTCAACCCACTCCATGTCTATCTAGAGAATCTTCCATCTCTTATTACTATTTGACAGATCTGTATTCAAGATGAAAAACAGAGGATTAATTTCTCACAGAAGGGGATAATCCTTTACTCTCATGCAAAACTATAAACGTAAGAGGATGATGCATATCCTGTACATGGCTTTGCTTATGTTAAACAGTATTGAAATGTCTGTCGTTGAAAGCTTGCTTTTTTCCTGGTGTTTTTTTGTTTATTTCATCATTATGCACTGCTGTGCCTCATGTCAGATGGGACTGCCAATGCACTGCTATAGAGGGGCTGCATCATCTTAGAGTTGCTATGCAATTGTCTGCTCTGAGCGGAGTGTGAAGAAAAATAACAATAGTAATACAACAAAGCCCATTATGTAGATTGACGGATGCTTGAATAACGGCAAAACTCCACATAAAACTACATTTGAATGTCATTCCACATTCAAATTTTTATGCACATATGTTAATTATCCATGGAATCGCATGGAAACAAAGTTACTGAAAACAGAATATGCTCCTGTGAAGAAAAGAATTCAAAGAAAAAGTAAAGGAAGTGAGGTGAGGGGGGAAAACACTATTACTTGAACCTCTAATTTTGTTGCTGTAAGACTGTCTGATAAAAATGACTTTCTTCGTTCAAACAGAAATATTCTTAGAAATATTTTTTTTTTGCTTGTCAGAGCGGAGGTGCAAATGCTCCCATCATTATAAGAGATGAATAGGGCAATCAATTGGGGGATGTAGTGGGGAGATTAGATGGAGGTGTGAATATACGCCGCTTCCGTGGGTGGTAAAAAAAACGACCTCTCCTCTCATCTTCTCTTTCTCTCTCTCTCTTTTCCACTGTGTTGGAGAGTAGGATGAGAGGTACTCAACTCTGATCCGTCTGAAAAGGGTCTGTCCTTTACCCCCTCTGTTGGAAAAAGGCCACATACACTTATCAAATGCACCCATCCCTTTCCATTTCTGTCCTTAACCCCGTAAAATAAATGATTTGAGGCTGTGAGATCTGCAAAGGGTAACATTTTTTTAAAATTATATTTTTGGGGGCTTTTTTGCCTCTATTGTATAGGACAGTGATGAGATGGACAGGAAGTGAGTGGGGGAGAGAAATATGGTGAAACCGTGCACGTGGGCCCCATTGCACAAGTATTGTGTACCTATATAGAGCACTGAAAAATGAAGGATACCTGCTGTTTACCATAGAATTATCAGACAGGCTTACTGCATTCAAAGGGGACCTGACACCGTGCTCCTAGAGAACAGATGTTAAGGTGTGCTGGGTGTCTGCGGAGACCTCCAAGGGTCTAAAAATAAGGCACAGACTGAAGCGATGGAATATTGTTCTCAGATAGGCCTTTGATTTGAGCTCTCTGCATCCCTTTAGATGTGCAAAAAAAAAAACAATCAGAGAAAGGTACATAAGTAGATGATAACACAAACTTTTGCAGTTCGTTTCTGTCAGTTCTGTATCTTAGAGTGTGCTGACAGCTTTATCATGTTTAGTCAGAGGTATCTATCTGCCCCCCTACTTACCAGGCATATCTGTTTACCTGTCTGTCTCACTGCCTTTGTACCCACACACATACTGTTAACACTATGCAGAGTTGCTGGAGTGAAACTAATTCCATGTTTCAGGCAGGTGGATGGTGGATGACTGAGGCTCTCAGGTGGCCTAGGGGAGCAGCCAGGTTCAGAATGGGTGAAAGCTCTCCAGTCCGTTCACACGGCTGGCCGCAGGTCTACCCTCCGGGGTCCCCATCTCCAGCTGTTTCCTACCCTCCGCCTGACAAGGCTGAGCTCAGAGGCCAAAGCTCTCCTTACTGACCCAAGGGCCAGCCCTAGAGGCCAGAGGCTGAGGATGGAGGGCTTTGGCTTGTGCTATACTGTACTTCTGCATGTACATCATGTTTGTGTAGTCAGGGGTTATGCTGCTGGGCTGGGAGATTTTAAATAGAAGCACACCGTCAAGGATGGCCAGTGAAAGGACTGCAAAGATGATTGGGCCATTTTGACGATTGTGTTAACAAAAGTCAATTTAAGGGTCCAGAGGTAGATGGAAAGCCATTATAGACCAGAGAAGCAATATGAACAACACATACATTTTGCATGTCCCCCCCCCCCCCCCCCCACACACACACTGTTGTGTTTTTTTGATATTGCTGCACTGTTTTGTTGACTATAATCCCTCCAAATTTTTAATTTTACATGTGCTTTCATGTCTGCTAGTTGAAATGTTTACTTGATTTCTTTTTGCTATAATTTTGCTGCAGGAGTTTGAGGCTAAATTGAACACCTTTGTTGTGTTTGTATTTATTGTAATGATATTACAGAAATCCAAAGGGCAGTTGTCAGTACGGCAAAATAGGGCACAGTGTTCTGTCACACTCTGAGAAAAGGCCAGAGAAACCAGCATGGATGCAAAAATAACATGTGAGAACATGCTGGAATCATAAATGGCAGTGGGAGGTAGATTCTGCCAATGCTGTCGAATATGATCAAACATCAGTAGGGGTTTAAGACGCTAATATATATCATCACATTGAAATGCAACACACATATCAGACACATCTAAGCAATACAGTATACACTATTATAGCTCACAAATAGGCAAACTCACACACTCACCCTGCACAGAGTTTTTATGGGGGACGGCTCTGAGACAAATAGACGCAATGTCATAAATATTGGTTTAATGGTCTCAAACACCTTTTTTTTCTTTTCGTGTAGTCTGTGCTTCTTCCCCACTTGGCAAACTGCGATTGATGACAGCGATTGATTACTAAAGCTCATCCATCCGTCAGTGCAGCTTTGCTATATCGACTGGAAGAGAAAAAGACACTGAAACTGGAGAAATTGAAAACCTCAGTCTGCTGGCTGCAGGATGTGCATCTGGTAATAACCCCATAGCTGTTTGATAGGCCTATAAAGCCGATGGTGCAGAAGGCAGAGTTTAAGATTTTAAGCGCATGTCCCGGGCTGCATTAAATAAGCCCAAGCTCATCTCCAGTTTACTGTGGCATGCGCGAGTGGTTATTTCCCCTGGCAGAAATCTGATTTGCACAGCAAGCTGTGCTCCTCCACAGACCGCCACCATTTCATCATGGCTGCCTAGCCCAAAGGCAGTGAACCGTGAGCCAAATATTAAACCTTGGAGGGCTGAGTCGGTCATAATTGATAAACAGACTGGAATGAAGGAGGGGAGGTGATGAGACAAATGGTGCCCCAACATTTATGGGTGGAATGGGTCCATGAAGTAGATGGGGTTAGTATGTTAATCTTGTTAACGTGAACACATTGGATGTTACAGGGGATGTTACAGGGGAGAGTGGGGGAAGTAAGTTGTATTTTACTTTATACCAATAGAATTATGAGACATAAAATAAAACAAATGTTTAACACTAGTTCAGGATATGGCCATCATTTGAAACATTTGCAATCTGCTAAAGTCAAATAGAAACACAAAACTGGGAGACAAAAAGTGGCCATCTGGCTCAACTCAGGGTTAGTTGAACCACCTGAGAAAGCAGTCACTGTTAATCAGATTTTAATGTATAATCTGACATAGTATAATTATTAACAATGTCAAAATCTGTCCCTGGTCCATCGAGAGCGAGGGTTTCTCTTGTCCAGAGGTCATGTTTTTTTGTGTTTTTCTGTTTTGCCATGTCCCAAGTCCAATCACTTCCTGGTTTTCTGTTGTACCCGCTGATGCGCTCTCTCTAGCACCTCCTCCTGCCCTTTGCTATTTCCAGCCAGAAGGACATGATCATACTCCAGCACTTATCTAATGAGGGCAAAGTAAATCGGCAGGAGGTCATCAACGAACATGCTAGTTTCGGCCAGAGCCCTCAACAGATGGCCTTATGGACAATGTCCTGGACTTGATAGATTTGAGACAGAAGAGTCCATATGCCAGACCAGGGAGCAAGCATTTGCATGACATTGCTTAATTATATTTCTGCCATCAGGCAGCGGTCATATTACGCACTGTTTTGTGATGTCTTAATGTCTAGGGGTATTATTAAGCTAAACCAGAAGACCCTCTGCTGCTTGTCATAAAAGACAAACCACTGAAAGAACCGCTCCCAATGTCAGGAGTGTCACAAGTGCACCTTTTACCTAATTAGTGTGCAGTGGTTGTGTGTGTGTTTGTGTATATGTGTCTCTGTGTGTCTGCATGTGTGTGTGTGTGGGCGAGTGTGTCAATATGTTTGTGTGTGCACTGCCAGTGTCCCTATGTGTGCCTGTGTATGCATTAGGGCTGTAACGATTTACGATTCGAAACCGAAATCGCGACATTCATATCCACAATACTGTGTCGCTGTGTGAAAAGGCAGAATCGCGACACACCCTTTCTAGTGTTTCACGCAGTGCTTTGCAGCTTATGCGGCAGCAAAAGCAACCCACAACTCCCTCTTTACTTCGGTAGCCTACGCTGTCCAAAAACAAATAAATAAATAAATATTAATTTCATACCTCTCCTTGCTTTCATTGTAGACTATGTGTGCAACTTTACCAAACAGTATAGAAGTAAACCCCCTCTCCTGGCCCCCTCTCTCTCGCGCTCCCTCCCTCTCCTGCTCAATGAACACGCGCGACTTAAATAAAACATTCACAATCGTGAAAGCAAGGACGCATAGACGACTAGCTAAATTAGGCCAGGGGCGCCTGCAGGAATTAATGCTATGGTACGCACACCCACCACCCCCCCCCCCCCCCCCCCCGCAAAAAAAAAATTAACTCGTGAACAATATTTGTCCGTTTTAGGTCTGTGCATTGGTCAGCAAAAAAGTAGCCTACATAGCATAACAACATCCACATGCAATAATACAACGACAATGTATACAATGACCTATTCATTTGGACAACTTGATACAGCCCTATACAGGCTAAAGTTACCTTTAGTTTTGTTCTAGCGTAACGTGACGTCTGGCTTTAGTGCAGTCTAACGTTCTTTTTTTTTTTGAACTTATTTTTTATTTATCAAGATAGTCAGCATAAATCCAATACAGTAATTAAATAAAATAAACAAAATAAATAAATAAAAGGAAGAATACATATAGAAATAAACATATCATACATATATACACATACACATTACACACATGCATACATACACGCACCTACATACACACATACATGCACATATATTTAAAAAAAAAAAGAATATATATATATATATATATATATATATATATATATATATATATATATATATATATATATATAATAAAAAAGAGGGGGGGGGTGATCGCTCTCTTCTTTCAAAATATTGTTAATAAGACAGGGGTCCATCTCTTAAGAAGTTTGTCCCCCTGGAGCCTCAGTTTATGGGTTATGTCCTCCATTCTATAGAGCTCCCACACTCGCTCTTTCCACCACTGAAGTGTAGGAACAATGGGCTTCAGCCAATTTACAGTGATACCCTTAATGGCTGCAGCAAGAAGGATCTGCAGAAGGTATATATCATCTCTTCGTTCAAAACCATCAGGGGTGACTCCCAACAAAGCAACCAACGGATCCTTGGGGATCTCTATATTAAGGATATCAACCAATGTTGTGTAGATATCATCCCAGTATTTCTTAAGCTTCCCACAGGACCAGAAGGTGTGGACAAAGTTTGAGTCAGTTTCTCCACAATTCCTCCAGCAGCAACTTGTCGCTGAGGAACTATATTTCCCTGTTATGTGTGGAGTTCTAAAGTATCTTGCTACCATTTTCCACTTGAATTCTCTCCAGCTATTGGAGGAAGTTACTCTGTGCGCTTCAGAACAGATGTTAACCCAAGATTCCAGGGAGATATCTTGCCCAAGCTCCGTCTCCCATTTTGATTTGATATACAAGGTATTGTGTGGTTCCATACTCTGGAGACAATTATAAAGACAGGAAATAATTTTCCTACTATATTCACCTAGTTGAACCTTGATGAAATACTGTTCTATTGCAGATGGTGAGCGAATATTCTTAACCTCTTCGTGTTTATTAAGGAACTGTCTGATTTGAAGGAACCTGAAGAAATCAGTGTTTGGAAGCCCAAACTCCTCTGCAATCTGGGAAAATGACTTTATGTTATTGGACTGAACTAATTGGTGGATGTAAATAAGTCCATATCTAGCCCAGTGTTTGAACCCTGCATCTAACTGTAGTGGGGTAAAATTGGGAGTGGCTTTTATTGTAGATAAAGAGGATATGGAGCTTGGTAGGCTATATTTTTTCTGTATTTCTCTCCAGATTAAGGCAGTGTTTTTTGTCCACAAATTTATTCTACCGGATTTCAATGATATGTTGGAGAAAGATATCTGTTGAAGTGTATACTCACATTGTGACATTTCTATGTCTAACCACCTGGTTGAGGTGTCGTTAATAATCCAAGCAACCATGGGCTTTAGTTGCGCAGCCCAAAAATATAATTTTAGGCATGGTAAAGCAAGTCCCCCATCAGGTTTAGGAAGCTGCAGGGTTTTAAGTCGTATCCTGGGCCTCTTACCCTGCCATATAAAGCGGGATATCAAACGGTCCAACATACAGAATACTGGTTTAGGTATGGGAATGGGAAGCATCTGAAATGGGTACAGTAACCTTGGAAGAACATTCATACGGATAGATTCTATTCGTCCCAGCAGGGACAAGGGAAGAGAAGACCAGCGGGCTAAATCCTGTGAAATTGTATTAATTATTTTGTCATAATTAGCACTGTATAATTTATCCAGCGTAGGTGTTATTACAATGCCAAGGTATTTATTACCTTCGCTTGGCCAATGAAAATCACTATTATCTTTAATTGTTTTTGAAATTCGCCTGTTGATATCCATTGCCTCAGTTTTATTGACATTTATTTTATAGCCTGAGTAGTTTCCAAATGTTTTGACATTGTCCATTAAAGCAGGTATAGAACTTGCTGGATTTGATAAGTACAGGAGCACATCGTCCGCATATAATGAGATCTTGTGTTCTTCTTCACCTGCATTAATTCCGGATATGTTTGTAGTGTCTCTAATCATTTGCGCAAATGGCTCAATACAAAGGGCAAAAAGAGCTGGCGACAGAGGGCAGCCTTGGCGTGTACCTCTTTCAAGATTAAAAGGCTGTGATAGGTGCCCATTGACTCTAATTGCAGCCCTAGGTCCCGAGTACAGGATGCGAATCCATGAAATAAACTTGTTACCAAATCCAAATCGTACCAAGGTTTGAAATAAATATTTCCACGACACACGGTCAAACGCTTTTTCTGCGTCTAAGGACAAAACCATGGCATCTGAACCATGAGAAGCTGCACAGGTCATAACGTTCAAGAGTCTGCGGACATTGTTCCCTGAATAACGCCCTGGGATAAACCCTGTTTGGTCCGGATTTACTATTTCTGGGAGATATTTATTTATTCTACGAGACAAGATAGCTGTAAGCAGGCGCAGGTCCCCATTAAGGAGGGAAATGGGCCTATATGAGCCACAATCCGAGGGATCTTTACCTTCCTTGTGTATGACTGTTATAGTGGCATCTCGCCATGATGGAGCAAGTGTTTTAGTTTTTAACATACAGTTATACGCATCTAGTAAGAGAGGGGATAATAGTTCTTTAAATGTTTTATAAAACTCATTGACATAGCCGTCAGGGCCTGGGGTCTTATTAGTTTTAAGATGTGAAATTACTTCTTGGAGCTCAGAAGGGGAAATGGGCAAGTCCAGCCATTCCTTTGCATCACCAGGTAATTGTTTGACATTGATATGGTCTAAAAATTGCTTTATCTCATTCTCACAGGTGGAGACTCCTGAGTTAGTGTAAAGAGTCTTATAAAAGTCGGCAAAGGCTTTTGAGATTTCCTCTGGTCCTGTCAAGAATTTATTTGGGTTATTAGTTTTAATTTTCATTACCACTCTGGTTGTTTCCTTAGTTGAAATGCAAGTAAACGGCTTGCCCTTGCTCCATGTTCGTAGTATCTTTGCCTGGTATATCGCAAACACCTCTCGGCCTTTTCAGAAAGCAAAATGTCTAGTAGCCTACGTGTATCCATCAGAGACTTCAATATGTCCTGAGAGTGTGTGGTTTTATGTTGTTGTTCAAGTACTTCTATTTTACTTTCTAATCTTATGCGTTCAGACTCTCTTTCTTTCTTTTTCGCACTGGAAAAAGCTATAATACGACCCCTTAAATATGCCTTCGCACAATCCCACAATATCAGTGGAGATGTTTCTGGATGAATATTAAGTTCCAGATAATTTTTCAGCTCTGTTTCTACAAATTGAACAAATGTGGGGTCATTGAGGAGGGATGTATTAAGCCTCCAGTTTTTAGAGCCTTTATTTGAGACATTACACAATTCATATCCCCACCTGCAATGAGGATCCCATCACTCTTATCTAGGACTTGACCAAATACGTTTTTAATGAATATCGGGTCGTCTTCATTGGGAGCATAAATATTACATAAAGATATGCGAATACCATCAATTGTTCCATTTAACAATATGTATCTGCCCTCTGGGTCTGTATAATGGGAAATATGTGTGAAATTTAAACCTCTCTTAATTAATATTGCTACTCCTCTCTTTCTCCCTGACATGTGAGAGGAGAAATAGACCTTATCAGCCCATGTTCTACTCAGCTTGTCATGTTCTTTATCTGATAGATGGGTTTCCTGCAAAAATGCTATCCCACAGCATGTTTTAATTGGTTAAGGATTTTCTTTTTTTTCACAGGGCTATGAAGGCCATTTACGTTATAACTAATTAACTTAACCTCCATCAAAATGGGCAAAAACCTGTGAGATACTGAATGTCAACAATGAGTCTTCGGGGAAATGGTTGGAGAGCGACTGAAGCGGGGCAGATTGGATAGGGAAGGGAGAAGAACAAACAAAAATAAACAAACCAAAAATAAAACTTTGTATTGCTGACTGTATGCACATACTGTATCTGTTCAAATCCAATGACAGAACACACAAATACCTCATAGAACGATGAGGTAGAAACAGTAATAACAACAACAATGAGTACCATTTCTTAATAGTAGCAAAAGGAAAGGAGTTTCCCGGTAGCCTAAGCACTACCGGGGCCTTCAGCTTAGATGTTGTCCGCTGAACGGGTAGTGTCCCGCGTTTACCACTATCAAGAGGGGCAAATGCCCCGTCCTTTGACCACACACCATAATAACATCCAGAATGTTTTAGTTATAAATACTATAATGTTTAAGTTATAATAGATCCCAGCACAGTTCAGATAATTGGTTGCCTATGTAATCCGGTTGAAAGCAAAAACTAACCACATTGAAATAAGAAGAAAAATAGGAAAAGAGGTAGCCATCTCTTAACACAGGCAGGAGTAGGCCAACAGTAGCCTGTAAGCCTACTGAATATCAACAAGGAGTAGGCTAATAATAGCCTGTCTATTAACTGCACTCGTCTAAATTCAAAAAGGTTGACAAAAACGTTTTTAGACCTTCTCGCATCCAAAACTGTATACAAAAAAAATGCTGGGTTATACATAAGTCCCCAAAGTCCATAGCCTATCAACAGCCAAGTATGTTAACTAACTTAATTAACTCAAAGGCGGCTACAGTTATGACTAGTCTGTTGAAATGGTCTCACCAAGCCCGCCGAGGAATCCTTCCATGACGCGAAACATTTTGCGGTTCACCTGTGCACGGGGATTTTTCATGCCACTCGCTGTCCATCCCAAACGATGAAGATCCTTCTCTAGCCGTTCCTCTTCTGACAGCTCAGCCGTGATGCCCAGGTGTTTCAAGCCTTCCGCTGCTTCCCACGCAGAATGGAAGACCAGCGTATCTTCTTGAACGAAAACTTTCAGCATAGCAGGGTAAGGGCTTTGGAATTTTATCTGCTTTGCTTTCAGCTGTTTCTTAATGCCAGAATATTCTCTTCTCTTTTTCTGCAGTGTAGGCGAGTAGTCGTGACTCGTGATTCATTGTGATTTTCTCCCCTCTGTATGTTAGGTTCTTCTCTTGCCATGCCTTTTGCAGTATGAGCTGCTTGGTCTTGAAACTATTAAACTTCAACACGAACGACCTGGGGCTTGCACTTGGGTTAGTGGGCCTCTGCAATAGGGATCTGTGAGCCCGTTCTATTCTAAAATCAAACTCTGTCGACAGCTGTAGAGTCGTACGGAGAAACTCTTCGATCCATTTCACTGTATCTCCTTCTTCAGACCCTTCTTTAATCCCGTAAATTCGCAGGTTATCCCGTCTTTGAACATTCTCCAACGCCTCACATCTAGCCTCCAGCTGTCTGTCCCGATGTAGAAGAAACGAAAGCAGTTGTGTGTGTCGGTTGTGGCCATCTTCCAATGTGCTTATCCTATCCTCTGCCTCAGAAATTCGCCTCACTAGGCCACTGACAGTCTGGACTATATTCGTCACTTTTTCCGAGAGTTTTTCGAGTGATTCATTGACCTCTTGCCTGAATTTTCGAAGTTCAGTGATGATAGTAACATTAATATCGCTGTCAGGCGTCTGTTTCCTCTGTTCAACTGGTGGTTTGTTAGCAACAGCTAGCTCCTTAGATGCAGCAGTACTTTTCTCTTCGAAGTACTTGGAATGTTCTTCCTCGGATGGTTTCACTTTTCCTCGGCGTGCACTTTGAGACATGGCGCTGTTCTGAATCAACTTTGATAATTTTAGGGGACAATAACTTAATAAAGTGTGTGGATTTAATAGTAGGACGGGGAGCGACTCTCTCAAGCAGCCATCAGGTTCGTGACGTCACCGGAACTCCCAGTCTAACGTTCTGACAAGCACACCGATTGCCTACCTTGTTCTTGCCCATCTGGAATAACTCCTAGCTTTGCTGCCTACATCCTTTCTGTTTTCGTTGTTTAAACTTGTGATATCCATGATGAGTATTGAGTTAGTGAATTAGCTCAACATTGTGTGCTGATAACCATATATAGATAGCCGAGTAAAAGAAAACAACAAGTAGCCTATTGCGTGTCTGCGTGCGTATTCTCTCTCCTGCTCAAACAAAATGCGTGCACGTTAATTTTGATAACGTGTTCACTAACTTTACGTAATAGAAAATGGTAAATAGCCTGATGGCATGCAGCTAAAGGGATACTGTGCATTGTTGGGAAGGTATGGTAGGCCAATTTGGTGTGAATACACACACACACAAGGGACATTTTCTGTTGTTGAGTAGCTTGATGGTACGCACAGTGCGTACGGACGTACACCTGCAGGCGCGCCTGAATTAGGCTACTATTAAATCGGCTTAGCATCATTAGCATGCTGCACATATTTGTTTAAAACTCTTGCATTGAAGTTGACTGATCATCTCAATACCAACGTTTCCCAAAAGGGCCTGTCCCAAGGAGAACAAGTATTACCTTGAAACTTAAACATACATGGGGAAACTGAACAGTCCAATCAGTAGACTATGATAGGCTAAGCTATATGCTACTTTGTTTACAATATTTCCAGGCTTCAACCAGACAGCTGAATTAAAGAGGTAGAGTTGTAATAAAAAATAGTAGGCCTAGGCTATAGGCTAATCTGCATAAAGTGTGCTGTCATAAATATCAGTCATTCAGAAAAATATTTTTATATCAGGATATAAAATAATAGATATATTATATTGTAATCCTCTGGTGTTCTAAGGGAGGCTATTAAAATGTTATTTAATAAAATGTCTAGCCCCCCCCCCCTCCCAAAAAAAAAAAGGGGAAAAAAAGAAAAATCGAGATTCGTATCGAACCGTGGGTCAAAAATCGTGATACAAACCGAATCGTGAGGTTGGTGTATCGTTACAGCCCTAGTATGCATGCGTCTACACAATAGATGCTTTCCATCGACTGATGTAGTGCACAGATTCACATGCACAAACACATCCGCAGTCAATGATCACAGGTTTTCAGGCAGCTATTGAAATGTGACAGTTGTAGCGCCCCATATGGAAAGAATTGTACAACGTGGTGTGAATGTAAAGACTGTGACAGTGATTCAGCATGTTACATTTGTATTATATGGTGTGCATTTAAAGAAAGTAGTAGTGATGAAGCATGTCAAATTTAATTCGCTTTGAACCTCCACATTACAG
This sequence comes from Alosa pseudoharengus, assembly GCF_046254945.1. Classification (NCBI taxonomy): domain Eukaryota; kingdom Metazoa; phylum Chordata; class Actinopteri; order Clupeiformes; family Clupeidae; genus Alosa; species Alosa pseudoharengus. The sequence continues at coordinate 20,961,564 of NW_027468881.1, forward strand.
GATGTTGGCACAAAATGGTTTTGACTGCTGTTTGATTGGCTGTTGTTGGTGGCCACTTTGTTGAGTGAGTGAAAAGAAACTTTAGGAAATGACCAAAAGCAAATTTGGTCAAGTGTCAAATTTGGTCGGATGGCAAATTTCAAAATCTAAATTTTGAACTTTTGCACTTTGAATCTAATTTCAAAATAACTTAAGTGGTTCTGGAGATATAGAACTTTATTAAATTGCAGAACCCACTATAAACCGATTTTCACAAAACTTGGGAGTGCATCCAAAGGTTGTTGTAATGATCCTACTGGCACCACCCTCAAGTCAACATTTGGTGGTCACAATATTTTCTTGTTCCAACAGTGTTCCACCCAAACAGTCTATGGTGACCCTTACCTCTCGGTAATGTCCAGTACCCTTTTAAAGATCAGTAGTTGATGAATTATTTACCTCTGTACACTGATGCAAATATCGTTCTGTGGGTTGATCTGTGGCTCAGGCAGATGGGTAAGATGTCCAGATTATTGCAGGTGGATTGGGTCAAGATAGCTATAGGTACAGTGTTACGAGTTGCAAATTATTGTAAATTAAAAAAATTGTAAATTGAGTGTTCTAAAATGGATAGTTGTGGTCCTTGATTATGATTGGCTGAATCACGTTCGATGCCGTTGTAAAATCCAGCACAAACATACACCTTGACTGTATTTCGTTCTATATGCGCTACCATAATTTGATACAAAAGTTAAAGTAGCTGCGTCTCGCAACCATTCAGATAGAGAACATGTATATTATATATATATATTTCATAGAAGAATGATTATCTATGAGTAAATCATTACATTTCTCATTGCCGTGCCTTTATTTTATGAAATCTTGCCAGATATATAGTTACCATTATAGAAAAGCAATAAGCCACTCGAGTCTGTAGGTTACACTGATTTTAGAACAGCCAAGGGGGGTTAGTATCAACTAGTATCGACTATCAACTGGGTGACTGGTCGTTTGCAGTCAGAGCAACCAAGCTCTGGAACCCTTACAACATTAAATCTGCTCCATCAGTGGCAGCTTTTAAATGTAGCCTTTAGACATATTTCTAAACAATTGCCTTTATTAATAAGTGAGTGATTCCGTATCTGCTTATTTTCTTTTATGTCATTTCAGTTGTTTAAGTACATTTTTTAAAATCACTTTTTTGTTGTAGCCATAGGTACAGGGCTAGACAGGTCTGAAATTGCCTAAAAGTGGATCAAATGTATGAATACTGAGGCAAATCTGTGGTGGAGTCTAGGGGACCCCCAAACAGAATTTCGATACATTTCTTGCCCATTTGAGACACAACAGAACTGAATAGGGGCTAAAAATATTCACTCTCCATGCTGTCCTGAGAATTCATTTCAGTTCTTTGCTGTTTGGCAGAAAACATAAACAGCTTAAATAATGTGTCAAATAACTAGATGTACCGCAGATCGGTACAAAATATGACCGCCGCCCAGTCCAGCACATTTTTTCCACAAAAATAAATCACGCTGAAAGGCCTATATGATTCTAACTGTCTCACTAAATTGCATTATCCACACTCAATTCTCACTGGTATCTGCTAGACAACAACCAAAACATGATTAGTTCATAGATTTCACATGTTAAAAAAAAAAAAAATGTATACAACCCCACCCCCATCTTGCCTGTTCATAATTCTGAGAAATTCTTGAATTGTGTGCATGTGTGCGTGTACACATTTATGTTTATGTGTGTGTGTGCGTGCTTGTGTGTTTGTGCATGCATGCGTACATATGTCTACTGTGTGAGTATGTAATTGTATGTATACGTATGATTACTGTGAATGTATGTGTGTGCGTGTGTATCTGTTTATGCACATGTGTGAATAATGGGTTAACATGACCTCTGGAGGCAAACATACGGAAAAAATTGGTCATCCTAGGCCCTACGGTTCTCAAGATATTCACAGAAAACTGTGTCTGCCCTACCCTCCCTTCGGGGGGTCCAGTACAGCGGGGGGGCTACAGATCAAAACGAAAAACGATGGTTCCATGCTATCCATGTGGGGTTACATGCCCACCAAGTTTCGTGTACCCCGGCCTTTCAGTGTCCCGGGAATCCTTGTTGGTGTACGGTCACTAAATGTACACATAAATTATTTTATTGTAAGGCCCCCCATGAACGAAAGTTCACAAAACTTGGCATGCATTCGGAGGGTGTCATAATGATTCTACACTTTCAATTTCGTGCAGTTTTGACCATGTCAGCCAGAGATATTGTGTTAATTTTTAACTAGGTGGCGCTATACATGAAATAAGTGGTAATGGGATGGGTTGACATGCCCCCTTAAGACCAACATACAAAAAAAAGGTGAACCTCCTAGGCCCTACGGTTCTCGAGATATTCACAGAAAACTGTCTCCGGCCACCTACAGGCCAGTTGGTGTAGAGTAACATAAATGAATTTATTGTGTGGCCCCCCCTGAACGGAATTCCACGAAACTTGGCGTGCATTCAGAGGGTGTCATAATGATCCTACACTTCCAATTTCGTGCAGTTTTGACTATGTTAGGTCACAGATACCTGCGATTACAACACCTCATTTTTACTTTTTTGTGTTTAACTAGGTGGCGCTATACATGAAATGAGTGGTTATGGAATGGGTTGAGATGGCCCCTTGAGATCAACATACAAAAAAAATGGTCCTCCTAAACCTTACGGTTCTCGAGATATTCACAGAAAATTGTGTCTGCCCTACCCTCCTTTCGGGGGTGCAGTCCAGCGGGGGGGCTACAGATCAAAACGAAAAACGATGGTTCCATGCTATCCATATGGGGTTACATGCCCACCAAGTTTCGTCTACCCCGGTCTTTCAGTGTCCCGGGAATCCTTGACGGAAATTTGGACATGCGATAAAGAAAAAAAAAAATCTGACTAAACTTCGCTGCGCGGCGGTCATAATAATAATAAAAATTGTTATGCACACAGAACAAACAAATAGTTTGTTACAGAGGCAAGAGAGAAAATGGCATATCATTTAGATAACATAATATTGGGAATGGGAAATGTACTGAGATGAAGCAGGGAGATGATGAATGGCTGTATGTCTTTTACCCTGCAAATGAGGTTCTGTGACCATTTAGGAGTACAACTGCTTTTCTGCATGTCCTTCAGGGGTGAGTACTCAATCTTGCAGTTGAGTACAGCTCTCAAGGGCAACGTTATACTAATCCAGAGATAATCAGGCGGAGGTCGTCAACCCGGGCATGCGGTCAAACAACAATGTAATCCAGATGTCATTTATTTTGTGAATATACCAAGAATGGAAGATCAGGCATTTCTTTGCCTGTTGGCAAACGTGAGTCATACTACATCTCGGTTGTTAACAGTGTCACAGTGTGATTTTGTCACTGTTCACTGCAGCTTACATAATGTGTTCATATCATGGAAAGACTAAAAGTAACTTGGTCTTGCATGCAGCTTAATGTGTTGCAATGCACTGCTCATTGACTCCCCGTTCATCTGCAATATCTTATCCATGATAATAATAATAATAATAATAATACGCTTTATTTGAATAGCACCTTTCATACACAAAATTCAGCTGAAAGTGCTTTACATTTGGAGCATTTCGCACAATAAGAGAAAAAAGAAAAAAAGGGTTTGTAATAATACAAACAAATAAACAAACACAACAGTAAATAAAACAAAACAGATTTAGACTTCAGTAAAAATGAGATATCAAAAGCAGTAGAATGTAAAATAATGAATGAAATGAAAATAGTGAAAAAATTGGTTACAAGATAAACATGAGTTAACTAAAAGCTCTATACTGTACATAGGCTATGTTTTTAGGTCTTTTTTAAAAGATGTTTATTTGCCTGTTTGATGTACAGAGGCAGGGTGTTTCATAGCTGTATAATGGATAAAAGCAGCTTCTCCGCTTTGCTTGTGGGGCACAATCAAAAGATTAGCCAATCATATACATTACGTTCTTGAGCCAAACAATCATATACGTTCTTGAGGAATCTGGTAGGGACTGGGTCTAGAGCACATGTTAAGGAGGAGCTGGTCTGAGTTACAATTTTGCTGAGCTCAGATTGTGTAATACTGTTAAAAAAAAATTTGGGGAGAAAAAATCTGAATTACTAATGGAGATTATAGAGTGGAGGAACTGGAACATCCGTCTTGCTGAGGGGAGGCATTGTATGAGTAAGTAAGTAAGTATAAGTATATATACTCTTTTGATCCCAAGGGAAATTTGGTCTCTGCATTTATCCCAATCCGTGAATTAGTGAAACACACTCAGCGAACACACAGTGAGGTGTAGCACACACTAATCCCGACACAGTGAGCTGCCTGCAACAACAGCGGCGCTTGGGGAGCAGTGAGGGTAACCTTACTCAAGGACACTTCAGCCTTCCTACTGGTCGGTGTTCGAACCGGCAACCCTCCGGTTACAAGTCTGAAGCGCTAACCAGTAGGCCACGGCTGCCCCCAACATGATTACCCGTTATTACATCCATAGGCTTCATGAATGGACATACCGGTAGGCTGCTAGGAGAGAACAATTGTGTTGACAATGTTGTTGTGGGCACTCTAAAAGTAGTTGCTTGATAACTCAAGTGTAGGTAATTAGAGAAATCACACTTTTACATTAAGTTGCTAATCTCGAAAGGCGTTGGAAGGAGTTTGATGCTTTTTCCTCTTCCAGATATGATGAAAGGGCTGTATGTTACATGTGTGTGATTACAAACCCAAGCAAGATGACATAATTTCTATGTTGTGATCAGAGATATAATGATTCATTTGCTGCAAAAAAATGCATTGCCAAAAAAGGCACAGATCTGCTAAATGCTTTTTAGACTCAGACAGACATGTGATTTTGTCCTGTTAAGGCTCATAAAATACTTTTAAGAAGACATCAGATTGCATTACACACACAAACCCATTTGTCATATCTGTGCCTCAGGGACACTCTTAGAGTGCATCTGTCCATGGGAGCCTTTTCCATGATATATCTCATAACTGAACTAACTAAAAAATAATGCAGCATATTCTGCATTGTCTTGTTGACTAGATGACACCTTGCAATGAGGACTATGTGTATATTGAGAAACAAAACACACTGGCACTAAATAATAATTAACTAGTTATAACTATAGTATTTGCAAATATTTAACTGAAATCTTCAATTATTTACTGAAATAATAAAGTAAAAAATGATCACCTGAGCTATGAGATTATCTTTATTTATTTTGCTAAAGGCGAATGAGATATTGGTGAGATTGTCAGTGCAATTTAATTTTCTACCCGACAGTCCCTGTGCAATGGTGTGGCAATGATGTGTGCAATGGCCACTGTGCATCACACACACACACATGAACACACACAGACAAACACACAAACAAACACACACACACTTGTCTTTGGAAGCCTATGATCTGCAGTTATTGCTAATTAGCCTGAACCAAGACTGAAACCCCAAGGTTGAATTGGTGTTGTGTGCAATGTTCTATTGCCTGGCTTCATGTCATTAGACCCAAAAGAGTGGCTGGATGAAACAAGTAATCATAAAGGACAACTACATCAAACACACTTTGGACTTTCTCTGTAAAAAGGAATATATCCAAAGGATACATGAATCCATTTCCTTTCATATTACCCCAACGTTTAGGCAGAAAATGACTTTCTGATAACATGCTAATAGGAGGCAAAACTTCTTGCCTCCATATAATTCTCATTATTTTCCTCTTAAGGACTAATTTCCTCCCAATTAATTTAACATTAGGCTAATGATCACTGCACCTTGGCATTAAACTTCAGTCAGTTAAATTGTTTCTGTTTTCCAATGAATATGTTCTGTCCATTTGTTCCATTAAGACCATGACCAATTCACCTCCATCAATTAAATCCTTCAGATTACAAGATAAAAGTGTGGAACGGTGGTACAGGATGAAGAATATGGATGTAGATTTAATGATTTAATGAGAGGCACACAATAACATGACGCAAGAGGACTAAGAAAGAAAGGCAAGAATCAAATGAATGTGTTTCACTTTTTTTGAAGTGTTTTAACAGCATCCCTAACAATGACTTTTTCACTACTCTGTTAACTTAGGCAGCTTTACTCATTCTAAAATACTGCTACTCCAAGACACACACACACACACAGATACACACACATACACACACACACACACACACACACACACACACTGAAGTCACTGAAGTAAAGCAAAGTTAAGTGCTTCGGGTTCAGCAGACTCTTTTATCCGAAGCGACAGTGACCCCAAACAAACTGTTTCTTTTTTTTTAAGTATATTTTTTGGGGCTTTTATGTCTTTAATGTGATAGGAAGGATAGTGGAGAATCACAGGAAGTGAGTGAGAGAGAGAGTCGGGTGGGATCCAGAAAGGACCACGGGGCGGGAATCGAACCCGGGTCGCCGGCGTACGGTGTGGCATCACCACATACGTTTATGATTACCTTTCTTTTGTATGCATGGTCATTGTGAAATGTTTACTAGCATAAAAGGACAATTCATATGCATTATGTGGATCTCTGTAGCGCACTGCTGTGTCTGTCATTTAACCGATCAGCGTGACTTTGTTTATGTTGCTGGGCTAGATCAGCTGACTAGTGTGACCTGTCAAACCCGGTCAGCTGACTGGGAATGTTTTGTCAGGAGAATGACGCGCTAAGTTTGAAGAGAATAAAAAATGAGGAAGTGCGCTAAGGAAAGAGCTTAAAAATTTACGCAGAGAGCCTACGAGAGACCTGTTACACATAAGCTGACAAGGAAAAAGGTTTATGGGACCTCGCTTACTTACCAACGACCCGGGTCTGTTCGGAGAGAATCCAACCTCCTTCGTGGTGGATAAAAGGTGACCGTGATTTGGTCAAGTAAGAGTTGTTCCTGGACCAACATTCTAAAGACGGTCCTGGACCAACAACTCTTTAACCAATCACAGCCTTGTGATGTCATCAGTGCGAGTCTTCTGCTTCTCCCATTGCCATTTTGAAATTTCCCTCCAGAAACAACCAGAGGATCACCAACTTGTATCTCAATAAAGGTAGGTCCTTGCATATTTGTGTGTAAAATAGTTGTAAAATAAAGTAATTCCGAGTGGAATCTGAATATATTATGCACCTTAGATTTTTTTTATTTTCGTTTTAGTTGACTTGGTTCCATGTTTGTCTAATGTTAGCTGCCAGGCTAGGGACCATACATTTACTGTAATACATTAGCTTCCTAATAGGTAATTCAGTGGCTATGCATCTTTTAAATAACTTATTTCGAAGGGATACAGTAGTTGAAGTAGCTTTGAAGCTCATTTAGCAATCTTGGTGCCGCTGTTATTATGTTAGAGGCTAGGGAACATAAATTTATGCTACCAAATTAGCTTGCTAATAGGTAGGTGCAGCATGCAACTATGTGAAGTGCCAAGCCGGTGTTATGTTAGTTCACTTGCTAAGGATGGTCAAGCGATACATCACTGTTTCAATTTAATTTTCTCCTCATTAATCTTTTTTATACTATAATTAAAGGGGGTGGGACAGCAGTTTAAGAAAGATGTTTAGTAGGGGATCGACTTTTACCATGTTAAGCTATGGAGACTGACTGAGTGTGGGTCGTTAAGGGCACTTATTTGGAAAAATATATTGAAATATATTTTAAGTGTCAAAATAGTTTTTTTTTTTGTCAATTTTGATTCAAAATATATTGTGAAAATATTTTTCAAATATTGTTTTGTGTATGGGGAACATTATATTAATGTGAACACTTACTGTTACAGCTATAAAAATGGCAGAATCATTGTAAGGTGGGCTACACGCTTCACAATGACAGAAAAGAGTTGTCATCGTTGCTTTGTCCATCAGACAACGCAGCTTTCTGCAGCAAGACACGCATGCTGCTTGACTTGGTTCCACTTACCACATACCGATAATACTGGAAATTTAAATGAAGGATCAATATTCGGTTTTCCTTTATTTAATTTTAAAATATTCGGTCCTCGGTCGGGTATATTTTATAATATTTTATTACATATCATTAATGACACTTCCAAAAGTTTTTATTAGATAGATTGGTGCTGGGTAATAAGTCTTAGTGAATGTCTGATAACAACTCTTTGCTGTCATTGTGAAGCGTGTAGCCCACCTCAAACATGGGACTGCCATGTGGCTCACACTGTCCATTTACTTCCTGGACATTGCTAGGCAAGCTTCAAAGTGCCTCATAAACAAACCACAGTATATCGGTTTCTAAATCTGCAGTCAGCAAGTCCCCAAATAATGTATGCAAGATCAGTGACCGTTTCCAAATAGGAAATGTGACTCAACTGTACAATAGTTCAAATATTACCCAAAAAGAAAAAGTTAAAGGCTATATTGGGTAAAGTTATACTGATGTCCCTGACTCTATAGCGATGTTAACTGTTCTTTTGTGACACATTATGTTACAATGTTACAATAAATTGTAGATTGTAAATTGCTATTCTACAGTATGTTGCCACTGTCATTCCACAATCTACCCCAAACTCTTTTGCAACCAATAAACATGATTCTCTGAGATTGTAAAATAATTATGACCGCCGCGCAGCGAAGTGGCGGTCATATAGGTTTAGTCATATTTTTTTTCTTTTTTTTTTTTTTCGCATGTCCAAATTTTTGTCAATGATTCCCGGGACACTGAAAGACCGGGGTAGACGAAACTTGGTGGGCATGTAACCCCATATGGATAGCATGGAACCATCGTTTTTCGTTTTGATCTGTAGCCCCCCCGCTGGACTGCACCCCCCGAAAGGAGGGTAGGGCAGACACAGTTTTCTGTGAATATCTCGAGAACCGTAAGGTTTAGGAGGACCATTTTTTTTTGTATGTTGATCTCAAGGGGCCATGTCAACCCATTCCATAACCACTCATTTCATGTATAGCGCCACCTAGTTAAACACAAAAAAGTAAAAATGAGGTGTTGTAATCGCAGGTATCTGTGACCTAACATAGTCAAAACTGCACGAAATTGGAAGTGTAGGATCGATCATTATGACACCCTCTGAATGCACGCCAAGTTTCGTGGAATTCCGTTCATGGGGGGCCACACAATAAATTAATTTATGTTACTATACACCAACTGGCCTGTAGGTGGCCGGAGACAGTTTTCTGTGAATATCTCGAGAACCGTAGGGCCTAGGAGGTCCACCTTTTTTTTGTATGTTGATCTCAAGGGGCCATGTCAACCCATCCCATTACCACTTATTTCATGTATAGCGCCACCTAGTTAAAAATTAAAAAGCAAAAAATTAGGTGTTTTCATCACAATATCTCTGGCTGACATGGTCAAAACTGCACGAAATTGAAAGTGTAGGATCATTATGACACCCTCCGAATGCATGCCAAGTTTTGTGTACTTTCGTTCATGGGGGGCCTTACAATAAAACAATTTATGTGTACATTTAGTGACGTACACCAACAAGGATTCCCGGGACACTGAAAGACCGGGGTACACAAAACTTGGTGGGCATGTACCCCCACATGGATAGCATGGAACTGTCATTTTTCGTTTTGATCTGTAGCCCCCCCGCTGGACTGGACCCCCCGAAAGGAGGGTAGGCCAGACACAGTTCTCTGTGAATATCTTGAGAACTGTAGGGCCTAGGATGACCATTTTTTCCGTATATTTGCCTCCAGGGGTCATGTTAACCCAGTTCATGTGCACACATGTGCACAAACAGATACACACACACACACACATTCACAGTAATCATGACACATACTCACACAGTAGACATATGTACGCTTCCATGCACAGGCACATACGCAGGCACGCACACACACACACACACACACACACACACACACACACACACACACACACACACACACACACACACACTCACACACACACACACACCCACACACATAACATAAACATAACACAAACAATCAAGAATTTCTCATAATTATGAACAGGCAAGATGGAGGTGGGGTTGTATAAAATGAATTTTACATGTGAAATCTATGAACTAATCATGCTTTGGTACTTGTTGTCTAGCAGATACCAGTGAGAATTGAGTGTGGATAATGCAATTTAGTGAGACAGTTAGAATCATATAGGCCTTTCAGCGTGATTTCTTTTTGAGGAAAAAATGTGCTGGACTGGGCGGCGGTCATATTTTGTACCGCTCTGCGGTACATCTAGTTATATATGGCTTGGTGACACCTATACAGGTAAATTCAGAGATTCTTAGAAAAGTGTATGGCTCCATTCTCTAACAACTTGTAAAGGGACTTTGTGCACAATCCCAGATACAGGACAAAAACAAGCAAAAGTGTTTAGGAAAAAGTCCACACACTCCTTGGTATTTTCTTTTCTTGATTTTCTTTTCTCATAGTTTGGCAAGATGTTATGACCTTGATTGTTCTTCCTCAGATTCACTGCAAACACAGGCATTGCACATGGTTTAAATCACCTGGCCTACAGTATAGGGGGGAGCCAGCTCAGTGACTCATTAACCCTTACAGGTACTGTATGGCAGGCAAGCTTGTGGCGTGACTAATGCCAAACAAATGCATAAGAACATTATAAGAAACATTAGTAGAACTTTATATAAGACCAAAACAGATCTATACAAATGCAGATTTGAAAAAATATACAGTTCAATCATTCATTAGACTTTCTATTCACAGTCCATATTACAAGTTCATATTACAGAAAAGGTCTGATTACAAAATCTTCATTAAGCCCTCTTGGGGGTAAAGTTCCCTGGTGGTAGATCTAAAAAGCCTCTCTTTTTAAAAGCTGACTGTCTATGTCCCCTCCTCTTCGGTGGTTTTTGACTTGTTCTATCCCTATGAACCTCCACATTTGTTTAAATGAACTGCCAGGGGACTCTTATCATGATTGTTTCTGATGTTGCTTCTGTGTTCACATTCTTGTCTTCAGAGCCCTGCGTGTTTTTCCTACATATGCTTTCCCACAGGGACATTTGATCAAATATACCTAATTAGTAGTGCTGCATGAGTTTTTACCTTTAACCTATAGTTCTTTTCCTGTTATAGGGTGATTAAAGGAGTGACATTTGTGTGGAAATTGTCCTGTGCTCATGGATAATTTCCATCTGGAAATATTCCGGTGTTGGTGCAGGTGGGACGTCTGTTTTCATATGATTCTCTGATGTTGTCTGGCCTCTTGTAGAAAATTAAAAATATAATATAAAATATAATATGAAATAAAATATATACAAAAAATATATATTGACAAAATATATATTGACAAATATGACAGAAAAAAAATATTTTTGACACTTAAAATATAATTCAATATATGCATAACATGGCAAAAGTCAATCCCCTACTAATCTTATCTTTCTTAAACTGCTGTTCCATGTCCCACCCCCTTAAACTATAGTATAAACAGATTAATGAGGAGAAAATTAAATTGAAACAGTGATGTATCGCTTGTGTAGCAGACGTTGCTGCCATTGCACAAGGCTATTGACCATTAATTTGGGTCCAGACCAGAGCAGAGTGTGTGCAGACTGCAGAGTGCTATTTCTTATGATGGACCTGGGCCAACTTTCTTATGATGAGCCTGGACCAACATCCCTGCCATTGACCTGGACCAGCTTCACTGTGATGGACCTGGGTCAACTTCCTTATGATGGACCCGGACCAACTTCCCTGTGATTGACCTGGACCAGCTTCACTGTGATGGGCCTGGACCAGCTTCCTTATGATGGACCTGAACCAGCTTCACTGTGATGGACCTGGACAAACTTCCCTATGATGGACCTGGAATAAACAAAGCAGAAAAAATATTTTGCAGCTTATTGTATAAAGGTTTAAACATGGCAAGTTTCTCAGAAATGTAGGAAGAAAAAAAATCAGTCTAAGGACAACTGACAGATCTGTATTGCCTAATAGCAAGCTATTTTTTTGTATTTTACCTAGCCTAGCAGCTAACATTAGCACTAATTACCATGGCAACAAGATTGCTAAATGAGCTTCAAAGCTATATCAACTATTGGGTCTCTTCTTGGTAATAGGCTAAAGCAGTCACTTTTGTTTGTTGTACATCTTCCAGGAGTGACCACCATTTTGGTCCAGGACCGTCTTTACAATGTTGATCCAGGATTAACATTGTAAAAACGGTGCTGGACCAAAATTCTAAAGACGGTCCCTGACCAACATTGTAAAGACAGTCCTGGACCAACATTGTAAAGACAACATTGTAAAGTCGGTCCTGGACCAACATTGTAATGACGGTCCTGGACAAACATGACAATGTCGGTCCTGGACAAACATGACAATGTGGGTCCTGGACCAACATTGTAATGAAGGTCCTGGACAAACATGACAATGTGGGTCCTGGACCAATATTGTAAAGACGGTCCTGAACCAACATTGTAAAGACGGTCCTGGACAAACATGACAATGTGGGTCCTGGACCAACATTGTAAAGCCGGTCCTGGACCAACATTGTAATGACGGTCCTGGACAAACATGACAATGTGGGTCCTGGACCAACATTGTAAAGACGGTCCTGGACAAACATGACAATGTGGGTCCTGGACCAACATTGTAATGACGGTCCTGGACAAACATGACAATGTGGGTCCTGGACCAACATTGTAAAGCCGGTCCTGGACCAACATTGTAATAACGGTCCTGGACAAACATGACAATGTGGGTCCTGGACCAACATTGTAAAGACGGTCCAAGACCAACATGCCAACGTCGCTCCAGGACCATGTACACACAAAAGCTACTGCTTTAGCCTATTACCAAGCTACATTAGTAGTCCAAAAGTGTGCTCCTTAGCAAGTGAACTAACATAACACCGGCTTGGCACTTCACATAGTTGCATGCTGCACCCACCTATTAGCAAGCTAATTTTGTAGCATAAATTTATGTTCCCTAGCCTAGCCTCTAACATAATAACAGCGGCACCAAGATTGCTAAATGAGCTTCAAAGCTACTTGAACTACTGTATCCCTTCGAAATAAGTTATTTAAAAAATGCATAGCCACTGAATTACCTATTAGGAAGCTAATGTATTACAGTAAATGTATGGTCCCTAGCCTGGCAGCTAACATTAGACAAACATGGAACCAAGTCAACTAAAACGAAAATAAAAAAAATCTATTGAATATATTCAGATTCCACTCGGAATTATTTTATTTTACAACTATTTTACACACAAATATACAAGGACCTACCTTTATTGAGATACAAGTTCGTGATCCACTGGTTGTTTCTGGAGGGAAATTTCAAAATGGCAATGGGAGAAGCAGAAGACTCACATTGATGACATCACAAGGCTGTGATTGGTTAAAGAGTTGTTGGTCCAGGACCGTCTTTAGAATGTTGGTCCAGGAACAACTCATACTTGAACAAATCACGGTCACCGTTCCGGTGACATTGCTGCTGCCACGAAAAGTGCTGTGGTGTCCATGCTAACAAACTGTTTGTATGCGTTGTACGCCACATGTGGCCCTCTTTTGGCGTTGCTGCATCAGTAAATCAATGTTTCCATTAGGACAATAGCAAATGAAATGTTTGTTAATTCGATATAATTCATATTTTGATCAATTCATGACGGCGGGTATTCATGACGGCGGGCTTTATTGTTAGTGTTTGTTCCCCAAGGCCAAGCGATTAAATCTCCATTTCGAACACGACCACACCAGTAGATAGACCAGATAGACTCCTTGAGAAATATGAAGAATTGGTTATTGAACTCATTGAAACATAGGATAATAATCATATGAAATTCATCTGAAATATACAAAGACAATGCAAGTGCTTTACCTCAACAGATTCATGTTTGCTACTAGTGTGCCATGGTCTTTGGCTGAAGCCTCATGAAAGAAGATTTTATGATAAATCTGTAATACAAAATGTCAGAAATTGACATAATAGTAATTGTAGTAGAACCACTCTATACTACTCCTAAAAAGTAAGTAAGGAGAACGTCTATCAAGTCGCTAGTTTGGTTTTCGTTCTTAAACAGAAGACCTAGTGGGTACTGTGTTTTTTTTGCAAGTATAAAATGTGAGAAAAGCTTGAACTATACCACCAACACTTCTGTGACAGCTTTGCATTACGATTTTCCAAAATATATATATAGGAACAGCAACTTACATAAGTTGAGGGCTTGGCCATTTCCTCTGAATATTGATGGGGAATGTGGTTGACAACAACACAAGCTGGGGGCTTGAATGCATCCAGGTGGTTTGTTAGCATACGGCTTCCCAAAATAACAAATTCACGGCGCATGTGGGCCTGGGTGTCCGGTCCTGGTAGTGACTTCCAGAGATTGTAGTCAGACAAGCAGTAATCTGGTTTCTTGTTGTCAAGGTGGAGCGAGGGGACTCTGTCAACAACACACTATGGTGGATCCAGTGTATTGATTTGTTTGAGTTGTTGGGAGACTGATGACGAGTGTGGATAAAAAAGTCAAGGTTATCAAAGATGATGGAGTATGTGTGTGGTAGAGATGTGTGTGGAAGTGTCGAAACAGACAACGGTGCAACACCCAAGCTAGCCATTTCTTCATCTGAAATGTAAAATCACAGGCATCCACCGTATTGCTTGTCGCTTCAGTGGGGATTGGGACTTGGGACTGGGAGCAGAGGAAGGCTTCCAGGTCTCTTTTCATTGTTGAAACTGGAAGCATGTACTGTAGAGCTTAGCAATCTCTTTCTGCTTCGTCACTGCACTCTTTTGAACTGTTGATATCCCCAGTTTGGCCAGCCGTGTGAAGACTGACTTTTTTGCCCCTCCATACAACAGTACCATGTCAACATAATACGACAGTGCTGACAAACCGGCGTTTCTTCCCCTTAAAGCTACTGAAGCAGCAGTGCAAATGTGGGGTGTTGAGTCTTTGGCAATTGTGGTGAATATGCTCAGCAGGAAGGGGGACAGCCGCTTGAGATCCTCATGTAGATTTTTAAAAGAAAAATCCACCAGGTCATTTCCACTTGATCTCCATAGCATGAACTGATTCTGCTGACTGCACAGGTTGTGGCATTCACGATCAATTATATTCAGCAGAAATGTTTTCACCTCCTCCATCAGGTCTTTGTTTAATGAGATGAGATGGGCAGCTGTGGGATAATTTTGTTTGGCCAAGTTTAAAAGGAGAATTCCGGTGTGATTTTGACCTAAAGTGTTTTGAAAAATGATACCGAGTGTGAACGTATGTCTCATAGCCCATCTCGGCTTGTCCCCTGCACTCCGAAATCTGGCGCTAGTTAGCCGATGCTACCAACAAGGCGGTCAATGGTGGTGCCTCGGCGTTTGCGTTAGCGTTTGCAGCCATCTTGAATTTAGTCACGATAAGTCGAGCGACGAGCAGGAGCGAAACTACAGCTGATAAGTCACGTGAAAACTCGCCTTAGTTGTGGACGGGAGTTAGTGCAAACAGTTGGCAACTAGGCTATTGCAAGGATGTCGGATGATGAAGCTACGGAGTTTTATGAAGACTTTGTAGACGAGGAGGAAACATTTGAGTTTGATGGTCGTCCTTATTTATTTGAGCCTGAATATACGGAGGAAGAGCTGCGTGAGCGCCGTGAAAGGAGAGAGATTGAGAGACAGCGTGCGGAGCAAGCAGCTGTAAGCACAGCCACAACACAGCCTCGTATCACGGGGAAATGGTGGTGTTCCTGCCGATGCTGTGAGATAATGCCTACCGATATGGAGTGTTTTTGTTGCAAAGAGTGGGACCTTTTGCACCATCGCACTCAAGACGCACGCTGCGTGACATTAGCGCAAGGCTTTTCTTCCCTTCTGGACTTGTGGGTATTGGAAGCCTTTTTCCATGTCCCAAAATTAAACTGGACACGAAGACCCACGCCGGAGGGGCAAGATGGACATTTATCTACTGAGTAAGTACTCTGCACACTTGGGTTTTATTGCTTTTGATCAATCCAATAGTTACTGTATTTGTAGTTTGAATTAGCAGCTAAGTTACTTGATTATGATAATGATATGATATAACAATGATAATGACCGAAGTGTCACCTTTTCTTGCCTCTCCCTCCCCCCTCCCCTCCCAGACAGTGCAGACTTGTGGCTTACCGGGTTTTCCTTGAGTGGGTGCTTCAAGGAGAGAAACTGGGACGAGGGGAAAGACAAGTTCTGCCAAGCTGTGTGGTTACAGCAATAAGAAAAAAATACCCCTCTACAGTGGAGTATACCATGGATTCCAGGAGGCAGAAGACGCTTCCAGGATCATCTAGTTACCAATTACAAAAATGTGTTACTTTGTTGATATTATTTGTATTGCAATGTGAGGGGGTAATATTGTTCATACTCATTTGAAATAACAACAATATAAAATCAACACATTTTCTTGGTTTTCATTCCAAACTACAATATTTATTTACAGACAAACAAAGATGTAGACCACACATAGAACATGAAATAAACACAAAAGGAAAAACAAACTATGTACATTATAAATAAAAAATACAAAGAAAACGATACTCTAAAAGAACAAAAGAAATGTCACTACAAGTCAGAGTTGCTTGAACCGCGACAGCCTTTGGGCCACCAACTCAGACGGGTCTGGCCTCGGCACTGGTGCAATATTTTGCAGCAACCTTCTTGGGCGAGGAGGAGGACGGGGCCAAGGTTCCAGGCTTTTCTCCTCCCTCAACTTCAAGACGTCCTCCATCAGGTCTTTTCTAAAGTCCTGAGAGGTGGGCTCATACACTGGCTTAGCCACCCACTGCTGTGTCGTCTTTGTGTACATGTACTTGTACTGTGGTTTTCCTATCCCACAGACAAAATAAGTCGTTGATTATGTAGGCTACTATAACACTGTTTAGCTATGTGTGTCATGGTAAAATAAGTCCGAAATCAAGTTAGTTATTCTACTAATTACTGTACTGTTCAGAACACACAAAATTTGGACGCAAAGCCGTTTCCTTACCCTCAAGTGTAGTTTTTTGTTCCCTTCCAATATTGATATTGTGATCTATGATGGCCAATTCTGTGCGGGCTCTCATTGAGTCGTATGTAAAGTGAAGTCGCTTTGGTGCGTACTTCAGGGTGACGTTGTGAAAGACTTCAAGAGATCCTGCAAAATATGTCCAATTGAAATATATCAATCAATATCAGTCATGTAAAGTGATAATTGCTGGTGTTGAAAAGTTAAGATTTATCAGGAATGCTGACAGTCTTATGCTGTCTGAGGTTACAAATGACAACAGTGTGACTAGATAATAAACAGCTGTTCGCTTTCTCTTTTTAATAACAAAGATAATGCAATTCTAAGAAACTAATTTCAATGACTGCGAAGGCATACCAGTGTGCTTGAACAGAGCCATCTGTCTCAGGTCACGCAGGAGGGTTTTATCCTCAACCAACTCTTTGAGAGCACGGAAAGCTGGGGAGTCATGTTCCAGCCACCTTTTTTTCTCCTGATCCTCCTCTGAGAGAGGTGGGTGAGCACATTGGTACTCCCGCCCATTCTCTTCCCATCTGTGGATGCCACGAATATGGTGAAGAACAGATGTCCACCGTCGCACACACTTCTGAAAAACGACATAAAATACAACCCTTTTAGAAATTATGGAGAATACTTTTGTGAGTTCATGTGTCAACACTGTCTTGGGTTATAAATTTTTTAACTAAAATATTTTTTTTCCCTAATGTGCGTCATAAAATAATGATTCATAATTTCATGGTTACCTGTTCATCACCATGGCTGGAACTGCATGCCCAGTATAAGTGATTGCTGATAGACCTCAGCCATGGTCGAAGCTCTCTGTAATTTTTTTAATTAGAGACAGACACCAGTTTCTTCTTGAGACCTATGGAGAGTTCAAAAACAATATGAGCTTCTATTTCACCAGCAACAATCAGTCACACACGTGTGGATATCTAGTAAATATGATGCATACTCTTGTTCACATGCCAAGGGTCATATTCGTGACGAATGTTGCCATAGCTTTCCCTCATTAGTTTTCTTATTGATGGCGATCTGTCGGTCGCCATCACCCCAATGTCCAGCCTGAGATCGAGGAGGTGATTTAGGCCTCTCTGAAAGCCCATTGCCTCCATTGCCACGGAACTCGATGCTTCTGTAACCTAATAACATAGTAAAAATACCAGTTTGTTATTTCACATGTGCATGTACATAGTCCCAACTTATTGCCTTGACAGCAACTGTACGCTTATTTCACATAACAACAACAGGCATCTATGCTTGTTTACCTGTACAAGTTAAAAATGAAGAATTTCTTATGTTGCATCATCTTGAAAAGAATAGGTGCTGTACTTGCAGCTGTAGCCTTTTGGAAAAACAAACATGTCTGTGATTTTGAAAAAAAAAAAGGAATTGTGTATATTTGAAAGTCAACCAAAATCTGACGAATAACAATGCTTACCAGGGCTATCACACCTCGCATCACCACACATTTCCAGTTTTTGCCCCGAAGCAGAAAGTTGAGAAATCCTCTCCAGAATTTTTTGTTGTTGTCCCTTGTATGCATGATTTATTACAGGGATGAGGTATTTGGATTGAACGGCGTAAAACTGAGTCTTGCCTGGTAGCTGCAGGTTGATTAGTTCTGCCCATTCTTTGATGTCCGAGTAGGTGGCTCCGGTGAAAAATGTTGCAGCACATGCCAAGAGGTTGTTGCGGGCCATATTCCTTTGGTCAGTGCATGATGCCCATTCCCCGGTGTGTCCCTTCAAACACGTCCAGTGTATTCTGATCTGGCTGGCACGTGTGGCTACTCGTTTTTCCTCAATGGCCACACCACACTGAGTGCATGTTCTAAAAAGCTCCATCAGCTTGGCCTCATCAACTAGCCACTTTCTTCCTGCCCATCCATTTGTGCTGCCAGAGCTGGAGACAGAGCCAGAGCTTGGGCTGGATGAGGTGGTGTCACTCAGGGGCACAAAACTGGTGTCTTTAGGGTCCAAATCCATTTCCCCAAAGCTAATGCTCATATCTTGCACAGATGTGTCTGAAGCACCTGCAACACCTTCCTCTACATCTTCCTGTTGATCAAAGGACAGATGAATAATGTCATTGTTGGAAATTATTACACATTTACTTCTAAATGGAGCATCAGTGTAGCACATTATCACCAGAACCATATATGAAATAAAAAATTCAACTCACTGATTGTGTCACTCCACTGGCTTCCCTCGAGGGACTCCACAATGAGGGGGGTGTTTCAGTCCTTTCCTTCAAATTTATAAAAAAAATGACACATAGCTACTTCAGTGGTGACCAAGGTGTTGCAGACATTACAGTGAAAAGTAGTAGTAGT
Organism: Alosa pseudoharengus; assembly: GCF_046254945.1. NCBI lineage: Eukaryota > Metazoa > Chordata > Actinopteri > Clupeiformes > Clupeidae > Alosa > Alosa pseudoharengus. Next base: position 20,980,849 of record NW_027468881.1, read on the forward strand.
AGTAGCACCCCCATACTATGCTCCTATGGGGAGCCTCAGCAACATAGGCACATAGACACATGGAAGACAACGGGGGGGGGGGGGGCATCCTTTTCTGCAGCCATGGTCAGCGCTGTTCCAGACCCGCTTGTCAGACTGGGAGTAAGAAGCGGCGAATGCATGGGATGGGGAGTAGGGGGTGTACGTGTGTAAAGATGTGTGTGTGTGTGTGTGTGTGTATGTGTATAGAGTTCATAGTCTGTTTGCAGGTGGGGTGAAGGGATACAAAGAATGTCTCATTGCAGTTATCTTCTGGGGGAGATCCAAGGCCAGTGCTGGATAAGGGGAGCCAAAAAGTAGATACTATTCTAGACTATTCTATGGTCCGGCTGACTGTCAACACAATACATGGCTTACCTGTGGGTATTGCCATGATGCGGGTCTGGGAGTGTATTGTCCAGATGATGATGGCCTAGTTCGTGGCCTTACTGAGGGCTGTTGTGTCACACCACTGGCTTCCCTCGAGGGACTCAACAATGATGAGGGTGTTTCAGTCCTTTCCTTCAAATTGATAAAAAAAAATCCACATTGATACTTCAATGGTGACCAAGGTGTTGCAGACATTACAGTGAAATGTGAACACTGGCTGACTGTCAACACAATACATGGCTTACCTGTGGGTATTGCCATGATGCAGGTCGTGCAGTGTATTGTCCAGATGCTGATGGCCTAGTTTGTGGCCTTACTGATGGCTGTTTGGGGCTTGAAATGGTAAAACTGAGGCTAGTGGACCAATCAGACCTCCTGTGTTGCAGTTGTCTATGGTTTTTTTTAGGCGTGGACTGGGGGGCAGCAGCCATTTCAGAGGGAAACATTGCCGGGTCCTCAGAGGTACTGGCCTAAGAAAATACATACACACAAAGTAAGTTTATTTATTCATTGGTTTATAGGACACTCAGATGCACACAGCTGTGAGGAATGTACTCCCCAACACCCACCCCCTGCTAATACTTTAGACCATTACGCATAACAATGCAACTGAATGCAGCATAGCAAACCCATCCCCCAAACACCTTAGCGGACCCCAATCACGGTCAGCCAGGTTAGCTTACATGGCAAGTTTTATATTGTAACGTATTTATCAAAAATATCAGAACAAACCACACCACTCCGTCCCTCTCCAGCAACATTTCTGATGGTGGGCTAAATAATGAATGTAGCATAATCTGCCTCATTTCTCTTTCTGGAATACAAAACTACGTGAATTTGTAGCAAACACAATGTTCAGTGCTGCACACGATTTATACATGCTAACATGGTTCACACAAGTTACAGTCTAATAACCAAATAAATTCATACCTCCGGAGAAAGTTGTGTCGCTTTCGGAGAAAGTTGTCGTATTTCGGGATGGCAGATTTCTTCAGACGCATTCGTTGTCGAGGGTTAGAGCCTCTTATAATGAAGTCGTCTGGATCAAAATGTGCACTACATACACGGTAATCCTTCTGTTTTAGTATATGGATAGGTGTCTCGACATCGACTTGCAAAACAAGCCACTGCTTCCAAGTTGACTCGTGTAGAGGTAGCCTGTGAAAACTTTCTGGAACAAAGCTTCTCATCTGCTTGCCGCAACCTGGAAAAGCACAAACGCGAACCATTCTGTCTTCTCTTCCTTTTCTCTTATCCTTCGTAATGCCATCTGAAGCTGCAATCAGTAGGCTATATAGTATGCACACCTGGCCACTCCTTCTTCATGTGTAGCCTACAGCACGTCTTCCGTCAACAACATTAGGCTATAGATGCAAGATTCACGTCACTGAGTAGTAAAACATTTATGCCATTTGTTGTAAGGTGCTCTTCGTTGTCATGTACATCGTCAATACATAATTTAAGCAGCAACTGGAATGCATGCATTTCCACGGGATTATTTTTGCAATCCGATCCCTTATCCTGTTCATTCGTGCTCGTCGCTCGACTTATCGTGACTAAATTCAAGATGGCTGCAAACGCTAAACTTCGTGAAGACACTGTCTGTATAAATCGTCTTGTAAGTAAACTACCAGTGCTTTTTCAAAGTTCTCAATGTCTCGTTTTAAATGTCAGGGCCTTGGAAAGTATACCAATGAAGTGTGGAGATATGTTGAGCCTTGTAAATGGTGTAAAACAGTGATTTATTTGCATGGCTAGGCCGATGCCCGAGGTACCAGCATTGCCTGGCTTGTTGGTAGCATCGGCTAACTAGCGCCAGATTTCGGAGTGCAGGGGACAAGCCGAGATGGGCTATGAGACATAGGTTCACACTCGGCGTCATGTTTCAAAATCACACCGGAATTCTCCTTTAAGTCTCAAAAGAGCTATAGGTTTGATGATCCTTTTCTGATTGTAATTAAGTCCACACATGGAATATGCCATGCTTCTCTCTGCTTTCCTAAGTATGTAAGTATATATACTCTTTTGATCCCTGAGGGAAATTTGGTCTCTGCACTTATCCCAATCCGTGAATTAGTAAAACACACAGCACAGAGTGAACACACAGTGAGGTGAAGCACACACTAACCCGGAGCAGTAAGCTGCCTGCTACAGTGGCGTTTGGGGAGCAGTGAGGGGTTAGGTGCCTTGCTCAAGGGCACTTCAGCCGTGGATGTAGGCATGGGAGAGCAGTGCTCAACCACTTCCCCCACCCAAATTTTTCTTACTGGTCGGGGATCGAACCGGTAACCCTTCGCTTACAAGCCGATGCCCTAACCATTAGGCCACAGCTTCCCTGAACTTCCTGAAGTTGTGGACACTGTAAAAATAACACATTATTTGACAGGAGTTAGTTTACCACTCATCAACAGCCATCAACAACTTTATGTTTGACATCACTAATGAATATTGAACTCCACAACCTCAATACTTTACAATTGCTTCCTTGATCACCTTGACTACACTACATAGGCCAACGGCGTGTTAAAATGACTAACATGATCTCATGCATGTACATATTGTAATTGTGAAAATAGTGTTCGTCAGATGCACTAATGAGGCAAGATGCAACAACTGACGCGACTGCTGAGACAGAAATAGCCTCCCCATGCTAAAAAAAATTATTCTGATGAAGACTGCTTTCTCCTGCAGAGCATATGAAAGGCTTCCAACAAGAGCCATGACAGTTCATTTTAATCATTTTAAACTCTTAGCAGTTCCTGAGGTCCTCCAATACCCTTCACTCTCTCTACTCTTCAATCTTCCAAGGAATTCTAGAACATTTCATTAAACATTCTGCACTGTATGCCCCAACTCTCACTTTTGCTTCCCCCCCTGAGCCAATGGCGAGTGACCTTTGATCATAGCTGTTATTAAATGCATTACATCAGGGCAGCTGTCCTTCTCGCTGTTGATGCCTGGGGGAATTCGCATGATTTTTCATGAAAACTTAACAATGTTTAAGTGTGTCCGTGACGAGATTGAAAATCCAGAATGTAAAAACGACATTCTATGAATGTTAGACATGTACACCTGTAAGACACAAAATAAATGTACATCAGTCACTATTTACATAGCAACTTCTGTATTAGCTTCCCCATAGCGAGATTTTCTAACACGTCCATCTTTGAGAATTTGTTACTGAGTTATGACACTGCATTTATAACATTTTAAACGGCTTTTAACAAGTTAAGCATTACTTAACTCTGTTTGTGACACAAGCTGTAACAATAGTTCAGAGTCAGGCCTTCCAGGGATGTAGATAAGAGGGATATGACGGAGAGAAAGATGATGGTAAGTGCAAGTGCGTTATATTGTCAGTGGTGTTAGAAGAGGAGGTCCTTTGGGAAAAGCTGGGTCTTCAAGAATCTTTTGAGGAGCACACCCCTGCTCTGGTAGCAACTTGTAGCGCATTCCACCATCAAGGAGCTACAGAATAGTTTGTATTGCTGTGAGCATGTCGGCGGCAGTGCCAGGTGGTGTTCTTTGAAGGGCGCGCAGCAGTCAGGTGGTGGCCTATGGCTTTACGAGAGCATTCAAGTAAGTGGGTGTGAATCTGGAGATCGCTTTATAGGCCAGCATTAGTGATTTGAATTTGATGTGGGCAGCTACAGGTAACCAGTGGAGCTCAATGAGCAGTGTAATGCGCCTTTTTGGGCTGGACTGAATTTCTTAGTCTTTGTTAATATTCTGGCTGTAGCAGTCTGAACAGGTTGAATACTCCTAGTAGCACGTTGAATACTCCTAGTTAGGAGGACCAGCGTTGCAATAATCGAGTCCAGAAAATACAAAAGCATGATTTTAAGTTTCTGCATCACACATGGTCTAAATGGATCTAATTTTAGCAATAGGGCCTATTACATAGATGGAGAAATGCTGCCTTGGTGATAGCCTTGAAGTGAAACTGGAATGTCAACTGATTAAAAAATGACTGAGAAATGAATGACAAAAAAGTTTTAGAGATAATACAAAGATCAATATTAAAAATCAATTCTGGTTTGGGTTCTGGGTTCAGATGAACAAGAATAAAACCATAAAAACACCCTCCCCTGGATTCCAATATATTTATCCAAGCAGCTAAGAAGCATACTGTGAGCAATGGTGGCAAAGGCTGCACTCAAAACAAAAAAAGCATCAACAATTATGTAAGGTCAGAATCAACTGTAAGTATTAAATCATTTTTCTGAAACGGATAGTTCCGGTCTGTCTTTAATTATAATTGGCTGAATCACGTTCAATGCCATGAACAACCTGCGCGTTGACTGCATTTTGTTCTATATTAATAGCACCACATCAGACACGCTTCTGGTAAGCAAAGACATAGAAAACACCATGCAGCTGCCACGCAACAGACACACAACGTTCACGCCACGTTCATGGTGTGAAACAGGCCTTAGGTACTCAGCTGCGCATCATGCGTGATTTTTCGCATGGATCTCCGTGATTTTAAAGATGCCCCCAGGGTGTAGTAGCACTGTAATTCCCTGGCTGCTCTTTATCGACAGTAGGCCTATTTGACATCGAGAGACAGAGATCTATGTGAAAAGTCTTTGGTCAAGGCAGTTTCAGTGGAATGACTGGACCGATGGCCAGACTGACATTTCTCAAAAAGATTGTTGTGAGATAGATAGGCAAGTTAATCTACCACCCTTTCAAATTCGTATGATATTATTATGGACAAGTTGGATAGTGGTCTTAAATTACTATTAGAATTTGCAGATTCATATTAGGTTTAAGTGGTGGTTTAATGATTGCACAGAGGCGGGAAGGGACTGGTTTATAATCTTAAGAATAAAACTAAATAAAACCGGTAGTTCTTTAACATGATTAGATTGGGGTTTATAAGCAATTGCATACAAAAGATATTTGGGCTAATTAGCAAGTTGTATGTTAGAGTAGCTGCAAGGCTGGCCTTAGGGGAAATAACTTAAAACTGTGAAAAGTTGTAAATGGACCTAGGCACTATGTCTACACCTATTAAAGCACTGGAGACTTAATCATTCTAATCAGGGGCAGCTCAACAATTCTAGCTCTAATTAAATTGATTTTATTTGTGAAAAAGCTCAGAAATCTATCAGCAGTAAATTAATAAATACAGTGGATTATTTCTATTAGTGTTAATCAAATCAGAAATATATGTCATTCTTGGAGCTGAAAGTGCACATTTGTTATGTTAAAATATCTAATAAATAATTATGATGTAATTTTATACTACTTTGTGATTTCTATTATCTGATAAATCATTTTCAGTGTATGACCTGACAACAAAATGTAAATGAAACTTGAACTTTCTTTTTACAATTACCATTACTGAATGGTAAGAATGTTATCCAAGTTTAAGCCTGGACCTTAGCCCTTGGATTCATCAATCAGATAAATAACACTAGCAAGTATTCAAGTTCAAGTTTATTGTCATATGTATAGTAAGCCTACAATACAATGAAATGCATTTTGCTCCATCATCACTCACATGCAGTATAACAGACAAGGAAACATACAACAGACAAAAAAACAGACATAAAGTGCATAGTGCAAGACAGAAAGTGCATCAGCTATTCAACAATCTGACCGCCTGTGGAAAAAAACTATTACTGAGACGGGTGGTGCTGGATTTAATGCTCCGGTAACGCCTCCCGGATGGTAGGGGAGAGAACAGAGCATGAGTTTTAATAATGCAATCAGCAGGGTTCCTACGCAGTATGGAAAACCTGGAAAAGTATGGAATTTGATTTTAGTAATTTCCAGGTCTGGATAAGTATGGAAAAAAGAAACAAGGGTATGGAGAAATATTTGTGTTTCCAGACTATTGCATCTACAGTACTGATCACTTCACTCGGGTCATAATGAACCATTCCTACTGTTGTGTAGCTTAATTGTCAGTCCACATCATCAAGATACAATTGAATGGGGGTCCTCAGAAAAAAATCTCTCCCACAAGGGGACTCCCACGAGAACCCCTGTTCTATGCAAGTGCCCTATACCATTGTGCACTGGTATGTTTGCGTAGCTCTGCTATTTTCGGCTAAAACACTGGTAGACTGTTTTGATTTTGTAAAAGTTACCAAGACATGGATACTGCATTATCTGATAAACTGTTATTGCAAACAAATAATACTGTTTACGGTGATTTCTGAGGCCTCTGCCAGCAGTGCACTAGTCTCCAACATATATAGGCTATGCTGTATGAGAACTAAAAATGTGAGTGCACCTTCCAACACAGCACTTCCCCAATGAAAAGTATCCAACAATGGGCAAGTGTTTTCTGAGGGCTAACAAGTTAATAATAAACATTATTATACAGCTCCTCACAATGCCAGTAAAACACTCCATTGACAATGTCTAGAATATGGTCAGAAAAAAATCTACCGAGAAGTTTGAAAATTTGAGTATGGAAAAAGTATGGAATTTTGAAATGGAAAATGTGTAGGAACCCTGAATCAGCTTTTCTCTTGCTGCGGGAAGTGTAAATGTCGTGGAGATCAGGTACGTTAGTGTCAATAATCCTGGCTGCTGACTTGACAACTCTTTGCAATTGTTTGCGGTCATGGGAGGTTGTGTTTCCGTACCACACTGTGATGCAAAAAGAAAGAAAGCTCTCAATTGTGCATCGGTAGAAATTCTCAAGTGCTCTGGTACTTAGGCCAAACTTTTTAAGACGTCTCAGAAAATAAAGGCGTTGTTGTGCCTTCTTGAGGGTGCACTTGGTGTTTAATTACCATGTTAAAGTGTCTGAGATGTTAACGCCTAGAAATCTGAAGCTATCAACAATCTCTACAGATGCACCGTAGAAGCAGGGAGCGACCACACAATAAGGTAAAAATTGCATCTCTCCATGTCACTGAATCAGTGGGAGCCCTGAGCTTGTTCCCTTGCTAAACAAGATGGTCTTGTGATGATGGGAGACAGTGGGTGATGGGACACACCCCAAAGGGTGTTCCTAAAGTCACATTTAAATGTACATGTAACAGACTGTACCATATTCAATAACCTGATTTCTGCATAAATAATGTTTTTTTCTGTGTTGCCTGGTAGCGATTATCCAGCAACATTTTACTATTTTCCTTTCCATTAGGCCCAGTAAGCGCTGGAGGGTAGCACACAGGCGAGGTGGCACAGTCTTTGAATATGGGGGCGAAATATTTCTATTTTGCCCAGGGCGCAGGATTGCCTTCTGCCGGCCCTGGATTTAGGACAAACATGGCTTTCATGGCAGCAATCTTCCTGGTTACTGTACAACTTATTGAGTTTCCAGACACCTGATGAAGGGTCTTGAAATCCCATTTGCACTGCACCAAACTATCCCCGGCAGAACAGCGGAAACTGGAAACTCTTATGATTTCTGGTCAATTACAACTTGAGTTCACATGGGGTGCTCTGAGAAGGTGGCAGGGCCGTCGGCCGGCACACAGGCCTGCCCTGTCAGTTTCTGTCAGCGTTTTTGACAGTGATGGTGACTCAGTCCTAAACCAGCTCTATTCATCTGGAAAGACAGTTTGATTGCATCTCTGCAGTGGCCAAATAATCCCTGCCTCTGTACATGGTAAAAAAGGAAAAGTCAGGGCTGTCCAACTCAAACCATATTATGTTACAATTACATAAAGCAGTCTAGTTTTGAATGAAACAAAACCTTATCATGTTCAAATGGTCATTCCTACTGAGCAATCCATTTATCTGATTGAATCATGTAAGGTAAGTGTATTCACTGTAAAAAAAAAGGTTTTGTCACAGTTAGTAAACCACAAAACATGACACAAACTATGTTTCTCTTAAAAACAAAACACAATGTTAAAGGCACACTATGCAGGTTTTTTAGCTTAATTTACCTTAATTTAACAGCTTCAGAGTCATTGGAATGGTTATATGACTTTTTTCGGGTTGAATGGTGGCCGTCTCGCTTCCCCCTAGCGCCTGTGAGCGAAAAAAACACCCTTGCAACTGTGGGCCAGCGGTCCGACGGCCTCAGTGTCAGGAAGTATAACGAGTGTAACGAATTGCTTTACTGCATTCAAATACACATACACGCCAGGCTCCGGCTAGAAAAAGGTAGCAATGGAGTTTCTCAGACATTTGTCATGACAGAGCCAGCGAAAAAGAAGCAAAAACAGTAAGGAAATTGCCAATACGGCATAGTTTACCTTTAATACAGTATGTTGAACTAACATATTTTACAACAATGAATTTATTCAACGTAAGATGAATTTGAAACACCAAAGTACTGACCCAGGAAGACAAATGATCACATGGGATGCCTTGGGGCCACCATTTCATTGTGTACATTGCAAGAACAATGAGATAATCATTGCAGCTATGTATGGTGTATGTATGTATGCAGCTATTAGTGTTGCCAAAAGTTTTCACATGTTTTCTTAATGAGAGTTATGCAGCAGAGTTTTGGAGCTGGGACCTGGGTACAGAGGCTTCAACACTCCCCCCTCCACTCCTACAGCCACCGTTGCCAGCGGTCCATGCCAACTTCGTCATCTTCCCTTTCAGCCACCTCCACCAGTTGGTCCCTGTCTCGACGTAGGGGGTAGGCTCCGCCCCTGCCTTCTTCTGATGGCAGACATGGAGATCTGCTTGCCATACAATGGATCAGAGACAGGGACCTAATCCAAAGACTGTTACTATATTCATACTGGTTCTAATATGTTCAATGTCTAAATTATTCTCTCACGGATTAAATCTGTCACTTAATCCTATCCTGTGTACTGAGTCTTTCTGGTAGAACAGTGGTTTAATGTGAAATTGTTTCCCACCACAATGAATACTCCTGCATGCTCTGTCACAACCTCTTCAGAATATTTGATGTCAATACTTTATTTTGAAGTTTATCATCTCAAAATTATCTTCTATTAGCATTGATGCTGCATTACTAGAGCAACACCTGAATGTCTACTCTCAGTGCTTCCACTTGTATAATTCAATGATGTTGAAATGACATGAGCATAAACTTAATTTAAACAATTTCATTGGAATTACTTGCTCAAATTGGGTATAAACTGGCATGAATCAATTTAGTAAACCGAAAGAGAAATGCTGCATTCATTTTAGGGACTGTTCGGTATTTATGGAAAGGACCACCGGAGGAAAATAGGGAAGGGTCATGCCTTTTTATTCTTTGTTGAGGGGATTTTTTTTTAGTCTAGGAGGGAGGGTCACCTAACTTTTGTATTCATGGTAACAGCAAAATTTGGGCCGTCGCCCAGGGCCTCGCGTCTGATGGGCCTCGCACCTGGCCAAAGATGACATTAAGCGTTTATTCTTCATTAACGCCTATTGTATAGCCTAAGCAAAAAGCTTAACGTGGCTTCATGTCCTAAAGCAACGATCAGTGATCACCAAATCTCTCTCATATTGTTCCTCATAATCACACAAGAACCTTCAAAAAATGTAGCATGAAGTCATATTAGGCCTGTGAACGGTTACTTGACGTGACAGCATGTTTTTCTTCAATCTCCTTCACTGACGTCTATGGAAAAGGCTTAAAGTCCCAAAACAACGATCAATGATCATCAAATTTCTTTCATATTGCTCCTCATAACCATCTATAAAAATCTAGCCCAAAGTTTTTTTTTCTTTTTGAGCATGTCCGAATCTCAGGACATAACGCACCTTATAGGCTCGAGATATAATTCCAAAGGGGGCAGATAGGGGCCTACTGCACTTAAAAAGATTGAACGAAGCTTCCCGAACTTTGCGATCAGTGACTGGCATCGGATGAACGAAGCTTTTCCTCGAAGTTGAACAGGCTATTAAAAACTTTTTGCGCACCTCCATGTCACAGGAGAGACTAGTGGGCTCGCCCTTCTATGAATTGAAAAAGACGTTAGGCTACCTGCAAGCTGGCCTATGATTTCATTGCTGAGTTTGCGGCAAAGTAAGTGTAGCAGGCAGACCTTGTCTGCTTGCTTGCTCTTTCCTCCTGGTCTCTCCTGACCCCTCTGCTAATGAGTGGGTGGGGCCAATCATTCAATTAGGCCCACCATGTGCTACTTTAGGAGCTCTACAGCAAGAAGCTCGGTAGGTTCCACTGTTTGTCCCTCGGCTGAGCACTGGGGTCTACTCAGGGTGCGATTTGTGTAAAAACCAGAGGGGGGATGATTTTGAATAAGTTTGTAATATAGGGCAACTTGAAGTTTTATGAAAGTTTTATGAAAATAATTTACGAACCAGAACATAAAGACCATGAAGCTTCTATTTCTTGCAGCTGTTAAAACACCCGCTAGATAGTTTAAATACCCACCAACATTCGTTTTTGCAGTACAGATTATTTCTAAAAGTTATTTGTCTACTACTGGCTGATTTATCAAACGAGTGCTTTCTCGTTCGTCCTCTGCAAACTACAGGTGTTTCGGTAGAGAGCCATTGAATAAGCGATGCCAAGCAATTTCTGTAGCACTTTTTTGTGACATTCAGCAAATATCTCCTCATTTAATGTAAGTTCCTTCGGACAATAGGCCTAAGTTCTACTATATGTGCAGTTGTCCTCCATCTCAGTTGCATCAGTTTTCTAATTTTGAAGGTTCTAAAACATTATTATGCTTCACTGAATCCTTCTCATTTTCTTTCATTTGTCCAGCTAACTTTTCCATTGAACCTAGCCATTTATGATGGATTACACACTCGACATTCTGAAATGTCCTGCACGATCAAGGCCAAATTAAGTTATCACGCAGCCATTGTGTCAGCAGCATCAGTGCTGACGGTGACGGTGCGTTTCTGATGTCAGATTATTATGTAGGCTAGCCTACTAGACTGTTCTCACGTTGCAGCACTTTACTTATATGTATATATGTATAGTATATATATATGTATGTATATATGTATAGTAGCATTAATCGATACGAGGGGCAGAGGGGGATAAATGTTGTCCCCCCCGACGATAAAAATAATTTAGCAGAGGTAGGGATAGGAAAACCAGAGGGGGGGAAATCCTCACCATCCCCCCCTACAAATCGCACCCTGGGTCTACTGACCATCAGGTATGTTGCTGCCCTAATGCTGTAGACTAAAATGTGCTTGGTTTAGCTAAACTCCATTTCTCTGTAGCCCTGTAGAGGGATGGATATGCTATCCTCATCTGCTGTCAGTGGGAAAATTTGCATAGAGAAGAATATGGGTATGTATAGCTCTAAAATAAATGGATGTTTGGGGAAATGGTATCAGGTTTGATGTATTTTGTTTGTCTTCCAGGTAGCACGGCTATTCCATCCGCGTTGCCCTCAGCGTAGGTCGTGCTGTTGTCTTGTCTTGTCTTAGTTTTGTTTGGTTTCTGTTTAGCTTTGCTTGCACTTGGCAACTGCCTGCATTGTACTTGTACCCTTTTGTTTTACTTTACTTTTATCTAAGTGTCTGTTTGTCCATAGAGTCTGGGAGCAACAACTTTCAATTGTTTGTTAATTTGGCAGGCAGGGTTCTCGCTGGCGGGAGGCTAGTCAGTCACTTAGTGGGGGTGCAGTAAAGATGCACATTTTGGTGTGAATTATCAGAATGTTTGCTGTGGTCTGCGGCGTTACTATTTGAGCTTTCTTGCTGTGCGTGTGTGTGTGCATGTGTGTGGGCTCTAGGGCACATTATCAGTAGTCTGCCTCCCCCAGGTAAGCCCCTGCCTTGCTCATCCTGCTCCATCGTGCCTCCCCTATGGAATCTGTTAGTTGTGATCAATTTTAAAATAAAAGAGCAACAAGACAACATAATAAATATTTTTGTACTTTCCTAACTTGGATTAGTCTTGTCTTTTTGCAGCTATCCCCCCTTTTCCCTGGCTTCAGTTCAATAAACTTGGTCATGTTTTCCCTGGAATTCACGTATATGCCTCGTGTATACGAACCTGTGTGCAATTGTGTGTTCTCTAACTCATTCTCTGGGTGCTAGGCCCAGGGTGGCGTAGTCTGGCTACAGTGATTGGCTGTTAGTGCCGCCATCCTCTTCCAAAACCTCACCCTGCTACATAAGCGAAGTTTTTTTCTGAGTCAGGATATGGTGAGTCAGTGTCATTTATTTGTCCAATGTTAGCCTACAGACCAGTTTCCATAGTGCACTTCTGCTCATTGACAAATGGCATTCAGCACAATGATTCATGCCCAATTAATTCCCCCTGTTAAAGTGTTCGCCTTTGTTACACTATTTGGTTTCGTGATGTAGCCTAGCCTATGATTAACACCATATGGCTAAATATGTGACTCAGCTAATGTTATAGGCTATACAATTTTCCCTCTTAAAGACAAGCTGGTGTAGCTTATTAGACTAGGGCTAGGCCTACTATTAAAATGCACCGACGGTAGCCTTGGCTATGTGTAAAGTAGGCTATCGCATGTCATGCACGTAAGTGAAAAGGGCCTTGCAACTGTCAAGTTCGCACAGGGCCTCGCACCCCCTTGCGACGGCCCTGCAGCTCCTCCTAAGCCAAAACTGTACAACTCACCGAGTGGTTGTGTTCGTTGATTATTAAAATCAAATATATCGGCGCAATGTATGATTTCCAGCCGTCTTATTTGCTATTGTGGATCAGACACCTCACAACCGCGTATTAACTTACGCTCAATATTTGAACCTGAAGCATAGACGGTGGCGCAGTAATATCAACATGTAATGAGTCTTCCAACAGAAATTAATGGGATTTTACAAAATGCCACTGGGTGAGTTGCACAGTTTTGAAAACTAACGTTAAATTGTTTTAGGACATGTTTGAGCATGCCTGTTGGCAGCCACTCTGAGTAGTCAAAGGCGATTCAAAACGAGTCAGAAAAGTCGAGACAGGACCAATCGTCAAAATTTTGGTGTCCACCACTCTAGTTCATCCAAAACAAACCAGAAAAGGGACTCAAAGTGCTAAATACCGGAATTTTCCTTTAAGTCCAAACTGTTCTCAGAATCCTTCTGCTAACTGATCAAATACACTCCCTGTAATGAACAAGAGGGGGTGCGGGTGGGTGTTGGTGAAATGCCCTTTCCTGGCTGATCAAAGACCAGACATACTGCTGAGTTTTGCAGAAGTCTCATCTTGCACCAAACAGGCACCCGTTTCGGAATACTGTAGGTGACTGAGAGAGAGGCTCAGAGACTCACTAAGGAGATACAGTACTCAAAGAATCCTCTAAATAAATGTATATGGTTAGTTTGTAACGCCAGTTGTATCGTGCCCCTTCCTGAAATGTAGTTAACCAACTGCATTTTTGGAAGCAGCATAATAGATGTTTTGCCCGCTGTTTACTTCCTGTCACCATGGTAATAGTCATGCCACGAGCGTTGGTGCATGTACAGCCAGCAAGTTAATGTAAAGCATAACATATTTGAGCGATTTGGGGGAGATACTTATACCACAGATCCAGCAAGCAACACCAAAGAGTTTTTTCTACCTTAAAATAATGTTTCCGAAATCGTTTCAGTGGTTCATCAACTCGTAACAGGGTGAACGGCACTTCTGCATTCGCTTCGCAGCCCTCTATCGGCTATAACTGCACTATGTAAGTTTGCCAGATCTGGTAGCGGATCTGTAGTTCGATGGAATGACTCATAAGAAACTACAAATGTGACTGCATCTAATGTCGCAATATATCGTATACTTTCATAAAATCATGCAACATATTCTTGTCTGTGCACATTGTTATTTCCAAAGCCAGTGCTGGATAAACAAATAGTGCGTGCGACAGAGGAAAAGTTATTTGGTGTTGCTTTAATATACAGCTTATACCGTTCAATTCCAGTGTAAACACAGATTCGCCTGATGTATTTAAAGTTACATATGCCCCCCCATTAATTTGAATAGGGAAATAGCTACCCAAAATATCTGCCCAAAGCCTTTACCAAGATGGCCCTTCTACTTAATGTGACCCTTTCTCATCTCTAATCTCTGGTCTAATTAGAATAGGTATAATATTTACAAGTGGACGAACTAAAATGATTCTTTAAGTTATTTGTAATTGAATTTAAAGGTGTTTGTTTGTGGTGTTACTTTGTGACTGACAGGGACAGTGGCTACAGCTTTGGGGAACTCTGCAGCACATGAAACATCACAGTGACATGTGGCAGGCTCCCCACTTACAGTACGCATGTCTTCTTCCGAATCAGCTTAAAGTTGACTGCATGTGTCATGTAAGGTGAAGGTCATCTATGTCAATGTGCCAATGCACTTTTGAATCTGGTCTCCATTAGAACTTTGCTCGCTGTCAGATATACCTCATTCTGGAAGACCTGTTTGTCAGAATCCCACAGCGCTCTACAGGAAAGAAGGACAAGATGGAACAATTTTATAAAATAGCAGCACTGCAGTGAACCCAGTGCAGGGTGTGCATCATAGGCAGTGGCCGGCATGGGTCCTGTCTGTGCACAAGCTCTTAATGCTAAAAGCATTTTGCTGTCACTATTATGATTCTGGTTCTGGTTGAAAAGATATTCAGGTTAATTAATTTCCTTTCAAATGTCACAAATCAAGCATCCCTCCTACATAGCACTCTTTACAAATGTGTATAAGTAATGCAAGATTTGCCTGGGGTAGATTTGCAACTTTTGTTCAATTGCTAATTTTACTAATTAAACTACGCTTTAAGCTGGCTTTTCAAATATGCTTGATTAAACCTAACATAATAATTTTGTCATGTAGGTGGCTTTCCCATTTTAAGAACAACATGCTACCCGTTGATAGTGAATCATTTGCATCTTTATTGAAAATGTAACAGCAATATTGGGGCCAGAACCTGATTTCAAACTGTTCCAAAACCCAAAAGACTTGATTTATTCATTTCATTCTCATAACTCATAATTCTCATAATTTTAAATTTTAATTAAAACGACAATTGTGCACCTACAATACATTACGCAACTTCTAATCAGCAAGTGCATGGATAAACCTGGATAGAGATGATTGCTAATCAGTGTATTCTATTTCTGAGAGTTTCCAATGCATTGGGAGGGTGTTTTAGCATCACATTATTTTCTTTGACATCTGAATGTGCCATCTGTTCAAGCTCAGGCACAAGATTTAGATTTCCTGCTTTTCAGTAATGAAAAAAGCACCTGTCAGATCAAATCAGCCTAATTTCATGGAAGAGCTCCGCTATCATCACGCATCAATTGGATCTTGGCACTTATATATACTATATTTCCTTTCAACTTCAGACTCATGGACCAGACGGAGTTCGTTCTAAGACAGCAGCTATTGATCAAAGCTGTTATCTTCTATGTTTTTTCAATTAAAAAGTAACTCACTGACTTTGCTTACATTAAGCGTAAGAAACAGCAAGAATGATGAGGTGTGAGTGACATTGACAACAGTAAAGAGGTAAACATGTATACAGTCCCAAAAGTGAAGTGGAGGTAGGTATTGTTATTTAGTTGAGTTGATAGCTGACTACTCTTGCAACTACTTCACTAAAATAATCAGTAATTCAGGGAGCAGTATGTTTGAGTCCTCTAGAGGAGCAGATAAAATAGAAGAACACTTAAAATAGAAACACATTTCAGTATAGCTCATAGTATAGATGGCTTGATCATGAAAAGTTTGCTGATCAGTAATGGTACTTTTTTATGGTTTATGGGTTGATGTTTTTTTTTTTAGTTGTAAAAAATTGAGTTGTACTGACAAATAAAAACGTTCTAATCAGCTATGTTAGAATGTTGCTGTTCAGAACTGTATCATAACAAAGTTTAGAACAAAAAACATAGATAGATAGATAGATAGATAGATACTTTATTGATCCCCAAGGGGAAATTCAAGACAGAGCATGGTTCAAAAGTCAAACCCCCCCAAAGAAAAGTGTGCGACTGTTTAAGTTTATCCATTTAGAAGTTTAGAAGAAAAGCCACAATTATTGTCAAAACAGTTTGTGAAATTTAAGTGCATTCCCTCATATTCAGATTGTATAGCTTTGTTTGAAATCCAAATAACTCGTCTAACAGACTCATTCAAGGTAGTCTGGTGGAATCACACTTGACATTGGTGCTTTATGCACATTTGGGGGATGTCATGTTCAGGGGCGCCCCCCGGGGGGAAAAAAATTCACGCGTGGACAATAGGCTATTTGCCCGTTTCCCGGTTTTAGGTCCGTGCTAGAGCTTAGATCGGGCCCAAAAAATCAAGCCCGACCCTGCCCGAGCACGTTAACTGTAATTATGAGCCCGAGCCCGATTTAAACCCGACATTTTTTAAATACGTGGGCCATTATAACTGACGTTCTCAACTACAATTCCGAGCTGTTTGAGCTACAGAAATCCGTTTAGAGGACATTGAAAGGACAAAAGAGGACATTGAAGGCTGGCTATCATTATTTCTGCCATGGCAAGCCTGCTTCATGTTCATCTTAAAGTATTTTTGCTGTCATAGTGAACATCGTGCGCACTTAATGCACGCAACAAAGCATACCTGACAAATGCATACCTCCGACTTTTCTCCAAACTTCCTCGAAGTTATTTCTCCTGTTTTCATTTTTTTTCTTTACATCTTCAAGCTTCACGTTGCACTTAAAATACAGCACAGCAGGCCCGGTGTGATGTGTGTGAGTGGAGAAGCTGCGCATGACACGTGTTGCGCAGATGACATTACAATTGACATTTTGTAACTCTGAGCCTAACTTGTATAACTTTGTATACACTTGTTACTTAGGCCTACTTTGATAAATATAAAATATTCCCCACCCAAGTAGGCTAATGATTAGAAGAAGAAAAAAAAAAGCAAGCTTGATCAAGGACCCGGCCCGGCCCGAGTGGCTGGAAATATCGGTCGGGTCGGGTCAAGTTCGGGCTCGGGCAGAGAATCTAAACTCTAGTCCGTGCATTGGTCAGCCAAAAAGTAGCCTACATAGCATAGCAACATTCACATGCAATAATACAACAACAACGTCTTCAATTAGGCTACCTATTCATTTGGACAACTTGATACAGCCCTATACAGGCTAAAGTTACCTTTAGTTTCGTAGCTTACTGTGACGTCTGGCTTTAAACAGCTGTCTAATGCAGTCTAACGTTCTGACAAGCAATTGCCTACCTTGTTCTTGCCCATCTGGAATAACTCCTCTAGCTTTGCTGCATCCATCCTTTCTGTTTTAGTTGTTTAAACTTGTGATATCCATCATGAGTATTGAGTTAGTGAATTAGCTCACATTGTGTGCTGATAACCATATAGATAGCCGAGTAAAAGAAAACAAGTATAGCCTAGTTGCGTGCCTTCGTGCGTATTCTCTCTCTCCTGCTCAAACAAAATGTGTGCGCGTTAATTTTGATAACGTGTTCACTAACTTCAAAAGAAAATTGTAAATTGTAGCCTGATGGCATGCAGCTAATGGGATACTGTCCATAGTTGGGAAGTTATGGTGGGCCAGCCTGGTCATGTTCTGGTGTTTAATCAAACTATAATGAGACACACACAAACACACACACACACACACACAGAGAGAGAGAGAGAGAGAAGAAGCTTCTCCTGCAAAACCCAGCTTCAAGTTGTGTTGGATTGGTTTGGAACGTTCACGTTCAACACAAGGTGTGTTCAGGTCACGTGGCCTTACTTCAACTTAAAGGAAAACTCTTTTTCACAGGGTGCGTTTATAAATTCAATGTGACACTCTGAACATAGAATAAGGTAATAAGTTAAGACAGTTAAAAAGTTTCAGAGTATGCTCGGAGTGGCAATTTACAAATGCACCCATAGACCTGTTTCTCAAGTTTGGTATGGAAAAAAAAAACAATGCTACCCAGCTCGAGTTGCTGCAGCCAACAACTCATATTTTTTTTCTCAAACCGGGAGTACTCTGTGACCTTTGTGAAACAGATATCTTTGTGAAAAATTAGACATCCTTTAACATCGTTTAAGAGTGCACTGGGCCATTGGCAGCTGACAGCACATTTATTGTAAGATAAACATAGTCAGAATTACTTTTTATGTAAGAAAGTGAACTGGAAGTTTATTACATGCTATCTCAAAACCTCAGTCTGTCCTTTTCCATGCTGAGGATAAAGGAGGGTAAAAATGGCAAAAAAAAAAAGTTTGCAGCATAAATCCTGAATGCAAAACACTGCTATGAGCATTACATCATAACTACATTAATCTCAGCTAAACCCATTCTAGTCTCAGACATGCCCTCATTCAAACATCAGTAAATTACTCCATCTTCTGGTTCTGCCAATCCTGAGTGTGGAGTTAATGGATAATAGAAGAGAATAGATTGACGGTTTTTGGTCCTCTGATAAAACATGACATAGGCATTCATTTCAGAAGGCAGGTACAAGCAAAGATCAAGGCACAGAGATGAAATAAGCAACATGTGAGCTTCAGAGAAGCAAATGCCACTGTTCTGTCCCTCTGCACAGTAAATTTGTCTTTTGCCTGGAATTTACATGAGAATCCCTTGAACCAAAAATGCAGCATCTGTAAGTAACAGATGTAAGTAATCCACAACTATTCCTATCTAATAGGGCATTCTTTCTGGTAAAATAAATACTCCAGATGATTCAAATGTATATCTTGTTGAATAAATGTATATTGCCATAACAGATAGCTCTGGTGGAGCCCATTAACACGATATACAATGCAATCTACAGTACTGTCACTTGCTTTGTGCATTCACACTTGTCTTACACTGTTGGCCTTGTATTCTGTTAAACAAAATGTTTCTGTGAAACAAAAATGTATGGGGGCCATGGAAATCTTACATCTGTAAATAATGCAGCAGCAAATGTAGCTAATTTAATTGAGCTCCATTTTTTATATGGTGTAACATTTCCAATTTGAACATAGTCCTTCTGAAATGTGTTGCCTCCAATGTATGTTTCTACACTGTGGTGAACAACACATTACATAATAAGAGTAACTAATAAATAAATATTAACAATACCTCCAAAAAGTGACCAAGTTATATGGAAGAGGAAAAGGCATGGCTTCAGTGTTCATATATAATGGAGCTTTTCAAAATGATACTTAAACGAGAACTCCAGCTGATTACAACAGGGCCCTATTGTTTGAGGTCACCAAGTACTATCAATATGGAAAAATTAAAACAATTGGTGAGTGCAGCCAGGCAGCAACAAAGTTATACGATGGGGCAGAATTCAGACTGTGTTTGTGCCTCTTTACAGCCTCAAAATGTCATGCAAGTGCTGCGGAATATGATCCTTACAAGACACCATTAATCGTGGCAAACTCAGTAATCATGTGAAGAAACCATTTTGGATAGCAAGCGACCGACGGAAAATAAGGTATGTGACTGCCTGTATGTACATTATTAAAACAAAATGTTTTAATGAAAATGACAGCTACTGTCAGACAAAATAGGGGAAGCATTCTCCTGTGGCTATGGTAACAGATAATGCATGAGAATAGCCTTTTTCTGGTTGATGTAGTATACATGCATACCTTGCTCCTGAAGAAGAAAGCCCTCTATATTACAAGCATATTGATGTACCAGCTAAGCTACAGCAACACAAGCTGATCATCAGCCCTAGTGGTCACTAGCTTATGCTATATTTGTGTGTGGGTTTTCATTCCTCACAACATACAGCTGTCTTATTGCACTGTGCAGGTTTGGCCTCGAAAGTACTATATGTCATGTCAGTCTGTTATGTAAACATATGAAAGTCAGAGAACATATTTCACCACTGCTGTGCATGTCTTCCTAAATAATAATTTAGTTATTAAAGAAACTAGATGTACAGCGCAGCGGTACAAAATATGACCGCCGCTCAGTCCTACACATCCATTCCGCGAAAATAAATCATATTAATGAATTTGTCTCCATCTTCTACTCCATCCCCCACTCTTGAAACTTTTGTGTATGCTTGTTTGGAATGTGTGTTTGCACACATTCCGCACACAAAGTAGCCTACTGGCGCTGCAAAGGTGAATAGATTTGTTTCTGGGCCAAAAAATCTGTAACATTGTTATAAAACCTTTAAAATCTCTAAACAATCACAAGTAGGGCAGTTCATCACAGTCCATCCATTGCAACTGGACTGATGAAAGGTACACCTGTAGGCTACATTGAATTTGGGAAAAGCAGAAGGTAGCAGCATAATGTATTTATTTATTTATTATTAAACAAAACAATCCCTGTCAGTTCCATGCAGTTTTCAACAGCTATCAAGAAGAGAGGTCATGTCATGGATTTTTGTGAATGTTTCTTCTTCTACATATGCATAAGTTTAGTCATCTAGTTCAAATGATATTCAGCTTTATTGTCAATGCACAAATGAAATACCAGTAGTCTAAAACAAAATGCCGTTTTACCCAGTGGTGCAAATAACTGACATGTCCAAAAGGGCCTTCATGAAATGCGTTGCGAGACTGTTCATACACATTTTAACGGGCAAAGTTGAAGACCTACTGTCCGTTATTGTTTGTGCAAATAATATGCTGATTCATGTTCCCTTGCATTTTGCAACCATGAGGTCCATGGTTAAGCTCAATCTTTTGATTTTCACCCAGCCTAGTCCATGGTAGGCGCCCGATAGAAATATTGTTTAATTTTGCGATTGAGATATCCAGGCACTGGCACCCCCCCTGCGACGTGTTCGCCCCCCGGTTTTAGAGCTATTCTAAATGCAAAAATGCATAGAGGGAGTTATGACAAAACCGTGACTGTTAACAAACTATAAGCTATATAAGGTAGGCCCTATGCTAGGCCTATTACACAACACAAATTGTCACTAGGCTATGCTGGCGACCCAAATAAAATCTCCGTTGGAACCAATGGCTTACACCTTACAGTATCAAGCTGCCACCTCTTGGCGAAAAGTTAATAGTTTTGCATATCAGTAGTAATACATTTCACGTAGCTGTGAATCACGGAAAGTGCGAATGAAGTGGACACTTCTAAATGGAACCCAACCCACTGTACAGTAGCTCAAGGTCTGTGGCTAAAGCAGCCATAATGAAAGCGTTATCATTGTTTGGATACTTCACACACACGTGTTTTTTAATCGCATAGACTACAACTACCAAGCTGGAATCAAAGCACATCGACTCCCCTCTCACACCCTAAACACGCACTTCGAACAAACAAAAAGCGCCTCAGTCTCACGGAATAGCCATAGGCAAAACTGTATCTGACCGGTGTAACGTTGGTACTAAATCATCCATCGCAAAGAATGATTTTTGTAGCACGTGCAACAAATATGTGTAGGTACAGCCCTGCCCTGAATACATCTCAACGTGCGCTCTAAAACATCTGGTTTAAATGGAGATGTAGATCATCACGGGTGCGTTAATAAATCTACATTGCGGCGAGTTGACACAAATTATTCACTTTGACGAATTTATGTAGTTTCAGTTACTTTACTTTGAGCCATGCTCTTCCTTACTTGAATCACCTTTGAAAATAGAGGATTGATATGGGTGTTTGGGAATGAACGTTGACTCAGATGCTTTTTGAGACCTTGAGCAGAAATGTCCCAGCCCGGTGTTTAGGGTGCATCATAGACAGGTTATCTTTCAGGTAGCCTATATATTTTCCATTAAAAAACCATCACGTAGCGAACGTGTTGTGGCTAACTCACTTAGCTCCTGTTAGTAGCCTAGGTTATGGTCATAAGCAAATGAGATGACAGTCGAAAGATACAATTAGTGCTGTTATCGATTTGCTTGGTAGCCTATAAACGCATTTATGGTTTTCTACAAATACATCCAAATCAAATTGGCCTCCATCACTCAACCATGCTAACGGTAACATTATTTTACCTACGTTCTGCTATTGATAGGATTAACGTAGCCTACCTGCAGTAAAAAACAAGCATGTCCGATAAACATTCTCAGATTTATTTCGGCTTCAAGAGGAAATGGGAATTACATGTCATGCAGAAATCATCCTACCCTTAGACGTTCTCTGCGGTAAACTACTGTAGCCTACAGTCTTGTCCTTGTACATGTAGGAAGCGTAGTGTCTTTCCAACCCACTTTAGATTAACTTCCAACAAAATTACGTCTCACTGCAACGATGCGCCATCTAGTGGACAAACGACTACTTATCGTCAATACTGGAAATGCAGCCATGATGATGATGATGAATATTTATTTTGGCTTTCTTTTAATCCTACTGAATTTGTAATTATGTATCGGCTGTTCTAATACCGATAGTATGTGGGTGCCTGTGTGTGTGTGTGCATGTGTATATGTGTGCACCACCATCTACAGGCCAATGAGTGTACAGTCACTAAATGTACACATAACTTAATTTTTTTGACCCCCCCATGGATGAAATTCTACGAAACTTGGCATACCCCCAGAGAATGTCAGGTTAATCATACACATAAAATTTGGTGCAGTTCTGAACGTCTTTACTGAAGAGAGGGGCGATTAAAGCAGAATGATATTGCATTTTCATAATTTACTGGGGGGGTGCAAATCACAAATGAGTGATTATGGGCTAGGTTGATGTGGGCCCTTGAGACCAACATACCATAAAAATGTCTTCATCCTCGGTGCCACGGTTCAGGTAGTTATTTAGGAAAAACTGAATTTTTTGGGTTTCGGGGGGTCCAGCGCGGAGGGGGAGTGGCCCCCGGGGACCAAACAAATTTTTTTCGTAAAAGTCTAGTGGGGCTACCCACCAAATTTCATGTGCCCCGGTGTTTCGGTGCCCAGAGTATCGTTGACCAAAATTTCAGGAAGTAGATGCACAACTACACTTTTAAAATGAATGTGTTGAAAACAACACAACTTGCTTGTTTTTTAACACATCTCTGTGTCTACAGCTCCCTGTAGACTTGGAGTAAAGATGAAGGTGTACTCTTAATACATACACAAGTTCACACTCCAAATTTGCCTGGACAAAAGTGAGCAGTATGCGTGTTTTGAGAGTCCCTTGCCAGGGTCATGAAATGCTATGCAGGGATTGTTTAGGAGTCAACAGCGTAGGCAGGAGTCCAGGATCCATGCATACACCCCTACTCTATTCCTAATTAAGGAAGACAGGAGGTGTAAGGTAGACAGGGAACAAGTCAACTTACAGAGTGTGATAATAGGGGCATTTCATGTGTAAACATCTGTTTATAACAGCATTTTGAATTCCTTCTAAAATGTCTTTCATCATTAATTAACCATAGGAAGATGTATACACTTTTTTCAAACAGTCAGCTAGTTATACCGGACTAATTTATTGTTGTATACTTAGCCATATTGCTTGACATTGCTACTTACTTTTCATTACTGTAGATGTCTTTTCTGGAAAAACAATTGAGACAAGGGTTATAACAATATGTGTATTCGCCCCGAACTGCCACGTTAGGAACCCAAGGTTCCATACATAGAAACATAATGGAAGATACATGGTATATATGCAAATCTCGATCAACTTAATGTTCATTCTCATTCTTAGACTAATAGATGGGAGATTGTTGTGAGAGCAATGAGGTCCAGTGTAGCTAAGTGCCCTATCATGACAGTCTAAAATGCATGGTCACTGGGGAATAGTTTAAACAAAGAAAGATAAGGAAAACAAACACAAAAAACCTTTAATTATGTTTGTGATCAAGGTTGCACCAAGAGTAGCTTAGTCTTAAACTCAGCAGGGGTTCAGGGGTGTCACCCCCAGGAAATGTGTGTATATTTAAATGCGTAATTTCTGCACACTTCACCTCACCATTATCAAGACATCTGCATGAAAACATTTAACTCACAAGGGGGATGGCCATAGGCCACAGGTTACCTAAAACACTTTGCTATGCTTTTATAAACAGAAATTACATTTCGTAGTGCATTAGCTGACAGTGTGTAGAGACAGTGGTTCTGCAACTGCCATGATCACACACACTGGTTGAGTGAGAGCCAGGTGTGTTTCGTATTCGTATTATTTATGATTATTTACACAGCGGTCATATTTTGTAATGCCTGCCAGGGGAAATTGTTGCTTTCATAAATGGCGTAGAATTAGAATCACTGTGCTCAACTAGCTGGCTACGATTAAGCATTTTCCTTTACCAAACTATGAGCCTAGCCAGTCACGTCTGTGGCACGCTGAGGCCCTTTTCATCTGCTGATACAGCAACAGGAGAGTCATCCACTGCTATCCTGCTCCTCATTGCTTTGATCAATAGCGGAGTGAGAGTCGGGAGAATTTCCAGTGGGCCGGTGGCGTTTTGGGGCCAGGCTGATTACTTTGAGCTAAACGCGCATGATATTACTGTTTGAATATTTTTCTTTGCTGTAGACATTCTTGTCATTTTCATCATATCCATAAGTCTTTCTTCAGTGATTAGCAAGCAACAGACCTTCATGTGCTCTCTCTCCCGTGCGCATGAAAACTGTGCGCATGTTGTAGATTTGTTTGAGTAGGCTACTGCTTTCTTTTTTCAGTCTCGTTTTTCTTTTGGCTATCTTGCACGTGCCTAGAAACATTGGTCAATAGTTAGAACTGATTTGTCTCTGTCGCTGGCAAACACCACCGTTTTGAATGGGGTGAGGGTGACACCTCCCCCCTGTCCACCCCCTAATAACGCCCTTGCCCCTCTAGCTGTTCTAAAATCACTGTTACCTAGGCTACAAGCTATTTCAAAGTAGCCTACACAGCTCTGACATTTGATTTTATTGACTGACACCAGTGTTTACAATTATTCACTTGTCTTATATGCCCTCTTCCAAGACACATCTTCCGTCACATTGAGCATGTCACAAAATGGACTGTAGTTTGTAGCCTAACCTTGTTTTTATCTCTTGTTTTAAGCAACCTCTCAAATTATGTTATTATATCAACAACATATCAACTTCCCGATGTTTTATAGACAACAGTGCTGGTTCAGGGTCTATGATCCATTTTAGTTCCTCCTGAGAAAAAGTCAGTCAGTTTAACAGCGTCGAAGCGTATTAAGGACAGTGACGTCATCCATTACCGCTGTACTCTCCAACTGGTAGGAAACGACAGAGCCGCGCTGCTCAGCGACAGTTGAAGCAGCTGAAGCGCTAAGGAGAGGGATCTGGCTTGCATGGTAAGGAAATAACTGTATGCGCTAAGTTGAAATTTCTTTACCTGTTATAGGCTAAAAATGCATTTATTCCGAGCATTAAGAGTAGATGCATTATTGTTTTCGCAACATTGTGATGGGATTTTCCCCATCTTCTTTA
This sequence comes from Alosa pseudoharengus, assembly GCF_046254945.1. Lineage (NCBI taxonomy): Eukaryota > Metazoa > Chordata > Actinopteri > Clupeiformes > Clupeidae > Alosa > Alosa pseudoharengus. The sequence goes on from NW_027468881.1 coordinate 21,006,335, forward strand.
ACTTTAACTTGTGTGGAAATAGGCTACTTATTCGGAAATTTTAAAAATTGTGAATGTTGTGCTGTTTCAAATGCATTTTATTAGTGTAGCCTACATCAGGGAATGTCCACATTTGGTTGGGTTCCTCTGAGCGTTGCCGTTGTGGATAGCCTATGTAAAATATCTTGGATATGTTGGATCATTAAATACTTTTTAACAAGACCAATTAACTTTGATTTAATTTTATATTTAGATCACTTTCAACTGGTATCTTACTGTTTTTTTTTATTGTTTTGTTTTAGATGTTATGGCTGAGACATCAATTATGACTGCTCTGGACAAGCTTAAAGCCCAGGACGGTATCAACATTCGAACATTTCTTTTCAAGTAGAAAAACACGCTAGCGGTTGTTCAAAAATGGAAAACGTTACACTCAAACCCAATACATATCTACCATGCAACGAAAGTGTGGACTTCTATTCCCTCAGTTCAACGAACCGAAGCGAATTGAACTGCGTGCCGCCAGAAGACTTTTTCTTTTACGCAGATTTCTATGTGGTGGTACCCATAGTTTACTCGGTCATCTGCGCGGTGGGACTGACTGGGAACACGGCGGTCATCTATGTCATCCTAAAGGCACCCAAAATGAAAACTGTCACCAATATGTTCATACTGAACCTGGCCATTGCAGATGAGCTTTTCACGCTTGTGCTGCCACTCAACATAGCTGAGCATCTGTTGCGCTGCTGGCCCTTTGGCGAAGTGCTTTGCAAGATGATATTGAGTATTGACCATTACAACATCTTCTCCAGTATTTACTTTCTTACCGTAATGAGTATCGACCGATACCTGGTGGTCCTCGCCACTGTTAAATCTAAACGAATGCCATATCGCACATACAGAGCAGCCAAGATAATCAGTCTCTGTGTGTGGCTTTTGGTTATTCTTATAGTTATGCCCTTTACCGTGTTTGCAGGAGTATACGATGACTCCAATAGGAAAAACTGCCTGTTGAGTTTTCCAAGTCCCGAGCACTTGTGGTTCAAGGCAAGTCGGATTTACACGCTCATTCTAGGCTTCGCTATTCCTGTATCCACTATATGCATTCTGTACACACTGATGCTCTACAGGCTCCGGAACATGCGTCTGAACACGAACGCCAAAGCCCTAGACAAGGCAAAGAAAAAAGTGACAATTATGGTGTTTATCGTGGTGGCAGTGTGCTTTTTCTGTTGGACACCTTTTCATCTGAGCACCATAGTTGCCCTGACCACTGACCTGCGGACAACTCCATTACTGATTGGAATCTCCTACTTCATCACCTGTCTCAGTTACGCCAACTCCTGTCTAAATCCATTTTTGTACGCGTTCCTGGACGACAGCTTTAGAAAAGCGTTTAAGAAAATGCTAGAATGTAGATCGACTTGAATGTAACTTATTCAACAGAAGCAGCTAGAGATCTGCATCTGCAGAGTAAATGCACAAATCCAAACAAGTTGTTTAGTTTTGTTTTGGTGAAATAAATTCTAAAGAAACACATTACAAGGCACATGCGTGTCTGGTCCAAAGTGTTTTAAGTGCTATCATTTCATGATGTGGGAATTTGTCTCCCTCTTGTGACGCATAAGGACACACGAACTGCAGGAGCTTACAACAGGATGGACAGACCCTCAGTCCACGGAGAAACTGTATATAACATTAATAGCGCTTTAAATGTAGGGTATTTGTGAGACATGCCTTTGTTTACATTGATGTAAAAAACTGTACTTGCCAATGTATGCAATTTCATACTTTTTTCGTAATTTGGAGGTTTCCAAACTCAATGACGACAGAAGGAATAATGAAGGAAATTTACATTTTCTAGCCTTACGAGAAATGCGACTTGCGCAAGGCTTTAATAATCAATCGAGCTTCTCTAAAAAGTCTTACATACTTGAATCAGGAAAATACTCAGAAAGCTGGAACTGAATCCAATTTGTTCAAGAAGTCATACACGTATTACATAATGCTTTCCATATGTCTGTGGCAAAAATAAACGACTGAAATCATTCGTTTGGATAATTTATTTATTTTATTTATTTATTTTCTCAAACATGTTTCTGAAATCTGTTTATCTTGGCAGTGGAAAATAATAATGACTATGCCATAAGGGATCTGCAGTCATGATTTAGATGTTCTATCAATCTATCTGTCTGATTAAAAATAAATAAGGGCTCAAGAGAACATGTACTGAAATTCTTTCTTATAAACATACTAAAATGTACAGGTATACGAACATATCCAAATAGTCACAAACACAAAATTATACGCCATCAACTTTTGTAAAAGCTTTGTTGGCCTAAGCTGACAGGCACAACATCCATATATCAATTTTCCAACATAATTTAGGCTGCTCATTGCACCATAACCCTCATAAAAAGTGTGGTTGCTGTTCAGGATTCAGATGACAGAATTGGCTGCATAAACCGTTTGTCATATTGATTTAGAGAAAATGATTTGTTCAAAACAATTTTACAGATGAAAGCCAAAGACATCTGCAAATATCAAACTTCTGCTTGTTTCATAAGCTAGCTGATACACCTTGTAGAGCATTAAAAGCAGCGAAGGTGAGGCTAATGTGGAAAAAAACCCAGAAGGAGAGGATATTTCGTTTGTGTGAGCTGTCATGGAGGAGTTGATTACTGTTTACTCTTGACAACGAGAGGGATTCAGCATATGGAGCTCAAAGAGATCTGTCCCACTAAATATGGAGCTCAAAGACAGCTGTCCTGCCATCACTGAGGCAATGTGGAGTAGAGCCTGGAAATGTTGCATGGTGGAACTAATTGGACACTTTTGATAAGTAGATCATAACAAGCAATATGGAGTCTAAATCTGGGGTTGACAGAAAGCCAATGAAAGAAGGCCTAAGACTGTTGTTTTGCCACATTTGTGTTTTTGAATCATTTGAAGAGGTTTGGCTGTACAGACAGGAATATAGTAGCTGAGAGATGACAAATGGCTTGACAAGGTGTTGTGCATGCTCAGCTAGAAACAGTTTACCCTTCCTGAGCAAACAAGCAAAAAGGAGATTTGCAGAGAGAAAATAAGCATGCAGTAAACAGACAAAGCAAAAACCAGCATGCTATTGCATATTACTCCTCCATGATCTTGCCTTAATCTGAGTCTGAAGATCAGGCATGTTTTTTGCTTTGTTTTTGGTATGACTGGCATGTTTGGGATTTATCTCCAGTACATTTAGGTCTATTTTACTCCACCATCTCTCAGCTGATGACTTGTGTTTCTAGTTCATCTGAGCAGTCATCTCTTCCTGCTCAAGGCTAAAGAGGCTTGTTGGTATGTCAGTCAGAACTGACCACAATGGAAACTAAGGACCACGAAGGACCACAATGGAAAATTTTTGTTTTTTTATATCCTTTTGAACACGTGTTGTTGTTCAATAAAATTTAAAGGGAAACTTGGCAGGATTAGCTATAATTCCCCCTCTGCTGGAGATATTATTAAGCATTATGCTATTTTAAATTGTGGAAAAAGGTAATGATAAAGCACATGGATTTGTTTACAAGCTAGCGAAATGGTTAGCATAAGTGCGGCAGAACAATGTGGATGTTACAAGGTAAGAAGCACGATTTAAAATGAGTTTCTTGTTTCTCACTTCTCTTTCCGGGAGGGCAGTCTCAATGTTGCAAGGTTGGTTTTCCGCCTGGAGACGCTAGGGGCAGCGGGGAAAGTCACCATTTTCACCGGAACAGGTCATTTAACCATCCAAATGATTTCTAAATGGGTTTATTACGTTGAAATAGTTGCCAAGTTCCCCTTTAAATCAATCAAAAAAACATATACTCAACGGTGGTGACGGCACTCTGTCCTCCCCTTTGGGAAGCGTGCCCATGCACTTCACACACTCTGGCGTCCCTCATGCATCCATCAGCCATACCCATCCCAGGGTGCTCCACACATTAGTGCTTCACTGGGGTCCCTCGCACAGGGGTCTACCTGTCCTGGGGGTCCCTCATACAGCTCACACATTGGGTACGCCTCCAATGGCCTCACGGCAAGCCATCCCACTTCTGACACCGTATGTAGCGGAGGGAGAGGGCAGTCACCTCACCAGGCCACCAAACTTGCCGCTTGACCGCAGCTGGTATGGCAGTCAGAGCGTGTACTCAACCATGATGACTCCGTCACAGGCATCCTATCGAAAACTTTGTATATTTAAGTTGGATACGTCACTCAAGTAAAGGTTCGTTCTCTGTGGCATGTGAGGGAAGTGTTAGTAATTGCAATTAAAGTCACTGAAGAATCATTTTCAGTTATAATTCATTCACATTTGCTTTCTGTAATTGAGCACACAGTCTCCACTAAATTCAGTGAGCTTTGTTTGACTTTCTGCCTCTGAACACACCTGTGAAGGAGAAGAGATAAGAGAGACAAATGGATACTGGGACCTGAAAATGAGCTATTTCCATGTAAGGTATAAATATAATATTTTTATATGTCTTTATTAAGCTATTGGAAATTTGGGTTACACTTTACTTGACAGTATCGACATAAGAGTGACATGACACTGTCATGAATGTGTCATAAACAAGTCATACATATTTATGACATAATGCTTCTGTTATTAAGTGAGATTCGGTTTTTGTCATAACAAGTTATAGGGTTAGGGTTAGAGGTTAGGATTAGGGTTCATGTGTCATGACAGTGTCATATGTTCATGACAGTGTCATGCCACTCTTATGTCGATACTGTCAAGTAAAGTGTTACCGAAATTTGTTATGTCTTTTATATATTCTTTATATCTCCATATGCCTTACAGGCACCATCTTAATCACTCTCTATTCTCCACTCTATCAGTCATCCAAACAAAGGTTCTCATTAGGTCTCCATCTCCAGGCAAGAATACAAGTGTTGTCTATTTTTCTTTTTCTCTATTGTCTCTATTTTAATAACACCTTGTGGAATATCTGAAATACAAACTATGTTTGAAAATGTACTCTTAATCTCTTGGATAATGGTAGCAACCATTGGATATCAGTATGGATATAGTGTATCAGATCAGTCAGATCATGTTTCATATTTAAATGTCGTTCTATGCATTACTTATTGTTAATAAAAAACCCCACAAATAATCGTACGTATTCCTAATTTTCTAGTGACATTTATTTCATTCAAGAAAATGATTTATCAATCTAATTTGTCACCCTCTGGGTGGCCCTCAGCCCCAAAGAGGTTAGAGACCAAACAATTAAATGGACTCCAGGGCCGTAGTCACCATAGACTTTGGGGGGGACGTGTCCCCCCCAATATTCAGACGTGACCAAAATGTCCCCCCCAATATTCGGACATAGAAAAATAAATAAAGAAAAAAACGCTATAGGCTTACAGGAAACCAACAAGTCCCGCCATCTGAAATGCAATCAAACGTAAATAACGCACAAATTAGTGACCTGTTGATGGTTTCAGAGAGAGTAGCCTACTGTGAGTGGTTTGTCCTGGAGGTTTTGCATTTATCGTTTGAGGCGTGCGCTATCAAAAGCTTCCTGCACCCTGCTGCGGTGTGGGCTGTCACAATATCGCAAAAGATACCGGTACAATTCTCACAAAACTTGTTGGAAAGGTGTAGCACTGTCTAAGGAAACCCCATTCATTTTTGAAGCTGATCAGACTCAAAGGGAACTTTGAAGCAATTCCATATTGTAGCCTATTTTCTCGCATTGATAGCGAAAGTGAAAAAGCGAAAGTGTCCTTTTATTTGAATTTGTGCATGCCTGTGTCATTCATTTCTTTCACATGTCTTACAACATAAATAATGCATTCATATGCTAGTAGTAATGTCAGAAATGAACCGGTTTATAAGTCGCGCATCCACGCAGGCAAAACGTAGCACTCAAATGTGGCGACGGCACAAAAGTTGAAAAAACTTTTACAATGGCGGTGATAGCCTACAGTTAATGTGAATCGCGGACAATAACCAAAGAAAGGAATTTCCACCTCCAGTCACCAAATAAAGGCTGTGTTTCTACATGTACTCTAGTTTGTATTTTCTTTTAAAATATACATTTTGGAGACAAATGGAGTCATACCACAGGTCTATATCCAGGGATGGATTATTGAATGGACCTACTGGGCCCAAGAGCTCAGGGGGCCCTGAAGCCTAAGACTGTGTGAAGTTGCTTCTCCGCCCTTCTCTTCTATTTCCACAAAACTCACAAGTCGTCATAATATAAAGGGTCATTTTTTTAAAGTCTTCTGGGGAAGTATGCCCCCGGGCGCCCCTATCTTAACAGGGGAGGGTTTTTTTTGCATCTATGCCCAGAGGTTCATAATCCATCCGTGCCTATGTCCGTCAAAAGTTTGGTATATACTAATTGACTGACTTAACTAATGACTTGTTTGTGATTTTAATAATATTTTTGCATGGCAGGAAATGTGAATTGAAATTCTGTTATTGAAATTCACACCGCACCACAGATTTGGTCCCCCCCAATGTTGACATCATGGCTAAGGCCTTGATGGACTCTGGTGGAGGGTATAAAAACCCACAGACCATCTTTATCACATAACTGCCCTCATGTTTTTTTTTTTCTGTATGACTAAATGTTTTCTGCTTCCATGGAAAAAGACTCCCTTAAAGGAATGTTCCAGAGCAAAAACAACCTAGGGTCTATTTCCAGAAGCTAACAGGTTCAAACAGTTGTTTGATAGCATAATTACATTAATTGGTGCAGTTTTGAGCAAGACCGTCAGCTGCTCTCCTTTTGCGTTCATTGACTGTATGCGTTGCATTCCTTAATCAACTTGTTAGAGGAGAGTTGGCTACTAGATAGATAGATAAATAAATTATCTTTAAGCAGGAAATAATGTTGTAACAGTCTGTAGCGAGCATCACATTGCCTATATACATTGCAAACCTTATAACACAAGCACATTGCCCTTATTCTGCTGACCCCAGTTGTGCATAACAATTAGCATACATATAGCATACACATGAACATTATTGCTAGGATTAGCACATCTGAAATAATCCAACACATCATAACTGTGGCCAACATGTTAAATCCCGAATATCATGTATGAAGTATTAGTGGAGACAACTTTCTGACTTTGGAAAAAGAGGCATGGTTATCTTTGCATTTTAGAGGCTTGATGGCTGGGAGGTTGTCATGCCTAAATACGCAAATACGGTTTATCAGTAAACTTTGGTTAGGCTTTTAGTCAGGAGTGAGTCACAGGCAGGTGTGCTTTAAGTGGGCCAAGGCCCACTTTATTCACTGAGTAATGTGTTATGGCATTTACCTTTAGTCTTTTATTGTTTTGCACTCTTAAGCACTTCCTCTTTCCTTTTGAGTTTCCTCTGGATCTTTCGGTTGGTTTTAAGTGTAAAGAGAGCTGAATTGCATTTGCGTATGGAATGGGCTATATAAATAAGGGAATATGGAATTTACTTTAGCCACTAAGATGAGTGCATTACTCAGGTATAACTAATCGCATAATACCACATAATATATTTTAACATTATTTTAGATTTAAGAAGTGGACTCTGTAGTTTAGCCATTTTGTAATGAGTGAGTGTTCTGGGATGAATGAATGAATGAATGGTGGCATGCTTGTTACAATGCAAATAGAACTGTAAGATACAACCTGATTAACGATTCTGTTTACAAATGTAAGTTGATTACCCATGTGTAAACGGTGTGTCTGCGTCATGAGCAGGCTACCTTTGTGAATGTAATACCGCTTGTTGGATTCCTGATGTATTTGTGTGTCATGAATCTTTACCCCCTGTTCTGTGCCCAATTATAAATACCCATGATAGCTCACCAGTCTGTATCAGTGCGGATGTCAATACAGTATACTGCAACCCAAAGATAAATTGTGATTCTGCATTGTCTGTGATACTGTAGCTACAGTACCATGTTTTACATTGAGGCTGCTTGCCACATAAAAATACTTTGGAACAATATAAAAAAGCTAATGCACTTCCAAAAATAAAAAGCTGAGTGCTTAGAAGCTACAGGAACAAAGTCAGACTCATAAACAACATTGGTTGTTTTATATACATTATTGCCATTCAAGGCCGGTGATAGTGTGTAGTAAGGAGATGGGCTAGAATGCAGTAGCCTGAGAAGTTGTGGGTTCAATTCCTGTACTTCCACCATTGTCACTTGTAATAGAATTGACATATGTAAGTGGATGAAAAGTGTCTGCTAAATGCAAATGTAATTCAAAGACTAAGATGAGGCACTTTATTGTTAATTGGTGTATGCAGCCAAGAGAAAGCCAGGCCAGACAAGTCTGATTACCGCATGATTTTATTTCATCTGCCCCCTATGTGAACACGGTCTGATGATTGAGATGACTGAGTTGCTATTTGGATTTTTGGGTAGGGTATGCCTCCCTGTGGTGGCATTAATGACGTTCTATCCTGACATTCACAAGAAGAAACCATATCAAAGTATACCTAACTGTCAATGTATGTCTGGATGTGTGGTTACAGAGAGGGAGAGAGGGAGAGAGGGAGAGAGAGAGAGAGAGAGAGAGAGAGAGAGAGAGAGAGAGAGAGATGCCATTGGATAAGCCATCCACAATTACTGTCTACTGAATCACACACATGCACTGAGGGCAGTGATTGCACTTTGACATCACCAGAGGGCAGCATGGTCCTGTTACAGCAATGCCACAGGCATGAAACAAATTCACAACATTTGCTGTTAGGCCTAGGTTTTCTTTTCACTCCTAATATTCATCTCTGCCACGAGATCCTCCCTTTCCCCATATTTCTAAACATGATAATAAAACAATTGAGACAAACTAGTGGTTACTGTGCTCTTTTATTAATTTTTAACGAATTCTCATGAAAATTAACACATCTTCTTACCCTACAGAGACTCTAGATGGCACTCATTCATCATACTCTTTATCCCACTATAGGACTGTGCCTGAATATTTCGCTTCAGTAGATTTTACATAGATGGAATGGCTTAGTGAAATTACTTTAGAGATGCGATGAAACAACTGGGATGAAGAGGGCAGACAAGGAGAAAGATACGTAAGGACAAATACAATATGATATAGGTGGATGCGCATATTTTCACAGAGATTAAGGACAGATACACAACTACTTATTTCACAATTTAACCAATACATTTTAAGCCCTCTTGTCATTCACATCAAGTGGCCATATCTAGTGACGGGAAATATTAATCCCTGGCACTGATGTAGGTAGCCTTTAAAGGTTGCCATTGTCATTAACTTTGCTCAAAGCAAACACTGAGGTCCTAGGCTTCATCGCTATTAGACTGTTGGCCACACATAGCTTTGTCCAGCCAAACGCAAACAAATCAGGGCCATCCAAAAAAAAAACCTTTAATTGACCTAAGCCTCACCAGAGATCAATGCCATCGACTTCCTGCTGACTTGTACCTGTCGTGCACCATGTGATCATCTGTAATAGCCAAACAGATCACTGTGACCACGTGTGACCTGTCACCAAACTCAAACCAGCCAGCACTATCTCTGAGACCAGGGATATAACATTGGATCACTCTGATCTATAAAAGCACTGAAATACTCCAGCAACCAGTTATATAAATCCTGCAAAACAGCACAAGAATCACAAGGCAAGCTAAAACTTAGTCATTAAAGATGCAATCTCTCTAGTGCCAGAGAATAAACACTTTTTAGTTGAAGACACAAATCCTGTGAATGTGGTTGGACTGCCTGATCACTGACATTGCATCACTGTCAGAGTCAAGCAATCTGCTTTTTGGTAGCAAGTGCCATCGGTAGCACATTCAATACGCCAGCAGCATATTCTACTTGGACTTGTTTATAGAGCATGGCCTGCATCAACGCGCTGTTATTATTTTGAACAGATTGGAAACGGCTCTCCCAAAGCGGTATAAGGGAGAGCTCTCACCTGGTCTGAACTAGCAACAGACAGTCTCAGGAGCATTCATCTATCCCACCTACCTCCTATGTGATAAGATAAGATAGGATAGGATTGGTTAGGATAGATACTTTATTGTCCCTGTAGGATAACTCACTGAGTACATGTCAGGTCTTTGTTGGTGTGACAATACAGAGAGGGTAAACACATACGACACGGTTTAGATCCAGAGCCAAACATATAGCACTATAAGTCAGACCTTGGAAAAATGGTAAACGGGTCATAGAAAATATAGTGTTAACATAACTGACTTCTAACTGAAGCCAGTCAAGCCGTTGGTTTTTGTGTGGGTGTACAGATATAGAATGAACATGCCACTACTTGCCTTTGCAGGCAAGCACAAAGCTCTGTTTCTGGATGTGACATGCTGAAAGGGAGACGGAGACAGCAGTAAGCATTGCCTGCGTCAGTCTCAGAAGGGCTTTTATACAGGACAAAAATAGTTGAAGTAAAAGATTACATTTTTCTACCAAACCAGATGTTCCAAGAAACATATTATGATATGCCACACCTATCAGGGGCTGTAATATCTTACCAAGGGTGAACTGCCTGCTAACAAACATTTGAAAATATTTGTGTACATCGTTTGAAAGAAATAAGCCTTTTGTGTACAGTTGTGCAAATCTTACATCTTTTACTACCATTGATGAAAAATTGGAGCAAAACCAAAATTGTTTGAGTTGATATTTTTATTCAGTATACATCAAAATCTCCACCTCTTAGTGGCACTGGCACAGTGAATGGTCATCATCTGAAATGACCACTGAACATTTAGGGACCATCCTCCTATGATATCAACTGGATTCATGATAAAACATAGTGGAATAAATTATAAAGTAGCACTAGGGTTACAATATACGAGAGCAACTTGGGTGTCACACAATTGATGGTCAACTACATTTCTCTGACCATGCACCCTCAAATGCAAAATCATGTTGGTTTATCCTTTACAACATTAGTAAGATTAGGCATAAAAAAAAAATTTCTTGGGTTCCGGTTTCGGACCGACCCTGTCAATTTATGTGCGACCCAAATTTATTTTATGAGCTTGGGGAAGAAATAACACTAAATAGTCTAGGCTACATTAAATAAATCCACAAATAAAAGGCGAACTATAATTACATTAATTACCCCTTGCGTTATGTATAGGGATGAGCGTATTCTCTCTTTTACAAAGTAGCCTATGCACAGCTGTTCACGAAGACGATTGCTTTCGTCACTTATCAAGGCACTCGCAATTTTGTCCAAACACCGCAACTATTTCACCTACCACAACAGTCCCTCGCGCAGAATATTGAGCCAGATGGCACACTTACTTCTGCACCTTCTGCATATGACACCAAAGACTGCCCTAACGTGTTCGTTCCTCTGCAGTTTTGATGACAATAAATAGAAGGCTAACGTTAATGATCTGCTTACTTGCATCTCTCAACCTGGTGTTGCTAACCTACCTAGGCTATGAAAGTAAGTTAATTAAGGCCTACTTGGTTTACTGACATTTGAGTAGGCTATGCAACCCATTGGCAAACGTTTACCTGGATATGTCCTTTTAGCTTATGTCATGTTTGCTAGCTTGTGGGCTTAGTTTGAGTAGTGCTACCAAAATCATAGAAATTAATAAAATTGCAAGACATTTACAGTACCTCTTCTATGATCCAAGAATGATTTCATTCGAGTTGGTTTTTTTACATTTATTTTAACTAATGACATAGAAGACATTCCCAATTGCATCCACATATCGTAATGCACTATGCAAAAAGTAGCCGAACACAGTGAGATGCAAGCCTTCCAATCCACTCAGAAATGTAATTAGGCTATCACGTCCTTAAAGGGGCAGGCAGTCAATTAGACGTACACCACCAATGTAATGACATTAAACAGAAGTGTAGTCAAATAGTTTACATCAATATGAAATTACTAGATACTTACTTGGTTATTAGTAATTATGCAGGCCACAGACTATGAATTAGCCTATTAAAAAGATATGAAATTAATATGAATTACAAAATATATGAATGTATTGAAACATATGACATAAGTATAAGTACTTTTTTTGATCCCGTGAGGGAAATTTGGTCTCTACATTTAACCCAATCGGTGAATTAGTGAAACACAAACAGCACACAGTGAACACACAGTGAGGTGAAGTACACACTAATCCCGGCGTAGTGAGCTGCCTGCTACATCGGCGGCGCTCGGGGAGCAATGAGGGGTTAGGTGCCTTGCTCAAGGGCACTTCAGCCGCGGCCCACTGGTCGGGGCTCGAACCGGCAACCCGACGGTTACAAGTCCAGAGTGCTAACCACTCTGGTTGTTGGCCACGGCTGCCCAACAAACCGCAATGATGCCATCTCTTTAGGTGACTGTCTTTTTTGGACACGTCTACAAAAGGTTATACTGCTTTGTGAATTACCTCAGTCAAAGCATTTTCACAAATAAAGTAGGCCTACTTTGATTTTTTTGTAATCCTTACTGTTTACCTTTGATTATCCTTTTTTAATAAGCATCAAGATTATCAGTGTGATTTTGGTCTTACTAACCCTAATTGCCCTAAATTAAAAAAAAAAAAAAAATCGCAACTATTTTTGCAATTTCACTTCCTCCCGCAATTTCTCCACAAGAAACAGCTAAAAACACCGCAACTTCCATCCAGGCATTTTAGGTCGAAACAGTCTCAAAAAACCTCGTGAAATCCTGGAGGGACTGACTTTCTACCTATCCCTTACTGCCACTGGGGGAAGAAAAAAAAAAAAAAATTCCCTACCGACCCATGGCCTCAACTGACAACCAACAGGAACCAAACCTTTTTTTTTTTTATGCCTTAGATCTTATCTGACACAATATGCCAAATACAGTAACTTCTTGTGCAGGCCATGGCTCTTTCTATTGTTAGCTGGCCTGACTGCTTGTGTAGTGAGAAACAGATGATTAAGAATGCTGCAACATGTCTGGTCTTACGTAAATCAGCCAAAGAGGACACATGTAACTCCTCTCTAAATTACTTTCCATTGGCTTCCTATAGCAGCCAGAATTCAAATTTAAATTCAAATCTCTCACTCTGGCCGATAGGACACATATGTGATCTGCTCCCTGCTATTTGAATTCCATGATTCAGCTCGATATCCCCAAATGCCCACTGCGGTTCTCTGATGAGCGTCTGCTGTGTGAACCATTCCATTAACGCTAAGGTCACAATTAAGACTCTTTACTTGTTCCTCATTGGTAGAATGAGTTAGCTAGTGTTCTGAGTTTTTGAGTTAGTTTTGGGACTTTCAAGAGGGGTTTAAAACTATGTTAACCTTATATTTAACTAATCAATTCTCTTACAGAGTTAAGTTTTGTATGGTTTTGGTTTTGTTAAAACTCATTATTTTCATTGTTGATATTTGATATGTTATCATTACTATTATGCTTAATGTAGGCTTTTTCATTTTAAAATCTGATATTTTTAACTAACATAGTCCATATTCTATAAGTCGTTTTGGACAAAAGTGTCTGTAAAATACAATATCCATAACCATAACAATACAGATCAAATTAGGATTATTAATTCTTGGTTATTGTCTACATCAAGTGAAGCTGGCTGTTACTGTACAATTCTGAAGTGGCTTGACTGAAACTTTACACTATGTGGTAAAGTTCATTTTCAAAGATATAAATCGACCTTGTTGAAATACCTAGTGTTTCCACATGCCATTGTTTAGCACAGAACAGAAGGCTGCTGACCCTGATAGAATACATAGTGCCGTACTTAGAACCTGTTCAGACTAGCTGGCTATGGTATTTAGACATTTTCAATCTGTCCTTGGCAAAGACATTTGTCTCCCCAAGTTTCAAGACTGCTACCTCTGCACCATCAACAAAGTCTTCCACTGACACAACCCTGAATGAAATCCCATTGCTCTCACTCACTTTTTTGCCAAGTGCTTTGAGAAATGTGGGTCTTCCACATTTGAAACCCTGCCTGCCTCCTCTGCTAGACCACACTGTACCCATACCAGTTTGTCTGCTGCAAGAGGTCAGTAGAGGGTGGAGGCAAGGGCGTAGGTTTGGTCTCAGCTTTGGTGGGGACACATCCCCAACTCCTGTTATCACAATACCAACATTATTGTTTCAATACCAATACTAAGTGAGGAATCTCGATTTCAATACTTTTGCAATTTTTTAAAATTTGATTTGGTTTGTGTGATTTGTGAGATCATTCACATCAGTGGCAATCATAGAATTTAATTGACCCTCCACACACACACACACACACACACACACACACATAGAAAGTGATGGTTGTCATAGGTTTCTATTTCATATTTTGGAATTCATATAAACTTTATATTGTTAATTATTTATAGTATTTTATGATCTGCATAATTACTAATAGCTAAACATATTTTGTAATTTGAATACATCATTGATATTTAAATTATTAGGCTACACTTGTCTTATATCATATCATCATATCATCACATTTGTGGTGTGTAGGCTAAATCTAATTGAGTGCCTGTCACTTTAAGTAGAATGTGAACGCAATTAGCTTTCAGTCTCACGGTTTTAGGCTAGTGAAAAATAGTTGTCGCAAGTGCAAGGATATGTGGATTCAATTCATCATGTTATATGTCATTAAATAAAATAAATGTTCAAAAAACTAACAAGTCAAAGAAAATCTTTATGGGATTTCTATGAGTATGGAAATGCACCTAGTTTATCTTTTATTTCTTTGCATTGTGCAGGCTACATTCACAAATACATTAGCCTACATCAGTGGTCACCAACCTTTTTGAGCCCAAGATCCCTATCTCGCCCTGAACAAAGGCAAGATCTACCTTGAAGCATCAAAAGAAAATCAAAGCTAAAATACTTCCAATATAAGGCCTTTTATTTAGGCAAATGTATCAGGTCAAAAATATCACATCCTCCACCCCCTTATACAGGCGTCAATGAGATAACAACACTTTAACATAGGCTACTTACATGAATTTGGTTTTGATTTTCTAATTGGAGTAAGTGTTTGTGACAATACGTCATGATAAATTTGATGTTTGATCGCTGTTTTGGTATGAAGCATATTTCACGTAATGAATGCACACTCTAGAACATACATGGGCAACATACGGCCCGCGGGCCACATCCGGCCCGTGGGCTTTCCCTGACCGGCCCGCGTAAGGTCCGTGAAAGAACAATAGTCAAGAGCCTAGCATAGAGATAATGCATGCAAATCAATATCGTTGTTTTTATTTTGAAAGCGACTGCTATTTGTACGCCCATACATTTGTGCGTGGATGCATACGACGTAAACACCCTTACTGATGTGCTGGTGAATAGAATATGCTTCTGCGTCGACACAATGCAGTTGCCTTTACGTCGGCGTAAACCTTTCAAAGTTTTGTGTCTCTTATGTCTGCGTCGCTCACCACCGCAAAGGTTGTTAGAACGATCGAACTCCTACTGCTGCTCGTTGGCGATACGAAGTGTTCATTTCAAAACGTTACTGGCAGATAGACAGTTTACAATCGGATAACCCGTAATTGTAACCAAAATATGTCTGAGTTTATTTGCAAAGCTTATGTTAGCGAACTAGTATGATGCTACTACCCACAGGTTGCTTGAAGCAGCCGGCTCAACACACAGAGCGAGTTGACCAATCACAGTTATGTGCATAAAGTTAAAGCAAAAACATAGCCTACATTTTAAAAATAGTTTTCTTTGTGCATGTTGATTAACTAATGGCAGCCTACTATTGTCTGCTCCACATTTTCGTAGTCTAATTCTGCATATAGTTAATTTAATGATGGTAATGATTTAATGATGAAATATTGCTGAGTGTTGATGAAATGGTGGCACAGGCCTATCGGTAGTACTGACTCCTTCATATTTTCATGACCTAGCCTAATTATATAGATATTGTAGTACTTTTTTATATCAGTCTTTGAAAACTGAAAAAAATGTCAATGTCAAAAAATAATTTTCGAGAATGAGGATTAAATACTGGACATAGATTAAATATTGGTGTTTTTCCTTTGTCTCCCTCACATTTTCATCTGTTCTTACGACTAGTAAACAAAACCATATTATTTACTTAATGTTATACAAGAACGGAATAGAATTGAACAGAATTGAGTTCAGACTTGAGTTCGGTATTTTGGGTCCGGCCCTCCTCAACAGTCCCAGTTTGTCATGTGGCCCCTTGGGGAAATTAGTTGCCCACCCCTGCTCTAGAAAGTGAAAGTAACCTTAGCCTAGGCCTACAATGCACTCCGTGTCTGTGCACGTCCGCAATCGATTAGGCTACATTCTTCAAATGGAGAACAAATTCCTGATCGCTAAACATTTGTTTTTTATTTTCTCTCAGTTAGCAGTTGATGTAGAAGTACCTAGCATAATTTGACTTCAGCGGTGACAAGTCCTGTTGCGAGAGAGAGAGAGAGAGAGAGAGAGAGAGAGAGAGAGAGCACCTGCAAAGTGGTGCTGTGCGCGTGTGTGTGTCTGCATGGGGTTACGTTCGGTTCAAGTCAGAAGTTGGTTCGTCCGGTCCCGCATTCACGCTGGTCCATTATTAGATTAACGTTATCAGACAGCACTGTAAATGTATGCAGGAATTTCTCGCATTATGATGGCTAGGTCTTGAATAAATCATGCGCTATCCCACGCTGAAATGTACGCCCTGTAAACGTTGGCGAACATGTGGGAATTTGGTGACTTTTTAATTGTCCTGTTATTCTCAAGATCTACTGGGCAAGTCCTAAAGATCTACTGGTCGATCGCGATCGACGGGTTGGCGACCACTGGCCTACATAAACAGAATATAGGAACAGGAAAATGTGTCGGATCCATTGTTTATTGCGACTGCAAGATTGGCAGTCCAATTAACAGTCAGTGATTCTGTGCTATATGCGACTGTCCGTGCGCACACCCTTATTCAACATGACTCTTAACTTTGGTTGAAAGATTACAGAAGCTAGGTTTAGCTGTGACAATATCCTGGGTAATCCTAACAGCTAATGTTATTTTACACAGTAAAATCCGCATTTGAAAGCCTGGTCACCAGTTGCCAGTTTGTATGGCTAGTTTGCCTACTTAGACTCTGCATAATGAAAAAGCTTTGTATGTCCCCTTTCTTCTTCTTGGGTGGCATAGCTGATCTACAAACCACAAAAAGGGGCAAACATGTACATGCTGAAGGGCAAAGGGAATATCAAAATGTTGTACTTTGGCCTTTTATGGGGTATGTATTGGCAGACAGCCCTGGTAACTTACCGTTGTCGTTGACACACCTGCTCGCTTGACTGCCAGTGCAAAGTAGCCTGTGCTTTGGCACTCTCCGTGCGTGTAGCCTGCGTGTCAGATAACCCTTCCCCCTCCCCCTCGGTTTTTCAGCCAATCAAATGACGTTTCTTGTACTGTCGTGCTGGCTGTCGGAATGATCAGCAGCACAAATAAGTTCGCTAAAATATTGGTGGGGACAATTTTGTCATCTTAAAATTTTGATTAGGACTAGTCCTTAGCGTCCCACCCTAAATCTACGCCCATGGGTGGAGGACAGCATCCCCACAGCAATTCACACTGCCCTAATTTACCTGCAGTCTCAGCTGATAAACCAGAATGCTGTTCTCACGCTGGCCAGTGGCAAGCGGCAGGTTTCCTACTGTTCTCTATGGTTCGGCAGCGAAACGGTGCCTAAACCGTTTAAACTTAAACGGCACCGACAATCAAAAAATCCAGTGGAAACTAGATGGCAGAAGTGTGTAGGCCAATCTGCCCACCAGCTTTTTCTAATTCGCTACCTACAGATGTTTTACCGGTATGATATTTCGAAACGCCATGTTATTTCCCATAGACCTCTCCAGAATAAGTCCCGCCTCCTAACTTCCGTATCCGTATCCGACAAAATGAAGTGTCGTGCAAGTGGATCGGTACCGTAACGGTACCGATCCACTTGTACTTCACTTCATTTTGTCATGTCGCATTCCACTCTAGTCCTATGGGTGACGTCAAGCGACTTTAACGCGCCCGCAAAGCATTCCGGGAAGGCAGCGCTGCATTTGAAATAATGTCGCGCGTCAAAAAGCTGGCCGATGCCCAGCTTTATGCAAATGAATCCGTTGAACGCGAGGCGACTCTCCAATGAAAGGACGAGTTTGTAGGTCCTTTGTTCTACCACAACGGTGCCTGTGAAACTTTGGTTCCGCTTACAAGACAAATAATGTTTTAACGATCTCTTCCACGACCACCTAGTAGTCCATAAAACAAACGAAACTAGGATTTGGATGAATATATTGACTGTTGGTGTTTCTGGTGAGGATTTGAAATTGCATTGAGTAGTTTAAATAAAACAAGATTTCGAAATGGCTTGCATAGTTTGTTTAGGCTATTAATGTGTTGTATACTGTTAAGTAGGCTACATGCCTAAAATTGTGGTCCATTTGTGGAAAAACACTTAAAGATACGTTAAAACGAACTGAGTAACTGACATTTTAAACAAAACGCCCACACACGACTGAATGAGGGGAGGCAGCGCGACATCTATGCGACACGACAAAATGAAGTGTCGTGCAAGTGGATCGGTACCGTAACGCAGGGGTTTTCAACCGGTGGTCCGCGGCGTCATTGCAGGTGGTCCGTGACATGCATTCCAGCCTGCGTAATTTCGTAACTTTTTCCCATCATTATTTTTTTCCAAACCATTTCCAGAATTGTTGCGCATTGGTGTGAATTGGTGAACTTATTAAATTATCTAAAATACTATAGAGGAGATGAGATTCAAACTGGCACAGGATATGTTAGCTTCGTAGGCCTACATAACAGGTCTATCATGTGCTTTGCTAATGCTGTGTTTTGCGTCCCCAACGTCACACACGCACATTCATAAGGTAGGCTAAAGTCTGCGCGATATAGACCAGCTCGGACGGAATTCACGTTATGTTTCGTTGAAAAGAAGCTTAATAGTTTCGTGAAATTTGGAGAGGAGTGGAGCTGTTAACTAACATTTCTAACTAAGGTGAAGTTAGCTAGTCAGTACCAGCAGCATGGATCGCTATTTTAGTAGCCTAAGGAAAGTAGCCTACCAGATGTCAGGACAGATGGACAGGATTCTGCTGCATGCTCTTCAGACAAAGCTACAACTTCGGAGGAAACCTAGTGGAAACGAGTAAGAAAATAAAGTGACGATTAAATGTTAAATATGGATTTAAAGTAACGATTGACAAAACTGGAGAGGACGTATCTACGACGGAGTATTAGGGCCACACATGAAGGAAAAAAATATTTTTGCCATGGCGAGATTGAACTCGACATGTTGACTTTAAAGTCGCCATGTCGACATTAAACTCGACATTTAGAGAATAAAGTTGAAATGTAATGTCGACTTTAATCTCGACGTGTCGACATTAAACTCAACATTTTGAGAATAAGTAGTTTGGAGAGAGAACGACCGCTCGGGACGATTGAAAGGGAGGACGAATGAAACAGTTTTCTTCGAGTGCATCAATGATTAGACATAGGCCTATATCATGTGGACAAAACATAGAACATATTAACCTCCGTTGCTCAGCCAAATACTTTCCTGTTAGGTCCTTATCACGGAGTTACAGGCGATAAATGCGATGGTCAAAAGTAGCCTAAACGTCATGCGGTTTATTTATTTATTGTAGGCCTATTATTAAAGAGTGTTGTTCATCTAAAGGTTCAACTTCATGCTTATGCACTAGACTAGGCATATAGGCGCTCTCCCCGATCCTAGACTTTCACATTGCTGGTTTGTAATGGATGCAAAACAGCCTATTGCTGAATGTCTATGGAGGGAGAATGAAGCTGTCCTCCCGACCACCCCATGTAGGCTAGTAGCCTATATGCGCACATATGCACACATAGTGCATAAATAAATAGGCTACATGCACACATATTCCCTCACGGGATCAAAATAGTATATATGCTTATGCTATACCTGTGTTTATAGCCTATACTTATTGCAGATGAGACATGGAAAAGCAGTTTTAGACAAATTAGTTTAGCCATGTTAACCTATGGAGATTGACGGCCTGTGGGCCATGAAGGGCAGTTATTTGGATGTGCGGTGGACTTACCCACGTAAAACAGAGTGAAATAACATTTTGTATAGATATGCTATGTGTGTTAACGTTTCACACGGTCAGGATATCGGATGTCACTTCTACAAGTATCCCAGGCTTATCTTTGAACCTTTTTGAGCTCTTTAGTTATTTAGTTACTTAGGCTACTCGCAAAAGAAGCATTATAGCATTCGCATAACCGGCGTATTGTCATACAGAATGGACACTAGAAAATTCAAAATTGACCGAGGTTGACCGAGGTCCTCCGAAGTCCTCATTGTGACATAGTAAAAGGGGGCGGGGCTTGGGATCGGTCTCAACTGCATTTTAGTGTGGTATGCTACTCCACACCGGACCATAGAGCACTCCAGCAGGAGATGCAAATTGCCCTATACATCACTGGTATTCGGTTCCCTGGCATCAAAACAAGCAACAAGCCCCAAAACAAACATTCATCACAAGTACTGCCTGCTGCCTGGGCTCGGGTGAGAAACATCAAGGATGTCACTCATCCTAACCATTGACTTTTCACCTTCCCCCTCTCCGGTAGAGTGTGTACTACCTAGGGCTGTAACGATACACCAACCTCACGATTCGGTTTGTATCACGATTTTTGACCCACGGTTCGATACGAATCTCGATTTTTCTTTTTTTCTTTTTTTTTGGGGGGGGGGCTAGACATTTTATTAAATAACATTTTAATAGCCTCCCTTAGAACACCAGAGGATTACGATATAATATATCTATTATTTTATATCCTGATATAAAAATATTTTTCTGAATGACTGATATTTATGACAGCACACTTTATGCAGATTAGCCTATAGCCTAGGCCTACTATTTTTTATTACAACTCTACCTCTTTAATTCAGCTGTCTGGTTGAAGCCTGGAAATGTTGTAAACAAAGTAGCATAGTTGGCTAGCCTATCATAGTCTACTACTGATTGGACTGTTCAGTTTCCCCATGTGTGTTTAAGTTTCAAGGTAATACTTGTTCTCCTTGGGACAGGCCCTTTTGGGAAACGTTGGTATTGAGATGATCAGTCAACTTCAATGCAAGAGTTTTAAACAAATATGTGCAGCATGCTAATGATGCTAAGCGGATTTAATAGTAATTTAGCTAGTCGTCTACATGCGTTCTTGCTTTCACGATTGTGAATGTTTTATTTAAGTCGCGCGTGTTCATTGAGCAGGAGTGGGAGGGAGAGTGAGAGGGAGGGAGCGCGAGAGAGAGCGGGGCAAGGAGAGGGGGTTTACTTCTATACTGTTTGGTAAAGTTGCACACATAGTCTACAATGAAAGCAAGGAGGTATGAAATTATTATTTATTTATTTGTTTGTTTTTGGACAACGTAGGCTACCGATAAGTAAAGCGGGAGTTGTGGGTTGCTTTTGCGGCCGCGTAAACTGGAAAGCACTGCGTGAAACACTAGAAAGGGTGTGTCGCGATTCTGCCTTTTCACACCGCGACACAGTATCGTGGATATGAATGTCGCGATTTCGGTTTCGAATCGTATGTCGTTACAGCCCTAGTACTACCACGCCAGCGGGCAAAGGAGTGCTTCTACACTGCCTAGACTGTTGGTACAGTACATAAAACAAAATACAGTAAATAAACAGTAAATAAAATTGGTGTTTTTACGTATATTAGAATATTTCTAATATCTGTCCTCCATGTACTTGATCTGTAATAACACTTTATTTTTTCTAACTGCATTTCATTGGTTCTGTACTGCACTGTGTGTGTGAAATTTGGTTCATGTTTTTAAAAGGACAGTTTCCTGAATCTTTTGATATTTGGCAGCTTTAAGCTCTGCGTTATTCTGACTGAAAGCACTTATCTCTTACATACTGTCATTTTTCCTTACTTTTTTTCTGTGCAGGCGTGTTTTACAGACTAAGGACCAGTTTAGTACATTAAGGCATGCTGTTTCAATCATCAGAGGCGGACAGAGTACACAGCTTCATTACTTGAGTAAAAGTACAGATACCCTTTGTTAAATTTTACTCAAGTACAAGTAAAAGTACAACAGTCAGATGTCTACTTAAGTAAAAGTACTGAAGTACTTGTTTTTAAAAGTACTTGAGTATCAAGAGTACAAGAGTAGCCTACATTTTCTAAATATTGCATTACTACTTCCACAGTGCTTACATTTATGTACAGAAATGTCTAAATATCTATAAATGAGTTATAAAAAATGTTAATGTTAACCCTTAGAACCCGATTGACGCAAAGTGCGTCAAAAAACACACCCTTTCTTCTCTGTTACATTGCTCCGGAACGGTTCATCGCAGCGAGATGAAACCTTTATTGCACGACAGAGCAGAAGTGGGGCTTTCCAACGAGACTACACACTTGTCTGTACGATCAAGTATGAAAATTAAAAAAAATCATGAAATTAAATCAAATTGCATCATATTTACAGTCTATACTTCTCTGCGTTCACCTGCACACACATTACTCTAGTTTGAATTACTCGCGAATAACTGGCAAGCATATCAGATGAAAGAGGGGGCACAGGGCTATCCATTGGTACCATGTTTATCGATCCTTCTGGCTTATAAAACCAGACGAAGTGACTGCAAAATAATAACGTCATGTACACAAACCAACGCTGCACACTCATTACTCTCGTTTGAATTACTCGCGGACCCGTGATCGCATAGATATGCCACGCATGTCAGATGAAAGAGGAGACTCAGAGCTATCATTTGATACCAAGTACATCCTTCTGGGTTATAAAACAGACGAAGTGACAGCAAAATAATAACTTCATATAGCTGGACTTACCCCACGTTTGTGTCTGTTCTTGTGGCAAAGCATGTTTATAATCCAATGCTATCACGTGTTTCTCTATGGCAAAGCATGTTCATATTCCGGTTTTGAGATCCTAGCAAATTCCTGCATGGCATCCAATTCAAGGCTCACATTGCATCCCAATTTGTTCAACAAATAAACACCTTTTTTGCCTTTACTTTGTTCATGGCAATGCAGTAAAGAGTTGAGAATTATTATGACTGCATACACACAGGCACGCAGGCTAACACGCAACCTCGGGTCAAGTCAGGTCAGATCAGTTCGTGTCACAGATATGGAGCGCAGAAAGGTCATTTTTCATCACTAAATAAAAAATGGCATTTATTTCCGTAAATCACACAGCAAATATTTCTGTAAATTGCTCAGCCCCAGAGTATCCCTCCAACATGGCAATTATATTGCCCGATTCAGGACAGTCTGCCCTACACACACATGAAATGCATGTAGAGCTGTGAGCTTGCAGTGGTGAGATACATGTCGAAATATAAGAATTTTTATAATACACTTTTTATATTTTAATTCTTTAAAAATCAAAATAAAATCAATGCTAGTATTAATACATGAAATGATGGCAGATCTGAATAGCCTAAACTCTCCTGAAAAAAACAATATATAATATATGTGTGTGGCACTTACAATGACCAGAATAAATCCTTATGAATAAAGGTAGTGAAAATGCCCTAAAAACAGCTTAGGGTTCTAAGGGTTAATACCTTAAAGTATTAAAAGATTTAAAAGTGAAATCAAGTCATTTTCATCTTTTTACCATGTTGCCAGGGATGGGCAGTATTTCTAATACATGCATTTAAAATACGTATTTCAAATACAAAATACTATTTTGTAATTGAAGCACTTGAAGCGAAAACTATCATTAACTTGTTCCGAAAATTGAAATAGTCTGGCGAGGTGGGGCCACAGGTTGGCACATTCCCGGGATGGACCTGCTGCGTCTTCATCCATTGTTTCGTCCATGGTTTCATCTCTTATCTAAATCTGACCATGGAGTTGACTTTGGCGGAAAGCTGAAGGTGATTGCTGTTAGGCGGTCCCAATCAGTGGCGCCTGCACAATCCAATCACGTTTGAGAGGGAAACAACAAATTGAGGGTTTCCGAGATTTGTCTTTTTTCCTTTTTTTTTTAGAAGTAACGGGTACTCACGGTTATGAATAGAAATGTAGTGGGGTAAAGAGTACAATATTTGCCTCTCAAATGTACTTGAGTAAAGTCATGAGTACTCCCTAAATATGATACTCGAGTAAAGTACAGATCCCTCAAAATTGTACTCAAGTACTGTACTCAAGTAAATGTACTCCGTTACTGTCCGGCTCTGTCAATCATCAATCAGAGTTGAGGGGTTCCATGTGTAAAACATGTTAATAACACACTTCTGTGTGACCAAAAGCAAGACCAGGCTTCTGTTCGCTGGTATCTATACAAGAGACTGACATGCAGTAGCCTAAAAAGTTGTGGTTTCAATACCCAGCTTCCACCGTTGTGCCCTTGAGCATGTCACTTAACCCTGAGTTGCTCCGGTGACAATGGCCCTTGTAATATAACTGACATATGTAAATAATTTTGGATAAAAGTGTCTGCTAAATGAATACATGTAAATGTAACTACACAGTCAAAGGGGCTGTGTTAACAGGTTTGTAAAAACAAACTTTGCTTTTCAGAATGGATTGTGAAAGCAGTGTGATAGATAGTACTGTAGTCATCAGATAAATAATCTCTAATTGCAGTTTCACTTGAACCATTGAAATTGCAGTAACCAAGATTCTGAGATGGTTGATATGGTGTGTGGGTTCATTATCTACAACTCAAAATCAAGCTTAATTACATTAAAACAGGCTATGTAATTCAGTTAAATACATTCAATGTTATTAATTTAAAGCTCGATATAAAGCTATGATAGCTCAAACCATTTCAGACCATGCAGCGCTTTTACTGTGTACCAAAACAAAATTTCCTAAGTGCCACTTCTCACTGCAGATACCAACAATTTAACAGTGACACAGTCAACACCACCCCTGACTCTGACTCGGCTGCCACCTGTTATGCACCTATGTCACTAGAGTGCTGTGTCACACATTGATGGCTCTCGCTCCATTTGTAAAAACGCTATCAACTGAGAAGTCTAAAATGGACTGCATTGAGGTGTTTACCATTTTCCTAACATTAACATCACTAAGTCTATGCAAGTACTACTTATTGCTGCATTAAACATGTCTTAGACGCACTGAACCTTGGTTGTTGCCTTTTTTGTTAGTCACTTTGGATAAAACCATCGGCTAATGCTTAAATGTAAATGTAATTCGCTATGTCGGACATAAGGGCATGTCACCCTACTAACTAAGCACATGGAAATTTTATTTCTTAACTATTCGAATGATTGAAGTTCAACAAGTCTTTTGAGTACTAAGAACCTGCTCTCTACTCTATTTTTTTTAGCCCCCTAACACAACATATCAAATTCGAAGTAGTTTCACACAACTTTGAAAGGATTTATAGGTTTGTGGTGCCAGATATTCTAAATAACACTGTGACATCCCCACCCCCAAGCTGGCCACTTCATGCATGGTAAAGTTCCCCAAATTCAATTTGTTAGATATGAGTTATTTGCACTTAGACACTCATGAGAAGTCACTATCTTAAAATACCTGACATTTTATATGGGAGTATTTGCTAAGCCAGCAATGAGCTTGGTAAGATTGTATAAACTATTAGTAGTTATATCACAGTCCCTCACAAGTAACCTATTTAAGGAGAAATGTGAGAAAACCTTGAGTCTCACATTTTTAAAGTCTCAATATGTCCATTAGTTTACACAGAATTCACTAGAAGTCATCATTTAAGGCAGTGTTTTTCAACCATACCAACCACATGCTCTCATTGATTGTATGATTGCACTATTTGTGGTATGCTGGCATTGTACAACGGGGGCCCCATATCCAGTATTCACAGAATCATAACATATCCAGTTCATAACAAAAATTAAATTAGATATAGTCACCTACAAATGAAACAGGGGCGCTTGTTTTATTGAGCAGGTCTTGCATAGAAGCCATAATAAGGCCATATCTGTGTATTATTTGAAATTTTAAGCTATGGTATGTTTATTTTTTCTTCACACAGGATGTTAGTGTGCTGTGGGACATTTTAAGTGTCAAAAGTGTGCCATGGCACAAAAAAGTTTGAAAAACACTGATTTAAGGGGTTATTACCCCTAGCCTTCCTGTATATGACACTGGGCTATGCCCCCAATGTTTCAAATATCTGGCTCCGCCCCTGGTTAGCTGCACCGTTTCTGGATCAGCACTCTTCTCAACAGCAAGCTCAGGATGGAAAACTGGTTCAGGTGCTTGCTCTGTTTCTTCAGGCTGCTGATGCCTGTAACTGTGGGCCCAATAGTAGTCCTCCTCAGCAGAACTCTCAGAATCCTCATACGGCTGTACTGCTTCAGTTTGTCTTAGGCATTTTCTCAGGCCACCTCGTTTCTGTCTCTGTTTCTGGGTTACATCTGGGATCGGTTCTTCCAGTGGTAACACATTACAGGGCATTAACATATTGCGGTGGAGTATTCTGCTTCTGCCTGACCCACGTTCTGGCTTTACTTCATACACTGGACTCTCTTTTCCCTTTTGGGCAACAACAATGTTTATCTGGTCTTCCCAATATGCTCTCAGTTTCCCAGGTCCTCCCCGTTCTGACATATTTCTAACAAGGACCCTGTCTCCTGGCACAAGCACAGCACTTTGTCTTTTACGGTCATACCCTGTAGTAGGCTTTACCTCTTCCTGTAGTTTTCACGATTGTCCTTCATGCAATGTCATATGCATCATTTATCTGTCTCTGCCAGTTGAGGGCGTTGTCTTGATACGACTTGCCTTCTTCCTCTGCTTGAAGTCCAAAGATGAGGTCAATTGGCAGACAGGGTTTTCTTCCAAACAGCAAATAAAAGGGTGAGTAACCAGTAGCTTCACTAGTCGTGCAATTGTAAGCATGGATGACTTTATTCAAGTATGCACTCCAATGTGCTTTCTTTTCCTCATCCAGGGTTCTTAACATAGCCAACAGTGTTCGATTAAATCTTGACTGGGTTCCCCTGAGGATGGTAAGGTGTCGTCTTTGAATTTGTCATGCCTGTGTACTTTTGCAGCTTTCTGAACAACTCATTTTCAGATTCTTTACCTTGGTCATGATGAACCTTTGCAGGAAAACCAAATTTCAAAGCGAAATCATTGAATATTTTGTCTGCAGCGGTCCTGCCAGATTTGTTGCGTGTCGGGTAGGCCTGTGCAAACTTAGTGAAACAGTCAATGATCACTAAAATATATTCATACCCTCCCCTGCTTTTTTCAAGATGCACATAATCTACTGAAACCAATTCAAACGGTGCTGTTGCATGTACATGACACATGGGTGCTCTACTGACGACGGTGGACTTCTTCTGTTTTATACATCTGCAGACTTTAGTTATGAAATGTTCAATGTCACCTTGCATTGCTGGCCAATAAAATCTGTCTCTAGCCAAATTCAAAACTCGCTCTACGCCTAAGTGACCCTAGCCTGGAAAATCCAGACCCTGATAATCTAGGAAGATTAAGGGTCTGGCAAAGAACAATATAATGGCCCAACTCGAGGGGCGGCAACAAGCATGCATTTAAAAATCTCACTGCACACAATTGGATAACACTAGACCATGTTTACTATGAATTATTTCGGACTTCGACGCAATAGGATAACACTACGACCAATGTGTACTGTCCTCCAACATTGCAGCGCTGTCTTCATCAGTTTACCTGGTTCCCCGGAATGTTGGGGTAAAGTAATGTGCATCATTGCTCTTTGCCAGAGTGTCTCGCAGACAATTCCATTGTGCTCTCGCGAGAACTCTGGATTTCCAGGGTAAAGTGTCCCTCCTCAGCATGCAAATGTTTGCAACTCTGTTCCCTGTTCCTCTTCACCAGCACCATCCTGAACTGCAGGGTTTGCTGTAACAGCTGTAATCCACTCAACATCATTCTGTCTCTCAGTGGCATTGACAACAACGCTGATTACTTTAGGTTGATGGTCATTTTAATACCATAGATTTAATAGAGACCCAGTCAGACCAATAGTATGAAAAATCAGGAACAGAGTTTATTTACAATGATGCGCATCAAGGGAGAGACAGCATGACTTCACCTAAAGATCCATCAGCTGCTCTAACTAGACAAGGAAATAGTTAGGGTTTAAGTATCCTTCCAGGCTGACAGGAGATGGCGTTGGTCATCCCATCTCACGTGGACTACACTGAATCATACTCTGATAAGTGGCAACCTGGCAGATAGCTACTGACGCAGCCATGCAGAACAGTGAAACACTGCAAAGTCATAATATTCCCGCTTATCTCTAAATACATAGTCACACACAGATATACACAGGGACAGTACAGATATCATACAGTCATTACATAGAATCATACTTTTAGTATCAAAGTGACCTACCAATAAGAAATGCAGAACATTAAACCACATATTGGAATATTGGACATAATGCAGAATATTAAACCACATATTGGAATATTGGACATAATGTTCTATTCCACTTTCTCTCAAGGTAAACACTGTGCTGTACACTCACATATGTAGTCCTCCATGTCCCGGTGTGTGCGGGACAGGAAGTCAGCGTCGATGTTCACTTTTCCAGGTCTGTACTTCAAAGTGATGTTAAAGTCTGCTAACTCCAACACCCATCGATGCCTCGTTGCATTCAACTTTGCCGTCGTCATCACATAGGTAAGTGGCTTGTTGTCACTGTAAACAGTTACTGCAGGAGCATAAAACAGGTAATCTCTGAAGCGTTCTGTGACTGCCCATTTCAGGGCTAAAAACTCCAGCTTTCCTAATTGTAGTCTGTTGTTTTTCTCTGCAGGTGTCAAGGTATACTGCTTTCCCAACAACAAGCCTTGGATAACCATTAATGTCAAGACCCTTCTTAATAGGAAAAAGAAATGGCGTTCAGAGAGGGGGACATGGCAGAGCTGAGGCGCGTGCAAGGGGAACTCAAAGCCAAGCTGAAGGAGGCTAAGGAGGACTACAGAAGGAAGGTGGAACAGAAGTTGTAGGAAAACAACATGAAGGAGGCATGGGACGGCATGAAGACTATCACTGGCCTGAAGAAGAGAAGCAGCTCTGTGGAGGGAGACCTGGACAGGGCGAACCAGTTGAACCACTTCTACAACAGGTTTGACTGCCCTGCTCCAGCTCCAATGGTAGTGGTCTGTCCACCACCCCCGGCTGACTCAGACACTGCTCTTGTTTGCGTGAATGCCCTACCCCCACCTCCCAGTCTCTCCAGCTCTGCATCCCGGTGACACCCAACGCCTGTGCCTGTTGAGGTGTCCACGACTCTGGCAGCCTTGACAGGGACATCAAAGAGGTGGTCATCCCCCAGCCCCCACACCCCCTTAATACCAGTGCAACACTCACCTCCACCATTACAGGCTATTGTACCCCCACCATCACTGGATATTGCACCCCTCCCCCACATGGCGATCACGAACAATGAGGTGACAACGACTTCAGTCAACAGCCATCAGAGACACAGATCCCAGATGCACCCTTCCCCCTCCCCTCCCCTCACACCCCCCATCATTACAGCAGATCAAGTAAGAGCTCAACTAAAGAAACTTCACACCAATAAGGCAGCGACTGTGTCCAAGGCTACTCAAGGCCTGTGCTGCTGAACTGGGGGAGCCACTGAAGCACATCTTCAATTTGAGTCTACGCCTCGGACAAGTTCCAACACTGTGGAAGACATCATGTCTCACCCCTGTCCTTAAGAAGCCACACCCTAGTGAGCTTAATGACTACAGACCTGTCGCTCTAACATCACATGTGATGAAGACAATGGACCAACTGGTCTTAGGTATGCTCAGACCCCAGGTACGCCATGCACTAGACCTGTTACAGTTTGCATACCAGGAGAAAGTGGCCGTGGACGATGCCATCACTTATCTTCTACACAGGACACATTCTCACCTAGACAAGGGGAAAAGTGCTGTGAGAATCATGTTCTTTGATTTCTCAAGTGCTTTTAACACCATCCAACCCCTCAGACTGGGAGACAAGCTCTTGCAGATGGGTGTGGACGCTCACCTGGTAACCTGGAGTACAGCAGCACCGGAGCGCCACAGGGAACTGTGCTCTCTCCAGTCCTGTTCACCCTGGGTTAGAGTCATGCCACATGCAGAAGTTTTATGATGATACTGCAATTGTGGGGTGTATCAGGAACGGGCAGGAGGAGGAGTACAGGAGCCTGGTGGAGGGCTTTGCGCAATGGTGCAAACTCAATCATCTTCAACTCAACACTTTAAAGACCAAGGAGATGGTGGTGGATTTCCGCAGGTCTAAGCCCACTCTGCTACCAGTCCCCATTGATGGGGTCAATGTGGAGGTGGTAAGCACCTACAAGTATCTGGGTCTCCACCTGGACAATAAACTGGACTGGTCAACCAACACTGATGCACTCTACAAAAAAGGGCAGAGCAGGCTGTACTTCCTGAGTCCTTCAATGTGTGCAGCAAGCTCCTCAGGATGTTCTACCAGTCTGTTGTTGCCAGCGTCCTCTTCTATGCAGTGGTATGCTGGGGGGGAAGCACAAAGAAGAAGGATGCAGGGCGAATTGACAGGCTGGTAAGGAAAGCTGGCTCTGTAGTGGGAGCTGAACTGGAGTGTATCACTTCAATATCTGACAAAAGGACCCTGAACAAACTGATCAACATCTTGGACAATGAGTGTCACCCACTCCACAGCACTATTGATAAGCAGAAGAGCCTGATCAGCTGGAGACTGGAGCTCACTGCCTTGCACAACAGACAGACTGAGGAAGTCATTTGTCCCCAGGGTCATTGAACTGTTCAATGCTTCACTTAAGGGAAGAGGAGAAATAGACTTCTCTGCATAGTCTGTCTGCCTCTTCACCCCCTCCATGTTTGGATACTGTCTGTCCACTAGCCACTTTTTACCACTGTCTTTCTGCCTCACTGTTTGCGTGCTATATTAGCACATATGCATAACCCCTCCCTCCATGCCACAGCCGAACTGTTACCACACTTTTCTTACAATAGTTATATATATATAGACATATAGATATATAGACTTTATCCTTGCACGGTTGGACTTACTCATTTGCACTATCACCATGACCACGATCACCATTGCACTATCACCGTGACACTCACTCACACAGAGCACCTTACCTTACCTTACTATGCACAGAGAATCACAGGCTCAGTCCCTGCCTAAGTCATTGTAAGCGCCTCTTGATTGATTAATCACCACTATGTGGATACTGTTTTTAGAATTGATTTAGATTAAGTGTTAGTTAAATTTGTATTTTTGTATATTTAGTATACTCTTTATCTTCTACTGTCCTTATTGCTTAGTTGCAGAGGCGGACAGAGTACACAGCTTTATTACTTGAGTAAAAGTACAGATACCCTTTGCTCAATTTTACTCAAGTACAAGTAAAAGTACAACAGTTAGATGCCTACTTAAGTAAAAGTACTGAAGTACTTGTTTTTAAAAGAGTACAAGAGTAGCCTACATTTTCTAAATATTGCATTACTACACTGCCACAGTGCTTACATTTATATACAGAAACGTCCTACATGGAGTAATACCTTGGACAATGTAAAAGGAATTGAAAGTAAAATCAAGTCATTTTCATCTTTTTACCATTTTGCCAGGGATGGGCAGTATTTATAATACATGTATTTAAAATACGTATTTCAAATACAAAATACTATTTTGTAATTGAAACACTTTGAAGCAAAAACTATCATTAACTTGATGATATAGTTGAAATAGTCTGGCGAGGTGGGGCCACAGGTTGGCACATTACTGGGATGGACCTGCTGCGTCTTCATCCATTGTTTCGTCCATGGTTTCGTCTCTTATCTAAATCTGACCATGGAGTTGACTTTTGCGGAAAGCTGAAGGTGATTGCTGATAGGCTGTCCCAATCAGTGGCGCCTGCACAATCCAATCACGTTTGAGAGGGAAACAACAAATTGATTCCGAGATTTTTCTTTTTTCCTTTTTTTTTTAGAAGTAACGGGTACTCACGGTTATGGATAGAAATGTAGTGGAGTAAAGAGTACAATATTTGCCTGTCAAATGTACTTGAGTAAAGTCATGAGTACTCCCCAAAAACGATACTCTAGTAAAGTACAGATCCCTCAAAATTGTACTCAAGTCAGGGCCGTAGTCACCATAGACATTGAGGGGGACGTGTCCCCCCCAATATTCAAATATGACCAAAATGTCCCCCCCAATATTCTGACATAGAAAAAGAAAGAAAGAACAAAGCGCTATACTAGGCCTACAGGAAACCAACACGTATCTGAAATGTAATCAAACATAAATAACGCACAAATTAGTGACCTATGGTTCCAGAGTAGCCTACACCCCTGAGTGGTTTGTCCTGGTGATTTTCCGTTTTTCGTTAGTGGCGTGCGCTATCAAAAGCTTCCATTTACTGCGGTGAGGTAGGGCTGTCAACAATATCGCAAAAGCTACTGGTACAATTTTCACAAAACTTCTTGGAAAGGTGTAGCACAGGCTAAGGAAATCCCATACATGTTCTGAGCCGATCAGACTGAAAGGGACAAACATTTTCCATATTGTAGCCTATTCTCGCAATGATAGCGAAAGTGAAACGTTTTATTTTAAATGATGAATTTGTGCAAGCCTGTGTCATTTCTTTCACGTCTTTCAACATAAATAATGCATTCATATGCTAGTAATGCCAGAAATTACCGTGTATAGGCCTCTTAGAAATTATTGTTGCATCTTGCATAGGCTATTATTTAGATGCGCACTCAATCGCGCATCCATGCAGGCAAAACGTGATCAAATGTGGCGACGTTTACAATACGTTATAGCCTAGTTAATGTGAATCGCGGACAATAACCAAAGAAAGGAATTTGCACCTCCATTCACCAATTAAAGGCTGTAGTAGGCCTAGTGTTTCTACATGTTGGCACAAAACGTCATTTCTGTCAGAAGCCAGTCTATAATGCATACAGGGGTAACATGGGGTGAGTCAGACAGAAGAGGGGCCTGTCTTAGTAGCCTATTCCTGAATCCTGTCCCTTTCAAACTACGTTGTAGCCGCCAGCATAATAAAATCTAAATTAAAAGACAAAATCTTATTAGGCTCCAAACCTATGAGTCTAAGCCTTAGTTTAAAAAAAATCTTCAGGTTTAATAAGTCAAAGAACCACATTCTGTGTAATATAGAGGTTATCAAAAGATACTCTAGTTTGTAATTTCCTTTAAAGTATACATTTTGAACACAAATGGAGTCACGGGTCCAGGGATGGACCAGTGAAGTTGCTTCTTGTCCACCCTTCTCTTTTCACAAAACTCACGGGGGGGGGGGGGGGGGTCATTCTGTCAGATTGGTCCCCCCCAATGTTGACATCATGACTACGGCCTTGACTCAAGTAAATGTACTCTGTTACTGTCCGGCTCTGCTAGTGGTGTTTTTATATTATATACTTTTAATTACTTTTTCTGCTGTTAGTGAATGTGTGTGTGTTGTCTGTATGCTACTGAGACCTTGAATTTCCCCTGGGGATCAATAAATTATCTATCTATCTATCTATCTATCTATCTATCTATCTATCTATCTATCTATCTAATTAAGCTCATACTAACATGATTTGAAAATAAATTGTTTTCCTTCAGATTGTACCCAAGTTGTTGATATATACAACACAATGAATGTAAAAACAAACTGTTTTCTTTCTTTCTTTTACAGTGTGAAGGTTAACATGATAAAGTGTGGAGGAATCAGGAATCAATATTGTGTTAATAAATAGTGGGAAATGCTAGTTGTGAATATGCTTGATTGGCATATTCACATAAGTGCTCTGCCTCTGTTCAGTGCCAATTTTCATGATTCTGCCTGTTATTATTAAAAAGTGCTCAGTATTCCACAGCTCCCTATGTAAGCAGCACTGGCAGCTACTTTGGCAGAGGCAGCTAATTGAAATGCAGCGTGAATCAGTCTCTGTAAGTAATTCCTATCTCAAGCTATCTTATTAAATCTCAGAAATTCTGCCAGGCCATCAATCAGTGTTTCTACTCTTTTTTCCCCATCACTTTCAGACAAGTTTGGGTGTTAAAGTAGGGGAGTGTCAGCAATCATTTCCTCTGTTTTTTAAAATCAATCAAAAAAGCGATCCACAAAGATTACATCTATCCTATTTATATTGTGGTGGACAAGCAGATTGACAGTGATCATAAATCCAAGCCATTCCCTCTAACACACCAATGTACGCACACACACACATATACAGACCCACACGTACACATGTGTTGAGGGTTGCTCTAGCATACTCTGGCCTCACACACAACACTTACACAACTCACGTCACACACAACACAACACTTACACAACAATAACACCAACAAATAGCACAAGAAGACTCACACATGGCCCCAGCTATGGCGCAACTGGCTGGGGCACCTGCACCGTACGCCGGCGACCCGGGTTCAATTCCCGCCCCGTGGTCCTTTCCGGATCCCACCCCTGCTCTCTCTCCCATTCGCTTCCTGTCACTCTCCACTGTCACTATCATGACATATCAAGGCATAAAAAGACCAAAAAATATATACTTTAAGAAGACACACATTGAGTTGAATTAAATTCAGTTTATTCTTTAGAATTACCATATTCAAACTAAAACAAAGTTATTCCAGAAGAAATTTAATTGTTTTCAAATACCACTATGGAACAGAGCCAATATGGAGATGTCATTGCAAGATTTATTTGTATATCACGAGAATGTACGCTTGTTTCACTACTAAATCATGTGCTCATTTTACTAAATAGTGCAGTCGTTTTTACTAAATTGTGCGCTCATTTTACAAATGAGAACACAATTTAATGAAATGAGTGCTCAATCTGTTAAAGCACAGAATAAAGCAGAAAGAAAAGCTATTGCCATGCATATCAATGGGCTGTTTCCAATCCCATCACCGGTTGGTTGAGATAAATGCTCTAGAGCCATGCTCACTAACACATAGTGAAATAAGTTTGGAGTTCCCTACACCACTCTTCCGGCTAAGACAGCCGATATACTGATCTTTCTTCCCCTGCAAACCATCCTCTTCCTCCTCCAGCGCTGATCCCAGGGAAACGTCAGATGCAGCACAGCTGCTGCGGCTAGCTGCCAGTGCCTCTGCTTGCACAACCAAATCCCCCATTCCCGAGTGACCTTTGAGTGATGGCACTCACATGGCTTTGCTAAGACACTGGATGGAGCGTTGGGGAGGGAGTGAGGAGGGGTCATAGGGTGGGATGCAAGGACCAATAAGCATTCATCTGTAAACGTCAGTTTCACCTTTTATTGCCCCACACATCTTACTGCTGTCACTGCATGGCCGACATGCAGACATCTGGCTTCAGGCGCAGGAGAGGTGCACTGTGGGAGATTTATGCCAGCTCATCCGCTCCAGTGTGTGTGTGTGGGGGCGGGGGGTGGTGGTGGATTGGTAATATGGATGATAAAGATGTAAAGTAGGGGCATTTCCCCACTTCCAGTGAAGCACATGTAAGAGCATATAAGCATGTGTGGGGCTATAAGAGTCATTTAGTGATTTAGGAGCACTGAAACAGCCAAAAATGATTAGTACCAGTGTGTGTGTACAGTATGTGCGTGTGTGTCCCCACCAAAGCTCAGACCAAACCTACGCCCTTGTACAGCAGTAATCAAAGACATTAATGACTGAATCTAATCTATTTTAGATACATTAGATACATTACTATGCAAGGTTCGCCACTTTGCCGCATCATTACTAAAATATTAACAATAGGTAATATAACACTGTGCTGGCATAAACATATATTTCATATAAACTTATGTTGTACATAGAATTAAATGAATCGTGAAAAGGTTTTTGCATGGCAAACATAGATGATGATATAAATTATCTAATGTATTAATTGATTTTGGCAATGAATACCACATATTACTGTTAATTTACATATTACACCATCCGAGTTAAAGGATACACATAGGATATACTGGGCTGACATAGGC
Source organism: Alosa pseudoharengus (assembly GCF_046254945.1). Taxonomy (NCBI): domain Eukaryota; kingdom Metazoa; phylum Chordata; class Actinopteri; order Clupeiformes; family Clupeidae; genus Alosa; species Alosa pseudoharengus. The sequence goes on from NW_027468881.1 coordinate 21,042,242, forward strand.
AAACCAATTATATAAAAAAAAAATATCATGGAACTGGAAATGGATCACATTTGTTGTATAAAATTATCCTATGGGTTGTAGACATCATTGAGAGAGAGTTTGAAACTGTAAAGCATGTATTCATATAACCTTAATCATAATCAAGTAATACACTTAAGTTATTCCTAACCATAATACTCTTATAACATTTTAAATAACAAGTTTAACTAATACTATTAACATACTAAAGCTATTCTACCAGAATTCCCCCTATGTGCGCTTTGTATCCCTATGTCTCTGTTTGCTGCCCTGTGTCTCATTTTGTTGCACTGTGTCTCATGCTGCCTTAGCCTAGGCCTTTTGAAGAAACCAAAGTCGGCCTTGAAGCTGCAAGATAACGCGTACACAGGGCGAGCTCTACTCATAACAACCAGTAGGAGAGTGCAGGGGGGCGAACGATATTTAACCCATGCACAATGTATGACCTGTGATCACTCTATACTGTACACCCCTGAACTTTCCATAAACTTAAGGTGAAAAGTTCGTTCGGGGTAGAGTTGTGTCAGCATTTTGGAGGGGTATAAGTAAGAGAGTTCTACCTTTGTTCGGGAGTGCGATCGTGCGATCCACTCAGGCTTTGCGCTATGTAGTCATTAAAGGAATTTTTGCACGGAACTCTGCCGGACTTTTGAGCCTTCTTTTTGGGAGAAGTTTTTGACTTCAGCACTTATAATGGTGTATTTTTGTTACGTTGTGGGCAAGATGTTTGGACTTAATTTCTGGCCCGAGTCTGAATATCTGCCACGACACATTCAAGAACTTCAAAAAGCATTTTATGCACATCACATCAGCATATTCCTGACAATCAGACACTTCTTACTAAAATTGGTTAGGCCCTCTCGTGTCATTACCGGAGTGGCTTTTGAGTATAGCAGTGACATGTCACTGTGGTTCAGGTTTAAGTGCTTGTTTCTACCACAAAGTTAGATCACACCTCACTGAAAGCTTTTCATTGCTCCAAAATGGCTATATCTGATCACCCACAACCTCATTCATCCAATCCATAGGCTCTTCTCATGAATTATTCATTCAAGCTTACTGTGAGTTTGAAAGTGTGCAAATAACTGTAGTCAAGAGAAAAGACATCTTTCTTGGCAAACAGAATGTAACATTTTTGTTGAGTTTCATATTGTTCTTTCTTTGGTACTGAAATCCTGCCCTCTACTTTTGAAAGTTTTGATACCAGCTTCCAGCAGACAGAGAGAGAATAGAGAGAGAGAGAGAGAGAGAGAATCATAATATATATGTGAATTTTGCAATATTCAGCATCTAGCATACCATTTAACCATAACTGGGAGAAACAAAATGTGAAACAGAAAGGGTTATTATGTAAATGATTATGTTATGTATGATTATGTATGATTATGTGAATGATATGAGAAAACATCAACTCTGCATATGTCTGGCTGGTGGCACATTTTAACTCAGTCAGGACTGTGTGTTACTTTCACATGGGAGATGAGCATGAGGGCACCAAAAACTGGAATCAAGTGGAAAAGAGGGCTTTGCTAGGTTACAGAACTTAATTTCACCTTGTTTACATGGATAAAATAGTAACAAAACTGCATGAGAACACTATAAGCACTATACTAACAAAAGGTTTCACATTTTGTCCATGGGACACTGTCTGACATCACATTTCTTTTGTACACAGAAAGTTGAGAAAAGAGAACTTCTGAAGTGAATAAGATGAAATTGCAACCAGTGAGCCCAGCTAGCAGATGCCCTTAGGGACAGATGTCTACACCAGATAAGCCTTTGAACAAATTTCAAACGAGACAAACTTACAGCCTTCATGCTGTGGCTGTAATACAGGGTACTTTTTCTATATGTGTGTGCTGTCACAAGATGTACTTGCTTAGGACAGTATTACAATATCATTTGGTTAGTGGGAAGTCAGTTTTATAGTGTTATTGAAAATGTTTTTTTTTTCAACGGCATTACACAAATAAACATAAAGCAAACACACACTATTCAATATTTAGATGCAGCAATACACTAGCCTGGAGGACCAGACCCAATCTGAAAGATTAAGGGTCTGGCCATGATAACGTTGTGGTGTCAAATCCACATTAAATAATACAAACTCAAAAGAAGTCCGCACCCCATGGATGTATACTGCAGATGATGGCTTTAATGCACTCCGGAGCATTGGTGAAGCAAACAAGTGAAAGCAAAGTAAGCAAAGTGAGCAGTGAGTAGTGAGCAAAGTGAGCAGTGAGTAGTGAGCAAAGTGAGCTAACATCCTCTGGCTGTTGTCCAGCCTTTATACCCCTTCAAGTCATCCCAGACAAGACACTCTATGTTTACAGATAACTGACCAAGTAATATATGGTACTCCACCTTTGCCCTCTCATCCTGTTATTCATACATTCTTTAGGTTTTGCCATTCTTTAGGTTTTGCTTACATTTCCTGTCACCAAACCTTATCTATGCCATTTTCTGCCAGGCCTGCTCCTCCCTTAAACCAGTCTTCCTTTCCCACACTGAACATACTACAGACTCCAGTTTCACAAAACAATGATATTACACAGAATAAAGATACTACATAAAATATATATAAACTAAAGGATATATTTCAATAAAGGCCACGACATATCCCCCCTTTGAGCATGAAGTGCTCACCTATGCAGCAATATCAAACATTTATCACTATTTTAACACCTCCCCTACTATCAAGAGAATACAGCTGCTAAGCTGAGTCACACTACAAACAGTCAGCTAAGCAAACCAGTTACCACAGCAGCAACTATGAGTTTAAGCAAATGTCCCCAATACCACTGATAAACATCAAACACTTATTTAGTACTGTTATTACACCCTTGAACCAACCCTCACTTAAATCAAATCCAATAGTGTAGTGTTATTATCAAATAGAATGGCAAGTTTCAAATCCTCTCGGTGGAAGCGAAAACCCTTAAGGGAAAACCTCTTTTTTCGTTGTTTTTAGAGGAAAAAACCTTCATAAGGGAAACTCTTCTACTGTCCTGTTATTACAGCAACACTTGTTTACAACAAGCGAAAGGAGAAACTTTCCTTCAACTACACATATGCTTTTCCATCCCCATAAATTCATCAAATGAGCAAACAGATCACATAAGAATTTCTGATGGGTGTTTTCAGATACGTCTAGTCCTATAATATTCTACGCTTCTACATGAAGATAGGTTACATGCTATAATGACCCTCTTCTCTGAAACCAAAGTAACACTAAACTATTAATAATATATTCATATTACACACAGTTTTTAGTCCATTGTTCCTCGGAGATGGCAGAGTGTAAATGCAATCGCAGATGTATTAGCAAATGTTGGATGCTGCGCTTCAAGTGTGAAGTATGTTACGAATGTTGCTATTCACAAAAACAAAAGCCATTTTCTTAGTTCCGTACTCCATCTCATATGCTCTGAGAACATTTGTGGCTTGGCTGTTGGACGGAGTGGAGTCCACACCCAATCCCACTTCATCAATGAAAGAGCTGGTTTTGCTTCCAACCAGCATACTGTATCCTAATGTTCCTCCTTTCTCCAATCCTCTATGAGGAGCATCAGTTCTGGGATCACTGGCATCACTGTCATGTTGCCATTTCCTTGTCCTCTGTCCTGGCACTAGTATCTCCTTCCACTAGGGTTGCCATTTGCTTCATTCATCAACAGCAGTGGCATTTGTGATCCATTTCTCCCAGCCACTGTTTTAAGCACTATGGATCTCAAACAAGGAAGAAACAAAGAGAAAACAAGCACAAATACAAACAAACCTATTCCTACAACTATTCCTATTTGTGCTAGCCATATTTCTAATCCTCCTAATGCCCCCTTAAACTATCTTTCTATCATTATTAGTTTTACCATAGCTATGTTATGGGAATAAAAATACTGCAATATACTCCTATGTTGACACACACTCCACTTTCTTTGGCTAATATCTGATACAACATCATCCAGTGGTGCATATCTACCCTTAGTGCTCCAAGCACATAACAGACTTCTTTCATATTGGAAGATTAACCAATATTCCAGATTCCTGGTGGTTTATAAGATTTGGTCAGTCAATAATCTCTGTGTTACCTGACTCTTCTTTGTGGCCTCACATTGTGAAAAACAGTTGAATGGCTAATTTCCTGGTGGTTTGGTGGTATGTCATGGACTGGGATCTCTGCAGTTTTCTGTCCATTCCCTGTTTGTTATCAGGGCAGATGTTGCTGGGACAATGTCCCCCCTTCCTCACTGGATTCCTTGCCTGGAAGTCTATAATCAACAGGGGAACAGGAGCATACATGCCAAAAACACTATACCCACCACTGCCAGGATCATTTCTGTCCCCAGGCAGTATACTGTAGGTTGTTGACTCTTTCCCTGTAGGTCCTTCCGAAAGTCCTTTTTCCTGCTTATAAATTGTTCTGTGAATTAATGACAATTATTCCATATAATTTCTAATTTGTCCTCGGAGCTGATCCAAAGGTGGGCCTCTGATGGACCTCTCAGTTTTTATCTTTAGTGCAAAAAGTGATTACTCTTTGTTGTGACCTTATTTGCATCGAAGCAATGTGTAAGGCATCAAACCAGTTAAATCTGTTGAGGCATATATTTTACCAATTCTCCCTTTTAACATGTCATTTGCCCTTATTATCTATCTGAAAACCCCTACAAACCACTACCAAAGTTTCTTATTTTTATCATATCAATGTAATCAATCACTAAGTGTTTTTATGATCCTTCTGGGACTTAATGGTTTAGACAACACTATCACTTTCCTGATATTATGACTATACACATGACATTTGTTAGACTATCATCAATAACTTCCTGTAACTATGAAAATCAAAAATCCTTCAATAAAAAATTCCTCTTTACTACTCCCCCCTTTCGCATAGATCCAAAATATGCGCAAAGGAAAGCACCATATCAAGTATCTGTTGAGAAAGTATCTAGTTAGTATCATGTAAATGCCACTAACCATTAGAGTTACAGTTATGGAATTTAGCAGACTCTTTTCTCCAAAGGGACATTATTCTTCAAATAAAACATTAATCAAATAATGACAGTGAAAAATTATAAAAATCTTTAACCCAAGGTAACAAATGTAACAAATCATACAATTTAACATTATACCAGGGGTTCGCCCCCCTTTGTTACTGTGATTAACAGAATAGAGTTTGTGGACCTCCATTCCTTCCATGAAGACCAACATCTTTCCACCAGCTTTTCTATTTCTGAAATAATAAAACATTTTAATCTTCTGACAATGACTTATGATGATCCTAATTCCATCTATTCTCTTTTTGCATAAAGACTAAACAAATTTCCCTATAAGAAATGTTATTTTACTTATTGTCAATTTGGGATACTACTTTAAGACTGGTTATTATGTAAGCTATATTAATTAGCTGTTCTAGGACATACAGTAATCTCATAATTTCTTCAACATACCTTACTTCAAATTTCTCTGCATGTCATAGACTTTTGTAATGTTTTATTCTTCAAAAACTACGCTTACCTCTTCTAACCCTATACTTTATCTAGGCTATCTAAACTATTAGTAAATCCTAGTTCTATTTTCTATCCTATCAATCCTATTTCTCTGCTTTCTTTGTTTTATCTATTGCTTTCTTTATCAAATATCATAGTATAGTACGTAAGATCTTTTGGCTTCACATTAGTTACATGTAAAGCAGATATTACATCATTTCAATATTTCTACAAACTTTATTTTTCCCATTAAAGCTAAATCATTCTATTCCTTAGACTTGTTGAGTGTGAGTGACCACTAGGGAACTCCCCTGATCTAGAGGTAATATTTGAATATGTAACAGTCCCTAGGACATAGCCAAGTTAGTCTTACCTACTTACACCACCACCTATCCTAAAAATTAATGAATTGTCATTTGACATTAAAAATAGCAGTGCTATCACTTTGTCACTTAATTTGACTAAAACATTTGCATTTACAATTAATTAAACAGTAATCACTTCTATTCAAAATAACAATCAAAATATAATAAAGGTAAGAATAAGAGTAAATCATACTTTAAATTTGCTTAACATAGTATTTACCTACTTACCCTGAGATGTCTTAACTACCTTCTCTGTACCTAGTCTGGGCATCATTAGGTATCAGGTGGGCTCACCCATAAGAGAGTCCCTCAGCATGGTGTCCTCATCAACTCCCTTTGATAGTATTGGTATACACCTTCTCCTGTAGAATTCTCTAGGCCTCCTTAAAACTATACTATTTCACAAGGGAAGAGGAAGGCATGCTCGTTGGGCTCATCCTTCAGTGCCTGGGTGTCTCCTCCCTCTCCCTGTCCTGTTTCTTTCCAACAGTTTCTGAAAGGTCCACTTGACAGTCAAAACAAACTGATGATTGTCTTGCTTCAGATGTCCATTCTCACATGATGCCTCCTCCGTAATTTCCTCTCACTCTGCCTTAGTTATTCCCATCTTGTCTGAGTCTCCACCCCCACTGACGTGGAGATTGTGGCTGCCATGAGCTTGACTGTGCCCACTACTGTATAATAGGTATCCATAGGCCAGTAGACTGACAGAATTAGGAACACCTGTGATGGTTGCTCCTACTGCCATAGTGTTGAGGATGGTGCTGCTACTGGTTTTCCCAGACTTAAAGCCATAGGTCGCCATAGGTGCCTGTTTTGTCTTTTTGATGCTGCAAGTGCTTCCATTGCACTTCCAAGTTCCCTCTTTGCTCTCCAGCTTGCCCCTGTTGCCTTAACAAAGGCCTCAGAGTCCTTATCTCTTTTCAATTTGTCCATGCTCAGCACTGTTGTGCTGAACTTGCTCCGAACTAAGTCAGGACAGGGAGTACTTGGATTAACCCTGCACATCAGCATGTCCTCACACGGCTGGTAATGAGCCTTTCCCCCCTTAGATATAAGAGGCAGCATTACATTTACTGTTTAGCTGGAGGGGATGAGGAACTCACGCTGCAGGCAGATTGTAGTATTTACTAGATTACTCTCTATCTATCATCTACTTTTGTAATTTACCATTAACTGTACATTTTATCCCTTATATCTTCCTATAACATCTGCATCTATTATTATTCCTACATTTATGGTCACTCACTCCCAAGCCATCTCCTTACTTCTGCCTCTTATCTCCTATTGTATTAATCTATCAAGATGTCAAAATATTTTTGAGCATTTTAAATACCTCTTTCTCCTACTATTTCCACTATGACTGACCTATTCTTCTTATAGCTCTACTATTGTCAATTTTATGTAATCCCTGATCTTAGTAACAGTGCTAAATCCATTAATTCTTGTATAAGCCATAAATCTGTATATTTCCTCATTCTCTCAACCACTTTCCTGCAACACTTTTTCATTGTACTGTTTACCCACTGATCCCTTTTGGTCTCTTAAACTATCAGAATGGGGGATTCCACTAAGTGGAACACTTAGTCTTTACACTAAGTCAGTTTACTTTAGCCTGGGGTTTCTGTAACACTACTTATTACCTTATAGGTGACTATCAACTTTCCATACTTACTTGGTTGACCATGGCATTCCCTTTACCCTTAGTCAGCTTACCCAGTTTATCTAAACATTACTGTAGTAATTATCTTATATAATTCTATAACTTTGAAGCTCTTACTGTCCATATGCTGCATTCCACAGTGAATGGTCTAATATATTATGCCATTCCTCACTACCAAAACATACTTCCAGTTAATTTATCAATTAAGCCATTGAAGTATAATTCCCCAGTTGTCTCCATGTATTTTTTTATATCCTTTAGCACTGTAACTTTATCAAAAGTGTAATATTAAAATGTACTAAATTAATTTTATGAAATTAACTTTATCATACCTTATCATACCTCCTCTCAACGTTCAACATTCTTCTTGAATTTCCCCTTGGGGATCAATAAAGCATCCATCTATCTATCCAACCTCTATCTATAGGTAAATAAGTATCCTTAAACCTTTCCTTCAGTATAAATATACTATACTACATATACAGTCTCTAAATATAAATCTAAGTCTAAGTGTAGGCTAGATATACTTAAAACCCTTATGTATACCAAGTACAAATCAATTTCCCATTTCTATGATTTTTACACAAAAAGTTTAAGCTATGCATATTCTTAGTTAAAAATAAATAGACCCACAGTACATTTCACAACTAATTTTCCTAAGGGAGTCACTACTCAGTTCCCTCTGTACTGAGCCCCCTTGAAACCCCCAACAGCAAATTAACTAACACCCCATATAACCCTATAACCACTTAATTATAACAGTATTATCTAAATTATAATATAGCTATGTAAATAACAAATGATACTCTAGAGCCAAGCAGCTTAGCACCACTTTCCATCAAATAACCCCCCAGTGCTAACAACAATTGCTGCCTTATACCATATGATTCTTCAAACCATTTGACAGGTAGAAACTAAATATCCCCAGAGATCTTCTGAAAACATCAATATCCCCATTATCTAGATTGTTAAATATAAAGTAGTAATCCAAAACGTTTTAAGTCAGTCAGAGTCAGTCTTTTTCAGTGTCACCTTATTTCAAATATTAACCATTTTTTGATTATTATCATATGTCAGTTGATCTTGGCTTATGCAACCCGTGATGTGGACAATACAAAACCCCTTTTCCAACTCTTAACAAAAACAGGACTATGTGGGAAGGCTATAACCATAGCCTATAGCCATAAACCTTTTCCACATAGCAGGACAGCTCTATAACCAAATGACCTTGCCCAAACCACCTCTTCAGAGCTAAACAGTCACCTGTACCTTAAACTGGAAATGTACATGGAATCAATACCTGATCTTATTGTATATTAACACCCATAACACCACAAAGTAGGATGTTACTCATAACACACATACCCATGACACACATACCACAATACACCAAACATATAACTGTAATATGAGTTATTGATAAACCTTATTGAGTTCCTATATATGTCTAGAACATTATCCAAAGGAGTCTTAAATTCAATTATTTTTCCCAAGAACACTGTGGTGCTCCATGAACTATAATCCATCACAAAATCTTTCTAAAATCTATCTAAAGTCTTCTGATGTATGGGTAGCATACCTAAGCTTCAACAATGTTACCATGAACCAAATTAACTTCAATACTGCTATCCAGTGTAGTAATGCCAGTTGCTGACCCAGCTTTAGCCTAATAATGCCAACAGCTATCTGAGCCTAATAATACTATGCTAACCTAGCCTAGTCATGCTAATAGCTAAGCTATTTAATTTAGACCTATTATTAATACTACTATCATGATTATCTTATCCTTAACAATGCTAATTTAACAGTTGAACCTACCACCTACTGATAAGCTAATATATGTCATTAGTAGGCTACCACTAATATAACCCATCAATTGCCAACATACTACTACTTATACATAATATATCTTAGTCTTTTAATCAACACTGGACACAACACTTTTCCAACACCTGGAACCACCATCAGCGTTCACCCCAAATCCTGGATCTTAAAACTCCATATTTAACCATGATGGGCCTACTTATGCATCTGTCAGTAGGCCTACTCATCCCCAGCATAGCACAGATGTTATATAAACAATGCTAACATGAAATGACCTTTTAAACAAAACAGAAACCTAAAGAGACTAGCCAACTTAACCAACCTATACACTATACATTATTTGACTATTACATTAGTGAATTATTTATGCACGTAAGCTATACTGTATGACTAAAGTATGTAAACACTAATATAATTTGCCTTTATCCAGTATCATGAAAATCTTTTAACCTAGAACTGTAGAGTATTTTAAAGAAAATCAAAAACTAGCAGAACTGTATCTGTATCTCTCATTATTGCAAATTCAATTTTTAAAAGGTCAAAGTGACTACTCTGACAGCCCCAGTGTAAAGCAATGAAGCTATTCTTCTTTTGCCTTGACCATCTATTATGGCAATATTATATTCTCAGCAAGCAGCACTCCACTTCTGTGGACAACTGCCCACTGCAATTCAGAACCATTCTGTTCTGGCGTTACCAACCTTTCAGAACCATTTTCCCACTACCACATTCTCATTATCAACCATTTCTAATATCTTGATCATGGAAGACCAAGACACTCAACCCAACACTTTGCAGTATTAAACATTCCCCAAACATCTTTCAAAGTGAAATATTTTCCAATATTTCCCAGTTCAACATTCCTTAACCATCTCAGACCTACATCCTTTGTCCCCAGCATTTGCTCTGTTTACACAAGCCCCCACCTTTTCCTATTTCAACCAGCAGCTCCTCTGCCTGGTATCACACACACACACACACACACACAGCCTCTTCTCCTTAATCACAAGTTATGCAAATATATGACGTCTTTTACCAATGCTCTGCCATGGACTTCTAATTCTACCAGCAACATATACTAAAAATCTATTATACTTCCATTCAACACTTCTTTGTATTCTCTTTTAGCTTTACATCCACAACTTTTACACAACATTATTAAACATTATTCCAGGCACCTGGCCATCCACTCGCTCTTGGAGTGTTTCAACTTTAACTTATTCAGCCCTGATATCAGATATCAGCTGTACTCAACTTGTTAGTATATTATTTCCTCCACATGCAGGAAATGAGGTCTTCACATGCAGACCTGGTCTTCACATGCAGACCTTTCAGTTTTTCACATGCAAAACTGTTACTTTTATCTCTCTCATTCCTTCTCATGCAGGAATTGAGTCAGTTCTCCTCATGCAGAACTTTAAGTTTTCCTCATGCAAAACTTCTTTGATATGGCTATAGTATTCCTCCACATGCAGGAATTTGCCTAGTTCTCCACATGCAGAACTTTTGTTTACATTAGTGTACACACAAATGCTTACCATAATCTGCAGTATTAATCCCTTGGTCTTTGTTTTAGCAAGATTCTTTGACTGGAGGACGTTTTAGACAAGTATTCATAACTCAGTGTACAGCCTGATCAGAGGAGACTAGCTGCTATTAAGCAAAGTTGCTCACCTTATTTTAAGTTGCGCATCAGCTTCTCCCCTGACCAAACCCCGGACTCTGAGATGATGCTTAAATATTGTCCTTTCCAACTCCTGGCTGGCTCGCCAATTATGTGGTGTCAAATCCACATTAAATAATACAAACTCAAAAGAAGTCCGCACCCCATGGATGTATACTGCAGATGATGGCTTTAATGCACTCCGGAGCATTGGTGAAGCAAACAAGTGAAAGCAAAGTAAGCAAAGTGAGCAGTGAGTAGTGAGCAAAGTGAGCAGTGAGTAGTGAGCAAAGTGAGCTAACATCCTCTGGCTGTTGTCCAGCCTTTATACCCCTTCAAGTCATCCCAGACAAGACACTCTATGTTTACAGATAACTGACCAAGTAATATATGGTACTCCACCTTTGCCCTCTCATCCTGTTATTCATACATTCTTTAGGTTTTGCCATTCTTTAGGTTTTGCTTACATTTCCTGTCACCAAACCTTATCTATGCCATTTTCTGCCAGGCCTGCTCTTCCCTTAAACCAGTCTTCCTTTCCCACACTGAACATACTACAGACTCCAGTTTCACAAAACAATGATATTACACAGAATAAAGATACTACATAAAATATATATAAACTAAAGGATATATTTCAATAAAGGCCACGACAACGTAATGGCCCAACTCGAGGGGCGGCACCTAGCACGCATTTGAAAATTTCACTGCACACAATTGGATAACACTATACGATCAATGTTAACTGACTGATTCTGGACTTTGACACAATTGGATAACACTACGGGCTATATTTTGGGGCACCAGCGCATGGCGTACAGTTCGTTTTTCAGTCGCGCGAAGTTGAATTCGGTATTTTGCACCTTTATTTTTTAAGCATTGCGCCCAGGGGTGTGGCAATTAACAACCTAGGGCGGGCCCTGGCGCGTTGTCTAAAAATCGCTATCATACACCACCTAAACCTGGTCAGAAGTCAATGGCGAGTTGTTCATATGCTATTTTAAGAGCGCATGTCAACAGTCATATTGGCAGGTGCACGCACCATCCTTCTATCATTCATGAACGCACACCAGCGCACGTCCATGCAAAGCATTAGAAATTGCACGATTACAATGGTAAACATAATTAGAATAAAGATATTACGAAATACTGTACATCTCATGATGAGTAGTTATTCACCATCATTTGCAAATTGGTAATGACGGTTAAAAGTGATTAGGGGAGAGGCGAGAGACACGTATGGAGCACAGCTGAAGACGCACTGTCACGAGATATAAGCAACTCCTCTGCAGGATAAATGTTGTTTTATTCAGTCATTTGAGCAACATTAGGGTAAGTGTTGCTTTTTCCAGCCTATGTTTTCGATGGTAACCCATTGTCAGTCAATAGTGAAAGTAACTGCATATAACTGTCTTGTCGTTGACTGACTCCTTGGTGAAGTTAGTTTCACTTTGCCAATGAGTTCAAATAATAGACGAGTGCAAATGCGTGAAGGCTATGCTAAGTTTTAGTAAAGCATGGTTTAAGAATGACTATTCCATACGGTCTCGCAAGCAGCCTCCTTCAAATGCCCCGTTGAATGCCAAAATACCGATGCATTTATTTGACATATCGCGCGTTGCGCCGTTAAAGGGAATGACAGATGTCATTCTCATTGGTTTAAAATGATGTTACGCCCCAAACACACCCATATGACTGATTAAAAGACCTAGGAACACCTTGTTACGCCATGCGCTCCACTTTTGAGGACGAAAACCCTCCCAATGTGAACTGGACATCCTACTAAATTTGAATAGACTTTTGACGAGTGACGATGCACTTTAGAATGTCATGATAGGGCCCTACGTCTGTCATCTGTTTAGCTCGCCTCTGGCCCGCCTATATCAGATACACAGATATGATTGGTTCCCCGTGATGCAAGGTGCAAAAGTTACGTGCATCATTACTTGTTTCCAGAGTCTCTCGCTGAGCAAATGCTTCTGCGAGAACTCTGGATTCCCAGAGTACCAATACACACATACATGATCACAAAGTAAGACATGTCAAGTCATGGTAAGGCATTTAGCTGCACAGCTACAGTTCCTGAGAGATACGCAGAGAGTGAATGGGGAAAACAGTTTGACAAAAAAACAATATGCAGAGATTGGGTCATACTTTTCAAACTGAACTGTCAGCAAAATACATTGACTGAACTGTTTGACCTATTGCTGCACTAAAACAACTTTGCACTTTTTGAGCCAAAGCAAATGCCATAGCTGGGTTGCATTGATAAACAATACTGCTTACTGGGAAACTAAAATAAATAAAATTGATCTTGGAATGGGCAGCTGTGAAATTGCATTTAACTCCTGTCCACTAATGACAGTCTGGCTTGCAATTGAGTCAGCTCACTACCACCCACCCCCACACACACATACACACAAACGTCCTGGTTGATCCAGTCAAAAACATTTAAAGCTCTCATTGTTTGCCAGTTTGAAAAGGCACATTCACCTTGGTTGCCCCCCTCCCATCCCATCCAATGAAACATTGCCAGGCAACAATAGAACTGTGGAGAATTGAGGGGTGGAAACATTGCACTGTGGTGAATGAGGCAGTTGCAATGCAATCAGTCAGCGGAGCAAAGAACACAGCATAGGGGAGAATCACTCAGGCACATGCTGGGCCCCTAATGCAAGCCCTGTTGTGTCACATGCCACCAGGTGTTGACTTGTTCCACTGTGTGCTATTTTTGTGCATCTATTAGATCTTGTTTCTGTGCGCATACATGTGTGTGTGTGTGTGTGTATGTATGTGTGTGTGTGTGTGTGTGTGTGTGTGTGTGTGTGTGTGTGTAAAGATTAGACAGCCAGAATAGTGCAGAATAGATAGCAAGCCCAGCGTCTCCTCAGATACATTTCCAATACAATTACACAGAGAGCCCTTACTGAATGGTTATGAGTGATGGACTGTATAGCATCTCCAAACTGTTCCTGTAATAACTTTTGAAGTTGATGCTGTTTGATGGAATGAACTGCAAAGTCAGCGAGATGAGACTGAAGAGAAATATAAAGTGTAATAGACTCTGAAACACTGTGCTTTGGCTCTTCCATACTGGGCAAACAACTCCCCACAGTGATATGAGTGTTGGTTTATTCACACATGTGGGGTAGGTCCTTGTTAGATTACTGCTGTGGACTTGAAAGCAGCATGCTCTCTCTGAGACAGAGCAAGCCAAGGGCGCCGAAGGCTATTCCAGTTCACATCAAACAGAAAGTTTAATGACAACTCCCACATTTTTATTTCTTTATTTATTCATCATTCGTTTTTTCCCCTCTGCTTCTTTTCCTCACACAGGCTGCAGCTCCTACTGCAATGTGCCGCATACACCAACTCCATACTGCCTTCTTCACACACTACCACACAGCAGCCCTGCTCTTCTTTTCTCTTTCTATCTCTCTCTCTGTGTCTCTCCCTCTCTCTCAACAACAATATAACACAATCTTTATCTCTTACTCTCTATTCCTCAAACACTCTCTATCTCTCTCTCCCATTCTCTCAGACCCCCCCCCCCTGTCTGTCTCTCTCTTTCTCAAACACAATCTTTATCTCAGTCTCTTTTCCTCAAACACTCTCTATCTCTCTCTCCCGATCCGTCATGCCCTCTTTCTCTCTCCAATTTTCTGCCATCCAAAATCACAACCCTCTGCCCAGAGAAGCCATTTGTTCCTCAAGGCCTCCGTCTCAGTGTCGAGACTCCTTAAGAACAGTAGGACTTCAGTCGCCTGGCACCGGTCCCACCCATCAGCCGCAGTTAGCATCAGCTTGGCACAAATCGCTTAAGACTCCTCTCAAGCCTGCAGCGGTGTACAATCCATATACTGTGACACTGGCTGGTACATCCCACCCAGACTCTTTGGAGCGATGAGCTGTTGCTGATAAACCGCACACTTCATCACATTATGTACATTAAGTAAATGACGCATTGTCAAGCTCTCATGGTCTCTCTCTCACTCTCTCTCTGTCTTTGCTGTATACAGTACATTCATTTGGACTTGGACTTACATGTATAGCTATTCATATAGTGAGCATTGGAGCATGGAGCCATTTAATTAGGAAAGGTCCTCACAGTGGTTTTGTCATCTGATGTCACAGTGAGGAAGAATCCTTTTAATGGTATTTGCGCCATGATATTGATTGAAAAGCAATTATATGCTGCCGCTACACTACCAATCTAATTAAGACAACATGACAAATACATAAATGTGCTTCTGAATTTCACCATGATTCCAAGGCCCAGTGATCATCAGCCAGTCACAGTGCTGTCGGCGTGGTGATGGATTGTTTAGTGTTTTGACCTCCTGCGTCATCCCCATTTATCTAATGAAAAAAGTGAGCTTTTGAGGCAAGCTGCACATATCTTTGCTCAGTGTAAACATTCTTATATTCCAGTACTGTCACAATCGATGAGTGATGGCATATTCTTTCTCGCTTGCACACACACTGACATTATTGGTGGGCACAAATGGAGGATCAGATCTCACAGCCGTGAGTGATAAGGTTCTCCAAAGTAAAAGGTTCTCAATATGATGTAAGAGTAATGTATGTCTGACTATGAAAATAGTCATAGACTTGTTCACAAAGATTGCAGTAAAGTTGAAATTGCCACAAAGAATCAAAGGTCAATGCAAATAAAGCTTGAAATAAATGCAACTCTACCTGCAGGAGGGCGCATATCTGGGTTCTTGGTGAAAATGAATGTTGACACTTCTTCATCAATAAAAGGCAAAATCCACAATCCTATTTCTAAGGCCAGCATAGAGTGTTGGTTGTCAGATTGCATACATTTTAAGAGGTACAACCCTTGTTAACCCAGCATAGATATTGTGGTTTCCATGTAAATATGTAGGAGGCAAATAAATAATAAAAAAAACGATTTAAATTGCATTTACACACATACAGTTTCTTGATATGATGTATAACTGCACATTTTTTTCACGTATAGATTTCATCTATAACTATACATTTTGTTTGAATGTAGGTTTTCACTATTGATCGACTTTTCAACCTGCTACTCTAAAATGGCAAAACAATGGTTTCAAAAATTATTTCAGTGGTTGCAAATATATTAAATATTTAAATGGGAACCATTAAGCAACCGTAACTAAATTTCCATTTTCATTAAGCAACTGTAACTAAATTTACCTGTGTTTATATTTTCTGGAAATATTTTTCCCCCTCAGAAATGTTTGCACATAAGAACAATCTATCCCATTCATAATTATGATGAACAAAGGACCTGGAGAAAGTGTAATTTGTCAGCCCTGGCACTGATGTGTTCTGACTCTGCTTTCCAGCTGTCAGCCAAATTACTTAACTCCCCCCTCTCTGTCTCCCTAAATGTTCTCTTCTTTCCCTGATAATGAACCAAGATGGTTCATGTCATTTTATTTAATTTTATTTTATTTTATTTTATCCAAGAGCTGGCTATGTGTGTTGGTGAGAGTATGTGTGTGCACTGCGATGGAAATGACCGTTCCCCATGGCCATCATCTTTCATGCTTAAAGAGCAGCATTTTTCACAGCCAAAAGCCCGAGAGAGCGCATTAATCTCTCTCCCCAGTGAGGGTGATCCCATCTCGGGCACACACTTCAGCCCCCTTCCCCCTGACCCCCAAATGAAATCCGGACCCTGGTTAATGTCGTTCCCCATTATGTAATTGTGCTAATGAAAGCAGCGGCTGGTTAGTGATGACAGGAAGTGCTGTGCGGGAAGTAGATTTTAGCCCGCCAGCTGCTTAGCATCAGCTCCGGAGATCTCTCACCAATGCCATCTCCCATTCTCCATCCGCCAGCCACCTTGTGCGGGATGGGGAGGAAGTCCATATTCATTTAGTCAATGTGACTGTCATGTTAATTATGTTATTATGACTGTTTTTCTTAAGAGCATACATATTTACCAGTATGGAATATGGAGTAAACAACATGACCAATCCCTGTGGAGTACATACACTAAGGCTAGCTGACCTTGATACTACACACAGGGATTGGATATGTATACAAGCATGCGCACACACACACAGATACACACGCACACACACACACACACACACAGACACACACACACACACACGCACGCACACATACACACACACAAAACCCACACAACACATACACACACAAACACACACACAAGCGCTGAAGGGTTCTGAGAGAACATTTGGAGGAGTGAGTGAGTGACAGCTGATTATGTTGTCACTCACAATGCTGTGGAGTCTCTCCATTTTATCAAGCCCTCACAGTGTGTCAGGGAACAGCTGCACACTCTCATGAACAGTTAAAATTGAAACCCTTTCTTATAGAAAACATGAGACGCATACTGTAGCTATGTAATATGGCCCTAAAGGCCTTGGCCAAATTGACACCCAGATTGATAACAGTATTATTATGACATACAGGATGCTAGTGATCAAACATTTGTTTGCTGCCGACTACAACACTAAAATGTTGTTCAGGGGCCGTATTCACAAAGCCTTTAATCTTACCACTAGGAGTACTCCTAAATCGCACTAAACGATTTTAGCTAGGAGTTTTCTCTTAAAAGTTATTCACAAAGCCTTTCAGACCTACTCTTAGTAAGGAAAAATGACAACTCCTGAACTAATAGTGAGTCTTCGTTGCTATGGATGACGTCATTACTCATGCACGAGCTTGACTGAAGTGACCACCTTGATTGGCTGATGATTGTAATGCGGGAATGATTCCAAACACCTCCCCTACGATGATGAGTGACAGGTGACAAGTCTGAGAATATGTGCGCTACACAAGCAGTGTGAAGGACGGAAGATGATGAATAACTGAATAAATAAATAGCCTAAATGAATAAAGAGTAAGGCAAAACAATAGCCTAGTAGCCTAATGAAACATTGATGGAGTATCTTTGCAACATTATTAAATTAATCTGTCACCATATCTATGTCTACGTCGGCAAAGAGGGGAATATTTTCATTTGATTCACAATGAAACATTACATTTAATTTACATGTTGACAATGAGTAGTTTTGGTTGTTGTTGGTGGCGTTATTGCATCCCTTTTATGCCTACAATGCAAAATTGTTCCCTCGCGATTGGAAGCTCCTGTAGCCGCATACGCATTTCAAAACATCACGATGTGAAATGCCACAAAAAGCGGTTTGTGAATAGGTCTTAGTGAGTTAGGAGTCCTCTCGAATTCTTTTAAGCTGTCCCAGACTTAGGTGCTACTTTTAGGTCTAAAATGCTTCGTGAATTACTTTTAGTGAAAAAAAATTAGGAGTCTTAAAGTTAGGTGTGACACGCCCATTATTTTTAGCAGTTGCTCCTAAAATCGCCAGTTAGAGCTACTTTTAGCCTTAAAATTCTTTGTGAATACGGCCCCAGGATTATTAAGGCAAAAATGTCATTACTGTGTGTAGCGCCCCCTAGGCCTATCTCCTGGTACTAAAGGGCGTTCCCGGGTTCTTAAACTAATCCCAGTAAAATATATAATATATAGAATTCTTGCTGACCTTCTGTTTAAATGTCTGTTTGTGTCTTTACATGTACTTTGAATAAATAACTTTTTAACCCTTGTATACTTACTGGTGTGACTGACTTAAACCATATTCACATGAAATAACATTTACATATGCAATCTATTACCTAATGGTATCTTAACACTAAGTAAACACTCAGAACTCAGTTATTAAAATGTTAAATAAAAATAGTTTACTGAATAGAAATATTCAATTTACCAAAAGAATGAATTATAAATATAAACAAAAAATAAGATACAAATGTATCAATGGAGCAAAAAGCTCACTGACAGGCATCCTCTCGGTGGCGAGATGACGACTTGGCAAAACGTCCACTCGACAACTACAACTACTAAGTCTTCGGCTTTTAAGTTCACCATTCAGTCCGACTGGCAAAATATACAACTTTTGTCACGTTCTATTTCAAAGTTTAGTAACTAAAGCACGGAGCAAGTCCTCAACGTGGCTTCTCATCAACTATCCCGTCTCCTCTCTCGCGCGGTTTGCGACCTTTCACCTCACATGTAAGTCCATGCATACAAAAGTCATACAATGAAATATATTTGACCACCAAACATCAAAATATTACATGTTACATTATACATTCCACTTTGCCAATGAAATATTTTAAACAAAAACTCTTAGAATGAATTTAAACACATACATGACTTAAACACAGTTGTGTATCAAATTACAACTCCCATAATCCCTTTCACTTACCCAAAATGAATGGAATGGAGATGAACTGCAATAAGCTTCTTGAGCTTACTCCTAAATTCTAATATTATATAACTTCAAGATAATTTTAGTTCTAATGAGCAATTATGAACTTTATTTAATCTAAGTTATGTAGCACTTATTTATTTAACTTAAATGATTTTTAGCACTGCGCTACATGTGCTTACAAAGTCAGAACTAATGTAATACAGTTTTTTTTACAACTAAACACACATTTTCAAAACTTTACACACAAAACACACTATTGCTCACACAAAATGCAAAATGCCTTAAATCTCCAGCGAAATGACACACAACAGTCAAAATTTTAATTGAATTGAAATTGATAAATCCTATAGGAACAGATTGAGAGGGTCCTATCTACCTATAGAGAGTATATCTATTAATAGTTCTATACTAAGGCAATGATCGGATGGTGTTCAGTAAAGTAATGAGTGTTTGTACATTGAGGACTGAAAGTGAATAAGTGGCGAATGGCATTTTACAGTTTTTTCCAATTGCTAAAACACAATTTTGCAAACTAGGCTGGTTTTATCAAAATTCACACACAATTCACACACTTCATTCATATTACCAGATTTTCGTCCAACCAACTACACACTGTTGGGCATAATGAAAAGCACTCTCATCTTTAGTATGCTTTGCCATAATACTAAAATAGCTCAAATTGTAGAAAATTCTTCAGATTGTTCACATGCACAGACATATTTGCAGATTTGTCCTATGCATGTCATTTTAGTGTGTTAGGAATTGGAAAATAGCTTCATGCTTTATCCAAACATGTGCGGAAAAATCTGAAGTTCAATCTATGAACACCATAAGACTGGCAATGCTTTTTCAAACTAGATGTACCGCAGAGCGGTACAAAATATTACCGCCGCCCAGTCCAGCACATTTATTCCAGAAAAATAAGTCACGCTTGTCAAATTGTGTTCATTTCCTACTTTGTTCCTTTTTTGTGTGTTTGTAATTGAGTGTGTGCAAAGTGTGTGGTTGTTTTTGTGTATATGTGTTTTGTGTGTGTTTTTTTGTGTGTGAGTGTGTGTGTGCGTGTGTTTGTAGGTGTGTTTGTGGGTGCATGTGTGTGTGTGTGTGTATGTGTGTTTATGTGTGCGTGTTTGTGCGTGTTGTGTGTATGCATGAATGTGTGTGTGCATGTGTGCATGAGTAGTGTGTGTGTGTGTGTGTGTGTGCGCATGTGTGTGTGTCTTTATGTATGTGTACATAAATAAAGCAAATCAGGGAACCACCTACTCTTTGCGATAAGTGCCATGGGATCTTTAACAACCATGGTGAGTCAGGACCTCAATTTAACATTCATGCAAAGGAAAACATCTCCTGCAGTACAGTGTCCCTGTCACTGCAATAGGACATTGGGATTGATATTTGTTTGGTGGCTTTTGACCTACTGGCCAGCCACCAACACTGCTTCCAGCAGGATCCTACTCTTCCAAGGAGGTTTCTTATCCAAGTACTAACTAAGCCTGCTTGCTTCAGTAATTCAGCAAAGTTGGGGTATCTGCTGGTCTGGCTGCTGGCTAAAAACAAAAGGTGAAAGGCATATAGGATTCTAACTGTCTCACTGAATTGCATTATGCACACTCAATTCTCACTGGTATCTGCTAGACAACAAGTACCAAAACATGATTAGTTCATAGATCTCACATGTAAAAACATTTTATACAACCCCACCCCCATCTTGCCTGTTCATAATTCTGAGAAATTCTTGAATTGTGTGCATGTGTGCGTGTACGTGTTTATGTTTGTGTGTGTGTGTGTGTGTGTGTGTGCGTGCATGTGCTTGTGGGTGTGCCTGTGTGTGTGCCTGTGTGTGTGCATGTGCATGCATGTGTACATATGTCTACTGTGTGTGTATGTGTCATACATATGATTACTGTGAATGTATGTGTGTGTGTGTGAATATCTATTTATGCACATGTGTGCATATGGAATGTGCATATGACCCCTGGAGGCAAACATACGCAAAAAGTGGGGCTACATGCCCACCAAGTTTCGTGTACCCCGGTCTTTCAGTGTCCCGGGAATCCTTGACGGAAATTTGGCCAAATCTGACTAAACCTATATGACCGCCGCTTCGCTGCACGGCGGTGTAACGGTGCGGTAGCCCGTTACCAGTGTTACACCACATCAGACTACAAGCTATTGCTACAAACAAACACACCGACACCGTTTTTCACACAGGCCTTTATTTTGTTTGTACCGCACAAACGTGAGCATGCAGCTGGCAGTCACGGAAGCAACAGCATCTGCAACACAAACACAAAAGCACCTTCGTCAATAAACGACTTAAACTTCAGGAGTGGCCAACTGAAGGTTTAGTACTATGGACAATAAACGTATAAACTTGGCGAACAATAAACGAACTAGCATAGAACAAAGAGCAGGGCTTACCGCTTACGTTGGTCTGTTTACTTCCTGGTTTGCGTTCATCAGAAGACCCGACGGTAGCTCTCAAGAGACAATTATAGTTTTGCGGAGTGAACGTCATAGGCGTGAATGGGGCATTGTGGTGTGGGAAGAGGGGTGTTTGTGTAGTTAACAGGATATGTATGTTTATTGTGTTTGTAAAGGTTGTGGTGTTAATGTCTGGTAACCGGATAAGGTATTATATTTCATTAGAGTATTTATATATATTTTTGTATTGGTTCTAGGCTGTTAGACAATGATTGATTTTGGGACAATGATTTGGTTCTGGCCAGGGGCTAGAAGACCTGTGGCAGACCAGACAGCAGGTAGAGTTGGTTAAGGTGAGAAAAGAGAGAGCACCTGTGTATGACCAGAGAAATGAGATTTCCACATTTAGTTATATTTAAAGTGCTACATTATTGAAGTAATTTTGATTGGGAAAAGTTTATTTACAAGTTTAGTTAAAAGTATAAATACTTTAGTTTGATTGATTATTTTGTTTTGGAGTTTTTTTTCTTTTTCTTTTTTTTCTCTGAGACGACCATATCCCTGTTTGGTAAGGGAAATAAACAGCTTTTTGGAACATCAGCATCGCCTCGCTGCTCTGCTTTTCTAGGCCGTAAGGCCAGCCCGGCAACATTTGGTGTCAGAAGTGCTTGGGACGCCTTCAGAGAGAGCAGCTGAGAAGATGCCACCCAAGAGCAAGACCCAACCCCAGCAGAGGGAAGAGAATGAGCAGCTGGATGCCAATACGGTACCAACGGAGCCTAAAGACGATGGGGCAGCGGTGTCACCTCCAGTAGAGGGAGCAGTGGCAGAGCTATCGAACCTGGTGAAGACCCTGTTACAGGCTCAATCAGACCGTGATGAAAAGTGGGAGAAGGTGGTGCAGTCCCAAGACCAGCGATGGAAGACCTTGACCCACCATTTCCACCTTCTTCAAGGACAGATGGAGGATATTCGAGAAGGGAGC
Organism: Alosa pseudoharengus; assembly: GCF_046254945.1. NCBI lineage: Eukaryota > Metazoa > Chordata > Actinopteri > Clupeiformes > Clupeidae > Alosa > Alosa pseudoharengus. The sequence goes on from NW_027468881.1 coordinate 21,064,934, forward strand.
GACGGTTCCAGGTCCACAACACCTCAGCCTCCATCACTGGGGGAGAGACAGCCCCAGCTGACCTTCAAGGAGCCCAAGCTCCACCCACTCACCAAAGATGATGACATAGAGCATTTCCTGGCCACATTTGAGCGAGTCGCGAAGGCCTGCAGATGGCCAGACTCCACATGGGCCATCAGGCTGGTACCGTTGCTGACCGGGAAGGCACGCAGTGCGTTTGTGGCAATGGACCTGCAGGAGACCGAGGACTACGGCAAGGTGAAGGAGGCCATTCTCAAAAAGTATAACATCAGCGCTGATACCTATCGTGTGAGATTCCGCTCTGCTATCCTCATGTCTGGTGAGTCGCCAAAAGAACTTTATGTACGTTTGAGAGAGCTATTCATGAAGTGGGTGAGGCCTGAGGAGCACTCACTGGAAGACATCTGTGAGCTGATAGTGCTGGAGCAGTTCATGGACATGGTGAACCCGGACATGGCCGTCTGGATAAGGGAACATGACCCCAAGTCCGCTGAGGAAGCAGCCAGGCTGGCAGAAGTGTTCCAGGCAGCACGACAGGGAATCAGGGGCCCAAGCGCCAACAGATGGACTTCCAGGGCTAAGTCTGATGGGGGTGGTGAGAGCCGTGGTCAGTTCCATCAGAGACCTAGCTTTAACCGCTATCCAGATAGAGACAGACAGGAGGTTAGGTGTACTTATTGTGGGAAACGGGGTCACATTAAACCTAACTGTCAGGCCAGAAACACCCAGAGCACCACAATCTGCTACACACCTAGGCCGCACACACCAAACATCCAACACACACCAAATACAGAACAGCTGGTACAGGTACGGGTTAATGGTGAGGCAGCAAATGCACTAGTGGACACAGGGAGTTCACAGACTTTGATTCAGGAGAGCCTGGCCCCTGTAGAGGAGAGTAATAGTCAGCCAACAGTGAAAGTGTGTTGCGTGCATGGTGACATTAAGAGCTACCGCACAGCTGAGGTGTTCCTGACTGTTAGTGGCCAAACATTTTTTATGCCTGTTGCAATCGCCCCTACACTGCCCTATAAAGTAGTTCTGGGTCACGATCTCCCCATTTTATGGGACCTCGTCCCCAAAGTCAAGCACTGCAATGCGGTCACAAGATCGCAGAGTGCGAAGGAACTGGAGGAGTTGCCTTTTGCTGATGCAGATTTGGACATGGCAGACAGTAAGCCTAAGAGAAGGCACTTGACACGAGAGCAAAAGCGCAGGCAGAAGATGGAAAATGTTGTTGAGCAGGCAGAGACTGAAGTATGGCCGCAGCCTGAGTTGTCTATTGATATAGATATACCCCGTAACATTGCAGAGCTACAGAGGCAGGATGAAACCCTGAAGCAAGTGTTTAAAAAGATTGATTGCAGTAATTCAGGTAGCTTGTTGCATGAAGAGCAGTACATCCTGAAACAGGGGATTTTGTACCAGGTCAAAGGAGAGCAGGAGATGCTGATTGTGCCACAACCATTGAGGCAGAAAGTAATGACCTTAGCACACTCCATCCAATGGTCAGGCCATCTGGGAAAGTACAAGACCCTGGCTAGAGTTGGTAGCCGTTTCAGTTGGCCCAATATGTATACTGACATCACAGAGTTTGTTCGCACATGCCCAGAGTGTCAACTCACTTCAGGGAAGGCAGTACCACGTGCACCACTTCATCCACTCCCAATCATTGACACACCATTCACCCGCATTGGCATGGATATAGTAGGGCCACTAGAGAGAAGTAAGAGGGGTAACCGCTATATCCTAGTCATATGTGATTATGCCACCAGGTATCCAGAGGCATTCCCCCTGAAGAACATGCTAGGCAGGTGGCGAACTGCTTAGTGCAGCTGTTTTCACGGGTTGGGGTGCCACGGGAAATAGTCACTGATCAGGGTAGCAACTTCCTGTCAGTATTACTGAAGCAGGTCTATAGTTTGTTAGGGGTTAAAGCGATCAGGACCACGCCATATCACCCCCAGACAGACGGGTTGGTTGAACGCTTCAACCGCACCCTGAAGAACATGCTCCGCCACTTCGTGTGCCAAACAGGAACGGACTGGGATGAATGGCTGCCGTATCTTCTGTTCGCCTACAGGGAAGTCCCACAAGCCTCCACCGGCTTTTCGCCATTCGAACTCCTGTATGGTCGGCAAGTGCGAGGGCCATTGGACCTGCTGAAGGAGCTGTGGGAGGAGCCGAAAGCTGAGCAGCAGAGTGTGGCCGCATATGTGATCCAGATGAGGAAGAGGCTGGAGGATATGTCAGAGCTGGCTCATCAAAACATGGAGTTGGCACAAAAGAAGCAGAAAACCTGGTATGACAAGAAGGCCAGGGGTCGGACATTTGAACCAGGTCAGAAAGTGCTGTTACTACTGCCCACTGAGGACAGCAAGCTGCTGGCCAAGTGGCATGGGCCATATGACATCATCAGGAAGATGGGAGACGTCACGTATGAAGTCTCGATGCCGGAACGTGGCAAGAAAAAACAGACCTTCCACGTGAATCTCTTGAAGGAGTACCACGCCAGAGATCGGGTGGAGATGCAGCTTTTTGTCCGCGCGGTGGCTGAAGAGGAGGAACCGGACGAGCAGTTTTTCCCCATCGAGCCCATTACCGGAACCGTGGAGCTGTCGCACCTGGAGGACCATCAGCAGGACCAGGTGAGGGCGCTGCTGGATCGTGACCTGTTCCAGGAGAGGCCGGGACGTACATCGCTCGTGACCCATGACATCATCTTGAAGCCAGACGCATCCCCCCAGAGGAGAAGCTATCGGGTGCCAGAGCGGCTGGTTCCAGCGTTGAAGGAGGAACTGGATGTGATGCTGTCACTGGGAGTCGTAGAGCCATCGTCCAGTGATTGGTGTAGCCCGGTGGTACTAGTACCAAAGAAGGATGGCAGCGTAAGATTCTGCATAGACTTCCGCCAAGTCAACACGTTGAGCAAGGTGGACCCCTATCCAATGCCTAGAATCGATGACCTTGTGGAACGGCTGGGTAAGGCGAAGTACATATCTACCATCGATCTGTCCAGAGGGTACTGGCAGGTGCCGCTGAGTTCGCGTGCAAAGGAGATAACAGCTTTTCGCACCCCTTTTGGACTATACCAGTTCAATACTATGCCTTTTGGACTGCAGGGGGCGCCAGCCAGTTTCCAAAGGCTGATGGACCGTGTCCTGAGGGGAACCCATCAGTTTGCTGCAGCTTATTTAGATGATGTCTGCATTTGGAGTAACACCTGGCAAGAACATTGCCACCACCTTAGACAGGTGTTTGACCGCATCCGGGAAGCGGGGCTCACAATCAACCCAAAAAAGTGTGCCTTGGTAAAACGGGAGGTCCACTACCTTGGCTACATCCTTGGCGGTGGGGTCATACGCCCACAGGTGGAGAAGGTTGAAGCCGTTCGGAGCTGTACGCCACCAACAACTAAAAAGAAGGTGAGAGCTTTTTTAGGTTTGGTTGGATGGTACAGACGTTTCATTGCTAACTTCTCTGAGCGATCATCTCCCCTTTCTGAGCTCACCAGGGCAGCGGCGCCGAACAGAGTAGTCTGGACTGAGCAATGTGAAGTGGCGTTCCAGGATCTGAAGGGGGCAGTCTGCAGTGACTCTGTTTTGCTGAGCCCAGACTTTGAAAAGCCCTTCATTGTGCAGACAGATGCGTCTGGAGTAGGCCTGGGTGCAGTCCTGCTACAGGAGGAGGATGGACAGCGGAGGCCAGTCGCCTTCATCAGCCGGAAGCTGTTCGACCGGGAGAGGCGATATGCAGCTGTGGAGTTGGAGGCCCTAGCCATCAAGTGGGCCCTTGACTCTCTCCGTTACTACCTCCTGGGCAGACCTTTCAAGCTGGAGACTGACCACAGAGCACTCCAGTGGCTGGGGAAGATGCGGGACACCAACTCCCGGGTCACCAGGTGGTACCTGTCTCTCCAGCCATACGACTTTTCTGTGGAGTATCGGCCTGGTGCTTCAAACAAGGTGGCTGACTTCCTGTCCCGCATCCCGGAGGATGAGGAGTAGGGAGTACCCATCATGGAACCCTGCTTGAAGGGATTATCCCCATGGTCCTGGGACGACAGGCGTCGTCTGCACGGGAGGGGGGAAATGTAATGGTGCGGTAGCCCGTTACCAGTGTTACACCACATCAGACTACAAGCTATTGCTACAAACAAACACACCGACACCGTTTTTCACACAGGCCTTTATTTTGTTTGTACCGCACAAACGTGAGCATGCAGCTGGCAGTCACGGAAGCAACAGCATCTGCAACACAAACACAAAAGCACCTTCGTCAATAAACTACTTAAACTTCAGGAGTGGCCAACTGAAGGTTTAGTACTATGGACAATAAACGTATAAACTTGGCGAACAATAAACGAACTAGCATAGAACAAAGAGCAGGGCTTACCGCTTACGTTGGTCTGTTTACTTCCTGGTTTGCGTTCATCAGAAGACCCGACGGTAGCTCTCAAGAGACAATTATAGTTTTGCGGAGTGAACGTCATAGGCGTGAATGGGGCATTGTGGTGTGGGAAGAGGGGTGTTTGTGTAGTTAACAGGATATGTATGTTTATTGTGTTTGTAAAGGTTGTGGTGTTAATGTCTGGTAACCGGATAAGGTATTATATTTCATTAGAGTATTTATATATATTTTTGTATTGGTTCTAGGCTGTTAGACAATGATTGATTTTGGGACAATGATTTGGTTCTGGCCAGGGGCTAGAAGACCTGTGGCAGACCAGACAACAGGTAGAGTTGGTTAAGGTGAGAAAAGAGAGAGCACCTGTGTATGACCAGAGAAATGAGATTTCCACATTTAGTTATATTTAAAGTGCTACATTATTGAAGTAATTTTGATTGGGAAAAGTTTATTTACAAGTTTAGTTAAAAGTATAAATACTTTAGTTTGATTGATTATTTTGTTTTGGAGTTTTTTTTCTTTTTCTTTTTTTTCTCTGAGATGACCATATCCCTGTTTGGTAAGGGAAATAAACAGCTTTTTGGAACATCAGCATCGCCTCGCTGCTCTGCTTTTCTAGGCCGTAAGGCCAGCCCGGCAACAGGCGGTCATAAAAAACCATCATATTTCCAGAAAACTCTTCTCATTTAATTTCCGCATTCTTATCTTACATCATTAAATCTGACATTTTGTACTGCATGAAACTCAAGAGATGCGCATGAAATAACAACAAAACCTGTACATGATCAGTGGATGAGATGATTGTGAATGTGCATCATGAACATTTTGAAGGTGAAACTTCTCAAAGGGAACTGACACTGCCTTGTTTACCACTGTGCATGAACCACTTCAGGTGTTGTGATTGGTAGACCCTATGGACATACAGTACAGGAGAGCCATAGCTAATTAACAAACCCATGCCCTACCTTTGAGATTTAAAATTTTTTTCTGCTGTCATGAGCCTATAACGTTAGATTGCAGAGTGTTCTCAGACATTCCAATTACATTTTTGTCATGTGTGTGAATATTTTGGTGGTTTAAGAATTATTTTGCTGTGCTTTTATTTGTGTGCTGTGTCAATTCACCTGTGTGCTCTAGTGTGCTGTGTATTACCCCTCCCTGGTGCTCCCAATGTTGACTGATAATGAGGGATAATGGACCCATAACTTTCCACCAATCCTGGCGGGTGGCTGGTTAAATGAGATTTGGGACAGGTGTGTTGGGGGAGGGTGCTTTCCTACTTCCTACTGACCAGGGATGCTCCACAGAAGGCGACAGCATCGAGTTGATGGATGTAGCAGCAACAGCGGCAGAGAAACTCAGAGTGACAGCATCGTTCCCGTCACGTTGATCCTAGAACGCGGATGAGAGGCCGCGATCGGAATATCCGGCTGCTGTACTAGAGGGTCGAGCGTTCGTCACATCTCCGGGCCAGGCCTCGTAAGTGACTATTAGCTTTGTTGTTTATTAGATTCATGCTAGCCGCTGGTTGTGCTGCCTACTGCCGAGCTGTTTCTGTGTTACAGCGCGGCTGTAACCTCTACCGACGGAGGACGAGCCATACGGAAGGACGGTAGGCTACCCTGCTGTTCCGCTTGCTGCTTGCTCTGCTTGCTGTCTGCTTGCCTATTCCATTGGGGGACGCAACTCCTGCTTGCTCTGCTTGCTGCCTACTCGCCTCTTACTACTGCTCCTGCTGCTGTATCTGTTGCTGCCACACTACGCTCGTTGTTGGTGGGTGTTTGAACTTTGGCCGCTAGCTTGTAGCTGCTAGCCGTGGTCAACCTGACCGTCAGTTGTTTGGGAAGCGGGATCGTTTGCTCTGTGCTGGTGTGGTGGCTAGAAGGAGTACAGTGCTCTTAGTGGCTAGATGTGGTATTGACTCTTGACTGCTTGTACTTGAAGAGTGTTTTAGGAATTTGTGACGGCCATTACATGAATTGTACTAAAATCCACTTGTGATGTTTTAATATTTTTTGCCTAGAACATAACCTATTAATAAATTGACCAAATAATAAGAGTAAATCCTTGTCTTGGTATCATTCGCCTGCCCACCACATCCCCTGCTGCTTATTAAATTGTTTGCCTGGTCACAGGTAAACCAAGCTGATAAACCCACGTGACATTTTTGTTACTATTGCTAACTAGTTGCTGTATTTGTCAACACATTATGTTGATATAGTCCCGACAAACACGGGACGTCCCCCGGACCTTATGCGGACATTCACAACGTCCCCGATTGGTCCCGAATGTCATGTACACATAGCGGACGTTCCGGTAACCTTATTGACGTCCGGAGCAAGTTATCCTTTGGTTATTGCGTGACATCCGGTGCAGGACTTTCTGGGGACGTCACCGTCAGGTCCCTTGGATGACATTTGCATTTGGTCATTTCAAAGACGTCCTAAGGACCCGACAATAACGTTATACCGGGGACATCAAGGGGACGTTAGTTTATTCACACATGGCAGCGGAGTTGAGAGCGCTCTGGCTACAGCCTGCAGGACGGAGACATCACATCCATGCGCGACTTCACGTTACACGTCATTACTAGCAACATTGAGGTCAGCTAGGGTCAACTCCACAGCATTCGGAAGAAATGCACCATTGGTGGCCACCGATGAAAGTAAGTAACATTTTTGGCTGTGTATGTAGCTGATAAAGTTTTCAATAACTGAATGAAACTGAATCAAAAGTTGTCATAATGTTAGCTGCTAATGTATAACGTAACGTTCTGTAATTTTCCTCTGGGAATGAATAAAGTATCTATCTATCTAACGTCTCTAGCAGTAGCTGCATTAGCCTACCGTAGTCTAAGACAACATATCATACACAGGGTTCTCAAGGTTGGAGCTCAGCTTGGAGTGAGATTGGGGGTGGGGGGGGGGGGTGTTTGCACTCACTCACTAATTAAAAAAAAAATAGGAAAGAAGCATTAACCCTTTGAGATCTTAAATTTGTCATTATAATCTATACATCCTATATCTTGTTTTTGTTTATTTTTCAGGACAGTCAGGGATTTGTACCCATCTGGGAAAGTATAATGCCTGTCTCTTATGTCAGCCAAGGGAAACCATTTGTGTTTTTATGTCACCAGGAAACATGTCAGTAGAAATAACTTTTCATATTTGGGTGGGATAGATTGGAATCTTGAAATATAATAATCGTGATGCTGGGATATTCTATGGCTCACCAATTTACGAGATGTAGGCCTATATGTACTGAGTGAGACAAATATTTTATTTATTAGGCTGCTTTATTCACTTGAGTAGCCTATATTGTCACTGAATCATTGGACTAAGTATGTGCATGCCGAGACCTTTTTTTTATAAGGACAGCAAGTTCATTATCTTGGGTTGCTATTACATGGTGGTTGGGTGGGAGGTCATTGTCTGCAGCAGTCCTGTATCTTTAGAAAAAAAATGTATGTGTAGCATACTCCCACAAATTGATAACACTCGTTAATAATAAGCTAATTTTCATTCATTGTTGACATGGTCCATGGAGGCTCAGATGGGTGTCCCAGGACCTGATGAACACGGCGCTAAAAAGCACAAACGAGTGCGAAAGTTGCAGCCGTGACGACAGGGAAAGTGCAGGCAGCCACGATAGTGATTGGTCGTGTAAAATGAACGTTGCTGATGTCTGGGTTACACAAAGCTATAACAACACAATCATTAGGTTTTCTTAATGACCGACAGTTTAGTTTAGTTTATAGATAAGAAATAAACTGATATGGAATAGAAACATCTGGAATCTTTTTATTTCAGCTTAAAGTTGGCTACAAAGAGCATTCATAGCCTAAAGAAAACGATACATTTTTCTTTATCTGCAATGTTCCAGGAAGATAGGCTTACATAGGTTATTTTAGGCTGTCCCTGTTGGATCACAGGTCCAAGAAAATGCCTTAGAGTGGATATAACGTCAATGCATTCTAGTTATATTTCATGTACTTTATTTCATGTTGAGTTTTGCTTCCCAGCATGCAATGCGATTCATTTACGTATTTTTGGCTATTAGTTTTTTTTATTTTGAAACAATATGGTTTGAACAATTTAGCTTAGGATAGCCTACTATGATGATGTTTTGAACAATGTGCTACAGGATATGCCCATTAAAAAATCGTATTTGTTTATTAAGAAAAAGACACCATAGATGTGAAAGCAGCACATCCTAGCCCGGTATAAAGGTCCATGTCTACTCATCTTTAGTGTAATACATAAGGAGGACGTGATTTCATACATGACTGGTCAACGTGAAAACATGAGGTAAGTGTAATTGACTGTAATTGTCATAAGCAAGTCATAAATGCGTGTTGATGTTCCGATAACTTCTCTCCTAGCAGCGATGAAGCCTACAGGATGTAATACTGCTAAATCACGTTTCATGTTTTTTTTGTTTGTTACCATCGCGGAAATATAAACGTCGCGGTGACCATTACAGGACGTCCCCTCAAAGTCTCGGGGACGTCTTTTAGACCTCCCGAACTGAGGTCCGCGGGACGTCAAGGGAACCCTACACAATGTCGAGGAGGTGACGTTCGCCAGGGGACCTTTAGGGAACGTCGCCAGGATTTTATTTTGTTTACTGGGGTACTGTCATCATGTGATATATTCACACAAGAGACACAAGGACACCTGAGGCATGTTCAAAAGCTAAACGTGTTGCTCTGGTTTGCTATGATTTTCAATTTCAACATGTTAGTTGTTTTGTCTCATTTGGTGGGTATGTCAGAGGTGCTATCCTATCAGCATCAACGTATATACAGTACAAAATCACATTATTTACAGATGAAAGATAAGAATGACAAGTTGAAAAGAAAAAGAAACTTTTGTGAGGCTTGGAATAAATATCGATATATAAGAAAGCAAACAATGGGCTACCCAGAGCGCTCGTGCGAACAGCAGAGTGTTCAACGCACCACTGTTCATATGCTTCGCAACACAACTGTGGTCTGGTTTGGAACCTGAGTAAAATGTATGAATGGCAGTATGACATAGAAATATCTAACCAAATCATTCTGCCAACTCTTATAGCCTATATATTTAGACCTTGAATTTCCCCATGGGGATCAATAAAGTATCTATCTATCTATCTATCTACTTTTTAGCTTTTAGCCTATATTGTATACACCAAATAAGCTACAAGGGAAATTCCATTCAGTATGAATCTGATTTTTTGGATATTAAATCTCTTGCCTTATCCCACAGCAGATGAGCTATCAGCTACAAGGCCTCACAGGGCCAGTGGAAAAAGCTGACACATGGTCCATTGTGCATTAAGCACAGGCAGTGAGGGAGACTACAAAGGAGTGGCCTCGTTTCATCTGCCCAGATCAGAGGAGGTCTTTAACTCACAGCCCAGTCGCACAGGGCCCTCCTGCGCTTCAAGAGGACTCTTCAGCGCAGTGCCGGGAACCAGATGACAACCCGGAGGAGTCTGGGCTGACGACACGCAAGCTCCCCATACCGCCTGCTGCAACCCCTCACTGTGGAATTAATGAGATTTCACTGCGGGCTGGTCGTCCTTTCTCTCTCTCTCTCTCTCTCTCTCTCTCTCTCTCTCTCTCTCTCTCTCTCTCTCTCTCTCTCTCTCTCTCTCTCTCTCTCTCTCTCTCTCTCTCTCTCTCTCTCTCTCTCTCTCTCTCTCTCTCTCTCTCTCTCTCTCTCTCTCTAGCCACCCACTCACCCAAGCTACCCAGAGTGCAAGGCTTATCAGTGTATCCCCCTTCCCACTGACACAAACACACACATTCACACCTTCATCCTCTCTCAGAAGCTATGTAGTGTTCAGGAACAGCCCCGGTCAACACCAAGTGCTGTAAAAATGACAACAAGAGGAGGTCTTACTTGTTAGGTGAACAGCACCTTGGAAAGCACTGTGGATCACTATCTTGGGGGTTTATTTTGGTCGCTGTGTTTTTTTTTAATGGAAATAGGAACAGGCAGTCTGCTGCAATTACACCCAACGGAAAGCAACGACAGCAAGGTAATGAGGTGAAACTCATGCAATCTGGCAGCAAGGATATCTCATGCAGCCAGAGGAGGCAACGGTACAATGCAAGAGAGAGCAAAGAGGGAGAGAGAGAGGGATAGAGAGAGTGACAGAGAGAGAGAGAATTAATATAAACATACAAATAAGAAGATATATGAATACTGTGATTAGGGTGGGAATATAACAGTATTTAAAAAAATAACAAAAAACAGCAACATAGAAAGAGACAAGAAAGACAGAACTGAGACAGAGAGAATATGAAGGGCCTATGAGCAGCACAGAATCTAGGAGGGGGAGATGTAGTTCTTTCCCAGAATAACCAGATGCAAGTGTTAGCTCACATGTTGTCAAACCAGAGCATCTGCCAGAGGGCAACATGGAAACAAATCTTAGCGCTGGAGTCTAAAAATGATTCTCCAGCAATTCCTTCCAGACACACACACACACACACACACACACAAACATACACATTGTGAAAATTTATAAAACTCCAGGCATGGGCGTGAACTGCAGGTTAGTGGTGTGAGGCTACCCCGCCTGGGTTTTAATGAGGGAACAGAGCGGGCTGGGAGAGATCAGAGATTGAGGTCACGGGCGGCGGCAGTGAAACCGGCTGGGGTGAGGAGTGATTTCACTCTGAGTGGCAGACAGATGTCAAAGGCCAGGCTGATTGCATTTCAAATCTGGCACTGGGTTTTTTGCAAGGGCCACTGAATGGTGTTAGTAAGCATCTTACATCCCAGAGACACACACACACACACACACACACACAGACACACACACACAAAACACCTGAGGGAAGAACACCTAGCTTCGTCAAACAACAGCCATGTTACCGATACATTAATAACACCAGGTGCGGATGATTGATTCATTTGTTTGCAGAGTGTTTGAGTGCTTTGTCTCTGTTTTGGTAGGTGACATTCTCGCTCTTTAATCAGTGGCAAGGACCTATTTTGTGCTGCATAAACATAAACCTTTCCAGAGGAGAGGAAAAAAGAGAAAAATACCAGGTGCTGGGCAAAAGTAATTCCCACCCAAATATTTCCCATTTAGCCCACCAGTCGCTTCCACTTTACCCAGGATTTAATGTCACTGGAAGAAAAATGGTCGAAATGCACAGCAACACTCCCCAAAGATTAACATTTCCCATTGCTTCTCTCAAGCCTCCCCATGTTTTATTCATGGGAATGCTTTGACTGTGTGGTCCTGAAGTTTATGAGATTTAGAGAGCGCGGTGCTCTTATTGATCTGTCAGCCAGCTCTTTTATTTATGAGCTTCTCTCTCTCTCTCGCCCTCTCTCTCCTCTATCTCTCTCTCTTTCTCCATTCCATCTCCCTCTCTCAGTTTTTCTTATTTTTGAGGACAATGTGTGTGACTGCCAACGTGTGCACTCTCACTGTGTTGTTTTGTTGTGCTGGGAGGCATTGCCATGCTGAAAAGCAATGGACACAAAAACCAAGGGCTCACGTCAACAAATAAATGGGGCTGAGATTGAAAGATGAGACACTTGACAACAGATGAGACATTAAGGGATTTATCCCTGAGAGTTGGTACATCTTTGTGTAATATATTACATGTAAATAAAACAATACAATAACCACACAGATGTAACTAGGCCTACTTGGTTCAAATACAAGTGAACTCAGGAGACATGTTTTTTTTTTTTTATGTAAATTAAGAAGAAACTTCCATTCCGTAATACTGGACTGATTTATCACCCAGTGTCAGCTAAAATGGTGCAAATGCTTAAAGCAGCACTAAAGTCTTCACATTAATGTAACAGCTTCAAAGTCATTTTGATGGTAAACAAACTGGTAATATAGTGAATCATGCACCTAGCATAGCTGGCAACGACTTGCAGGCAAAAATTTAGCTTTGCAATTTAGCTGACGACGAGTGAATGACGACGAGTGAGAGACATCTCGCGAGCAGTGGCGCAAAAAGTGGGTATGTGGCTATATAGGCATAGGGGCGCAGCTCCATGGGGGCGCCAAAGCGATGGTAAAAAAAATTAAATAATATATTTGGTATTTTCTATATGTAGCTACTGCTGTCCGTTTCTGAATCATTTCAACATTTTCTCAATGTTCTATAACATTTTAGAGGACTAACAGGCTAGAGTAGGCGCCCTATCTCATAAGATTCCATCATAGAATTTTGACATAGAAGAGGGAGTGGGGGCGCCGTGAGCGCTGGGCGAGCAGATAGGCCTACGAGTTGCCGTCTATGGAAAAAGATATACAGTAAAAAAAAGCTGTTGACGACTAAAAATAGAAAAAGAAAGAGGGAAACGGAGATGGCATGTCAAGGGATGCGACAGCAGTTAAATAAGTGGACGGTGAAAGGCAACAGGTAGGATTTAAAGTGATGACGTCTGTACTTGGAGGCTTGCAAATATGAATGTTAACAGACTAACTAGCGTTTGTTAAGCATAATGCCGATTGAAACATAGCTTATTTCATTCAGATAGCTAGATGGCTACCATGCTCATACTGCACTTTTAATGGCCAACTGCAAACAGAAATGTCATGCTAGCAGCAACTCATTACATGTTTCCATATCCTAACAATGAAGGCTCCTTGTAATAACTTAATATTGTGTTGTCAATGTGGTGCAAACAAACAAGGCTAGAGTGCCTACCAGCCTTATCCATTGTGAGCAATAGCTGGCAAAAGGACGTTATGAGAACCGTTTAGACTCTTAAAGTGGCAATCCATTTATCAATACTTATCAAACATCAAGTTAAACATCAAATTGGCAGTATTTCTTTAAAAATAGACACTAATGCACAGTAATAGTGTAAATTATTGGCCTTTTGTTTTGCTTTAGTTGTTTGTGTTTTTTTTTTTTGGGGGGGGGGCAATTTTGTTGTTGCATTCCCTTCAAAAATGGGTAGCTGCGCCCCTGCTCGCGAGAATTGTGAAACATTACCTAGCAGTACTATGGCTTAACTACCATGTTCTACAGATGCCACTCTGGTATATTTGTAGGGCTTGTTCTTCATTACAGCAGGTTGGCTATTTACAGCAGAATGGTAAAACACACGGGTATCAACCTACTAGGTCAGTTGGATAAAACACACTTCAGCACTTAAGCACAGTGTGTAATTGCAGACTATATTGTGGCCTTGTTTTCCAGTGTACTTTCTGACAGGCACTTAAACCCAATGATATCCGCCTCTGCTCACAGTTTGTCTATGACAGCAATTTAATGTTGTTCTTATTTTTGGCTCTGCCCTACAGATGAATAGCCTGGCTTATTGCAGCTGTGTACTTAAAGCTATAAAATGCAGTGGTGCCCCTGGTTGGGTGTCCATCATATCAGAGATAGAGAGATAGATTGATAGAGAGAGAGATGCACATCCTTGTTTAGCTTGGCACCGCGACTGGTATGAAATGAAATGAGAGGTGGCACTGTGTGACAACGGCTACTCGACTAATTTGCTCTCGCCTTCCACATGGCCAGCCAACAGTGACCAGTTAAGGACAACCCCTGTGGTGAGGGATTCACAGTCAGGTGCAGTGTGTTTATCAGCACACGTACAGTACACACATACACACGCACACACACACACACACACACACACACACACACAGGGGGATATGGTGACGCCAACTAGCCCCCACCTGCCCTTGACTCCCACTCTAGTGCCCCATGTCTGTTTCATAACATGTAATGTTTATGGTTCAAGTGTTAAACTGGCAGCTGCATTACTGCTAGCCTTGAGCTGGATCCATGGCGTGGCATTGCTGTAGTTGGGCTGAGTAACAGGCATACAGCATAACCTTGCAACAAACAAACTATTTCAGCTTCGTTCCCCTGAAAAACATCTAGAATCTCTGCATGATCTGTGTGAAGAGTTGTGCGCATTTGTCAAACAGGGACAGCTAACTGTAACGGACTCTAATGACCTGGAATGACTAAGTGTTCATCAAAAAAACACATCAGTCGATTAAACAGAGCTTCAAAACCTTGTTTGCCTGAGTCGCAGAGCAGCGGACATCTCCCTACTTATTGGCTTGTATGAAAGGCCAATCCTATGTGATCACCTCACTATATCTCAACTGGTTTGATAGGATTAGCTCCCCTTGAACTTAAGGGGTGCTTTGATGTAAGTGTCTGAAGTCTTTAATTGCTATATTTGCATTATTAATTCTCAAGCTTAAATGTGGTTACAGGAGATGTCTCGGGAGATGACATAAAGTTATGCTCTGTCTTTGGTGTCAATCATCTTTATTAAAGGACAATTCCGGCGCAAAATAAACCTAGGGGTTAATAACACATGTGTACCGAGTTCGACTGTTCGCTGGGATTTGTTTTCATGCTAGTCGAATTATTGCAAACCACTAATTAGCGTTTAACGCTAGCCTTCGGGTCAGACGTACAGTAAAAAGTAATCGCTATTTCTATACCACTAACAAGGCTCAAAATAGCACCACACTTACACGGTAGCATAATGAGGGTCTCTACATGTAAACCGAAGCATTGAGAACTTTAGTGTACAGGCAGTTTATTAAAAAGAAACACATTACCGTTCACGTTACCCGTTCAAGGTTAAAGGATATGCTGTAAAACATAATATTTTAATGTGATATTTATATTAATGTAATTATAGCGTATTAGACAAAAAGTTGTGTATCTAAAATAATAAGACTATACAATTCCACATAATTTCTTGGACTGGTCACATGGTTGCAAGGTGGATTTTGCATTGCCAGGGTCAGTCATATCACGCACCAAATCATTGTGTTGTATCTGACAGATAGGCATTAATAGCAGAGACTAATGGTGATATGCAAGATTTCCAAATGCAAACCTCATCTATTCATCTGGTATCAAATAAACTCACCTCTACAGGATGCAATGGTGACATTGAAGCTCTTTGCCTGTCCTTGTGGAAGCATGCGCTAATGTCTTTATGCACATTTCATTTTTCCATCTTCTCCAACATGCAGAGAGCTAAATTCAATAATACTCAACATCTGTCCTTCTAATTTTGCAGGAAAAGCAATGGCCATGTCTCGATTGGGGGACTAATATATGTGGGTCTTCTGGGGGTTACTTTGGCATGACCATTTCAAATTAAATTCTGCATCATTCCCAGAGGAGCTCAAGGAAGACGACCATCATTTTTAAAAATGTGTGTGTGTGTTTGTGTATGTGTATAACCTGTGTTGTGTGGAACCTGCGTGATTCAGCCCTGCACACGCCAGGACTCGAACCCGCGAAACAGCAGCACCTCAGATTGAGAGTCGAGTCTGCTGACAATCGAGCTAAAAGCTTTCATGCCAGCATCACTCTTAAGGTGTCGGGGAGTGAGGTTTACCAACATTCCACACACACTAAGCTAGCCTGTATCCGTTACGTGTGTGTGTGTGTGTGTGCGTGTGTGTGTGTGTGTGTGTGTTTTCAAATTCAATTCAAAAAAGTATTTGTGTTCTCATGGAAGTGTTCTTGCGATTTGTCGTCTCAGTACCGCCACATCATTCAGGGGGCAGTGAGAAAGCAAAAACACTTGAATCCTTAATGTTCTTCTATTCATCCATCATTGTTTCATTTCATTTTATCTTCATCTTCAAGAGGTTACAGTTTAATTCTTTATTATAAGCTGGCTGGGGGAGGGTTTAGGGGGGGATGGTGCCTGCCTAAGGAGGTATGAGTATGTAAATCATTCTAAAGCCGTCCAACTCCATCACCTCATGTGTTGTTATCTTTCACACGTGGTTGTGATTTATTTTTCTCTCTCTTTGTTTGCCTCTGAATGTGCTGTGAGAATGCTTTGTGACCCTCTGCACTGGCATTTATGTAATAATGAGAGGAGCTCTCATAAGGTCAGAGCAGAAGCTGTAGGCCCCTGCAGTCAGAGGGGTTTATGCAAATGCCTCATGAAAATGCACATCTGAGGTCTTTGGAACACAAGGACACAAGGGAGGGATCACATACTTTAGACATTTCAAGATCGAGAAATAAAGGAATTGAAACTAAAAGATTCTGTGTGACTGTACATTTTAAGGCACAAAATGCAGAGAAACACATAATAATAATAATGAACACAAAAGGCAGGGCTATATCTTGATGGTGAGCTACAGTAACAAGCAATTCTCTACCACCTGCCAATTATCCACTACTTGTCCATTCTGCTATTCTAGTCGTCAAGCTGTAGAACAAGCACAGGATAATGGTGTGAATACGATCAAATACATTTACAGTTATGACCTGAATATCTTGCTAGTTTAGAATGTATAAATAATTATAATTGACCAATGTTGGAAATGCATTACTGTGGTGGGGTGTTTATAGAACTAGGAGTGACTCCCTGACTTGAAAGATGTGTTGATTAATGCTCCAAATAAAAACATCTGTTTTGAGTATATCTGTCTCCTTCCCTGTGGGAGAGTGAGGAATTGACCAGTAAATGAACCCAGGACATAGTGTACAGTGTATACTGTACAGTATATGACATTCTTTTTTACCATTCGGATACAGATTCATACCAATATTATTAACAATGTGCATGTTTTGATGTTGTCAAGGATGACATTCTTTAACCTCTCATATTTCAAGATGCAGAAAAAAAGATATTGTAGCTCCAACTTGCCCTGTGCATTGATTCTTTGTGTAAGGAACACAATTAAAGTCTAGACATGCAGAAAGCACATGATTGTTGGGAAAATTTCCTTTGGACTGCATAATAGACGTTGTCCTTGTTGTATGTCTACAGGCTTTTCCATTGATGGCAAAACAAACCGTCATCAGTTCATAACACCACACATCGCAAGAGAGCACAAATAAGACCATGAGTCATAAAGAACTAGCTGACTGGACCACACAGTGAGTCAGAGTAACTGAAGTTCCCTGGACTCTGAGAAGCCAAATGGAGATGCTATGTAACATGCAGCTGCATTCCGGAATGTTCATGGTTTTGGAGTGTTGTTTACATAGCCATGTGCTAGTTTGTTTACACACCCATGTCCCTTGTCTCTTCTTCAGCTCTTCACTTGTTACTTCCTGGTTTCTTAGTTAACTGAAGCATTGGTTACTTTTAGGTATATTAGTTCAGTCTTGTTCCTTTGTGTATAAATAATCCTGGTGGCTTCTCTCCATTTATTTGTGAAGATTTAGTGTGCTAGGATTGTCGTTATGTTGGTTTAGCTGCCTAGTAACCTGAATATGTAACAGTAAATTCCTGAGGCCTTTTGTTCTGTTTGTTTAAACTGAAACAAACCTGCAAACGGTATCTGCTACCAACCATGATATGTATAGTAACATGAGGCATATTAGATTACTTTCCCATATTCATATCTAATTCTGTAAATGAGAAGTGACCCCCTATTTCTAGGAAACCATAGAAGAAATTGGTCATGTGACCACATATTTTTGAAGACTCAGCCATTTCAATCATCCTGCAGAGAAGAGAGCCTCATTGCATGAGAGGTAAGGACAAAAGAACAGTTTTTTGCCTTTCAAAGTAAAATTTCTATGATCATGTTTTTTTTATTGTTGTTATAGACAAGTTTGAAACATTTCACACATGTTTTAGTGCTTTGGTAAGCTACATTATGAGTATATACAGCTAGCATGATGTTAGCTCAAATCTGATGGATGATGCATTTTTTCCAAAATGGTGGGGTTGGGGTGATTTGTGCCAAAGGCCCTGGGTTAAGTTGTGCCAGTGGCACCTCCACTTATACTCACCCCCACTTATAAATAATGTTTTAAACATATTATTTTATTGTAATTGTGCATTTTATTCTTACATTTTATCACTAAAACTATGTGACATTCTTAATTTTAGACCACAAATAGAAATATACCATCATGCCACAGAGTTATAAGAGGAAGACAGGCAGGGCATACTGTACGGAGAAGGAGCTGGCAGAACGGCACTAGGAGTAATGTTTCACGGTCTAAGTCCCATGAAATGCTGTGAACTTCACACACACACACACACTGACCAGGAAGCCTGGGAAGGAGAGGGGGAACCATCTCTAGGTAGTAGCAGTGGCAGAGTTGACATCTACACAACCACATCCAACCACCTAAATCTGCTGTAAACTTCTCTGATCAACAAAACTTTAATCTCATTTCAGGTATGACTTCCCTCCACACAAGATCTACAACATGGATGAAACTGGTGTGACAATGGAAAATTACCTTTGATGTGCTCGTGTGGCGCAATAGGCTTGAAAATTGACCTTTGATGTTGTAAAATAACTTTAAATAAACTTTAAATGAGTAATTTTGTATTGAATTTGTCTAGCTTTTATAAAGCATTACAGTGTCTGAGATCAAAATATACTGTTTTACTTCAATAATCGATGGCACAATTTACCCCAATGCATTCTCTTCAAAGGCACAACTTACCCCGCACCGGGGGCAAGTTGTGCCACAAGACCACTTTTTTTCAGAAAGCTATATCTCTTAAATACTATATTTCAGATTGAAAGTGATTGTTCCCAGAGATGCACCACATCCTGAAATATATGTTCATATTGTAGTTGGAAGCATTACACTGTAAAAAAAAATATGCCTCTCCAACATAAAAATTTCTAGTGACCCGTTGCACCTAAAATTTTTAGTTAGCCCAACTTAAGTTGCGGAAACCAACTTTTTTTTGTTGTGCTGACTATCCCTGCATGTAGACTGAACTTAAAATAGAATGTTGTGTCAATTAAATATTCTCTGTTGACTAACCATAGCTTGTTGGGCCAACAAGCAGACATAACTTGAAATAAAATGTTGTATTAATTAAATATTTCATGTTGGCCAAAATGTCTATTTTTCATTATTTCAAATAAATGACACTATGTTCTGATAAAGTACATTTTATTTATTTATTTAAATCCATATGAACTCGCCTGTAAGGCTCAAGTGTATTTAACCAGTGTCCTAGAAACAAGATCTGAGAGTTCAAGAAAGCATGGCATGTCACTCAATAGTTGTATTGGAAAAACAAATATCTGCTTTACAAAATGAAACAAAAGTAAAACATGACAGCTTTGCCTGTGAACATCTGATGTAAAATTGGTTCAAAATGATTTGTGACATGTTCCAGAACAGTTACAAAAATCCAACAAAAAAAGTCACTGCCATTTAACAGAAACATTTGCATGAAACCTTTGATACCTCAAAATACCTCAATGACTGGCAATTAACATGTACTGTAATGACCATTACACCTGTAATAACTCTTTCTTCAAGGACTGTATCCTTGCTGTGCACTTTTTCCCAGGTTTAAGAGAATCGTCTGGACTGCCTCGAATGTGTACCTTAAGTCCTTAGGGTACTCCATATTTAGAGCATAAAGCAGACCAAAGAGCATCATGAGGGTTTGTGAAGTCTCCCAGATTGTCCATGACAACTTCCTCCTCCAGTACTACAGCCACATTGACCACTGTGGGATATGGTCCTGAGTTGGTAGAACTGTCAGTTACTTCCAGGATCCCCATGTTCATGGCTTTTGTGTGTGGCCCCAGTGCCTCAGTCAGTATCCTGTGAAAGACAATAAATGACACTTAGTGTCAGACTGAAAGCATGTCTTAAGCAATCATTACTGCATCTCAAACAGTAATACCATAAAGTTTTCAAATGAATTACCTTAATAGTCTTTGAAATTGCAGATGGCTCTCTTAAGTACAGGGGAAGACCATGAAGAACAGCAGACCGTCTATAAGTAGTTAGATCTGTGGTCTGCAAAAAAAAAGACAGGTCATCAAAAAGACATTATTAAGTCACCTAATTCACAGAGGTTACACACATCTACTCTACCATGCAACAGTTTAGGATCACTTACTCCTTTCACCATTGGGCTTCATTACAACCAACTTCATGAAATAGCTACCTGAAATGCATTAAGATTACAATCGGCGACGGATAATCAGCTAACAAGTGATAAGTACGCAGATCCCTTAAAACTGTTGGAATAACATTCCCAGAGTTAAGTTAGATACTGAAAGTGGTTTTCTAACAGTCCTAAAATAGTTCTCAAACATGCTGTGCACTTGTTGCCTTTTTTTTGTTCAGTCATATTGACCAAAAGCATGTCAGGTGACTTTCATGAGGCTGGTCAAGATGAACCAATGGTGAAATTAGTCAATTTTGCACAGTAGTGTATGTAGGTGCTGGTCAAATAGAGCTATATGATAGGAGAAAAACAGCTTAATACTACACCAGAATCTCTCTGTGTAATGCATACATGATGTTGATCACAAGGTCTTGATCAGGGAAGTTGACTGCTTTGAGAATTCACATAATTCACACCGAAAACTGGCATGGTCGGTGCATGCGCCTGTCTATTTTAGGATGTGCTCTCCATAAATGGGTTTTTAAGGCCCCTGTTTTTGTAAAAATACAAACACAGTCTGGATGAATGCAGGGGAAAAAAACGTTACCTGCTTGCCAATGATGAAGCCTGTAGTGCTTACAGCAGGATGTCTTACAATAGCGGCACTGCATTTAGTTTTAAGCCTGAAACAAAATACCTGAAATACAAACAAGACAAATGCATCAATAACTCATAATTCTATAAACAGGACAACCATGCTAAACTATGCTTAAGTATTTTAGGGTATTCTTAAACATGGCGCATTAGCAATCATGCCTCTTCTAGGTTACGTATAGCTGGGTACCAGGCTAAAGGGGCGTTTGGTGAGGCAAATTGATTAGAGCTACGTCCAAATATGTTAAACAGCTTACAACTCTGGTAGCAGCTATTCGTTTTCGTGTTAGCACAACTGGTTATTTTTTTAATCAGACTGAAATGTTATTTCACCCTTGCATAAGGATGCTTTGTGCAGAGTACTAGCTGCTAACATGAGGGCACAAGTGCCTTGAATGCCAGCTAGTGCTAACCGTTAGAACTAGCCGACACTCTGTGATCGCAAAAGTTGCCAAGACTAGCTGGCTGCAGCAAAGTCAATAATCATACATATCATAAGCCAGAATGCAAATGGAATTTGGAAAAACTACTAAACGGTAACATGCCATGCAATATAGCGATACGTAACTGTTAACGTTAGGGTCAACGTTAAAACCACACGCCAGTTGGAAAGGAATGCTAACTTTTATGAGTTAAACATGTGATTTGCCAGCACTGCTAATCGCTGTAGTAACTGACAATATAGCTATTTCAAACTTTGTTGATAGACAATAGATATTATTAACCTAAATTTTCTGATTACCTCACAGCACAAAGATAGAGAGCTAACTTTGAAGCACTCACCACAAACAACGTCGTGACGGTCATGACTCTTGGTGGGAAATTCCAGAGTAGTAGAACTCATTTGCGCATGCTCGGATGATTCCCTCTTGCTCGGCCAACATAATATTTTTTGTGCAACGTTAAAAGTTCCGTGAACACAATTATACATTTTCTCTTGATGAACATTTTGTAGTACAGTAATGAAAATCATGCAATCATTGACCAAACATATTTTTCTTTGTTTACACAACCATTATGTTGAGCCAACATGTATTTCCTCATTTGTACAACTTTTTGCATCGATCATTTTTTACAGTGTACTATCATGGCCTCCCTTTAAAGTCACTAAGTAAAAACTGGCACAACTCACCCCACTCTCCCCTAACTCTTTATTTTCAGAGATACAAAGGAAAGGTATTCATTTACTTGTACTCTAGGGAGAGATTTCCCATAGTGGCCGATCAACCACCAGACCTTTTCCACATTACACAGCATAATGTGAGATTCAACGAGAATGCACTATTGGCTTGTTGGCAGGCACAAATGCACTGCTTTTTGCACCCGGGATCTATAAAGACACTCTTTGAATAGAGTGGACTCTATATACAAGTAGCAAAAATCCCTTTCTTTTGGCTGGAGAGAACGCATGGCTTATGAGTCGAGAGGCTGATTGTACATAATGGCTCTCAGCAGAACATGTGCCGTATGGAGTAAAAGAAATCATTCCATTTAGAGCTGATCTTTCAAAAGGGAAGCATTATACTCCCACTTCCTGGTCCAATTACATAGCAGTGCAGTGAATTGACAACAAAGAAATCCTATTAAATCGATTGGTGCCATAGGAGACATCATTGTAAGCTGACTATTCACTTACCTTGCTCAAGGTAATCAGTAGTGCAACAAGGTTCTCATTCTCAAGGTCTTTGTATTAATTCTGTGATCAAGATATACAGTAGCCTACTTAGAATGATATAAGGTATTCAGATATCCTTTCAAAGAAGTACTGTACAACTGTCTGCAAAGTCTTTGAAACATAACTTTCCTTTTCAACAGTCTCTCAATCATTTTCTAGTTGAACAGAGTTTTTTCAGATGTATTGCAGTGGGTTCATGGGTTGAGTCAGATTGCTGTGGCTTCCTTTCACAGTGCTGTATTGTGTTGCCCCATTATGTGAAGGTTAAATCAGCATACTCTGCAAGGAGATGGACGAGAGAGGGTCCGCCGGCCACTGGCAGCCATTCATCTCTGTTCTGTCTGCGAGACCTCTCATTAACTGAAGCCTTGCCATAGTGGACAGGGGTCAAGCCAGGCCTAACACCGCAAGGAAAACTCTCAGACCGGGCGCAGAAATTCGATAACAAGCCTTGAAAGCCATCTGACAGATGGGACTTTGTGTGTACTGTGTGTGGACCATTTTCAAAAAAGGTACAAATCTATTACTTCAGAGTCTGCACACTCTCTTCTGTCAGTTCACCAATCAATTATAAAATTGGTTTTGAATTTAAAACGTCACAGACAAACTATTAATAGTTTAGTCATTGTCTAAGATTGCAGAATCCATATTACCGGTACTTTTTTCTTTTATTTTCAGTAACTTAAAGCAGATCCTGAGATTTAGGCTGTAGCAGGTTTTGTGGTGCGTTTACAATCATCGGCATGTCTTTACCATTATTTGCTGGTTTTTCTTTTTTATTCTCACAACATTTATGTTACATCTCTATAAGCAACATTTTAAGTTAGCAGCTCACCATGGTTCCTTGAACCATACTGCCACACGTAAACATTCTGTGCTTGCTTATTACATTTACAATTACATATGGAATGCATTGACATTTGGAATATGTCTTACTTTCATTTACATAATGAAAGCCATGTTACAGAATAGTTACCTTGGGAAGGTGCTGCATAGCATATGAATTTGCCTCATACTCCCAGCAACTCACAATGGCAAACAGCAATGACAGTAAAGACCAATCCCTCTATATCACCAGAGGCATTGAGGCCGACTGTTTGCAAGCTGTGGGTACGGTGTGGGTGTTTTTTTGTGTGTGTGAGTGTGTGTGTGTGAGTGTATGTGTGTGTGTGTGTGTATGTGTGTGTGTGTGTGTGTGTGTATGTGTCTGTTTGGAGAGTCAGTGTGTGTGTTGTGGGGGTGGCATGGCATTGGGTTTTGATGTTTTAGTCTGTGGGCGTCCAGTACAGTTTTGTCAGTGTTTTTGAAAGCCCAGCTGATGGGAAAAGAACAAGACTCAGTGCAAATGATGCCAGGGAAATTCACCACACATGCATGAGCTATAAATAAGCTAATATCTCTGTGCTAGATGCAATTAACCTGGCAACCGGGTCTAAGAGCATTTAAATAATGGCTTTGCCATAAAAAAAATATTGGGTGCACAATGCAAACTGGTTGGGGGCTATTCAACATTAATAACAAGTTGAGCTTTCAAAAGGAGCTACCACCTACACAGCATGAATGGGGAAAACAAAAAGGCAGATATATGTGCTAGTGTAGGCCTACTTTGTCTCTAACATTCTTCTACATCTACTGAAACACACCTACAGTATATACCTGAACAAAAGCATCACATTTCCTTTTTAACCCTCTAGGCGCCACAGGCGACTATAGTCGACAAGATGCGGTACTGAATAAAACGGCCGATTTAGTCAAATAGGGTGTCATATTTCGTTCGACCTCCCCTCCACTAGATGGCAGACATGTCATACGTCATCCCCGAGTCCGAAAAAGGGCACGCTTTAAACAAAACTTTTTAGCTACAGCGCATTGAATCAGTGCGTGAAAAGTGTGCGTGTGAGCCACTTTGTCAGAGCGATATTGTCAACGTCAGCGAGTATTTGCATTAGATTATCATCTAATGGCATCAAAAAAGTTTACCTGAAATGAAGTGTTGGGTCTTCTATTCGCGGACCCTGATTCTGAAGGGGAATATCTGCCTTCAGAAAATGACGGTGATTCGTTTAGTGAGGCTTCAGATGCGTCCCTGCCTTGCAATGATGCAGCTGGACAAAGTGAGAGTTTACTCCATAGTTTAGCTTACACCAAGCACAAACGTTGAATCGTTTGCCCAATGTCACTGGTGGGAATAATGTTTCACGGGTTCGGAGTGTTCATCGGGAAGTTAGCAGGGTGTTAGTGGTGTGGCAAACGAGGCTGGAGGTAGCCTAATGATAGCGCTAGCTTCTGTCTTCTGAACGTGTGCCTCTCCACAATTGCGGCGACAGTAATGTGGTGGAGCCTTTGTCTAATTCCACTGGGTATGTTAGACGAGGTCGAAATGCTCATAGGACAGTTAGTGGGGAACGTAGTGGCAGTGTGGGGAGTCGCAATGAGAATGACAGTAGGCCTAGTCCGAGCTGCGCAAATTCTCTCCACTCGGTGCGCGCGAGGCAGATCTGGCCATGCTGCTCGCATGGTGGAGGTGGTGACACGCTCTCTCCCTCTCCCTCTCCCACACACACACACACATTAGGTCATGCATAGTCTATCACAAGATGATGGGAATGCCGGCCCTGTATGGATAGGGATAGGGAGTCATTATCTCTACAGCAAAAGGCCTGCTACATAAAAAAAATGTCAGCCATTTATTATGATTTACACTGTTGATTTGATATCTATTTCCCTGATCATTTAGGACATACACTATGTGTTCCTTTTTGTGTGTTCATGTCCTTGTGATGTGTGTGTCTTTGTCAGCTAAGAAAAAAAACAAAAAAACATCAACAAAAACAACAAAAAGAAAAAAAATACTAACATTGTCTCTTGTCTTGTCTCGTCATCTCACTCCTGATCTGTGCCTTGCCGTGGCAAATGAGCTTTTGAACTAAACAGGTCTTGTCTACTTGTGTTTGTGTGTCATCTGAATAATATATATGTGCCCCATACATGGAATCAGAGTGCCTACTGTATATAGTAAATGGAAAATCTCTACAGCAAAAGGCCAGTCTACCGCTACATGCATTTGGTTTGTTACTGCCATTTATTAGTAATGATTTACACAGTTTGTTCACTACTTAGTATTTACCTGAGCATTCAGTATTGTGCAATATAGCATACAGAAGGTGGACATTTTGGGGGGAAAGAAGTGGTACATTTTATCATTCAAACATGCGACTTTTCATGAAAATTCTATAATCCAAGATGGCCGCCACCGTATGACGTCATAATATGCAAATTAGATATAAACATTTAATCTCTACATAAACTTTGGGTCATCCTTAATATTTCTCTAATTTACAGAAAGTCTCTATCTCTTATCACTTTTAAGATATAGCCTTTTGAAATGAAGATGTCAAAATTGATCGTTTCGGAAAAAAACCTCTGGCGCCTAAAGGGTTAATCCTGACCAAAGACTTGGCACAATTAATAAAGGCTGGTCATGAATTATGACAAAATTAGAGATGGGTGTGTTGACTGCAAAAACAGAAGAAAAAAAACATTGTAAGTGAATAACATCAAAGCAGCCTGCTGCCAAGACAAGAAAACATGTCAATTCTAATTTAGTAATTATACCCTTCATACTAATTATGCATTACGCATGCCAGCAGACTGTATGAAAAATCCCATAGACATGTTGCCATGGTAACACCAGCAACAACAGTCAAAAAGGATGGGAAATATCAAATATTGATGCGGGAATGCGGCAGGAGCTCTGCTTGCGCATGGGACTGCACGTGGCCTCATTTCTTTGATGATGTAGTTTGTGGAAGTACAAAGCTATATTACACCAAGCACCCACCACCCAACACACACTCACATGCACGCACGCAATCCTCTTTCCTTTCCACCTGGAGAACATCCTGCCAGCAAGAACATAGAGTATGTAATAAGCCCGGAGGCCAGGTACATGATGACAGCACAATGAACACCACCGACCCTCTCCCACACATACCCCGCCAGAGGAAGGTCACTAGTCCTAGGACTGATTTCTAGAAAAGAGTGTCGGAGTGTCCATAACGTGCTCGGCCTCACAGGCATTTGTGGCTGCTCATTAGCAGGGTGACACGTGCAGTGCTCCCACCATTTGAAGAAATGTGAGGACAAAATGCAAATGTTCATGAATAATGCATTGGGTAAGCAAATAGAGCACCGTGTTTGTGGCTGTTTGCATATGTGTGTGTGTGCGTGTGTGTTTGAGTGTGTATGCATGAATGCAGAAATCCCTCTTTTAAAAAGAACTTGAAGAGAGCTTCAAAAGTTCTCCACATGAATTTCACTAGAGATGCAAAGCATGCGAATTTCACTCATCTTCTTTTGACAGCTCATAGAAAGAAAAAAACTTCCTGAATATTCTGACACACTCAGTAAGCCATATAGAGAACCATATTAGTGAGTCAAATGTAACTACAAGGAGATTGCTGTATACCTCGTGAATCAGTAGGTGTTTTTCTGCTGTGGGGAATGTATCGTTGGGGAACCTTGTTCCAAACACATCTCCTCTGTGGTATCACATAATATTTTTCCTGAGAAGAAAGCTGCTTTAAATATTATACACTATGCAGTGCTAATGGGGGAATAAAGTGCTACATGATCATGTGATATCTTCGACCCTCTTCAGATGTTTTCACAGTGTCCCCAGGGTGGTCTCCGTGCTGTGGTCGATAAGGAAGAGAGATGCCAGAGGGAGAAAAAGACAAAGAAACGGAGTGCCTTTTTAATCACTGCAATTTAATTCATATGCAGAGAAAAATATATGACTCAAAATGTTAAAAGCCTCAGCAGTCATTAACTGTGCGACAACCAACTTTTCTTGTCCACTGGTGAATAAATATATATGTATATATATATATATATATATATATTCATAAATAGCTAATCAATATGCAGCAAGTGCACAAGTAAACATGTCATGTTACGATATCAATTACAGTTTACAGCAGTTACAAGTATGTTTACACTATTTCGCACACTTTTTAAAAAACTTTTTTAAATCATGTTTTTAAATCATGTTCATGTGTGATCATGTTTTTTTTCTCTCTCTCTTTTTTTGCGAGATTTGGCTTCATCAACAGTTTGTAGACATTCAGCGGTCTGGCGAAGCACACCCTGCCTAGAGCACCCCCCCCCCCCAAGAAAAAAAAATAGGGAGGGTCTCCATCAGGCGCTGAGAGGCGAGATACTGCACACGGCGAGAAGAAAAGACATTCGAGATAGAGGTCATGAGAGTCTGATGACTTGAACAATACTTACACCCATACATACAGGAGTACAAGGTATGCATATATCAATATAACACCACAGAAAGAAGATTGATCTGCAATACTTTTGTCCTGTTTAAATCACTTGCCCTAACATTGAGCTACAAAACACTATGCAATATAAAATATCATATGATTTCTTTCTCTTTTTTTATCAGGAAAAAACAACAAAAATACAGAAATTAGTTTTAGCTATTTCACCTCTGTAGCAAACTCAGGCTTAAATTGCTAAGTCTCGGGTGTGTTTTCTTATATTTTTTTCCATGTCAGCCTACCTCTGCATTACCATGAATGTCACCCAACAGGCTGCATCAGTACTATAAATAAATAAGATAATTGATAAAACATTTAGTGAAGCACCCGCTGGCATCGATCCACATACTTCACACAGATAGCTTAAACAGACATTGTGCAAAATTTAAGGCCATGTAGGTCAGTCTTTTGTTTTTTTTTTGTTTTGTTTTTGTTCCTCTCAGGTACAGAACTGATTATTTCAAATGTGACAGAAATGACAAACAATCTAAGCTAGCAGAAACAATATTATGTACAAAGCAGTGAAGCCCGAAGACGGCGAGGAACTGAGGAGACGAAGCTGAGGACACTGTGTACGTAAGGACGTGAATAAGACACTGAGAGGAGAGCCCCTTTGTCCCGAGAGAATCGGAGGTCACGCCTGGCGTTGACCTTGCCTCTGACCCCTGCCTGCGCAGGGGCTCGCGTGGTGCTAGAGCGTGGTGATCTGCGTCAGCTCGCTGTTGGAGCAGCCTGTCCCCTGATTGGCTGTCGGTTCGGCGCCCATCAGGGGCAGTTCCACGCCTAGTCATGCGGGGTTCGTGTTGCCGTCTACTGTCTTGCAGTTGTAGGCCACCTCGCGGGCGATGCTGCGCATGCGGCCCGAGGGCTGGCCATCCAGACGGAACGGCGACGGGTAGCAGAACTCGCCGAAGCAGCGCTTGAAGTTCTCGTCCAGGAAGGCGTAAAGCACCGGGTTAAGGCTGCTGTTGACATAGCCCAGGGCGATGCAGAAATGCATGAGCACCACCGTCAGCAGGCTGTGCAGGTTGAAGCCCAGCGTCTTAGCAAGCGCCATGATCTGCACCGGCGTCCAGCAAACCACAAACACGGCCACCACCACCAGCACCATGCGCGTGATGCGCCGCAGGTTGCGGTCCTTCTCCTTGGAGCCGGACAGGATGCGGACGCTGCGCAGGCGCTTCACCATCAGGCTGTAGCACACGCTGATGATGGCCACAGGAATGAGGAAGGAGAAGAGGAACACGCACGTGCCGAACACCGGGTCCCAGTAGCTGCGCGGGTGGGGCAAGGCGATGATGCATTCGATGCCTGGACACACAAACATGGGAGAGAGGGGGGTTGGTTATACAACAATCCAAGCAGGTCATCCTGATTATATACTGTATTTTGACAAATATATATATTTTTTCACATATACACCAAGTGTTTTTTTTATGAACGAAATAAAGTGATGTATGTCCTATGTATAACACATTCTTCTTGTTACAAAAGCAATTACTGGACTGTACTCTGTGCAGGGCATCTTATACGTCATACCTTGGATTGGCGGGTTCTCCTGTTGCCAGGCAACACATTTCCCAACTAATTAACCATCACTCATAAAAATCTTTTAAAGATGCATAAATGAAAACCTGCAGAACTGACGATGAGAGTGGGACAATTTGCTGACGCACACCGAGAGTTGTTCACAGAGAGAAATTTGGTTTGACATAACATCATTGCTGATGTATGAAGCAGAGGTCAAATGGCAATAAGTCAATAGATACTGTCTGGACAGGGTGCTGAAATATAGTGCCAAATTTGGTTTAAATTTGTTGAAGCCTTGCTGAGATTGCTTGGACCGTCTCCAGTCAGTGTGTCACATTTAAGAGAGAAATATGTGAAAGCTTGGGCCACTAGAGACTTTCTATTCAGCAGTGAAAAAAAAATAAAGTGCTTTGAGCCTCAGGAATGTAATGAAAGATATCCCAAAATAACAGCAATGCAGGTCAGACACTATATCGTTCTTATGGTGTGTGTGTGTGTATGTGTATGTGTTTGTGTGTGTGTGTGTGCGTGATTACAGGGGGAAATTACAAAGCTTTTCCTGAATCAGCGTTTCATATTTGAGAATTCCTGTACTGATGCCCAAACCAGACAGTAAGACAACAGGCTGATGCAGTGGCCAGGTGGGCAGAGGATGAGTAGGCTAGGACAGCTTAGCAAATGGCTGCTTTTGTTTCACTGGAGATGAATCATGTGGTAGGTGTTTGTAGGGCAGTAGTTTTTTGAGGATGTACAGTGTGGGATGTCGTCACACTCTTGGCGTAATCTGAGAGGAGAGGAACTATTATGTTGTGACATGTTGTTTGTTATCCTGTACTTGGTATGGATTGTATCTATTTATAAATCACAGAAACGTCTGTCTGTCTGTTTGTTTGTCTATTATTCGCATATCTCTTGAACCGTTCATTCGATTGATTTCTAATTTGACAGGTGTCTTACTATGGGCACGAGTAAGTGCAGTGCCAGCACGTTTGACGTTGTCTGGATAAGAAATGCAAAAGATATTGTTAAATATATCGGTAAAAAAAGCATATATTTGCTTTCGCCGCTCTACTGTAGCCACTCCCCCGTCTGTGTGTTTGTGTGTTATTCTCATATCTGTCAACCGTTCGTCCGATTAATTTCAAACTTGGCAGGTGTCTTGCTAGGGGCATGAGTAAGTGCAGTGCCAAATCTGACGTTGTTTGAATAAGAAATGCAAAAGATATCGTTAAATATATCGGTAAAAGAAGCAACCATTGGCTTTCGTCGCTAGCCACTCCCCCTCCCCCACTGTAAGTGCTGAACTGGATCAGTGTAGGTTACACTGGTAAAAAGTTAAGTGAGTGCAAGATGTGTTAACATGTCTGACCTCAACAATAAAGACCCCCTGTATGCGGTTTGCTTGCATAAAATGACTTCGCGGATTTTGCAACAACACGCCAACACACACAGGTATGCAGTGGCTCTTCAAAATGACGTAAAAATTATGTGCAATAAACGGACACTTCGAATAGCCCAGGCTACTTTGGACTGTCTTTAGACTTTGAATAAACAAACGACAATTCCGACTGCAAGGTCCTAAATTGAAACGAGCGATAATGGTCCCGAATTAAAGAACGTCTCAGAATGCCACACATGCAAAGCATAACCAGAGACAAGCAATGAGTGGCAGACAGAGTGTGATGTCACTTACATGTATAGGCCACCTATAAACTGTTTTTCACACCGTTGCAAATTTCATATGATGATGCATCATTCCACAAAAAGTGTCACATGCAGCCATGCTTAAATTCTGCTCACTTCACATTTATTATATTATTATATTGTATTATTAAATGGTTACCTGGAATTATGTTTTTCCCTATCATCCTATTTTTAAAGTAGGCTTACCTGCAGGCATGTAATTGGGCTACAGGAATAGCATGTTTGAACGGGCACTGCACTAGTAATTACAATGTAACGACACAGTGCCTACAAACAAGATGTTACTCAATCAATAAACATAGCTGTCCACAGTTTATCTGCACTGAACACTGTAAATAATTTGACAATCCAAGCACTAGTTCTGATAGACGGAGTTTCCAAAGTTCATTTCAACCTTTATCCTTTGAACAGACATTTACTCCTTTTGGCTGCCAAAAATGACACATTAAATTTATTTCCTCCAATTGCTCAGAAGAAAACCTCTCCCTCTGCAGCAGCCAGACACAGCGGCAGCCATTACCACACTTCAGTCGAGACACTACTTCAAAACACCATCCAGCCAAAAATCTCCTCATTGATTGTGACAGTATTTTAATCCCTGAATCCCCTTCACTTCCGTCTGCCTCCATCGGCTCTTGAAAGTAGTCCCCGTGTACGCCAGACGTCTGCTACCCCAGAGAATGACCTCCCTCCCTCCCCACTCAGATGGCAAATGGGCATAGACAGATTCACCAGTGGGCAAGAAATGACTCTCTTCTTTTTTTGTTAGTTTTTTTTTCCTTTCTTCTGATGCATGCATCTGGTTCCCTGGCACTCTGAAGGACCCAATCAGCTCCTTGCACTTACAGTGTCTTCATGTCAATTGGGTCATGCACTAAAAGCCCTTCTGATGAGATGCTTTGAATGTACATGTAAAGACAAGGTGTACACTAGTGCCTATAAAACGTATTCACCCCCCTTGGATATTTCAACGTTTACTGTTCAATTTAATCACTTGATCAATTTAATGACTTTATCAATTTAATTGGGCCTTTTTTTTTACAATAATTGACAAAAAATTCACTAACCTTTTCTTAGAGTTGTTTGGAGTATTTTTTTGTCTTCATGGAGGAATTATAGTCAGGAATACTGATTGACCAGTGACTGGGGCTTCCAGATGCAGGTGTCTTTATATTACTATACTATACACTTTCACTGTACTCAGGCGATCTCCATTTCACTATTTACTATTTATGCCATCATTTATGCTTATTTTGCGTTATATATTTTTAAATTAATTTAATTAAAAAAATTCCATTCACTTTGACATTAAAGAGGGGAATTTTGTAAATTATTGTAAAAAAAGGCTGAATTAAATTGACAAAGATTCCATTTATTAAAGCAATATCCAAGGGGTGGTGAATACTTTTTATAGTCACTGTACAAGAGGCATGCAAAGGTTTGGTTAAGCTTTTGAGTCAAGATTGCTTTTGGATCAAGTAAATAGCAGGAAGAGAATCATCTGGGTGTTTTGAAGTAACTATTGTTGAAAAAAGGAGGGTATGGAAGGGTGGGGGGATGAAATCGATTTGTCTGCGCGGGCGAGAGGCCGAACTCCATTGCAAACTCTTGAGTGTGTCCACTGAGCTGTGAAAGGGTTTTACTCCAGGCTGCCGTGTCCGGGTGAGGGAGGTCGGGTGGATGAGGCGCAGACCGAAAAATAAAGCCCACGCTCTTCCTCATTTCTCTGCTGCCGCGGCGCATCCCATCTCTGTCAGAGACAGAGAGAGAAAAAAGGAGCCTCTATCTGCGGCTGCATCACCCTATTGATTCCATCCATTCCTCCACTCGGGGTAATCTAAGAGGCGCTCTCAGGAGGCTCACAGGCTCTCACACAGTCCACACCACCTGCCTAAAGCCCTCCTCCACCTTCTCTAGGTGCTCAAGATTGCAGCTAAACCCTGCCATCGGAAACAAAGCTACTCTGGCTCAGCAGAGAGGCCCATTAAGCCAGGTGCATTGTTAACCCTCTGCTACAGGCTGTCTACAACATGTGCTGTGCATCTTACTACTGTGTCTTTGGGTGATGTACTACAGGCAGAGTTCTGAAAAACCACATTTAACAGCATAGGTGTTAGAGTGAAGGCAGAGATCTGATAAAAAAAACATGAGCTTGGTAGATTAAACTTTTATATAACACTGACCCATACTTCCCTTGAAAATGAAATGAAAATGTCTTGCAACTGGTCTCAACTGAATTAATTACATTGCGTGAGAACCCTAAAGCCCACACAATCATGGCACCCTGACAGACTATTACAGTATAATTTCTGCAAGTGGGTCAATCTTGTCACACACTGCACATTGCATGACGTTTTTGTCCAACTAAATAATGCTATCGGCGTCGCAGAAGGCTTCTCTTTTTTCACCCCCCCCCCCACCTCCCCCCAAACAAAAGGGCCACCTCCTTCACAGCCAGCTCAGTGGAGCATCTGTTTGTGGGCTGCTTCCTCCTCCTCATTTCCTGGTCCTCTCTCCTTTTTTTTCTCTCTCTCTCCCTCGGTTATTCCCTCCTCTCTCCCTCTCTCCTTTCCTCTCTGTCTCTCTCCTTCGCTCATTCCCTCCTCTCTTAGTCACGCCAAAGGCAGCTGGGCAAAGCAGCGTCAGACGATGAATAAATAAAAACACAGCTGGGTGCTGGGGTAGTATTTGGGCAGACATCATTACATTTAGTTGTATCCTTCGTCTTTTGGGTGCCGTCATTCATTTTTGATTTAGTCATTTGAAAACTTAATTTAGCTTGGAACTGGTTTGGTTTTAGTTTGAGACATATTTGACTTACATTCAATTTAGCTCCTTAACTTGACTGCAATATTATTAGACTTCTGTTTATTGTGTTTTCTATTGACTCTTTCAGACATAGTTATGGTAAATGAGTATAACTGTGTCTTTATTTTTCCAAATGGCTCATTCAACAGTAAACACTACTCAACTCTTTTTCTTTTCTTTAAAGGAAAATTCTGGTATTTAGCACTTTGAGTCCCTTTTCTGGTTTGTTTTGGATGAACTAGAGGGGTGGACACCGAATTTTGACGATTGGTCCTGTCTCGACTTTTCTGACTCGTTTTGAATCGCCTTTGACTAGTCAGAGTGGCTGCCTACAGGCACGCTCAAACATGTCCTAAAACAACCCTCTTCATAATGCTGCAGAATGCTCCATTCACTTGAATAGGCCTTCCCAACGTTCGGTGGTCTGCTAATTCTCAATAACAGACCGTTGCTAAGTATAACAGAGCGCTGTCAAGGAAAATGGGCTTTGTGCTTCTATTTCACATCTTTCATATCACTACGCAAGGACTGGAACTTCATTCAAAAGTGAAAGCAGACGGTTGATCAGCTGTGTTTTAAAGAATGTTTGATTCAAGTTCAGCGTGTGCTGTTGTCGAACTATTTGTTTCTCACCAAAAGCCACGATGAAACGGTAACAAATAGGCTATAGCCTAGGCTATGTAGGCTAAAGAGTCACATCGTGGGGAGTTTATTGTTTCGTTTTGGCAAGTAGCCGTGTAATAAGCGGGATAATGTATAGAACGCCGGTCATTATTGGGGAAATAAGTCCCTTCAGGGCGGAACAAGACCCCTCCGCTGCACGTCAGGGTCCGGTTCGCCCTGTCGGGACTTATTTTTCCAATAATGACCGGCGTTCTATACATTAGATATTTTGAGAAATGCTGAATAGACCACAACCAATTTCAATACTTCGACACGGTCACCGTTAGACTAGGGGGGAGAAGGGATGGGAAAAGATCTGGGCACAGTTCTTCCAGAACTTCGTAAGTAAAAGCGTTGAATGAAACGAAGCGTAGGCCATAGTGTGACATGCGTAAAATCAATGGTGTAGAGATGACGCCACAGGGTTTTATTTAAGTAAGCCTGCGTTTGCAGGCAATTTATATTCAACAATACTTAGGCCTACTAAAATAAATATTATTTTATTGCATTTGTATTGGTTGTTTAGAGTAAAAAAAACATGCATTTGTATTGGTTGTTTAGAGTAAAAAAAACAATCGTTCGGTATTAACGCAAGTTTACAACCGGCAAGTCGGTTGGACTAAAAGGGAAAAAAAAAATATTTGGGTCGGTTCTAAATTGACAGGGTCGGTCGGGTTACGGCAAACGAAAATATTTTTAAGGATGGCCTCATCCAACTAGCTAAAATCCACCTCCGTCATATGCTACAATGTTGCTATGTTCTGAACGTCTGCATTTTACAGCTTGGATGCAACGTGACAGTTCATTGAAACTTAACCAGTTTGGCAAGTTTGGCATATTAATATACAAGTGTTTGGCATATTAATATACAAGTGTGATATGGCCAGCAAATTCAAAAGTGAAAGCAAATGGTTGATCAGCTGTGTTCTAAAGAATGTTTGATTCAAGTTTGCCAAAAGTTGTAAATTTTACAACGTTTCTAAGATGTTAGTAGGCTATATATTTTTCACACTGTAGGAATCACATACTACAACATATATTCATACCAACACGATCAAATTCGTGACTACAGAGTTTTATTTTAGCATGGGTTTCCTCTGTAAAAGAGATCTGCATGTAACTTCACAGCATCCGGTTAAAATCTTTAAATTCACAGACTTATTTTGGCTTTATTTTTTAAGCAAAAAACATCATTCTTAACAGCCGCCAGTCTTTGAGAAGATGTGAAATATTCACTGGCATTTTGTTTCTTTATATTACACCTGCCAGGGAATCCGTGTTATGTGGGTAAGCTGCTGCCTAGCAGGTAAAGCACGTTTAAATGGCTATATCCTACATTTAAAACAATTTATTAGCTAGAAATGATGCCACATGTCTAACTTCAATGCTATTTAAGCCACTTCGAAAGTTTGTTTAGATCCAGTGATTCTGCCGTCATGGAAACGCTACGTCAGACTTCGGTACTCAATGAGTGTTATGAAAGATCAGAAGCACAAAACCCGTTGCCATTGACAGCGGTCTTTATATGTTTCAGCGGTCATTACATGCATGGTGCTTATTCCACTGCTTGGTTGAATTTGTTTCTCAGCAAAGCATGACTAAACTGTAACAAATAAATGTAAAGAGACATATCATGTGGAGTTTATTTTTTCCTATTGGCAAGTAGCTGTATAACTGGATGTACAAAATATGACAGCCGCTCAGTCCTGTACATCTGTTCGAGAAAATAAATCACACTTATCAATCAATTGTCTCCATCTACTACTCCATCCCTCCCTCTTGAAACTTTTGTGTATGCTTGGTTGGCATGCCTGCTTGTGTGTGTGCGGGCCGTACAGAAAGTAGCTTACTGGCGTTGCAAAAGGTGAATAGATTTGTAGCACTAGCCAATTGTTATAAAACCTTAGCCTGGGTTTTCCCATGCTGCCTTACGCGCGATTTTATTCACGCTGCTAGGCAGCCTGGATTCTATAGACTTCGTTTTCACCTCAACGAAGGAACCAATCACAGAACAGAGAGAGGGCAGCAAGACGATGACGACACGCCGCTTTGTACAGACGCATTTGATAGACATTCGTAGCGCCCAATAAAAGGCTCTGGGCATTTGTAAACCACGTTTCAAATACGAGAAAATGAATGTCTAGTTCCCACACCCCATCTCAATTAGATGAGGTCTGACGTTAGCCAGGCTAATAAAACCTTTAAAATCTCGAAACAATCACAACTAGGGCAGTTCATCACAGTTCATCCATTGCAACTGGAATGATGAAAGGTCATGTACACCTGTAGGCTACATTGTATTTGGGAAAAGCAGAAGGTATCAGCAAAATGTTTTATTTATTTATTATTTATTTATTTATTTATTAATTCATTAATTTATTTATAAACAAAACAATCCCTGTCAGTTCCATGCAGTTTTCGACAGCTATCAAGAACAGAGGTCATGCCATGGATTTTTGTGAATGTTTCTTCTTTTACATATGCAAGATTTTAGTAATCTTTAGTTCATATGATATTTAACTTTATTGTCAATGCAAATTAGAAATCAGACAAATTAAATACCAGTAGTCTAAAACGAAATGCAGTTTTACATCTAACCAGTGGTTCAAATAACTGGCATGTCTAAAAGGGTCTTCATGAAATGTGTTAGACTGTTCATGCACATACAGTAGCTGATGGTCTGTGGCTAAAGTAGCCATAATGAAAGTGTTGTCATTGTTTGGATACTTCACACACACATGCCTAGCTAGAATCAAAGCACATCGATTCCCCTCTCACACCCTACACATGCACTTCAAACAAACAAACAAGCGTCTCAGTCTCTCGGATTAGCATTGCTGTTTATTGTTAAACTGCAATTTTCAGCAGCCAGCGGAGGGCATTTAGCCTACTATGCTTCTGGACAATATTTTGCGTCTCCCCTAATTCTATAGCAGTGGCACCGCTAAATGAAAAGGAAACACTGAGAAGAAAGTTAATGTTTTAAATAGGCTACATCAATACAATATATAATAAGTAAAGTGAAACTGGACGGGCCATAACCTCTGCCCTGATTGCGCGTCTGCCCTGATTCTGATACCGTGGTGGTATTAATTAAACCATGGCGGGCCGCCATGCTGAAATAAACGTAGAGGAAACACTGCATCCATCGCACAGAATGATTTTTGTAGCATGTGCACAAATATGTGTACAGCCCTGCCCTGGATACATCTCTCAAAGTGCGCTCTAAAAGATTTGGTTTAAATGGAGATGCAGATCATCACGGGTGTGTTAAAAAATCTACATTGCAGTTGACACATTATTCACTTTGACGAATTTACAGTATGTAGTCAATTACGTCGTCTCAGCCCTAGTTACTTTATTTTGAGCCAGGCTCTTCCTTACTTGAAACACCTTTGAAAATAGAGGATTGAAGTAGCCTAGTCGGTGATTGGGAATAAACATTAACTCAGATGCTTTTTGAGACTTTTTGTGGTCTTAATGCAACATTTTACAAAGCACTGACAGGGCCACCAAGGACTGAGCAAATCAACAGCAGAAAAGCCTATTTAGCAAGCAGAAATGTCCCAGCCCGGTGTTTAGGATGCATCATAAACAGGTTATCTTTCAGGTAGGGGTAGGCGATATGGACAAAAAATAATATCTCAATATTTTTTGTGATTTTGACGATAACGATAATTTGTCGATATCCTTGAAAGTCTGAGTTACTTTACAGCTTATTATTTATGAATAACATCATTACAATAATAACCAATAACCTAACCTGTGACTTTTTAACCAAACCAATGCATTGTCACTCTATGACACATTTCCAATTCTGCCCCCACTTTTGTGTGTGGCAATGACATGGTCTAGCCAGCTACATTAGAGAAGATAGAATTAACAGTTTCCCAAGATAAGATACTGTAGATAGAACAGTTTCCCAAGAGAAAGTCTGAAGCTAAACCTTTACTTAGGTTTCACTGTAAAACTAAGTAGACCTTACAGAATATAAACTAATGAATTAGCTTATGGCTAATGTACTGTATGAGAAATCCCATAAAGATGCTAACGGTTAGCATAATCGATAAAAGTTGATATTTAGAGCGAACTTCAGTCCATTTACAAAAGGGTAACATCAGAAGAGTTCTTTGTTTATAACTGACTATTAAAATACTCAAAGGCTAGCCTAATGTTTACATATAATACCGTGTAGGAAAAAACGTGACTAACTCATCAATGCCACTTGAACAAAGTAGCTGCACAAAATAAACATTAGGCGTGTGTGTGACAACGTGGACCACTAATCACGTGACTTGGTCTGCTGCAGCCAGGGGCTTCTCTCGCATACACCTCCTGGTTTTAGTAAATGTATAGGCGCAATTTCTAGTGTTTTCCCCCTAAGTAATTTAAAAATACTCGATAATGTCAATTTGCACATCGTTAAAACAGCAATCACAATATTAACGCAGACGATATATATTGCCCACCCCTACTTTCAGGTATATATATATTTTTTTTTTAATTCAACTTTTTTTATTGATCAAACTTTAAACACACACAAAAAAGGTCCACACAGTACATTACATTGTCCTATTGTACATAGTTTCCCTATACGCCACCTTGACATCTCCAACAGAAAATATGGTCCAGAAAATAACAGTAATAATAAATGGAAATAGAAATATAATGGCTGTCATCAGATACACCTTATGTCCCTTTCATGTGTACCCAGAAATCATCCCAGATCATTCGTTTCTCATCATTCAGCCTTTTCAGCATGCTCTCATAAGAGGCTGCTTCAATTACGGCATTGACCCAGTCTTTTAATTCCAAAGTTTTAACACACTTCCAATTACGTAGAATAATTCTTAACGTTGTGATACAGCAGAGTTTTACCACAGTGAATGCCTGTTTTGATATGCTTGGTACCACTGACTTGTCTCCAAGTAAGCAAAGTCTGGGATCAGCAGGCAATGAGAAACCCAGCCATTCTTCTAATATTCCAAGGATTTTGCACCAAAATGGGTGAACATAAGAACACTCCCAGAGCATATGGAGATATTTACCATCTTTTTCCTTGCACTTCCAACATAAGCCATTTTCAGCAATACCCATCCTATGAAGTCTAAAAGGAGTATAGTAGTACCTGTGTACCACTTTATAGTGGATAAATTTTCCTCTTGCTTCCCTGATGTTTTTACCCACATTTGACATAATCTTCAACCATTCACCTTGATCAAAGTCAACCCCTAAATCCCTCTGCCATATTAATTTCAAACTACAACAATTATCTGCAGTTACATTAATGATTAAGTTATAACACACAGATGCAGTATGGGCTATATGTGGTTGCTGTAAGTAAGTAAGCACAGGGTTCTCATTGAAATTAAATTTGTCTCCAACACAATGTCTGATTTGCAAGTATTTCCAAAAGTGCCCTTTCACTTCTATATTGTATTTTCCCACCAAGTCAGAGTATGACATAAGTTGTCCATCCACATAGATGTCCTTCACTGTTTCTATACGTTTAAGAAGCCACTGTTTCCAAAACACCATTTTCTTTCCAATGCGAATTAGAGGGTGACACGGGAAGCAATTTTCACTCCCGTCCCATCCCGAGCCCGCACAAATACTCCCGTCATATCCCGATCACGTGACAGCCCCCCCAAAAAAAGAGAGAAAGACTCCCGAATCCCGTCCCGCTCCCTATGTTGATGTCTAAAGTTATCGGACTGTTAGGCTACAGTAGCGTGCGGTGACCATACATTTTGGTAGGCTAGGGCAGAAAGCCTTGTCTAACTTTTCTTTAATAGCCGATCATTTTGGGCTACATTAAAATTACATATTTTACAGGACTTTGCTGTAGGCTATGCTTAAATCATTTCATAGTTAGATCTCATCCCATCAGTTAAGTTTGCACCGTTCTCATCACGTTAAACCAGCGAAGCATATATGAGTAAACAAAACAATTTTTTGTGTTCCGCCAGGGTTATGCGATAAATATATTGAGGAATGCGATCGTCGAGGTGCCATGCCCCAACATTGAACGAGAATCTCAACGAGAATTGCTTTCCCGGACAGCTTGTGCAATTGAATAGAGCTGTCCTTTGCTGACGCCTGTAACTGTTTCTTTGCATCCATTTTGCCTTAGGGCCTATCGCTGAAGCTGATTGATTGTGAACAGGGCAGCTGCTTGTCTTGCTCTGATAGGCTACCAATCAACAACAAACGTAGGCCTATTGTGGGTTGTAATTGGTTCTCTTTTCTAAAACGAAATGCCTCACTTCTTTGGGCGCACTCACTGCATTGCAGCGTCATTTTTTTAAGTTAATAATCTCTGGCTTCCCGCCAGCTCCCGTTTATTATTTCCTGTCCCGTCCCAATCACGTTACCAACAGTGAAATTTACTCCCGTACTGCGGGAAACCCGCTGGAATACCGTGACCCGCGGGAGTCCCGAAAAATTGTTACCATCTAATGCCGGGTTATTCCACAATGATGCATAGTAGTGTGACAGTGTGACAGTTTGAGGAGTTTATGGATTTTACACCAAACATATCGCGAGGGGTCGATCACTGGGTTTGGCTTCTGTATCGGTCCAGGGCGTTGTGAAAGAATGTCTAAGGGCTTGCATGGAGAGGCCAGACTCTGTTCGAATTTGACCCAGTCCAGGTCTGAGTCAGTATTTCTCCAGTGTTTTGCAAGCTGCGCCATTTCAAAAGAAAGGTCATACATGTTCACATCTGGTAGTCCAAGTCCTCCTTTATCTTTCAAGGCACACATTTTACTCATTTTAATGCGGGGTCTTTTTCCTTCCCACAGGAAGTCCTTAACAATGTTGTCATATCTCCTGAAAATTATGTCTGGAATGTTCAAGGGCAAGGAGCTACAACCATTTTGATTACATTCACCTTTCCCCACAGAGTTACTGTAGTTTGAGGTGCTTCCATTTTTCCACATTATGTTGTATCTTTGTCAGCAAGGGATCATAGTTTAGTGCCATAATCCCCTCTAAATTCTGAATCAAGCGCACACCAAGATACTTGGTATACCTGTAGGAACCCATTTGAAACCAAAACCAGTTACCATGTGAGAATAACATGTCCTTGTTATTGCCATTGCCTCTGATTTTCCCCAGTTTATTTTGTAGCCTAGCCAGAAACAATTGAGTATGATTCTATTACCTCCATCAGTAGTGGTAAAGAAGTGGATGGGTCACTCATTAATAACAAAATGTCACCGGCATACAGCATTAGTGTCTGTTCTGTCTCTTTGTCTACCCCTTTCAACCCTAGGATATTTGGGTCCTTCCTAATCTTAATAGCCAAAGGTTCCAGTACCATGGTAAAAAGCAATGGGGACAGTGGACAACCTTGGCGGGTGCCCCTAGATACTGCGAAAAATGGAGACATCATACCATTGGTCATTACTGCTGCTCTCGGGTTCTGATACAGCAAACTAACCCATGCTCTGAAGACCTTGCCTAAGCCAAAATTTGTCATAGTTTTAAACAAAAAATTCCACTGAACTAAGTCGAACACTGTCTGCGCGTCCAGTGATACCGCCACCCCTGGCGTACTTTCCAGAGTAGTTTAGCCACATAAGATGCATTAATCTCCTTGTATTGTCAGCTGATGATCTTCCCTTTATAAAGCCTACCTGATCTTTATGGATTGTCTTAGGTAAGACCTTCTCCAAACGTGATGCTAAGACTTTTGCAAATATATTGCAGTCAGTCCACGTTTAAAAGACTAACTGGTAGGGGTGTGAATCTCTCATGTAAAAGACGATACAATTTGCATCTAGATACATGGGCACGATTCGATACAAGAAAAGATACATGTCTATAAAAAACGATTCAGTACGATTCG
The DNA here is from genome assembly GCF_046254945.1 of Alosa pseudoharengus. Lineage (NCBI taxonomy): Eukaryota > Metazoa > Chordata > Actinopteri > Clupeiformes > Clupeidae > Alosa > Alosa pseudoharengus. The sequence continues at coordinate 21,107,402 of NW_027468881.1, forward strand.
ATGCGATGCGATTCGATGCAGTTCAAGAATGAAAAGCATTCTGAAAGATTTTTTATAATTTGCTCAAGGTGCACATTCATTTTATATTATCAATTATCATGGTCATTGTTGTCAATTAGGAAACAAAATGTGTGAATATGATTATCTAAACTGAGGTTTGTTTCATATACTGTATTGAAATGAAAAAAGAATAGTCTACATTTCAGTCAAACACAGCAGCCAAATACAACATAAAAATATTTTTTTATAGACTTTACAGATTTTATAGTTATATCTGATTGTTTTCATGGAGCTGTAGCCTTGTTGAGGTAAGACAATTCCGAAATAAAATAAAACAGTGCTTAAGACACTCTTGGCCTTTTCTCATATAGGCCTAGCCTACCCTACAAGAATAAAATAGGCTTACAAATCAATGAACTCTCTGGGCTTATTTTGTTCCAACAGTAGACCTAATGCAGAAACCTAAAATGCCACAAGTCTGAGTAAATATGAACAAATTCATTGGCTAATAATTTATGCATCGTTTTAGCAGCAAGGGCCAAATTATTATTTAACATTAAGGAAATCCCTTCATCAAAGGTAAGGCTACTCTACAGACTATCGTTGCTGTTTAGGAATGCTATAAGTGCTTAATTTCGCGCTGGATTTCGAAAAACAAAAGCCGACCGAGTGCAAGTTGTCACATGCTTAAGTTGCAATAGATGTATGGGTAATGAGGTAATTTGACAACTTTGGGCAATGAATGTAACCAAAAACAAACTGCATTACCCACAATTCCGTGCCACGTATAGTTTCAAAACTGGAAGTGGGGTGAACGCGGTGCTTGGAACGTAAATGAGAGTCTGAGCAAAGATGGTTGATTACGAAGATACTTCATGAGAGGCCATTTCCTGTCCCTGGAAATGTATGCAAATAGGGTAGCAGTACACGCCCCCGCACATTTATGCAGTGATCGGCTCTCTTTTTAACATTGAGGTCTATGGCAGAATCCAAGAATTTCCCAGAATTTGTCAAAGCCTTATTTTTCTGAGCAATGGATGCACATTTCGGACACGGTATCATGATTTCCAAACCCTCCTCCCTATTTCAGTAGAATGTCGTGATAGTATGACCCTCCAGTCGGGAGAAAATCAACATTAATAAAGGTGTACACCAAGTTTATTTTGTACTCCGGCTTGTCTGGCGTAGAACCGAGGCGTTCAAACGTAAGTCATACGTCAGTGACACGCCCCTGTGCAGACGGGAACTAAACCAGAGCCCGCCTCTGACTGAACTCCACTTTGCCCTCATAGACATGAACTAGGACGACCCATCTTGCTACGCATTCATTATCTTTGGTCTGAGCGAGCAGAAAAGGTTGTGCACCGATTCATAACAAGTAAAGAAGGGAGATCCAAGGTCTAACAGGAGCCAAGGAGCAGGACCGGAGCACTCAATGCTTTAACGTTTTTTTATTAGTGCAAACTGACTAACGTTTCGACGCCCATGCGTCTTCTTCAGAGTAAAAAAAAAGCGTCGAAACGTTAGTCAGTTTGCACTAATAAAAAAACGTTAAAGCATTGAGTGCTCCGATCCTGCTCCTTGGCTCCTGTTAGACCTTGGATCTCCCTTCTTGACTTCTACGTCCTGTTCCGCGAGCACCAACCAGGCTGAAGCGCAAGTGACCCCCTTCTACTCATAACAAGTAAATCGATATAACGACAGGTTCATTTCAGTTTTTTTCCGATACGGGGCTTCACGTATCGATGTAGCCGTATCTTACACGTTAAAAACAGATACCGATACGTATCGGTTAATCTTTACACCCCTACTAACTGGTCTAAAGTTTGCAGGCTCAGTTGTGTCCCGATCTTTCTTAGGTAATAGTGTTATAATCGCTTCCATAAATGAGTTAGGCAGACAATTGACTTGAAATGCTTCAGCAAGAACATCAGTCAGTATTGGAGCCAGCATATCTACAAATTTCTTGTAGTATTCAATAGGGAGTCCATCTGAACCTGGGGATTTCCCAGGTTTCATAGACGATATTGCATTTCTCACTTCTTCCTCAGTAATGGGTTGGTCTAATTATTTTGTTTGTGATGCGTCTAATGTTGGGAGATCCATGTTTGCAAAAAATTGGTTTAATTTTTCTTCATCTGCATTACAAGGGGCTGTATATAGCTGTTCATAGAATGTTTGGAAGACGCTATTTATTTATTTTGTGGTTGAGACCATGTTATCCCCTTTCTTAATTGCTGGAATTATGTTAGCAGCATTCTGTTGTTTTAGCTGCCTAGACAAAAGTTTGCCTGTTTTTTCGCCTCCTTCATAAAATCTTGTCCGTAACCTGAACAATGCATGTTCAGCTTTTCTATTATACAAGTCATGTAACTGGTACTTATATTTACAAATCTCCTGGTATAGCTCGTCTGAATACTGCCTGGCTAGGTTCTTTTCCAGAGTACATATTTTCATTTCTAGGTCACTGAGAATTTCTCTTCGTTCCTTTTTCATTTTAGATGCACGTCCATTTCTTCGGATATAGGCCTTAGACGCGTCCCAAACTGAGGATAATCTCTCTGTGCTTCCTATGTTTAAGTCAAAAAAGGAGATCAGATCCTCGGCCAGCATTGTGCTAAATGTTTCGTCCTGTAATAATGAAGTATTTAATCCCCATCTTCCTTTTCTACCTATATCTGGGTTTAGAATGATATCCAGTTCAACCGTAGCATGATCTGACAATGCAATTGGTCCGATTTTACAGTTTATGATCTTATTAATAATATCTTGTGACAGTAAGAAAAAGTCTATACTTGAATGGGATTTGTGGGAATGCGAGAAGAAAATGTATTCCCTTTCCCCTGGATTAACTAATCTCCATATGTCATTTAGACCTAAATCCTCCACCAGCATATGAAGGGCAGCCCTGTCCTTTGGCATGGATATTCCCTGATATTTACTCTTGTCCAAAACACCATCCATAACCTGGTTAAAGTCCCCGGCTAGGATTATTTGCCCACTTTTACTCCCCAAAATTGTATTTAAATTATGGATAAAGCTTGCATCTGCAGTATTTGGTGCATATACACTGCACAGAATTACTTTTACACCATTAATAAGTGCTTCAATACATATCATTCTCCCCTCTTTGTCCTTAGTTTCTGATATTATATTAAAGTTCAGGTGCTTATTAATTAGAATGACTACTCCATTCTGTTTGCTAGAGAAAGAAGAGTGGAAAACATGTCCCACCCATTCTCGTTTGAATTTTAGCGCTTCTGTATCCCTTACATGACTTTCTTGTATAAAGGCTATATCTGCCTGTTTTTGTTTTAGATAAGATAACACCTTTCGCCTTTTGATAGGACTTCCGCAGCCGTTAATATTCCACGTTACACATCTAATATGACTACCTGTTAACATATATCATAATGTTAGAGATATGGAGATACATGTCAAGGGGCTGCCCCCTAGTGGGTAATGGCGTAGTACAGGACATTCATTTAAATTCTGAAAAAAATAGTTGGACCTTTGAAACAAAACCAAACATTTCTGTACTCCCCCATGAAAAAGTAAACAACAACATATAACATTGTCAGTACCCCCCTCAGCAAACACAAGAAAATAAACTAACAAAAAAGAATGAAAAGACCCGCGGTCTTCTCTCCACAAACCCTGATTCCGGTCCGTGGCGTGCCGGGTAGCCCCAAGGGCTATTCCTGAACAGCAGCACAATTTAGCTAGTAGTCCCACCCACCAACACCCACATCACCAGCTCCCCATCCAAGCTAACGTAAAATGAGTGCTCACATCATTATTCAGTTGACCCACCACAGCGCTCTCGAATGAACTTCTCAGCCTCCTTGCTGGAAGTAAAACTTTGCTCCTTCCCGTTCCATGTGAAACGGAGGGATGCTGGAAACGCAAGTGTAAACCTCACGTCGAGTTTACGCAGCATCTTCCTTGACGCAGTGAATTCTCTTCGCTTCTTGGCCAGGTCCCTCGACATGTCGGGGAAGAAAGACACTCTGCACTCCCTCCATTCGATAGACCCTTTCTCTTTGGCTGCTTGCAGGAACTTGATCAAGACGGTTCTTGGTGGTTTATCCTCGCCGTCATTGTCGGTAGCCCCTCGATGCTCTTTTAGCTTCGCGCTTGCCCACACGATAAGTCCCTTCGATCTCAAACTCTCCATCCAACTCGATTCCCAGCCCGTCAAAAATCAGCTGTTGAACGCAGTTGACAAGTCCATCTGTTTCTAATTCCTCCGTTAGACCGATCAGTCTCACATTCTTGCGACGATTCATATTTTCCAGTTCCTCAATTCGGTTATACAATGCCTTCAAACGTTCATCTGCTCTCTGGCTGTCTTCAGTTAGCCTTGATGTAGTATCCTCAACCGCTGATATACGGTCCTCTGCTTCATCCAATCTCACCTGAAGTGAGCTCACAGAGTTCTTTAAATCCGTGACTGTTTCTTTAATCGATGATACATCTGTGGCGATTTGTGTGGTGGCGAGTGTGGTGGCAATTTTACCCATTTCAGATAACACATTGTCCATTTTGGAGTGTTCAGGTGTCGGCGAGGTCTGTCTTGTAGCCATGTGGGTCGAGGATTTTCCTTGGAAATATTTCGATGTAGTTGACGACATCTGGAGCTTTTTTTTTGCAATATTGGAAGCGCTATATATAATGTTTAATTGTGGTAACAACTTTGCTTAGAGTAAGGAGTAAATTTGTACTGATATTGTAATTAAGTTGGTGTGTTTAGGGACCGACGAAACTATGCTGCCATCTTCCTCGGCTGCCCCACGTGATCCCTCAGGTATATTTTCCATTAGAAATCCATCGCATTAGCGAACGTGTTGTAGCTAACTCACTTAGCTCATGTTAGTAGGGTAGGCTAGGGTCAGAAAAGAATGAGATAACAGTGGAAAGATACAATTACAGTGCTGTTATCAATTTGCTTGGTATAACCGTCACTCAACCAATGCTAACGGTAACATTATTTTACCTGGGCTAATTGAATAACATTTAGCTTGTATAAGATTAACGTACCTGCATTCTGAGGTTTATTTCGGCTTCAAAAAGAACTGGGAATTACATTTAATGTGAAAATCATCCTACCCTTATTAGACATTCTATGCCGTAAACTACAGTGTTGTCCTTGTAGGAAGCGTCTATTGTTTTTCCAACTCACTTTAGATTTACTTCCAACAAAGTTACTGCTTTGCTAGCGCCGGTCATAAAAAGCGGGATAATATAGAATATAGAATGCCAGTCATTTTCGGGGAAATAAGTCCCTTCAGGGCGAAGCAAGACACCTCCGCTGACATGTCGGGGTCCGGTTCGCCCTGGATTTATTTTCCCGATAATGACTGGCGTTCTATAGCCTACATTATCCCTTACTTGTGGTCCCCAAATGGTGGAATGACCTGCCAAGTGCCACCAGGTCAGGGGCATCCTTATGTATCTTCAAGAAGCTCTTGAAGACCCAACTCTTCCAAGGATACCTCCTCTCCTAACACTTCCTAATACACATTTCCCATGCACTTCCCACTCTTTCCTCCTCTACCTCTTTCCTCAACCACCTTTCCTCCTACCACACTTTGTCTAGCACTTATAATGCCCGCACTCTTATCATCTTGTAACAGTACTGACTGATGCAGTAGTAATTCCTAGCTAAGGTCTCCTCTGTACCATAGCTTGAATGTTATTCTCTGTTTGTGAGTCGCTTTGGATAAAAGCGTCTGCCAAATTTATGAATGTAAATGCTTGAGACGTTCTGAATGGCCTGGAATGCTCGGAGACAGAGTCTGGCTGTGGCCTCCACTGGGTATTCTCGCAGGTCACTGAGGTCTCTTTGTACTCCGCTACAAAATTATGTTACCAGTGCCGAGACAAAAAGAATGCAATCTATGCCTATTCACTCTGGGTCAAAATGATAGGAATTTTTGTCCAATTGGAGGGCATTTTGTCTGGGCACAAATGTTTACTGGCTTTGATTGCTCACGACAGACTGTGAAATGTGTCCTGAATTCACTCCTGGAGAGTGAGAGATGGTAATTTCAAAGTCTCAGGTGTCATTAGAACATTCACATACAGTATCTGTTTTTTCCTTCTTTTCCTCTCTGAATAAAAATAATTAGTTATGTAACATGTTTTCCATAATATCTAAAGATAAATAATGAATTTGCAATGATCTCAAAGTAACAGGGAGGGAATTGGCATATCTGAATTGTTAAACAAAATGAAATCCATTAGCATAACAACACTTTCATTATTTTCGCTAATCAAAAGGCTGCAAGAAAACCTCATCTTCAAGCACAATAAAGAGAACAAAAGGACTCATTGATTCACTGAACTAATTATCTTAAATGTGGTGTATTTTTTGGTGAAGGGCTAAGGCCTACGTGTGAAGTGCATGGTCTCTTTGCTCTATCTGTTTTCTGCAGAGAGGACAAAGGCTGAGAGTGAAATGGTTTAAAAATGCTATTTATTATTCAGCATCTATTTACCTTCAGAATGAGTCATGAGAGAAGACAAGGTACCAAAGAGGCGACACTGTGTGTCTGTTGGCTCTCCTTGATGCCAATCCCACAGAGGTCAAGGTCATATACACCCATCTATCTGCTGGTCTCTCTGTCTTTCTGTCTGTCTCTGTTTTGTTTATTTGCTGTTACTCTTACCATATTCTTCAGAAGAGGTCTGACACCTGCAGGAATTAGGGAGTGGTGATTGAAACTGTGTCTCTTCTTGTCTGTGCACCCATTTTCCACAGGGTTGGTTTGTTTGTTTTGTTCTCGCTGCTATGGAAAATGCACTGTGTGCTGCTTACACCAGTTCAAGTGTGCAAATGAAGGTACTCCAGTCAGGTATGGTTCATGTCATTAGGTGTATTAAATAATACCTGCGTTCATAATCTCAAAGCTAATTTAAGGATAATGATTGAAAAGGCACACCTGTGATGTCTTCATTTCATTGCTAGATTGAGCTTTTATGTCCCCAGTCACTATTTTATATTCTAAATCACTCAGCTGTTAAAGTCTGATGTAACAGAAAGTTAATTTATTCAGGCATCTCATCAGTCAGCCAGATTATTAGCAGTGTATAAGTACACACACACACACACACACACACACAGAGAGAGAGAGAGAGAGAGAGAGAATCACTCTCACTCCCACATTCAGAGTGCACAGATGTACACACATGTAGACACATGAAACATGTAAGTACAGGTGTTAGTTCCGCATCAGTATTCACAAACACATTCAGAAAAAGCAATTCTGTTCTAAAATACCTAGAAACGTGTGTCAACACAGGAGCTAAGACATATTTGCATATCATTCGCTCCTTCTGTTTCGTTCACATACATACCCCCCCCCCCCCCCACACACACACACACACTTGCACACACACACGCACGCACGCACGGGCACAGACACTGGCAAACGCCCTTGTCCTCTGTTGCTGTCGGCGCTTACTGCTGCCCTGTTTAGACAGAAGCCTTGGCATGAATAAAACATTTCCACTGCGCAACAATCCTTTTCCAGCCAGTCCTCCTCCTCCTCCCCCGACCCACCCAGCTCTTCCCACTACGGTACGGATGCGTCCCTGTAACGTGGCTCAGGTGAGCCGCTGCTCTGGACAAATCCGCCTCGTCATATCTTACGGTAGATTAAACCTGTGACACCAGGATCACACCGGAGAGGAGGGGAGAGAGGGAGAGGAAAAGGGAGGATGGGTGCTCCTTAAGAGTCATTTGAGAGGGAGATAAGTCAATAATGTGCTGGCTGTAGCCTGACGGGGGTTTGTGGGAATGAGAGGGTGGCGTGGGAGGAGACGAGAGGAGAAAATGAGGTGGCTCTTCCAATTGTGCAGGTGTTCCTGTGCAGTGGGGAGCGCACGCTAATATGCATGCTAATTCCCCACTGAATACCTCAATAATGTGGATTCTGGCGTGTTACGCATAAAAGAGAAATAATATTGCTTTACTTTCTCAGTTTAAGTTAATAATGCAGAATTTAAATGTAGGTAGAATACAGAAAAAAAGATTCAATGCAATTTGGCACTATGAATAATTAAGTAAAAGTATGACATTTTCTGTAGGATATGATATGATAGAACACCTTGCAAAAGATTGATTCAGTGCAGCAATTACTTTCCCCCCAAGCAGCTCCTTCTATAATTTCTATGACATTCTTCTTTCATTGAGGATACCGGTACACACACACACACAAACTCTCTCTCTCTTTCTTTCTCTCTTTCTCTCACACACACACACACACACACACACACACAAACAAACTAACACCAATGTGACAGCCTTACCTTCCTCCAGGTCCATATTACCCATGACCATTGCCGGCACTCCAAAGGCTGAGGCCAGCACCCACACGCCGATGTTAACCAGCTTTGCCTTGTGAGGCGTCCGCATGTCCAGGGCCTTGACGGGGTGGCACACGGCCACGTAGCGGTCCATGCTCATCACCGTCAGCGTAAAGGTGCTCGTGAACATGTTGTAGTAGTCGATGGAGATCACCGCCTTGCACAGGGCATTCCCGAATGGCCAGAAGCCCAGGTAAACATCGGTGCCTTGGAAGGGTAAGGTGGCCAGCACCAACGCATCTGCCAGAGCCAGGTTGAAGATATAGATGTTGGTGGCCGTCTTCATTTTGGTGTACCTGATGGAATCAAAGGTTGGTGGTGGTGATTGTTCAGTTTGAGGGGAGCAACACAAACAATGACCCACAACCTTCTGTCTGTATCCTTTATATCAAATCTATATTTATATCTAATTCAAATATTTTTTCAGACATGGTTTGAATGCCAGGCCCTTTTGAGTTGTGCGTTTCATTCTTACATTCGTCACATGAGTACTATTCAATATCAATGCACTTTCAGTGCATGCTGTCTACTGGCAGCAAACCACTGCCTATTCTCTTGTCTTTATGCTGATGTTGATTTTTAAATAAACCCTTTGTTTCATATTCTTCACAGTCATGAAATAGACCCTGTGAGAGACAGTGTATTCTACAGCAAGGTACAACATTCAAACAGGACCTAGCTAAGTCCAAAAGACAAGTAGGGACAGAAAAGAGTCTTTCTATTCAGAAAACCAGCCCTTCAAGTATTAGACAAAATAAATTATTTAGAAGAAAACCTTTACTGCTATCTATTATCTGCCTCTGCCTTTTAAAATGGGACTCTTCACAACCATACCTAAAATGTCCATTGACTGCTGTTTATGAAGTTGTTGTTGCATTATATGTTGACAAGTGAGGGGAAGCAGGGCTCTACAGTGCGCCCATTTCACTCGCACGTGCGAGTAAAAATGGTGGCGTGCGAGTGCAAAAAAATATTTAGGCGCACTGGTGCGAATGAGTTCTTACCATGTCAATGTTTGTCTACAAAATACACCGCAACATCGAGAAACATTACTGGTGCAAACCATAGAATCACGTCGCGAATGCAGCATAAAAACTACACCTCCCATCAACGTTAGCAGTTTCGCGTTGTGACTCGCTAGTAATCGCTTCTATCAAATCCAAGAGCGCGCAGAAAAAGCGGAAAGTTAGAAGCCAGCCAAGATGCAAAGATTGAAAAAATTAGTTCTTCTATCCACCGAATTCATCGGATATAGGAGGAACAGGATGAGATTCTGAGAATGCAGTGAGAGAAGGAAAGGTAACCTAACATGCCTTTTAGCCCAGTTGACGTATTGGCTGCAATATACAAAATATAGCTGTAGCGAACAGGCACAAAAGTAGCCTCCTGTAATACTCCCATTTTATTCAAAGGTAGAACGCTACTGACAACTCTAGGCTTCACGCATGCTTGTTTGTTTACACCGAATACAAGCTGAAGTGCAAAACAAAAGTAGGCCTTGCCTTGCCCCCATCAATGCAGATATTTCAAATAAAAAAGAAAAGGATAAAAAAATATATATCCTTGATAGCCTATGTTGGGTTTTGTGGAAGAGAAAATGGACTGTTTTAGTAGCAGTATTAGGCAGTATGTAGTCAGATAGGTCACCATGGGCATATTTGGATTAGCTACAGATGGATTCACAAATAAATAAATTAGCCTACATTTGGCAGGATACTTGATATACAGGCTAAATGCAAATATGGCAATGTATTATATTATTTTATATTAACAAAATGTAGGAAAATAGAACAGACTGAAAATAAAGTAGGCACTGATCTTTAAAATCCTGTTTCCTGTAGCCTAAATGTTGTAAGTCATTCTTAATATTCGCAATTGGTGCACTGGCATGTTTAACTGTTAGCTGCAGTGTAATGTTAGATTATGTGTAAGTTAAGTACAGAACTGACTGTGCGCCCAAATTTTTGTCTGTGCTCCTAAATTTTTTAACTTGGGCGCACAAGTGCTCCTGGAAAAAAATGTTAGTGTAGAGCCCTGGGAAGTTATTAATAGGGCCTTTCAGAACAGGCGTGGAATGCCATGTTGTCTATGTTCTGTGCCTTTTTATGGGAAGTGGATTTCAGAGGTGTCAATGACTAGCTTAGTGAACTAAGAATTTAAATGGGAAAAGGGTCTGCTTGGAGCTGATGCTGTCAGGTGCTCAGGATCAGGAAGTAAGAACAAGCACTGTTTCAGCTGTCAAAGCAAAGGCATACATGGAAATGACAGAAGGCAGGTGGCAGCACACATGGGGAACCTGGTAACAAAAGGTCATAACTGGACTGGCATAAGCGGGAATGAGTGTAGGCTTTTAGTCAGGGTAGGTGTTGTAAGCACAGTGCAATACTAGACATCAATGATGTAAACGACTAACAGCTTTATTTGAGAACAGGAAAAGGACGGGATTTATGATGTCAGTAACAAAGAAAGAATAATGTATGAATTTAGATCAAGAATGAATTTAGATGAAGGAAATAGTCTAGTTGGATTTGTGTTGGCTTAACTGGAGCCACCTCACCTAACACAGAGAGCATGATGCAAGACTGAAATTTGAAAATTGGGCTGTAAGATGGATATATGCTGTTAGGCTCTACATTAAGTCGTAGTTTGACATAAGGTTGCTGCACTTGGAGACATAACATGTCTCTAAAAGGTGCTGACATTGTTATCACTAATATAGGTTTGTACTCGGAGGGTAAGAAAGTTTAAGAATTCAGTTTGAGGATGTAACTTCAACACAAACGTTTGAAAATAAAATAAAAAAAGCTTAAGTATGCATAGCTTGTAGGTATCATGAGGCAACAAGGTTGGCAGTCATACATAATAAGATAAGATCAGTGGGAATAGGATTGGCAGCTGAATTATCTAGTGAATTGCTACATACTGACAAATATTATTTTGGTTGTTCACTTTAGAGTAGCAAAAAATATGTTATTTGAGGCAATGGAAAGAACTAGCTACGTTTTGCAGTTAAGGCAATTTACAGATGTGAAATTCTGTGACATTAATCATATACAATTATAGGTGTAGAAACGACATGGGTGTTGGCTGGGTGTACACATATATGCCACATTTTTTACATGGTTGTAGGCAATGCTCAAACAAAAACCAATCTACATACTAAACTGAACTATACACCCTTGATACCTTCCAAAACTGTGAGATGAAATAGTTATTCACTGAGGCAATTTTCCATTTTGTTTGAGATGAGCCTAAAAGGAAATGTGTGAGGGAGCACACACATTCTTACTTTAGCTGAGCGCTAGGAGAATAACAACCTTCTCAACATCAGTGATGGTTTTTAAGTTTAGGCACTGAGGTGCTGAGGTGCCGTGCAGTGAGCTCTGTTGCAATTTCCTGGCAATTGTACATATTTCCCTCTCCTACTCCACATAGGCTACAGCTCTTTTCTTCATCGAGAGTGACACATTTCCAATGGGCCCACAATAAACAGTGTCAAAATCTTTTGACGACATCGAAATAGGTTGATACAGCTCTCGCTCGGGGAGCAGAGACAAAAAGGGAACAGCAACTCCCTCTCATCTGCGGTATGCTAATGCTACTTCTCTTTTCTGCATCCCAACTTCCCACCCCCACCAACCTGTCACCTCTCCCCGACTTGCCTTCTGCTCCTCTCCCACTTCACACCCCCAGCTCGCGTTCTCTCATTCTCTCTTTTCGTCTACATCCTGCGTTTGTGTATCCTCTACCTTTCCACTTCTTCCTCATCTCTCTTTTCTGTGCCGCCCCTCGGCATCTTTTTGAAAACGGCATAATATATTTTGAAACGCTCACAGAGATTATTCCAGTGCCTCTCGGCGTGGGCCTTTTCTGGGAGGTTTAAGTGTGGCTTGTCTTTTCCTTTGAAAGCATAATGATGAGATAATTATGCCGCATAGCTCATTTCCTCACATTGATTCTTTGTACAGTCTGAGCTGGCACAGCGCAGGGGATGGACTGGGAGCAAGGAACGGGGCGAAGAAGAGACCAATACAATACAGCCTCTTTGTACTGGGGCAAGAAGAGAGCCTTATTCTGGAGTGCAGCAGACTTGGCTTGGTTACAGCAGTTAGTAGAATCTAAAAATATACTAATGTGGAGGTCATAAAGAACAGTAATTCTCAATGACATGTTGTTGAGATCCATCACTTTCTGGATCTACATTAATATGATGCTGTAAACAGGTCTGCGTAAGTTTTGGATCCACTAAATGCCTGCATCATTTGTATGTTTTTTTTGGTGTTTTTCTTCTAATCATGAAGAATGAAGCAGTTTTAGCATCCCTTACTCTTTGAATGTCCAGGTCAATACTGTGGAAAATGCACATCTGACTCACTGAGTTTAACAATTCATACAGAATATGAAGATAAAGGAAGTAAAAACAAAGTAGATTACAGTCATTTAGATGTATTCATTACAATAATCTGACACCCTATATCAGCTGAGTTTCTCTGTAAACCTGTCCTGTCACCCCTGTCCATTAGGAACCTGGCACTAAGAGTGAGAGTAACTGAGTCTATTAAGCTATCAGCTCCATCAGCAGTGCCAGCTGTCTCCCATCTCCCTGTTTGTGGCCACCACTTCGTCCCCTTAGAGGGTTGTGTGCCAGGGACGCGACTGTGACTCTCCAGGCCCTGGATGTCACCACTGTTTTTTCTCCAGCCCTGTGCAGTGTGCACTTACTCCATAGTTATACTATTTCTCTCTAACTTAACCCCTAACAAGAGGGGAAACTCTAGCCCACCCTGCGCTACCATTCCCTCTGCATTCATCATTGAATTTCAGGCTTTCAAATTCTGTGCATGCCTTGGCTTTGGTTCATACTGCATATCTCTCCATTCCTCTGCTCAAGACAAGCTATGCAGTTATTTTCTCATGGATGTTTCCATACTGGCTTGGATGTTGTGTTTAGCAGTGTTTTGTTACCCTACACTATTTTATTAATATGAATGAGCATGGGCTAGTTTTCCATGTTAAGTTTTGAAAGTGTCACCACAATGCAGTTGAGCTTGTTTTTAGTTCCTGATGTAATTATCATCCCAAGTTACAACGTCACTGTGTGAAATCCATATGGTTGGCCACGTAGCTGTTTATAGATAATTCTTCTTTAAACACACACAAAGTGGGAATTACCCTTTTCAATTTGATTTCCAACGTACTAGGGGGTACACATTTAGCACTAAGGGGGTATCCAAATAGTCTAAAAGTTTAGGTAATAGAACTACACTGTTGCTTTAAACAGTCTTGTAGACTCAGTTCTGGTAGACCATATTGCTCAGACAGCTGTTAAAAGTGTAGCTTCTTAAAGCAAATGTCATTAATTAGTTTTCCGCTAGGTTCTGATTCATACCTCGTCTATCTTAAAACTGAGGAACATTACATGTAACCAAAAATGGCAAAAAGTAACACAATCAGACTGAGTATGATGCTGAACATCTCTGACCAAATTTGACCACTCTGTTCACACTCTTGCTGCACCATTTATCAGTGAGATGCTTAAACGCACTGTAATAAAGTAAACACCAGTATTAACAGTCATGCGCCTCTCTAACACTCATCAGCTTACTTTCTATTCTTTGTTTGCGTATGTCGTTTACATCTTTCTGATCAGGATTTATTTCCACAATATCTGCCTATGGTTGGCATAACAATCCAAACAAGCGCAGTGCCCTTTTATGGGGCACCAGGGGGTGTGAATTGGACATACTCCCTTTTAAATGTTGAGCGATGTACAATAGGGTTTCATGTTTATAATTTGAATTCATTTTACCAGCAGAGTGGTATTTGTTTGATGCAAACCAATTAGCAGAATAATTAGTGTCATCATGCTATGTGGAGCTTAATATTCAGCCCAGTGCTCCTGTTCAGATGTCATTTGGGTTTGTTTATGTAATCTGTCCTGGCGTTTAAAGTTGGCAGGCAGGGTGTTTATGTCCTCCTGGGAATTTAAGCCATCAGAGAGGGTGTGAAAGCTGATGGGACTTACAAGAGTGTTGGACTTGGTCAGTGGCAGAATTATCTCTCTCTCTCTTTCTCTCTTACGTCTCAGAGAGAGAGAGAGAGAGTGATGGAAAGAAAAAGAGAAGGAGAGAGAGTGAGACAGGGAGAGATGCCCTGGGGCATATTAGAACTTCAGAACACCAAAACAATTCGATCATTTGCCATTAAGAATGAGAGGCCAGACGGGTCCCAAGACAAGCTTATGAGTCAGTCAGTGCTCCTCATAAATACAACTTTTTCAAAATGCATGACTCCCCGCATCAGTTTCACTCTTGGGCCTTTGAAGCTATGAGCAAATCATAATATTATATTGGATAATGTTAATTAAATGTAATTATAAACGAGTGATGAAATCATTTGGTCATGAAAAGGTAATAGTCCAGTGGAAATTATGGCCAAGCCTCATACCATGTCTCAAAATATTCGCCTATTAATATATTTTACTACTTTCAAAAATGCCTTGATGGAGACACGAAAGAAGTAGGGGAAAAATTTCTTGATACTGTGCCACATAAACTTTTCATGACATCTCATGTATGATGATTTATTCAAAATAACTGTAGCATTTTTCTGCCTTGTGGGCACAGAGCAACTCAATAAAGGAAAATAGGAGAAAAAAATTTACTTGAGGAATTTAATTCTATCTCCTATACCATAATATTTCAAAATTTAATGAGGCTCCTGCATTATTAAAGATCAGTGTCAATACGCAAACTGTCAGAGAGGCAGTGTGATGTTATTGAGGGGCAGAAGACAGCTTCTCACTCACTGAGGGCCCATAAGTCATACCTGTTTATTTCCTGGGGAGGGAATGTTCTCTCCCAGGACAGACCAACAAACAAACAAATGCACTGAATGCACTTTCAGAGTATGCCATTTTACAATTTGAATCCATTTGATGATTAATTCAATACCAACAGAAATAATTTCAATGTGATATAGCGCTTATACTATAAAAAAAGGCCATTTTGAAAAATGAAACACATGCCAGTTATTGAACCGGGTTCAATCATTCATAAAGTTCTCTGGCAACACCCGGATAATCTGAGAGGCAATTAAAACTGAATATACGGTTGATAATATAAGTCTAATGGCAAATGAAATCACTTGGCTTCATGATGTCCCTTTAAATGGACAAGTTGTTATTAAAAGCCCTTTGCTATGGCACAGCGATCAATCACTGGCGGGCAGTAAAATCACACAGCAGGGTCTGCTGACAAGGACCTCTTAGATGAAGCTAATGATAATGTTTCTTCATTTTGTAAGATCGTGCCAGTGAGTCAGCAGGCCAAAATGTGCATTTCATGGATATACCCAACAGCTTCAAGAGTAATGGTCAGAGCGCTGATGGATGAATTCCATCTGTAAAGGCCAAACCATTGTTCTTTAGTACGGCACTGTCTCTGTAATCTTACAAAGAATGGAAATGACAAGTATGATGTAGAGAAAATGACACAAAGATGAAAAGCTCTGAAGACTCGACCAAACAAAGGTACTGACAACCCACTATGACTGCAGAACTCTGGTGACATAATTATAACCACAGACTTCTACAATTCTATAGAGACACTTACGTCTCTCCATGACTCTTAGAGTTGCCCTTGATGTTCCGAGAGCTTCAACAAAAGATGCGGGTGCCATGTCGCAGACTAAATATATATACAACCTTTGGTCTGTTCCGGGGAAATCAATCTCTCTCGACAGCAATTGTGAAACACTGTGCTCGGGGTAATTGGGTGTAAAGGATTCCAAACACACCGCGGCGCTCAGGGAATGTGTACATGTCGGTGGCGTGGCACACGGTGATCAGACTAGACGGCGGGCTGGGTAGACTTGCCTTCTTTCCATTTCAGGCAATAACACTGCCAGCCCCACCGGACCCCCCTCTCCATTATATCAATCAAAGCTAAACAAAGTGGAGGGTGCTGGTAGGGTGAAGCATGGCACACACAAACACACTGCCGTAAATGTTTACATGGGGATCTGTCACAGGTTGAGGCTCAAGAGGTTTTCAATGGCAACATACATTCTTCTTCCATGCATTGTATTTTCCATACAACATGTTCCAACTCTCTTTAGAATAAGCAAAGTGCTCAGTTTGGATGATGATGCACGTGATCAATTACCATCCAAAACAGCCACATTATCAGAGCCATGCATTAGTGAATGGACCAAAGGAAAGAATAAAGTCAATTTAAAAGCGTTTGCGTGTACATTCATTCTTGTTGTCAAAAGAACACACAGCCCTAATGCACCTTCATTAATTATTTTATAGGTACAATCTCTTAAAATCAGATAACTTTGTGGAAGAACCACATCTTTGAAAAAAGGATCTGAGTAGAAAGCGTCCTTTAGGAGATAAACTTACCCAAAGCTACAATGAGTCAATATAGGCATATGCTGAAAAGATGATGAATGTGAACACCTACAGACTCTTATCCAATATCCATATGTACATTCTACACATTGTGCAATATACATACAGACACTATATACTGTCTACAGTCAAATATTACTGTCAGTGCTTTATTGTACATGTTTTTAGGGGATTGGAAAATCACTATGCTTTCATAAACAAAGGAATATCCATCTCTCTCAGAATTTATTCTAAAAAATAAATATGGACCCCTGAGTGAGGATTTAATTTTAAATGCACTCTAGTTGTCTAGATGGCCTTCTTACTAGGAAAGCCATGCATATTATGCTAATGCATTGTTTGTGTTAATGTTAGGCTGACTTATTGCAGTCGTGGCCCATAATCAGTTTGGGGTCATTGAGAGATATTACCAATCAGCTTTGACAACAGAAACAGTTTTTGACAAAACAAAACCATATGAACTCAGTGCTTTTGGAAATGCCACAAGCTCTTTGTTAAAGGGAAAGTCATTTGAATGTCTATATTGATTCGTGATCAACATCTAAACAGCTAAAGAACAGCTAAAGAGCGTAAAAGACACACTTGTAAATGGCTGTCGTCTTAGACCTTACAGGCTTTTATTTGTACAACACACAACGTGCAATGCAATGTGTTAATACCGAGATGCACAAACGAATGCTAATTTAATGAACTGGGCAAAACATTTAGCTAATATCATACCATGCAACGCAACGCTATACACAAGCATAGGGGTCAGTGCACAGGCCAGGAAGTTCTAAGTACATACATTTCTTTAAAGTGACACTGTTTCCTAGCCTGGTTGAACCCAAACAAACCTGTTAGTAAATTTGAATTTGCTCTAGAGGTCCATTAAGGTCCGTTTGGAAAGGATCCCACTGACAGATTCCGTTTCCGAACTTTTGAACTTTTACAACTTCCAGAGGCATAACCAGCAGTGAAGCTTAAATGGTGCTAAACTTTTACTTGTTTCAGTGTTGTTGCAAACACATATTTAAATGCATTCGTTTACTCAATTCCAAAGAAAATACACGTCCATACTGTATCTGTTTAACCCTGTCGCCATCAGCACGTAGCGCGTAGTGCCATGATGCGCCGGGTGCAGGATAGGGCTCAACACATACAGTAGAGACACAGAGTCTGCTTTGTGCCTCACTTCACTGTCACTGCTCAAGGGACATGCAAAGCTTTCTATTTGATTATATTAGAGACAGGCCAGAGATGACATCTGGACACACTCTGTTTCTAACGCTGCGTCTGGGTGAAAATGCCTTGACTACGCTGTTGTGAAAACCACTGTCCTTGTTACACTAAAGAAATCAATGAAAATAATCTGCTTATCTCCGCAATTTAACTGGATTAATTCACTGTCTTGCAAGGAAATCCAAAAGGTGAGAAACCATTTACAGACACAAATGAGAACTCACTATATAAAACACAATGGTGGATTACAGAGCCCCATATGGCATTGTATGAAATAGACCAACATTTCATTATAATCGACAATAAAATATCCTACTACATCTAGTGAGTCTCGTACTGAATTTAATGTTGGTGTTTCATGTTCCGGATGACTACACAACCATGCAAAAATACGAATAAATTGAGAAAAAAAGAAACATGCTACTAAGCCATAACACATTGTGATATCGCATACCACAAGGGGACCTTCACTGAAATTATGTTGAATCTAGACTAAACTATTTTTTTGGGTTACAATGCCTATTCTAGCTCTTAAGGGAATCCAGTCCAGACTCAAGAGAAGTTAACAGAGGAGGGAGGCTCTGCCTAAATGAAGAAACATATTTCTTCTTTTCTTTTACTACATCATTGCATCATTTTTATATTGTATAATGACAGAAATAATCGTAATAAGTTGACAGCACGACAATGCACCAATGTTCCTTGTATATAATAGGCAATTTGACCACAAATCAAAATAAGAAAATGGTTAAACACAAGCAAGGTAGTCAATGCTTCAATTACTTTGATTTGTTACATAACTGATTTGATTTGATACATAACCTGGATTTGAATGTGGAAAATATTAGATAAACATCTGTGAGCAGCAGATGATATTTGCCCTCGTTCTCTGTGCATGGCGGTTTCATGAATCCTCATTACCATAGCAGCAACTGTACTGTTGGTGGGGGACAAAGCAGAGTTCTGCATATACAGTAATACAGAAGAGGTTCTCGAAGAGGCATAGAGGTTGGTTACAGCTGAGCCTGGTGCTAACATCACGTGGCAAGTCACCCTATAAAAGTCTGCACCAGACTCAAACAAGGCTTATTTTCAAAGGAAAACCTCTGTAAAACCTCTACTTCAGGTAAGTCTCCCAGAAGGAAGACAGGGAGATTATTATTATGCTTCCTATCGCTCATATCCGTGAATGATGAATGATTTACAAATCTGAGTGCAGTGTCTGCAGCTTTCTGTAGTATTTTCATACAGGTTTTGGGAGGATGCCAGCCAGAGCAGAACTGTTCGCTGCCAGCCAAGAACACTACAGCGTCTGTGTTTGACTGCAGGGGCACTTATGGTTAATAAAGTGCATTGTCAGCCAGTGAGCTACAGTCAGTACACCCCCCCCCCCCCGACACACACACAGGCACACATAAACATATTGACCTACACACAAACACCAGTATCCTACCACCACTGCACAAAACTGCACTTGGCTGCTGATCTGCTGGAGAAAATGAAGTCTCATAAATGAAAGCGGAAAATATAGAATGGCTGCAGATTGAGCTTGAGCTTGGGGAAATTATCCTCAGTGAAATAAATTTGTCCTCCCCCATAAATCGCCATCTGAGGCGTCATTAGCACAAACGACTTGCACCACAGCGATTCCATTCTTAACTCCTTAGGCACCACGCCGAGGATCAAATCAAAAAGAGAGAGCTCCAAAAGAGTCCTGTGATGAATGTAAAACACATTTAAACCATATTGTTTCTGTCTGCAGAGGATAAAAAAAAACACATTGGTAGTTGCAAAGGTTCATCTTTTAAGAACTGACCTGATAATGACTTGAAAAGAAGCCTCTCTGGTACTTGAATGGCTGACTATGGCTATTGTGGTATTGTGAACCCAATTCTTCTTTGGAACAATACCAACCCCAAAAACCTCCACAAGGACAGAGGACAAAAATAGTCTTATGAAACAACACAGATTTGAAAAATATGCAAGTTTGATAAGAATGGGGTCATACTGTTAAAATCATACAAGGTACACTATGAGCAAATACAGTATTAGGTGAAAACAGGCCAATATATATATTTTAATTTGGGTATATCACTTCTTGAATCTAACTATTTCTTATCCCTTACAAATAATTTGAAGGTTTGGAGGTAATGCGTTTCCTAGACCAAAGCCACATCTGGTCAAATCTTTGCTTCAGTAACTGGTGGAGTTAAAAAAAAAAACATGTTGTGAGTTTAAGCACAGCCTCAAACAACTGTAAAAAGAGAAGATGACAGAAATGCTAACCTGACCAGAGTACTCATACACGTGTTATTGTAGAAAACTCTTATTGAACCAACAGCAGCAACAATCATGAAAAGTGCACTTAAAACACTGCAGGACACAACGAACAAAACCGAATGGGCATAGGCACGTTCAACATCAAACCAAGTTCATTCAATTTCCTATAGTTGACCACGATATGATCTGATGACTGGAAACAATGAAAACTAAATGATGGTTATCAGAGAAAGCAGCAGCAGGAGGATGAAGGACCCAGAGAGGCACAGAGTCCACAATAATACCACAAAAAGGTTCCTAGCAACATACGTCATCTGACAGATATGGCTCACTCAAGGAACAGCTTGTCGATGACTCTTGTTTTGGAAAAATGATGGAGAGAGTATCACCCTAATACCAAAGACATCGAATCACAGCGAGAAGTCAGTGGGCTATGACAACTCCAAAATCCCTGGGGATTCTCACCTAAGTTGATAAATGCACAGGCAGATAATGGAAGGCCTCGATTCTAGAGCACCTTTCCAGCTCCAGGTCTTGTGTGACAGAGAACAACCCCAATAAAAACTCAATGATCTGACAAATCCTGAGCAAATGCTCTGTTTCTGTCTCTGTTGGCTGCGAGGAAGTAACATGAAATGAAAACATAGAAAGAACATCTTGAGGGTTTGGGAGAGAAAAAAAAAAGAGAGAGGGAGAGAGAGAGAGAGAGACTGATTTGTTGATCTCACTAGGAACCTTTTTTTTTTCAAAATTATCACCCTCCACTTCAGGCTCCTGCCTGTCCCCCATGAGTCCTCTATTTTATTGGTTTCCTTCCAATGAAACACAATTTCCAAGTTTGTAAAATGAACTTATAACTCACAGCCAACAGCTAAAGCCATTAATGTAACACCCCTGTAGCCCATTCCAATATTGCATGCCTGAAGTCATTAACTCATATTGCAGAGTGAGATAATTGACTAAGAATTAGCTAATTATTTTCATGCCTATTTGATGCATCTATTCCAAAGATGCATAAATAACATCAGACATCTGATTATTCTTAAATAGGTCTAACAGGGAGGCTACGCCAGGCACATACTGTAACTGAAGTGTTCCATTCGCACAGTGTCTGCTGCAACAATAAGCTTCCACTATAATCAATGGAACTGGCTAAATCAGAGAAAATAGCAGAACATTTTTAAAATACAATTTGGACCAGCCTTTAAAAAAACTATTTTTATGCTCAGCAAACGGGAGTGCTTCAATTGTACCCCGGCTGTAAGATGAGGAGATAGGGGGTAGATAGGGGGTAAGATGAGGAGATAGTAGGGGAAAGAGGGCATCGTAATGGGGTCCGTCTGTCCATCTGTCTGCGTGTCCGCTCACACAACTTTAAAAGCACTGGTCCAAAGAACTACAAACTACAACAGGCAGAGGGTCTCAATTTCTCTGTCCTCTCGACATGATAATCAGGATCTGGCTCAGATACTGAAAGTCAGTTTCATTAAAATTCAGTTCCACTCTGGTTAATATTTTACTGATGCGAGGGTCTGCAGTTGGCTGACTGCTTTAGTTGATATTGGCTTTGGGTTAACATTAAAATATTTCTTCATCACATGCTATCACAACGAAATCAAATTCACACCATATTAACATTCCACCTAAAGGTAAATCTAAAGTGTAGAGCATGAAATAGAGAAGCTTCTGGACAGTTACAGTAGGTTTGACACTGAGATTTTCCTCATAGAGACTCCAATGTAATCATGTATTTTAGTGCTGATATTGCACATGTAACAAACCTGTGGCTCTCTCTCTCCCTCCCCCCCTCTCTCAGGACCCATATTACTCAAGATTATCGCTACAAGAGCACAAATTACCCCACTGACTTGGAGGCTATATAGAAGTGCAGCTCAGTGCAAAAGGCAGTTAGTGCACTAACTGCTGTAGGCTGCACGTAATGTCAATCCATGATAAGAGTCAGCTCAGGAGCCAACAGTGTGCTTTCTCCTCAGCTTGAGCAACATCACTCAGGCGTCATCCTTGGCAGATTCATAAGTATTGCCTGCAACTACCAGATGCCATTGTGCAAACAAACACACTGTCAAACACACTCAAACAACCCCCCCCCCCTTATGCAAGGTATGATCATTCCCTGTGTAGTATCTTTCTTCCTAAGCTCAATCTAAGAACCCTCCCTTGGTTGGAAGGCAGCAACATCTTGACAGCAACAGTGCCATGAGACCAAAATGCAGTACGATATTTATGCTCCATACTGTCAGACTGAAGCCCTCCTTTTAGATGTGGCTGGAGGGCGGCGCATTCATTAAGCTATAGCATTGATCAGATGGAAATAGACCAGCTATAGTGAAAAAGTGAAGGGCTTGCAGCCTTTTCCCATTTCACTCAGCCGACTTGCCCATATGTTTTCTAATATACTTTTACAGAGATGGAGCAGGCCTGTAAAGAAAAACAGTGGCTGACTATGGGGCTGACTATGGATGGTTTATGGCTATTTGGAGGTCTATTAAGGACGAATAACCCTATTGGGATGATAAAAAACTAATTTTATCATTTATTTTTATAGCTGAGATGAAGACGGGCTCAAGTACTTTCTCATGCTTCAGGGAACTGGAGTAATACCTCTTTTAGATGATCTTTTGATCATGAAGATGAAAAAACATTAGCTTAATGTCACAGATATAAATCTAACCAGCATCTAGAATGGAAATTCCCATTGAAACCAAAACTAGTCCAAGCTGAGACAACTGTCCTCTTCACATGGTCATATCCTGGAATAAAAGCCTACATTTTAAAAATAATATAGAGTAGGGAGAACTATAGAGAGTGATGATGATGCAGGGACAACCTTCATTGATCCTTCAGTGTTATTTTGATGTATTGCATGAAGGGCAAGTATGCATATACCATAGTGAGCTTTACATTTAGCAGAATAGTGTTGAAGTACATAAAAAAGATTCATCCATCCACCCAAAATCCCACCCAAAATTTAGTAGGTGTGTCACAATAATTATGTTATCAACCCATCGTAATACATGTATATATCAACACAATAACTCTGATCAACAATAACTTCAATGTCAATATTGCCCAACCACTTTGTTTACATTCGTGGCACTGGACTTATTTATTACATATTTGTGTTTCAAGAGATATCCCAAAACATAGCAATGACTAGCCTAACCTATCCTACAGGCCAGCCTTACGATTACACAGTCGTGGATATTCTTGTATTGCTGTTGCTGATATGTCTTTCATCTGCACAAGCAGTATCACCCAATCACAGTGTTTGAGCCGTGAACATACTGTATAACTGCACTTGCAGGTGGAGAGAAGCCTTGTAGCTGCAATATTCTACAGTTACAGTCATATTAGCGTACGGCAATAATATCAGAATACCACAATATTTACAGTGAGATTAAGAACGATATTCTGACGCTATCAAAGCCAAATTCACAAACTGTCCACTGGATTATAAACACACCACTCGCAGAAGCGGGCGGCTGACCTTACTTCGAATGGGTCAGGAGTGACCACACACTCATCATCACTACCACATCAAAGGCCGCTTCAGCACATGCTACCGAGTCATTACTGCTGGACAACTTTCTCTCTCTGATACGCGTACACACACACACACACACGCGCAAACACACACACACACACACACGCACGCGCACGCACACACACACACACACACACACACACACACACACACACACACACACACACACACACACACACACAGAAAGGAGATGGCCAGATGGAGGATCCACAAACTCTATACCAAATAAGGTTAATGAAGGAGGGTGAGAGGGGCAACAGGTGTGACCTGATCAGAAATGTGCAGGGGGTCCTGCTGGTGACGATGGGGTGGGGTACATGGGCTTGATTTGATCAAATCTGTGCCTTGAAACAAGCTCAACTTTTGGGGATTCTAGGGGATGAAAATCAGTTGAATGACACAGAGAGGTGGGGGGGGGGGGGGGGTAGTGTTTATACATGTAACACATAGATATGTTGTTTGTGTGCGGAGTGGAGGGTTATGCGACACACACACTAAAGACACACAAACACACTAAAGTTTACATGGTCAAAACAAAGGTTGTCAACACTAAACAATGGTGTCAAAATGAAGAAAAAATATTATATACATATCACAATCATTGGACATTTTTTTGTTTATGAAAAAACTCCATGATAACTAAAGTCCCTATGATTACCTTGGAGGCACACTCCTTTACTCTTTTGTCTTTTCACTCAATTACACTCAGCACACCAGCATTGTCAGAACTCAATGAAGTTTGTAAATCACAGCCTGACATGTTTCAGACAGTTGCTCTGGACTGCTCAGTACAAGACCCCAGATGAGTACAGAGCATGTGTATGTGCCATGGAAGCCCCTCTCTCTTCTAAGAATTACTGTATGTCTTCACTTGGCTAGCTTGACCTTGCCAGAGTGGCTGGCTTGAATGTGCCAGACAATCAGAGTCATTAAGACTTCTCTGGAGGATACAGTCTATAGCAGATGTGCTGAAAGCACAGCCATTGTGGCGATTCCCAGTTCCCAGAATTCCCCTCTATTGCCTTTACAATCTCCTATATATCTCCTACATATTTCCCACTATTGGGAAACTGCCCCAGGTAGGAGACATGAATACATAGGTGACACACACAAACACATTATCCATGTGACTGTGTATTTGTTTTGAACAACCTTACCTGACAATCACGTACATGACCAGACAGTTCCCCACCAGCCCCACCACGCAGACAATCATGTACACCATCACGATGGTGATCTTCAAGCCGCTGGGGAGGAAATTCTCCTCTGTGTCGTTAGCAGAGTGGTTCTGAAACAGCGAGTCGTTGTACAGTTGCAGGTGTCTGAAGTCGACGAAGCCTGATTCGTTTAGAAACTCCATCAGCCTACTTTTGTGTGAGAAGAGAGGGGGAAAGGAAAGAGAAAGCGAGTGTAGGACAAAATGTAAACACAACACTCACCATGCAAGATGCCTGAACTTTTGATATAGGAGATGCCATTCTGTATAAAGCAACGGGCTATACAGCGCCACGCTGAAATGGTCAAGGAGATTTAGACTCTTAAAATCCATGGGGCGAACAGCTATTGCAGATATACTACGCATCCACACAGTTTTTTTTACAAGCAACAGTTACACACTGATGGAGATAATGGTTTCATACGAGGTAAAACGTCTGCAGGTATCTTATTGCTTTCACTACATTCCATGTTGTACTGCTAATAGCCAACAAGAACGAAAAAAGGCTAGCCTACTTCAAGGAACAATGTAAAAAAATGCAAGAAATACATGCAGCGGGAATTGAAGGTTAGTGTTCACATACCGTTGATACCGAAGGGAGCCGAGGTCCGTGCGATCCTTATTCGAGAGGACGTACCCTCAAGCTTCCCGAATGGAACTCGGGGGGTATTTTCTTGAAATATATGTTTAGTTTAAATAGTACAAGTACCCTGTTTACGTCTCAGTCTTTCTGCGGTGTTGTCTTTTCCATAGTCGCGAGCTATTCAGATTACTGTAGATTTCAGGGAAGAGAGAAAAAATTTTTTCTGTGAGTCGGAGAGAGAGAGAGAGAGAGAGAGAGAGTTCAAAGGGAGGGGGAGGTGTGTTTGAAGGCTTGCTGGTTGTTTTAGTTCCCTGGAATAGGTTTGCTCGTCAAACTACAGTGGTGCCTGCTCTCCGCTAGGTTCGACTCCCTCGTGCCCCCTCTCCACGCTCGCACTGTTTTCTCCGCACGCGCTTTCCCTAAGCTCATTACGCACGAGTCCCGCGCAGCTGGACAGATTGCGTCGGCCTGGCTAAAACACGGCTTTTGGCTTGATTTCTCTATCTCGACTATTACAACCAGGGATGCCCGTGTCTCATGTCCTGTTTCTATCCATCCTCTCAATTCCCTTGGAGCTGCATAGGAAGAAACTTATCGCGATATAGACTACTAGGGTATTTGCAAAAAGGCTATGAAAGTAAACATATTATATTCGTTGTTGTACAGCTCCACAGGTTCAGACAACCCCGACTGCGCCTGTGGGCTTGTAGGATCCAGGGGGATTCTTTATATTTCTTGGAAAATAAAAGGTTTAATTTGTTCTAGTGCACTGACTTGCTCTTTGGGCTTAGTGTCCAGGCGAGATTTCAGTATGCCTGAACGCATCACTAGATAACAAATGATTTGTTTACTTAGAAAGTTAATCAGTCTTAGATGTTTGCACAAAACTTTACATCAAGGATCACCAAAGCAACTAAACACACTTGCAAAAACTTGGATTTCTAGAATGAATAACGGCTGAATAATATTCCACATCTCGACTTCTTTATATTCTTTCATTCGTGATGCATTCTCCGTGACTTTAAGTCATCCTAATGGCTACAGGGGGTGCTAGTGCTAAGACATAAGAACGCAGGTCATAAATCACATCGATATACTGTAGTCAGAACGGCGAATGACAAATAATAGGCTATAGTCTACTTAAATACACTCAAATCTAAAACCAGATTTTCCATAGAGCACACGACCACGCCATAATATTTACATGTTTGTGAGCAATGTGCTAATAAAGACTTATAAGATAGTGTGAGCTAAACCCATGTATAAAACACAACCTACAACAAAATTGACATGGGACTGTTCTGTCGTTGTCCAAGGTCCTGAAACTAAGGTTTTTGTTTGACTTTTACTTGGGCTTCGCCTATGACTGCGCCATGAAAAAAATCAAATCAAACCAGATCGAACATAAGTAGTAGGTGGCTAGTAATGTTTTGCAGTGGTCTCTACATTGAATATGACCGGCAACTCATTCGAATGTCACTCATCAACCGTAGGATGACATCAGTAAAATGTGCAGTGGCCTCTTAATTTTTACCAGAGCTGTATAGGCTAAATACGTTATTTATCTATGCTCATGATTGCGTGTAAACACATCGTACAAATGTCATAGCCCAGATAGACTTTAAATATTTAGGTTTCTACATTCAGTGAGGTTTAGTTCATACTTTATTAATGTTGAGTCAAGAATGTTACATACGTTTGTGCATTTACTGGTATGCAGCATATTAACATGTGATGCTAACTGTTCATGAGTGGGGAAAAAAAGGTAATTGCCAAAACATCAATGTCTTACAACAGCAAGCATGTTCAGACCATACCTGTATATCACAAGAAAAATGACACCCTCTTCATTGGTTATGAGCAGGTATCAGCTATAAAGGATTTGCAGGCACCAGTGTTTCTAACAGCAAAAAAACTGGTGCCACTTTTCACACTTTTTTGTGAGCGATACCATTGTCAGAGGATCTGTCAACATGTTCTCTCTGTAACAGTAGAATTATCTCATGTCGACTTTCACAAGTGCATTTTCTTAAAAAAAATCAGGCAACCAAACCTCTACTCTTTTATATTGTGACTGAAGGCTATTTTCTGCCATATAGCTTATGGAACAGGCTATTTGTCATGTTTTAGAAGTGTCTACTATCTTTAGCCCATCGATGTAATCCCTTTTTATCCCCTTATTTCCCCTGAACATTGCCCCATTATAGGCACCATGCTTTGGACCAGGTAAGGAACTTTCCATTTGTAAAAGTTTTCTTAGGCACATTTTATAGGATATTTTTTTACTGCACTGCTGAGAAAATAGATAGTCCTTTAATTAGGACTGAAAGTCTGTGCTTTGGAGTCTGCATTCAAGATCCTACAGCATCCATGTCAACAGTGCGGCCGGTCTCCGACCGTTACCATGGCAACAAGGAGCATGGGCATGTGGAACTAGCACAGGCTCACTAGAGGACGTTTTGGCGGTGGTGGAGGTGTGTGTGTGTGTGGAGAGAGGGGGGCAGAGCTTGTTGCCTCTGGTCTGCCTTGGTTACAGTGACATCAGGGACTGTTTGGCTCCATAAGGAGTGTGAGACATGGTATAGGAAGATGGTCCAGGGCAGGTTATTTTACATTATTTAAAAAAAGATTTATTTGCTCGACTGAAGCTGAATGCCGCTAAGGCGGTGATGCCCTACAGGCATACTGCAGTTTGTGGGCACTGCATGCACTCATGCTACATGCTACATATGCTGCTTGTTAATATTTTATATTAGTTTGTTGACTCTGAATGACATCACTATAGTGTGCTTCAACAAGTTTCTATTCTTAAGTCTTTCATTATTACCTGTACCTAGTTCTTCCCGTTCTTCATTTGTCTTTCTTGTCTGTCTTCTCCTCTTCTATCTTCATCACCATAATGATCCTTCTTTCATTATTCATTATGCATTATTCATTAGTCATATTCATTCCATAAACTGTGTATAAGGCTAGAATATAGTCTGACAGGGGTAGTATCAACATTGGTTAGACATAGAAGTCAAACTCTAAGTAGAGCTGGAGAATGTATACAGTTGTAGTACTCCACTACAGTTGTTATAATGCAATATAATAACTTGCAGCTGTCATCTTAGACATGGTCATAAGACGCCATTTTTCTACATTATCATCACCCTGCATTTAAAAGAAGTGGGTAGCAGTCCCAATGTCTGGGAGGGAAAATGATCAAATTTTTAACACCAGTGGCTGAGTGGTAACTTACCTCAATGCAATCCTTTATGCTGTCACATATTTCTGCTGCTCAGTTTGTTGGCAACATGAATGATCAACTCTCAGTGCCTCACTCTAGAATGACTATGTTAAGCAGAGAGATGCCAGCGTGACAGCTGTGAGGCGGGGGGTGGCAAGGCCTTGCAAGGGAATGGTGACAGCCAGGAATGCTGTTCTCCCCCGGGAAACTCCTCTGGGAAATTGACAGCAATGTCCTGGCCTTTGACAGGGCAGGGTATTTGCAAGGCTGGCAATTAAGTCTGGTACAGAGGACCGGCAGGATCACAGAAAGAATAGAAGGGACAAAAGTGTCAGGTGTTGGATGGAGGGATGGAGGAAAGGAGAGGGGCAGTGATACACTGATAGGATATGGAGAGAGGGAGAAATAGAAATGGGAAAATATCAGGAGGCCAATGAACATTAGTGCTTAAAGTCTTATTCAGTGCTAAATGTCTTATTTTTTACCAGAAAGGTAAAACTGGAATGGTTGCTCATTTCCTAATTTGTTGAAAATGTTGAGCTTCAACACATTTTCACTATGCTTCCTTCCTGGAAGATAACGTTTATTGAAGAATTGACACCTGATGATGCATTATCTATAGTACAGAAAGGAATCTGAATATGAGAGAGAGAAATGGTGTATTTAAAGGTACGGATGTGGAAAGACCAAAAGCAAATAACTAGAGAGCCTGTTGGACAAATAGTCTTGATCAGCATATTCAGGCAATGACTGTGAGCAGACAGAGGTACTTGGCTCTACAAAGGGTTTCTTTCTAACCCCCCCCCCCCTCCCACTCCTTAAAAAAAAAGACGTGTTGGGAAAGTGTGTGCTTTAGAGGAGTAAAGAACAATGGGGCCCAAAGAACCTGTTGGAGCTGCGGCTCTTTGGAGAAGACTGAAGGAGCTCCAGCTGCAAGTGAGAGGAGAGAAAGGAAGACATGGCTAATTACTACAGAGGCCCAGTCACGCTGGCCCTCAACACCCAAGCTGGCCCTCAACGCCCCATCTGCCTGACACAGCTTTATATCTCTGTCTTCAAAGCACAGAGAGAGAGAGTGAGAGAGAAAACATTTTCTAATCTTTCATGGCATAATGTTTTGTAGATTTTTGAAGATCATGGAGTGTTTTTCAGCAGGGGATATCAGGTTTATTATGTATTGTTGCTTTATATTTTTGATCT
The DNA here is from genome assembly GCF_046254945.1 of Alosa pseudoharengus. Taxonomy (NCBI): domain Eukaryota; kingdom Metazoa; phylum Chordata; class Actinopteri; order Clupeiformes; family Clupeidae; genus Alosa; species Alosa pseudoharengus. The sequence goes on from NW_027468881.1 coordinate 21,137,482, forward strand.
GCTGACAACGAGAATCACAAATAGGCTTAGGGCTAGATATCAAATGCTTATTTCACATATGGTGGTGTTTTATAATAATGCAATGGTGCAATACACTTTCTACCTTGTTAGCTAGAAAGCCATCATTGCTGGCTATTAGATTAGGTGGTTGACCAGGGTTTGATTCATTCCTGTCTTTATAAATCACTTCGGACAAAAGCCTTTGTTAAATAACAACAACAACAACAACAACACATTGCATTCATATACAGTAGTGCTTGATCCAGGCACCCAAAGCGTTTTACAGAGATGGGGGACCCTTACTATCCACCACCAATTTGTAGCACCCACCTGGATGATGCATGGCAGCCATTATGCGTCTGAGTGCTCACCACACAGCAGTTTGAGGTGGAGTGAATGAATGAATGAGCCAGTTACACTGTGGGGTGATTAGGAAGCCAGACTGAGTGAGCTGGGGGGTATTCCATCAACCTCGCTAATGAAGGCGGCGCTTAACAGAAATAGTTAGTTAGTTAGTTTATTTGTCCTTACATAGGAAATTTGTTTTCACATACCATACAAGCCTCACAGACATGAAATACATAGATACACACAGTCACAGTTCTTCACCCACCACCCACCACCCTGCCACCACATACCCCACCCACATATATCACAACAGCACACAAACAGCACATATACATCACATTACACGGATACAAACAGGAAAACCATCACCAGTTGACATTACAGAGGAATGAGGGCGGCACAGTGATCCATCACCGCCGTGATCTGTTGTTAAGTGCTGCTATTGCAGAGGGCACAAAGCTTTTCCCGAAGCGTACTCGCTTCCACCCCATAGCCCTATATCTGCGTTTTGATGGAAGCAGATAGCCTGGCGGGCCATCCTATATCATTGAAATGTATAGTCTGGAATCGAGCCATTCACCTCGCTTAATCCAAGGGGCGGGCAGAGAATTGTCTTTCAAACTGCCTAGGCATGCAATAGGCCAGCGCTACGACCATATCCGTATCCGGTTGGCAAAACGGCAAATACATCCTTCTTCGAAAGGAATGACTTAAGTGCATTGTGTTGCTCAACTTTCAAAGAAAAGCACAAGTCCAACTCCTCCAAAGTTGACGCCAACGCCGATTCAAACAACCGCTCTTCGTTCGCCATAGCCACCTTCCTTGTTGTTCACTGTCGCAGGACTGTCGTTATCCTGTTAAGCCCGCCTTAAGACTCTTTAACAAAATAGAGCGCTGTGATTGGATAACATCCACGGTGTTAGCCAATAGAAATTCCTATGGTTTGCTACTAGACGTACAAGCTGAGCAAATTAATTTGCCGCCGCTAGAGTGCGTCTAGATTTCTAGGCTAGGAAGCAGAATGAAGAAGGGATTGAGGGGGTGGGTGGGGTCATGAGCGATGGTCCGTGCTCTGTTCTTGGTGAGTGTGCTGTTGAGGTCTGATAAATTAGGGGTGGGGAGGCCTATTGCTTTGGCTGCGGTATGGGTGATGCGTGTGAGTCTGTTTCTGTTGGCAGCAGTTAGCATGTTGAAAGATAAATAGCCTGGCTTGAACTAGCGTAGACTTTCACTTGGGGCTGAAGCCGTTCCATTAACTCAAGTTAGCAGCATCTTGGCCTCGTTTATTCAAGCGAGGTGTAGTTCAGCTTCATCTCTGCTCGTGCACGAGGTAGAACAGTAGACCAAAACTGTAGATTGACGAAAAGAGGATATATGTCGTAAAATTAAGACAATACTAGACGATTTCTGTTCGATTTGGCAAGCGCCATCTACAGAGAAAACAAATGATAGTTGCCTACAGAAATTGGAGAATAATGAAAGCATAGGCCTACATTTAAAACAACAATGCTATTGGTTTGAAATAAATTGCGAGTTTGATTAGCTTCACTGATACAGTCATACTGTCTATGCTTGAACAAAACGAGTGAATGAATAAATAGTATTGTAGCGATCTCACCCTCAGACAAGATTCACCTTTGGCCAGGACGGCCATTTATTGGAACAGGAAGACTCAAACACAATCAGACAACTAGGACTCATACAGATAACTACATAGGGCAACACATGGCTAGTCTCAGCCGCACATGTAACACACAATAAGGGTTTACCACACACATCAACACGAGGATAAGCACATGAGGTACAACCAAAGAGACTAACACGCTAACAAATACACAACATGGTACACGCAACTACAACTATTATAATTGACATTACACCTTATAGCATTCACTCGCACTGCATTCTGGGAGACACTCATTCAACGTTAGACATGTACATCCACCGACGCTACATAACCCTCTCCTGAGCCATTGTTGTCCCCGGCAATGACAGCTCAGCTCACCGCTCGCGGCTGCGTCGGTGTCAGTCCCAGTGCTTAGTCCAAGTGACCGGAAAGCCTCCCGACTGGAAGGGCTCTCGGCTGCCTCTGTCACGTCAGTTCTCCCCCGAACAAGCACCAGAACCGGCCAGACGTGGGTCGTGGTGTCGCTTGGGCCCTCGGTTTCCCGCCGCGCAGCTGCGCTACCTCAAACAGCAGTAAACAGTCCCACTGCAAGCCGAACCCCCGGATACGCTGGAACCCCTGGACGTTCGGTAGCCCCTTCTGGCTACTGTGACAGCTCGTGGCCGTTGCCACCTGTCTACAGTGTGCCAATCTCCAGGCGGTCAGCAGTCCACGTCGAGGTCCCTCCTCGCGCTGCCCTCTTGTAGAACTTTTGTCGGCTGTCTCTCGAGCACAACGATCCTCCACTGTGGCAGGAAATGGAGACCCCGACCCTCCCAGCAGGCTCGGGACACACAGGAACTCACACACAAAACGTGAAAAACATTGCGCAGACTTGCGTCAACCGGAACGTGCGCACTTCAAATCTCAACAGTCCACAAAACGATAGCTCCCAAGGCTCTACAGGTCGACGTTACCCTCTTGGTCACTAGCTGGAGCACCGCAAGCTCCCGAACTAGCAGCTATGACTCCATCTCACTCTCGACCGGCAGCTGACGCTCTGGAAGTTCTTCAGTAGCTGGCGGTGTAAACCCAGCTGCTGTGGTCGTGTTCCAAGGTCGTCAGAGAGTTTGCGCTCTCTATGGATGAGATCCTCGGATGACGGCAGCATCGACATCGGCGTCGAGCCGGGAACTTCTTGCCAGCCGCGGACACTTCCGCGACATCAGCCGGGGCCGCTTCCTCCAGCGCTGGCAGCTCTCGTCGGCTGTGCAGGTCTGGTCCCGCTGGTCGCCTGCACAGGTCCCGCGCCAGGCCGGAAGGTCCTCCATCCTCCGCAGTGCCGAGCTCAGCGAGCTGGCTAGTCCTTAAAAGGACCATTGGAACATCTGCTGAGCTTCGCCACCATCTTGCTGGTCTGGTCTTCGGCCTTCTTCTCCATCTTGATCTGGCGTAGATCTTCGCGCCCCGGGAGGGGCCCATCCCACTTCTGACACCAATGTAGCGATCTCACCCTCAGACAAGATTCACCTTTGGCCAGGATGGCCATTTATTGGAACAGGAAGACTCAAACACAATCAGACAACTAGGACTCATACGGATAACTACATAGGGCAACACAGGGGTAGTCTCAGCTGCACATGTAACACACAATAAGGGTTTACCACACACATCAACACGAGGATAAGCACATGAGGTACAACCAAAGAGACTAACACGCTAACAAATACACAACATGGTACACGCAACTACAACTATTACAGTATAATCGACATTACACCTTATAGCATTTACTCGCACTGCATTCTGGGAGACACTCATTCAACGTTAGACATGTACATCCACCGACGCTACAGTATAAACTAAAAACAACTTTGGCATATGGATATTCAAAACTATCTATACTATAGCCTACGTTCTTAGATTACTGTAAAAGAGTTCACTCCAAATTATTATCTAGGTGTAGGTGGTCATAAAAAAAATTAGTATCAACATAATAGTATTGTCTCCCATAAGTCCCAAAGTGTTTGAAATATAATTATCTGAAATGCAATATGGCTTTCAATTTGTCATTTATGCCTAGTATTTAATCTGTGTAGCACACAGTTGATTTGACATTCATGAACAATCATCGACACATGAAGCAGTTTTAATTATTAGCTGCCTATAGGCCTACAGGCTACAGAATTATCCTTTGGCTTGCAACAGATATAATATAGCCCACTGCAAAGCATATTACTGTCAATGAACAGCCTACCAAATGTGCATGACTCTTTATCAACAGTGTATGTCTTTCATTAAAGAGTACTAAAAATGTCATTATCAAGGTGATAAGCTATGAAGCGTTAATATAGCCTACTTCATGTGGGAAGCGAACCTGTGAACACGCAATAATGTAACTCCTTTAATGTGTCGTCTCGCTGCACGTTACATCACCACAGAGCGTAAATGACGTAGAATAGCAAGATCCCTAGAACCACACGCACGTGAAGTTAAAACATTTTAAGTCGCATAATCTTTATAAATTCTTTGGAGCAAGTGAATGTGTAAATCCATGCTTGGTGACACTGTCGGAAAAAACATTTCTAGGCCTACTTCTATTTTTGAAGTTGTAGGCTACAGGTGACGAAAGCACAGGTTGACGGAACCATCTTTTTTGACTCGTTTTCCGACTGATTGTTTTTTTTGCAACACATCTTAATTTAGCTTGAAAGTTAACCTGCTACGGAGCAGGTTAGTTCTGTGGCATAGATTCCCATAGTTACCAAGCTGGGATTCACGTTAATCTCATTAATGGAACGGAATTCTCACTAAAATTAGCGAGACTTATCGAAATAAGCCAGGTTTGGCCTTTAGCGAGGTTGATGGAATACCCCCCTGGGTTAGGAATTTAGCCTTTAGTCACTGGGAAACCCCCTACTCTTTGTGATACGTGTCATGGGATCTTTACAGATCTTTACCTCAGTTTAAGATCTCATCTGAAGGACAGCATCCCCTAGACCGGTGGTTCCCAAACTTTTAACAGGCATGTACCCCCTGAGACATTATGATCTTCCGGAGTACCCCCAACACCATCAATTGTTAACAATTTTTTTTTTAAATAGTTTTATTAATATTTATTTTTATCAATTTTGTCGAGAATAGTGAATAGGATCATAAACATATGATACAAATCTCATTAATAGTCAACATATGATAGACCTACAAATGTGCTGAATATAATGATTTTAAATAGATCTGCACCTAATCTCACACACAATCGTCTTGTTGAATGCAGTGATCTTATCTGCTAGGTGCTTGTCTTTGCCTTGTAACTGGAGATTTAACTCATTGAGCTTTCCAAATATATCGCTAAGATAGGCCAGCTTCGTCAAGAAATGTTCATTAGTGAACGTGCTTGCAGATTCAAACACGCGCTCTTCCTCCAAGAAGAGGCGACTCGGAGCTCAAACACGCGACAGCACTTTACCTCTGTGAAACAGTACAGCCTTTTGGTCAGCTCCCATCTCCTCTCAAAGTGCGGAGAATAGACACGCTTTTAAGGGCCGGGTCTTGATGAAATTCACCACTCTCACAACCTCGTTCAAAATCTCATTCAGGTCGGGACTAACTTAGCTGCCTTGACACGAGCGCTTCACTATGAATAACACAGTGCGTCCATTGCGCATCGGGTGCTACCTGGGCCTAGGCTACAGATAAAAAAAATCAATTAAAAAAACTCATGTTTTTCAGGTCAGTTCGCACCCCACCTGGCATGTCTCCGCGACCCACCGTTTGAGAAACGCTGTTTTACCCTCTCAGTCTCCACTCTCGAATATTTTGTTAATGCGGAGAAAATAAGTTTTTAATGTGCAGTGCAAATGCGGAAGTTAAGTTACCAACGTGGGATAGAGAAAACATTTGAAAAGGCATATGACTTAAATCTTTTTTCGCGTACCCCCTGAAATCAGTCCACGTACCCCTGAGGGTACGCGTACCCCAGTTTGACAACCGTGGCCCTAGACGAGCACAGTGTCCCCATCATTGCACTGGGACATTGGGATTGTTTTTTGGCCAGAGGGAAGATTGTCACCTACAGTACTCAAGATTGTCACCTCCTCAACCATCACCCTGAACACCGGCGTACCACAGGGATGTGTGCTGAGTCCTCTCCTTTACTCCTTCTTCACCCACGACTGTACACCTGTACATGGCTCTAACACCATTGTCAAGTTTGCAGATGACACCACGGTGATTGGTCTCATCAGCAACAACGATGAGACGGCCTACAGGGAGGAGGTCCAGCACCTAACATCGTGGTGCAGTTTCTGAGGAGACTAAAGAAAGTCCACCTGTCTCCTCAGATCCTGGTGAACTTCTACCGCTGCACCAACGAGACCATCCTCACCAACTGTGTCACAGTTTGGTATGGCAACTGCTCTGCCTACGACCGAAAAGCACTGCAAAGGGTGGTGAAAACTGCCCAACGCTTCATCGGTTCTTCACTCCCCTCCATCGAGGCCATCCAGGGCAAGCGATGCGTGCGTAAGGCGCGCAGCATCATCAAAGACTGTTCTTTCCCCAAACACAGACTGTTCACCCCACTCCCCTCCAGGGGGCGTTATAGGTCTCTCTGCACCTGAACCAGCAGGTTCAGAGGAAGCTTCTTTCCTGCGGCTGTCACCCTACTGAGCAACCACACCTGCCCGATGCCTCCTTGCCTGTGGCTGTTGAGGTGTCCACGACATAGCAACCTTGCAACCTTGACAGGGACAACAAGGAGGCGGACCCCCCCCCCGGACATTTACACTACCCTATCCCATCCATAGTGTTCTATCTATTTATTTACAAATGTACATAGTGTAATTACACTTACATATAGCCATTCCATTTTCTATTGCTCTTCATTCTATTCATCTTGCACATACACTTTTTCTTAATAATTATAATGTTACTGTTTCTGCACTACAATGTTACCACACTGCACATAGCTGTACATATCTGTCTTTATTTTTCATTTATTTTACATTTATTCTGTTTTCTTATTTTATATTCTGTTAATACACTGTATATACTGTATCTATACTACTATTATAATGTTACTGCTACTACATTGCACATATCTATACATGTTGTTCATACTTTGTTCATATTGCATAGCCATATTATTCTACTCTTAAAGGAGAATTCCGATGTGATTTTGACCTAAAGTGTGTTGAAACATGATACCGAGTGTGAACGTATGATAAGGGATCAAAATCCAAAAAATAATTCAGTGGAAATGCATGGATTCAGTTGCATACCAGGGCCCACTTCCCCGAAAGCATCTTAAGCCTAAGAGCGTCGTAAAGTCCCTCTTACGAACGTCTTAAGATTTGCCGACTGTTTCCCGAAACCATCGTAGCTTAAGAGCGTCGTGAAAACACTCGTAGATCTACGAGTGCTCCAGAGTACTCGTTACCGGCTAAGAGTGTCTTAACAGTACTTCTCACTGAGGTCACCAACAGGACATACAGAGGAATTACAACTTAGAATACATAATCCAATTTACGTTCCCATTCTTTGTTGTGTTTACCTGTGATGAATCAGATTTTAGCGTGCAAAATAGCCTACATTTAATGGTCATAATAATGTGATGAAAAGCGGACAAAAATGCAATCAAGTTATGAAACGAGACGTTGCCAGAATAGTTTGACATTATCTTTGCTAAGTGAATATTTTATTAGGCCTATGAGGTAAAAAGCAGAGAAAGCAACATGTGGTTTAATCTGTAGCCTACTGCATAAAAATCTAAGCCTACACATTTCCTCTCTTTCTTACTCGACTTCTTTCTTATCTTCAAACGTGTTCTTAAGTGACACCGCGAAAAATTATTGCATGGTGCAACAATCTAATCTTAAAATAATTACAATTATTTATGTCTCTGTGTGGTATATAACCTACTTGGGATGCTTACATGCAGATGTCAAAGTGTTTCTATTTTCGTATTGATGTGAATTAATGTGTAGATCCGAAGTTTAAATGGTAGGCCTATAGCTGTGACGTGCAGTCACCTGACATCACCGTCAAATCAGAGGATATTTCAGAACTATTAACGTGGACAGCTCCCCTTAAGAGCATCTTAAGAGCAGTGCACGCGCGTTCACGCTATGAGCATGTTCGGGAAACAGTCGGAAAAACCAAACGAACGATCGTAAGATGAATCGTAGAAAACCCTCTTAAGAGCGTGTCTCCGTCGTTATCGGGAAACTGGGCCCTGTTCATTCGTACTCGTCGCTCGACTTATCGTGACTAAATTCAAGATGGCGTCAAACGGTAAAATTCCTTAAGGTACTGTCTGTATAAATCGTCTTGTAAATAAACTACCAGTGCTTTTTCAAAGTTCTCAATGTCTCGTTTTAAATGTCAAGGCCCTCGGAAGTCTACCAATTAAGTATGGAGCTACTTTGAGTTTCGTAAATTGTGTAAAACAGTGATTTATTTGCATGGCTAGGCCGATGCCCGAGGCACCCCCAACGAAAAACTGTTGGTAGCATTGGCTAACTAGCGCCAGATTTCTGAGTGCAGGGGACAAGCCTAGGTGAGCTATGAGACATCCGTTCACACTCGGTATCATGTTTCAACACACTTTTGGTCAATATCACACCGGAATTCTCCTTTAAGGTTACTGCTAATACACTCCACATAATTATATTATACTACTCTAAACCACCTTCTGTAAAACAACTGTATACTACACTGCACTATATTTATTGTCCTGTCTATGCACCACCTGCTTATACTTTGTATATCACATTGCTCTTTTCTGCTTTTTTTTGCACTTCTGGTTAGGCGCAAGACTCTGCAAAATGACAATAAAGTTGAAACTAATCTAATCTACTAGTCGTCCCACCAACACCACTTCCAGCAACAGCTTCAGTTTTCGTAGAGTTGTCCCATTCAGTAATAAGCAAGCCCACACCCTCAGCTTCAATAATTCAACATAGACTCATTATATTCATTGGTGTGGCTTTTGGCTATACTAGACAGATAGCGTCTTCTGTCTCAATAGGGTCTGTATACTGTATTTCATTCTTTGTGTATATTGTACATCTTTCATCTGTGGTAATGTATTATGAAAGTGCAAGGTATATGCAATATGCTTTCCGTGGTTGATGACAAAATGTTGATATGTTTAGATGGGCAGGAGATTTCTCTAAATTGCACTGTAGATTTTGTTAATTCTTTGTGTGGACATATTTAAGCTGTGATATACAGTATTGATAGTGAAATCTTGTATGCAATATGCTTTCTGCTTGATGGAGCTAAATGTCATTTATGAGTGTTTAGAGTACGTCTGAGTTTCAACACTTATTTCTCTGAACTGTATCAGTACATTATGTAGTGTATATGAAAGTGAAATGGTGTATGCACAGTGCATAATGGGGTAAATAAGGACATTTGCACAAATAACTGGAGTAAGCTGAATAATGACCATGTGTATTTATTTCTCGTTCTGTGAATTAGAATAGAACTAGAAGATACAAGAAAAGTAACAAACACAAACATGTGTACTCTTGGTTCTGGTTATAGTTTTTGGCCACCATTTGATGTTGTTTTTGCTGTGTTATATTGATCTCACAACGGGGGAAGTTGTTGATGGAACTGGCTTGTTCTGACCCTGACATATTGGTGTCATAAGCGGAGATGTCGCCACTTTGACAAATTGAAGACTATATCATTTAGCTACAGCTGGAAGAGCTCATTGCTCAGCTGAAGTGGGTAAGGCATGTGGTGGTCAAAGGTTTACATTCAGAGCAAACTGTTCTCACCCAGGCGTACAATGAAGAGGGTCACTAGACTGGGGAAACCCAGCCTGATCTGCCGGCGATTTCTTTTTCGCTCTGCAGCTCGGGCTGGAAACCTGTGCATCTTTCTCTGCTGCTTCCGTTTATATATTTTACCGGGACCAATCACAAGCTGCCTTATCCACCTGGCGCGCTATTGGCAGGTTTAAAACGATGACGATAGCGGAGCAACAACCGTCAATCCAATTACTGTAACCTCTCGACGTTGCTCAATGTTTTTTTTAGGTTAGGAAACAAATCGATAGAGTGGGTGTAAATACCATTCACTTTCATGGTTTTTTTGCACAACCTGCAAAAATCGCTCGATGCCATTGCTGCTTCTGCAGACCGCTGATAAATGGAATGTCACCTATTTCGTGTATGTAACTGTAAATCAGAAAGGGGCGGAAATTGGTGCTTTTACAATACGTTTGTTGACAAGTTTACAGCAAGTTTCCTCCATGGAGTTTTCGCGTCGCTCTGCAAACGTCACCCGGTGCGTTGGTCAGATTGGTGAATGACTATCCAATTGCGTACAGAGTCATTTGAACTATTGCCCGTTGATCACGCCTCTTCTGCAGTAGAAAATACATAGCAGACTCCCCAGACCAATGTTCAATCTTAAAAGATTGAGCTTGGTCTGGTGATAGCCAGACTAGAGGGTCACCAAGGACATGCAATACATTTGGAGTGGCCCCTCCTCATTGCACTCTGCCGAGATGCTCTTGACACCACAGGGTTAGCATTTGGATGAGCCACGGTGAAGTTAGAAGCTGGGGGGCGGGGGTAATCAATGCCCGTCAGTGGCCTGGGTGGGGAACGACAGCTCTGCCCATTTTTGCCTTCCCCATTGCAGATTTGTATAATTATAAACTGCAAAACACTGACTGAGATTTTTTTTTGTGTTTTTTACATATTGTTAATAATAAGCTTTATTTGTATAGCACCTTTCATACACAGAATGCAGCTCAAAGTGCTTTACATTTGAAGCATGCACAATAATAGTCAGTCATTATCAATCACTTTTCTTCATTGCTGGGGCCGTTTATGATCCACTCAGCAACATATAAAAAATATAAAAAATAACATGTCATAAGACTGGCAGCCTTAATAGTATACATTTTCCCTGCAAGAAATACACAGACAATTTATGAGAGCAGCTAAGTGAAAAAAAAAGCATGACTATGATTATGCCATTGATTAAATATATCCTGATAAGCATTACAAACAAATACTGCCACAATAGACTATGCTATCGCCCAGGCCCCAGCTGTAGTCCTCGAGCTGATAAAGGCTACATTCATTTCATGCTTTGCTGAATGAAGAAAATGAGAGAGCGTCTGCTTAAGTCGAGTGTGTGATTTCATACTTCAGTCTCCTCATCTGCAGCATGTTTTTCAGTCCCTTTTCACTGCAGCTTTCACCTCCCTCTGCTCTGGCTTGTCATTATTTGCATCAGATCCATGGCCCATCATTCTGCCCTTTCCTTTGTTCGTCGGTTAGATGTACTGTATGCTTGAGCAACAACACTAACGGGCCATGTGGTGCCCACTGGAAGTCAATAATATATCTTCCATTCCATTCTTATGCATAACAAATACTGTATGTATCTATAAGCTGAGCTATATACACTATCTAAAAGGAATGTGGCAATGCACATGGACACAAATGCACACAGACACGTGCACAGACAGATACATCTGCACTTACAACCGACATAAACACGAGAACCACTCCAACTGTGAATGGATCAGATTAACGTATTTAATGATTACAAAAGCATTCAAATGGAAGGCAGGTTAAGAATAAACAACACTGCATAATATAATAATATATATAAACACTATAATAGATAGCTGTAAACAGTAACCAACTGTTTCAGAAGGACATATTATAACTACTTTCTAGAAGTGGAAAATAAACAAGTAAAAAGTTTGTCAGAATGACATAATGTGTCATCAAATGGCACCGGCTCTCATTTCCAAGGTGACTCATCGAGGCAGACTGCAGATAAAATGTTTTTGTTTTCCCCAGACAAAACCGGCGACTGAATGTTTAGGTCTAACGCGACAAAAAAGTTAGACTGCTTTTCTGGCATCCTTTTCACAGTTTACCTGCACACCCACATGTCTGTCCTCATTCATCGAAGTCATGGTTCTCACAAAGCTAATGGCAGGCCTTGGATCAGTGTGTACACAGGGTAAGCCATGCATTTCTAAAGAGGCCCTTTCTCAACACCAACGCTCAATTACCATTTGTACCAAGACCCTTACAGGGAGCCAGGCAGACAGAGGGCAGATTCATAAACATACACACAACACCATATAAACAACAACTCTGGCCAACTCTCAGCTAGACCCGTGCTGCCGGTCTTAAAACACTCCAGATAAACACTCTAAACCAGCGAGCAGTGAGAGGTTGTGCTGAATGTAGAGATCAGAAGGTAGTCCCAAGAAAGTAAAACAGCAATGTGTCTACGTACACACCAGATACTGCTATCGAATGGATTTAATGGTTTACCTTTAACTTGGTTGGTTTAACTTTTGTGTGGGTTCAGACAACAGATGCAGCACAACTAAGCCCTTCCTTAGTCCCAGGAAAGTTGTAGACACTAATTAAACGACTGCAGAACAGGTCATGGAGACACAAGGCCCAACATTTGGACACAGAGGGAGCAGATGGACGAGACACTTGGAAAGGGGAGGAGGAGCCAAGATCGAGAACTCTATTCCCTCCATTCCTTCTCCTCACGTGGCCACAGACAGACAGTGCTTGTCCATTCCAGGCTTTCCCCCCCCCCCCCACCTCTTCATCCTCTTCGTCCCTGCATGTGCCATGGAGACACACTTGTGTTCTTTTGAAGAAACTGAAAATTCACCATGCACACATGAGGATTATGCGCTGTGAATAAATAAGAGCCCTCGAATAAAGGTATCCTGCCAAGCAGAATGTACTGCACACGCACACACACACACTCTCTCTCTCACACACACACATCTGTTAATATATATACACTCATACAGCTGTACACAGACGTGACTTATACACACATATATACAGACAAATACAGCATACACACATGCACAGAGATACAAACACATTCACATACATGCCTAAGCCCGTACACACACACACACACTCACACATACACACACACGCGCAGAGGCACCCATGCTTACACACGCATGTCTGCCTCCCGCAGACAGGGCCAAGGCCGAGCTCCATCTGTCCGCCCCCACAGCAGATCGCTGGCGCACTGGAGTGGAGGCAGGCTGACGAGCGGGGACTGAAGTAATTACCCACAGAGCACGCCTGGTGGACAGGCATGAAGGTCAGGTTATCGATGCAACCCCCACCCTGTCCCCACCGTCCCCTTATCCTTGCATCCCCTTCCCTCCCTTCCCTTCTGCCACGCTGAGAACTGGACTCAGGTGCCTGGGCGAGATCTCAATTTGCTGTTCCCAGATGGACCGTGCGGTCAGGCAGGCTCCGGCTCGGCTGTCGTTCGTAAAAAGCAAATGTTCAAAAAAAAAAAGAAAAAGAGAACTCAGAGTAGCAGGGGTAGACTTCAGCCCCAAGAAAGTCGAGAGGGATTCTTTTCCCAAGGATTTTATTTTTTTCGCTAACTGATATCTTTGTTCCAGTGTGTGTGTGTGTGTGGTGTGTGTGTGTGTGTGTGTGTATTGAAGGTCTACTGTGCAATAGACGGGTCAGTATGCACCATGGGTCAGGAGTGGGTGACGATTAATCAATGGCAAAACGGCCTGATGGGTAAGAAAGTGATCTGATGATGCACAAAGCACCACAAATGTGCGTCACGCTCAAGTGTCACATTGGCTGAACTGCTCGCCGCCCATGCGACCGCAGTACTCTCAGAGCTGAGCAGAGCTGAGGGCATTCTAGAGCACCCTTATAAGCAATAACGGTCACTCTACACGTCCGCCTCCTTGTTGTATACCGTGTTTTTGCACTGTGCGACCGGGTGAATAAAGTCCAACATGAACTTGCATAAATACTGCAAGTGAGCAGTACCAATAATCAATAAGCAATGCATCTCCATGGCTCTGCTGATCTACGAGGCCGTCTCCCTATTGATTTTTTTCCGGTTTGAGAGTGCTGAATCAAACACACGTCCGTCTCTGGACTTGGTGAAGCAGCGTCGCAGTAACTCATCTCAAAGCTTGCGTGTTTTTTGTTTTTTTGAGTCCCAAGAAAAACCTCTTCATGGGCCGTCGAGCAGACAAACATACTTCTCTCCACCGCCCGTCCCATAGTCTCATAGTTTCGCCCCCCCCCCCCCCCTTCCGTCCCCTCTCCTCATCACTCCTCTAGCACTCTGTGGACAGAGGTGGGCCACAAGTCATGCCTGAACAGGTCCTGTGGTGATTAATTGTCTGTCTTTGCTTGAGACTTTGGCATGTAGTCATTATCGAACAGGCAGGGTCAATGCTGCTTGCGAAGCACTCACACAAGGTGTACTGCTGATGGTGTCAGAAAAGAAGAAGAGTAGAAAAAGGGAACGTCAATGCCCATACATGACTGTATATATCTACAGTGTTTATAAGCGCAATATGTAGTCAAGTCAAGTCAAATCAACGCATTTCATACACATTCAGGTCATTCAATGTGCTTTACATAAACAGAAGCAAACAGGAATAGCTAATAAAGCATAGAAGGGCAATAGTCAAATAGTTAGAATAATAAAATAATAATAAAAAATAGTAAAAAGAAAACATTAAACACACAAGGTAATAGTACATTAAATCATAAAAGGGCAATAGTTTAAAAGTGTTTAAAAAGTAATAATTAAAACATAAAAAAACATAGAATGATTATACTTGTCAAGCACCCAGTGAACAGCAGCACTCTATGTAGATTCTTAAAGTAGTCCCAAACTGTGTGCACACACATATATCTCCTTTCAGGGCCAAAATGCCCAACCACAGGGCTCGACAGTCACCCTCGTGGAGTATTAACATCCAAATAGTTAACACTCAGGAGTTTCAGAGAAACCCGGTAGAGCTGTAACTCTTGAGCCGTAAAGAACGAGCTGTTACACTCTGACTATGCTCGATCTGTCTATTCTGATAGAATTACAGGACAACTACTTCACAGAATCCCCCTTTGCCCAACTAAGGAAAGCAATAGTACAAGGAACAATAGTTTTCACCTGAAGAGTGCTCTGTGAACTGAGTATCTTAGTGAAATGAGGATCTTACCACAACTTCGCTCAGACATGTTACAAAGATTGCCTTTAACAGACAATCACAAAGCAGTACAAAATCACATACAGGATGACGTGACACACATACACATAACCCATGAATAATAGTCAGAGGCTATTACAATTTTAGTTGAAAGACTTTCCCAGATTCAGAAATGTGAAACTCATTGATAATGATCCTAGTCAAACACCCAGTGAACAGCAGCACTCTATGGAGATTCTTAAGGTAGTCCCAAACTTTGTGCGCACACATGTTTCCTTTCAGGGCCAAAATGCCCGACCACAGGGCACGATAGTTCCCCTCGTGGAGTATTAACACCCAAATAGTTAACACTCAGACCCGGTAGAGCTGTAACTCTCGAACCGTAAAGAACGAGCTGTTACACTCTGACTATGGCCAATCTGTCTATTTTGACAGGACAACTACTTCACAGAATCCCTCTTTGCACAACTAAGGACAGCAATAGTACTACAAGGAACAATAGTTCTTTCAGTTTTCGTGAGAACCCTAGCCACTGCATTTTGTATCATCTGAAGCTGTTTGATATTCTTTTTAGGAAAGCCCATTGTATGTCAAATTATCATTTTTTTTATCTTATCTCAACAGGTGTGTGTGTGTGTATGTGTGCGTGTCTATCTGTCTATGTGGGCAGATGTGTGTGTGTGTGTGTGTGTGATGTAGGTTTTGAACAGTTAAATAAAGGCAGCTCTGAGAAAGAGTCTAAGATGTCAGATCTCAAAAACGCATAACACATAATTGCACTCCAATCCAAATGTAAGGGATAGCAAAAAGTCATGAAATATGTATGTGTTTTTCAATTTTACCAAGGACATATGAAAGTAATTGAGACCTTGATATGCAGCAGTCTTGTATAAACAGAAAATATCTCAACTCTGGATGCAAAACATCACAAATCACTAATACAACTCCCATCACGTTGAAGTGGTGAAAGCTTTTGCATGCAATCGCATTATGTTGCATTAAGGGCCTGCTGTGTGTCACAGAGCATCAGTATGTCTTGCATGACACGAGAACATAGACCACTTAATCTTCGCCAGCCCAGGTCTGCATGTCCCCAACCACAGACCTAACTGCCCCCCCCCCCCCCCCCCCCGCTTGGCTCTGCCCTGCTGATGTTAATGGCCTTGGGTTGGAGGAGCCGGGAGTGCTGCACACCTAAACAGTGGAGCAGCAGTAGGGCAGATTTATTGCACTCCTGTGCTCCATGGCTTGCCATTAGGCCTTCAGCCTTCAGGCCTTCAGCCTTCTAGCCCTTCTTGCTCTCACCTCCTCTCTCTATTGGCTTACTCACCCCTTTCCCCCCTTCCCACAACAGACATTAATCACAGGATGCTTCATTGTTGCTCTCCTCTAGTTCGAGGAATGGTGGAGGAAGATGAGGAGGAGTTGCTTCTCTCAGCTGGTCTCTCTGGCCTCCCTCCACATCACCCTCACAAATCTTTAATCGTAATTCAGGCAAATAATTAAACTCCCCTGCTTTCCTTCATTGTCTTGTTTTTTGGCCCCATTCTCCCATTAAGCTTTAATGGCCATCTCTCATCTAATGAGTCTCAACACAGACGGATGGGTCTGCATCATTTATAATTTATATTACGGAAAATTGCTGGCTATCAATGTTTGTCTGTGAGAGGCAAGATGAGCAATTTACACAGCACCTTATGGTACCCTTATGAGGGGCAACATGTGATTGTATACCTTCCCATGTAAATAGTGTCATTAGGGAAATAGCCTCCAGTGACCCACGATGAAGCACTCAGCACACCGTCCACATCACCACGTCATGCCGCAGCATGGGTAACAGGCCCGACTGTTCAGATGACATGGGAGAACTTTTTGAGGAAAGCGTTGCTTGGCAACCACATAACCAGTTCCATGTATTCTGATTAGGATGATCATGACAACTTGCCCACTGGTGATTAAAGTTCCCCAGAAAAGAAATTGTTGCCCAAAATCAGTGCCAGAACCACTATAATGAGGAACATTGCCCAGCAACATCAGAAAGTTGTATCATCACCTTTAGGTTGAGGCCCATCTGGAACTGGACAGACAACCCAGGTAAAAAAGTAGTATACAGTACTTTAGTGTGTTAGAAATATGATTAAAGTATATGAAGTATAAAGCAAGTATGCTTACACTTTTTGTACTTTATGTAAAGTATGTTTAATGTGTACTTTTAGAAAGTATACTTCAAAGTAGATGTTATTAAGTTCAACTTCAGTGTGCTAAAATTAAATATACTTATTGTGCAATATTCAAAGTGTTTTTGTAATGTACTTTTTAAAAGTGTACTTTGGTGTTAGTGTATTTTAAATGGTAAAGACGTTTATTTAGGTTAAGTGTATTAAATTGCTAATACTTAGAGTTGTAATATAGTGTACTTATGGAAAGTATATTTTTTTGGTAGGCCTAATACATTGTTTGTATAGTTTCATAGTCATCTCACCTTTAATAAAATACTAATGTGTGTAGCCTTTAGGCCTGATATGTCAGCCGCATGGATGGCAATGTGCAATAACCTAGCCTAGACACACTGATCTATCAGTTTTGGTCATCAAATATTAGGGCATCAAATATTTTTTCTTTTGTTGCCAATGGATTTCTGTGTAAAATATTGTTTATCTTATAAAATGTTGTCCATCTTCTTTCTGTTCACAGACAACAGAGACAAATTCTCTAATACCATGGTCAATGCATTTGACTGCTGTCCAGCCCCGGGTTGCCACCGAAAACTTTATGCATCTTGGACTGGAAGATGGTGTGCTAGTAAGGAAGCTAGCTACCACAGCTTTTGCCACCACATCTCAGTGTTGGGAGGGAACAGGCGCGTAGCAAGCGTGGGGGATGTGGGTGTTATAACGTACAGACTTTTGCTGGAACACGATTCTATCCCCCACACTTTTTGTCAGATTAAAATAAAAGTAAAATATGGAAATAAACGCTCCCGTAAAGAGTTGGAACCGTATCTACCATAACGCACACACAGAGAGACACAAATAGGTCTGTTAATTTGATTGAACGGTCATCCAGCCAATCACATCAAGTTAGCCAGTGAAGAACCAGCGCCGCTCTGATCAAATTCAAAGTGTGCGTCTTTCAAGGCAGTGCTGCTGCTTGGGTCTGCATTAGCCTATAACGTCCGCAGTGAGCAGATTTCAGGTAGAATTGAAATGATAATTGTTACGGCATTATGCTAATTTAGCCTAGTAAACCAAAATTCACTGTCTGACTGACAGTTTTTGTCACAATGTAGAAATGCAGGGAGTCAAAGTGAAAGCGGGGGTGCGCGCACCAAGGCACTTGTTGTTTCTGCAGAAAGACCTTTGGCTACTGTTCTCAGAGTCAGAGCATTATGCTTTCTCTGTCTATGATCTGCAGCTTTTCTCAAACTATGGGCCTCCTCAACAATTAACCTACTGGTCCACGTAGCCGCGAAATTAAGTTATGCCCAGTGCTTCACACGTCTGATCATTTGCAGCAAGATTGAATGTATGGACTGAAAAAATCAGAATCAGAAATACTTTAATTTGGTGTCATCAACTATAGACATAGCCCAGTCAGAACACATGCGTCTCCAAGACGCTTGGAAAAGATCTGAACAGCTTAATTACACGGTGTTCCATTTAGAACGACGTCTTGATCTGATCAAACGTCGGCGGCATTCCACTGTCAATGTGTGTCGTAGTGCTAGATCTACTGGAGATCTTAATGTCAAAAAAATACGATCGCGTTCCATTTAAAACATCTTATTTGGATCTTACAAACGGCGGCATCAAGACACCTTTGAGTTCTACATCTGAGAACTAAGATTTCCAGCATGTAGAACTCAAATAGAACGCTTATGAGCGCTCATGTGTGCGTCCCTGCAGCAAGTGAAACTGGAGGTAACGTGGACTAGAAGCAACAATTGTTTAACCAATAACGTAGCTTCCTGTAACTATCAATGGAAAAAGCATAGAAACTGCTTATCATAATCTTTTCATTTACATTAATTAAGCTGGCTATATGCAACACTATTTATTTATATTCCCTTTGCATATGTTTGGGTAGACTTCAAACGTTTTTGAATTTGAGCTTACAGTTCTGTCACTATTCTGTGTCCTTTACATTTATTTAATAGGTATTTGTGATACCTCGAAATTATAGGCTTCTGTCTGTTAGGCAATTTATTGTAGCCTGCTTACCCATATGCACAAAACATAATTTCTGAAATGATTTCTTGATTTATAACATGAGATATGTCTCCATGTAGGGTAGTGTCAAATAGTGAAGTGATAGCAGGTAGATCATGTAGGCCTACATGTCACATGAGCCACACAGATGAGGGGCGCTGCTTCTTCTGTCCCTCCCAAACTGCATTAAAATTATGTGTTTAACAATCAGAATTTCAAAAAAATTTTGGGGGACAAACTCTCGGACACCAATATAGTCCTTTCAAGGCACTTATTGTAGTCAGGAAGTACATTTGAAGTTAATTTAAAATATTACAGAAGCATGCCAAATGAATAGAAGGATGAGGATGATAAGAGTGTATTCAAAATACACTACTACACTATTATTAGTTATACTGTAATGCATTTTAAGTACATTTCCAATACACTTGAGATGTTACAAAATTGTACTGCGACTGTGTTCCGAATGCTCATAAAATCTCTTTTTGTATAATGTACTTAAGAACACTTAAAGTTTGAAAAAAGTTGTTCCATTGAAGTACACTAATTACACTCAACTATATAGTCAAGTTGGTATTAAGTTGAACTTAATACATAATTCAATACACTTAATTACACTTGGATTTGACGAAAAAAGTACAAACTGTACTTAGTACACTTTCAAAAAGTATACTTTTAATAGTTTTTTTTTTTACCTGGGAATACTAGACTGGACAGGGACGACCACCAGCAATAAGTCATTGCTGAGAGGCAGGTGAAAAGCAAGGGAGATGACACTAAGGTAAATAGAGTGTATCTCTCTCTCTCGCTCTTTCTCTCTCTATCCCTCTCTCCATCCCTCTCATGGGAGGAGAGCTCTTTCTCTCTCTATCCCTCTCATGGGAGGAGAGCCCAGGTGATTGACCCTGTGTCTCAGGGGGCCATCTCTCACAGGGTCTGCCTCCATCAGCTGCATCGCACACACACACACACACACACTTCTGCGCTGTGTCAAGCCTGACATGCATCTGACCCCAGCAGAAAGCCTCGTGCACATGATGGGAGGGAGTGGCTTGGCGTGTCATGGCGTGGTGGTGAGGCAGCTCTTCCATGACACCTGGAGCCTCCCCGCACTGCCAATGAGAGCGCGCGCGTTTCACTTGCAGAGTCAGCACCCGGCCGCACCAACAGCTTCTCGCTCTTACTGGAGACTTTACGATTTAATGAGAAGAAAAGAAAACAGGGTATTACAGTAGAGGAGCAACACAACTCCAGTTATCGCCCCAAGACATGCACACAGAAATTTCTGTAAATGCAGTCAAGCTTAACCTTTAAACACTGTTCGTTGCTACCCCCCTTAATTTACTGTTCGCGGTCAAATTTGACCGTACAGTTTTAAAGTGCGTATGTCAGGTTAAAAAATATTTTTGACAAATGAAGGGACATGAAGCAAGATAGTAGTACTTTAAATACAATAGAACAATATTTACAGTTATTTTTATAACTGAATTTATGAACATTCCAGACACAGTGATGACCTTATAAGAGGGAGTCCAGCAAAGTTGAGCATAGGGGAGAATGGGTTTTAACTGCATTTTCTTTTACACTGATAAGGCCAAAAATTTTCTCTATGACATACCAGTGGTTCATAAGCATGAGTCTGACTGGCAGGGACAAAGTAAAAACGAATAGGCTACAAAATTTAGGTAAATCATGGCCATCAAATCATCAGAGAGAAATTGATTAGGGGTGTGAGTAGGATCGGATCACTATTAGTATGTATCATGGCTTCAAAATGGCAGTTGTGTCGTTTGCCATCACATAGGCTTTCATATACAACAAGTTAAGTAGAATCAGTAAGCAAATTAATAGTCTGTCTATAGCTAATGTAGCACTTGTGTTGTGGACCAGTTAAAAGCTACACATCTGAGATTACTAGATTCTTGAGCCGTGTAATAAGTAAAAGCTGAACCTGAGATATGGCAACTATAAGCACTTTATTTTGTACAGTTTCCATTAGTTTAGTAAATGAAAGAAAATAAATGTGTGTAGTTATTAGTAAAGTGTGGCAATGTATGATGTATGGGTGTGGTGTATGTAAGGCAGTATAACAGGCATGTTATGTATAACAGTATAACAGGCAGGTATGTAAGGCAGTAACAATGACAAATACACACTTTCCCAGTATCAATCAATCACCCTTCAAGAGCAAGTGCAATTCAATCAGTGCAGTTCAGTGAGTTTGTTAAAGTAAGAAAAAGTCCTTTTAGGTATTAAAGAAAATGTTGAACTATAAATAAATGCAAACGTCCCTTATGGTATAAACAGAAAATTCAAAAGTAGTTTCCTTTCGGCTCCTTGTGTGGAAAGGAACGCTTATCTGTAATCCGTGTGCGCTGCTCGAAGTTCACGCAGATGGTGAAGAAACCTTGCTGCAGTTGATCAGACTGCAGCAGGCTGGGCGGTCGACACGTTGAATATCTTGGACAGGCTCGCCATCTTAGCTCGTCTGGAATCCACTGAAATCTTCTATCCGTATAAAAAACCAATCTACACGAAACAGTGTAACAGTTACCATCAAACATTTCTTTTCTATGAGATCTCATTTAAACTTTTGCTATAGCATCAAAAAATCAATAGGCATAACGCCGTAATACTGCCATAAACGGAGGCTACATCTCAGCTGCAACAAGCAGATCGCTAGCACAAATTACTGGTAAGCCAGCATGGCTAACCAACCTTGAGCAGACAGTATTGTACATGGAAGGGTTCAGTTATACACCCGTAATTATCAAGGAAAATGTACAACAATTACATATTTCACCCAAAAGTGTTGACTAACTGTCAACCTAACATTCATTTCTAATATATTAGCAAGCTAATATCACCATGTGGTTTCAATCATAGATATATACACTAGATGTCGCCTTGACTACTGCTGTTCATTGGAACGAATGCGTCAATCGAGACGCCATTTTGCTTCAGTGATCCACTCCTCTATAATGCATTAGTTTCAATCTGGGCAAAGATCTAGCGAAAATAAAATCACCATAAATCGTCAAAATCTCAAGCAATCATCTAGTTTTTTGGGTTGTTCCAACTGACAGGCATGTATTTATGGTTGAGTCTAGAGTAAACTAAGCTTAAGACGATAATAAAGATACATTTTACCCGTCTAGCCCCATAGACTCCCATTCATTCTGCACTAGCTAGCGGCGGCCCCTAGAGGAACAATGAGTAAACTGCAACCAGGTTCGATACAATGAAAGTAAACAGGCTCTAGACATGCTCTGGTTGAGGCCACATACCCCTCGTCTCGTTTACTCATGTAAGTTGTAATCTCACCAGAAGTTGCTGTAGATCTGTAGAACATTTACCTCTGCTACT
Organism: Alosa pseudoharengus; assembly: GCF_046254945.1. NCBI lineage: Eukaryota > Metazoa > Chordata > Actinopteri > Clupeiformes > Clupeidae > Alosa > Alosa pseudoharengus. The sequence continues at coordinate 21,160,022 of NW_027468881.1, forward strand.
ACATAGGCTACGCCAGTCGTTACTTTTATAATCATGGGTCAGTGCCATGGGCAAACGAGATGTAGCTGAATTCATAAATGACAAAGCCATGAGAAAGGTGATTTTCTTACGTTTCAACAACAAAGAAGCCGATCTGCCATCGTTGTGAGAAGTTCCCAAATTTGTCGCTAATCGCTAAAAAGGTTTTCTATCGCTGGGGATGGCCAAACGTCGCTAAATAGGTAACGCTGACAATACAGGAGAACTAGTTTAGCGCTTCAGATCCCTGTACCAAGATGGCGGCGGTGTTGACGCATGCTGAGAAGCAGAAGGCGACATCTAGTGTATATATCTATGGTTTCAATGAACAGATTAGCTGTGCAGATTCGCGTCTAGTTACATTCAACTTTAAATCAAAACAACCAAAGAAAATGTGGATCTCCTACCACTCAAATTCAGCAAATAAAAGTGTCTGTGTATGTGTGTAGTGTATGTGTAAATGCTTCGACTGTTTTTTTGTGAGCTTTCATGGTCTCCAATTCACCATTAGATTGACTATTCACATATCATTCACAACCGTGATAAGATAAACTCACCGAAGCTCTTCTCATGTTGAAACAAAATAAAATATCTTCTTGGTGCGCAACAAGAGACGTAAAGTTAAGAAGTAGAAAATATATCACGATAGATATTTCTAGAAGTTATAAATGTGTAGTTGTATCGAATATTTTCTTTAGTTCAAGAAGGTGACGTTCCGTGCTCGGACTGCAAAAGCAAGAGAGAAATAATCGCGCATGCGATTAGTGGCACTGAATCTAACATAGTAGAGCGGCTACAGGAAAAATCGTGCAAATTATGATACAAGCGTGAAATTCGGCAGGTATGTGCTCAAGACCAATACAATCAAATCTACCTGATTGGCCACTTGAAATGGCGGCCATTTTCCAAGATGGCCGCCAAAAAAGACCCTAGAAATTGATTTATTGCTCAGAATTCACCAAAGATATTATGATACAAGCATGAAATTAGGCATGTATGTGCTCAAGACCAATACAATAAAATCTGCCTGATTTGCCATTTTTAATGGCGGCCATTTTCCAAAATGGCCCCCATGAAAAACTCTAAAAATTGGTTTGTTGTACAGAATTGACAAAGGAAATTATGATACAGCCATGAAATTTGGCAGGTATGTGCTTAAGACCAACACAATACATTCTAACTGATTTTCCAGTTTAAATGACGGCCATTTTCCAAGATGGCCGCCAAAAAATACCATAGAAATGGATTTGTTGCACAGAATTGATCAAGCAAGTTATTATACAAGCATGAATTTTGGCATGAATGTGCTAAAAAAACAATACAATCAAATCTACCTGACTCGCCACTTGAAATGGAAGCCATTTTACAATATGGCCGCCAAAAGACTGAATTTAGCCCAGAAGTGAGCAAGAAAATGATGGTACAAGTATGTAATTTTGTGTGTTTGTGCTAAAGAGCAATATAATGAAATCCACCTCATTTGCAACTTGAAAATGTAATATGGCAGCCATTTTTAAAGATGGCCACCAAATAAGACACTAGAACTTCATTAATTGCAATTAATTTAGAAGATGTGGCCCAAATCAATGTTAACATTCACTACATTTCTGTTTCCTTCTATGATGAAGTCATTGGAAATTCAATTCATTCCTGTGTCAAGTCTTGCACAATCAAGTTTGATAGGCAATGCATTAAGAGAGTGGGAGTGGGATATTTTTTGCTAATAATGTATAGCCATCTTTATCTGTCTTTGCAGGATTCGTATCAGGAGACTTGTTCTTTTGTGTCCTGCTGACACAGACAGCACTTTGACCAGTCAGTCGTTGTCCATTGTTAATCTAAAAAATCAGATTGAGGTATGATCTTTTGATCACCTTTTGAATCCATGCATGGAACAGTTATTTAAATTTCAATTCGTTTTGGGCTGATTGGCAAAATGTGATTCAGAATTTAGTGTAGGTATTTTAACAGAAAGACGCACGTGTATAAAAATGCTATTTGTTTTTCAACAATGTAAGCCTGTTTTAACAAAGCTGTGCAAACACATACAGCAGGTGGAGAAGAAGAAAATGCCTTTGATGAGTGGTGTGGCAGTATATCAATATCAATTGCTGATTATTCTGACCATGTCACAAGTAAGATGTTATATTTCTTTACCCACCCTCACCTTGAGGATGGAAAAGGGCAATGTTGCTACAGTTAGTCAAACCAAACTTTTTTTTTTTGACGTTGCGGTCAGTCAGGCCTTCAGAGTGGTTACACAGAACACTTATATGCTAGTATGCCTCATATATAATATTCCTGTCTGTTCTTACTGCCCTACTTTGTAGCCTACTCTCCTACCACAAATTACACTGTATATGCCGTTTTACATTTGAGTATATGCACTGTATCACTATCCATATCCTTACAATATTTAGACCAAAACTATCTGAATTAAACCAGCCACTGAGGTTATTCGGAATTAATTTTAGTCACTTACAGCGACATTGGACCACTGCTGATTGATTCACTCTGGTCGCCTTGTTCTCTAACTCTGGGGTAATTGTGGGGACAGTTGCAGAGAGCACAAATTATAGTGAGCGGCACATTATTACCATATTATTACCGTTAGTACCATTAGCACGTTATTAGTGTTTTTAAACGCCCATATCGAGAAAATCATAAATTACCGTTATTAGCATATTATTACCACAATGGTATCGCATCACGCACCACCCTCCATTGACATCAAGAATTGTCATTATTAGCATGATATCACCATGTTATCAGTGTGTTATAAGGGGCTTATTTGTCGTTAATAACTGTTACCGCTGTTATTTGCATGTAAAACCAAAAGCGACCTATGCGACCGGAAAGACGGAAGTCATTATTTGTCTATGGAGGGTCGGCGAATAAAGCGACCAAAGTGAATTCGCCTGGAGCGAACCAATCTGGACGACCAGAGCGATTAAGCGATTTAGCAATTAAAAGTCAGCTAATATGATGGTAATGAGCGGTTCGGCAAAAAACAATTGGAATGCTCTTATCTTCGAATGTCCCAGGCTGACAAGCCAGAGCCGTTATGTGATTAGCTAAATCAAACATCCAGAGCGAAAAAAGCGAATTCATGACAAAGGTTCTTCAACGACCTTGGCTACTTTGTAGCTGAGGTTGTTTCTGGTGTACACGCATCTTTTGTTTAACAGCAACATTGAGAAAACCATGAATTGCCGTTATTAGCATATTAGTGTCATTATATTATTAGCATGTCATAACCATTTTATTTGTTTGGGGGGGTGGCATCACGCAACACCCTCCATTGACATTAAGAACTGGCATTATTAGCATGTTATCACCATGCTATTTGTGTGTCATAAGTGGCTTATTTGTCATTGTGGAACATTTTTAATATCTGTATCACTTCATCATCTATGGAAACATATTTAAGGAGAGTGAACAATTATTTACACCACATTTGCAATTTGCACATTTGAACTTTGCAAATTTCTCGGGTCTTTTTGGACGCCATCTTGGAAAATGGCCAGCATTTCAAGTAGCAAATCAAGTGGATTTGATTGTATTGGTCTTGATCACATCCATGCCAAATTTCATGCGTCCATCATAATTTGCTTTGACTATTCTGTGCAATAAATCAATTTCTAGGGTCTTTTTTGGCAGCCATCTTGGAAAATGGCCACCATTTCAAGTGGCCAATCTGGTAGATTTCATTGTATTGCTCTTGAGCACATACATGTTGAGTTTCGTGCTTGTATCATAATTTGCTAGGTCAATTCTATGCAATAAATCAATTTCTGGGGTCTGTTTTGGCGGCCATCTTGGAAAATGGCCGCCATTTCAAGTGGCCAGTCAGGTAGATTTGATTGTATTGGTCTTAAGCACATACATGTCGAATTTCATGCTTGTATCCTAATTTGCTAGGTCAATTCTATGCAATAAATCAATTTCTGGAGTCTTTTTTGGCGGCCATCTTGGAAAATGGCCACTATTTCAAGTGGCCAATCAGGTAGATTTGATTGTATTGGTCATAAGCACATACCTACCAAGTTTCATGCTTGTATCATAATTTGCACGATTCTTGCCAAATTGGCCTTGTAGCCGCTCTACTAACAGTGCTAACATTAGTTGATAAGCAGATGTATATAAAGAGCAAATGTGTGGTAGCACATATACACTAATGGTTTTATAGTCAGGTCTCTAAAGAAAAGCATATGCCCATGGTTGGCTGAACACAGACTAATGAGTTGCTTACTGATTCTTCTTAGTTTAGGCTATAATGGCCTATATGTGATGGCAAGTGACACAACTGGCCTTTTCAAGCATTGCTACTTACCCATAACCTCTTCATCACATTTTAAGATCAACTAGATGTACCGCAGAGCGGTACAAAATATTTTTTGTTTTTTAATTTTTAACTAGGTGGCGCTATACATGAAATAAGTGGTAATGGGATGGGTTGACATGCCCCCTTAAGACCAACATACAAAAAAAAGGTGGACCTCCTAGGCCCTACGGTTCTCGAGATATTCACAGAAAACTGTCTCCGGCCACCTACAGGCCAGTTGGTGTATAGTAACATAAATTCATTTATTGTGTGGCCCCCCATGAACGGAATTCCACAAAACTTGGCGTGCATTCAGAGGGTGTCATAATGATTCTACACTTCCAATTTCATGCAGTTTTGACTATGTTAGGTCACAGATACCTGCGATTACAACACCTAATTTTTACTTTTTTGTGTTTAACTAGGTGGCGCTATACATGAAATGAGTGGTTATGGAATGGCTTGACATGGCCCCTTGAGATCAACATACAAAAACAAATGGTCCTCCTAAACCATACATGGGCAACATACGGCCCGCGGGCCACATCCGGCCCGTGGGCTTTCCCTGACCGGCCCGCGTAAGGTCCGTGAAAGAACAATAGTCAAGAGCCTAGCATAGAGATAATGCATGCAAATCAATATCGTTGTTTTTATTTTGAAAGCGACTGCTATTTGTACGCCCATACATTTGTGCGTGGATGCGGCGACGTAAACACCCTCACTGATGTGCTGGTGAATAGAAAAATGCTTCTGCGTCGACACAATGCAGTTGCCTTTATGTCGGCGTAAACCTTTCAAAGTTTTGTGTCTCTTATGTCTGCGTCGCTCACCACCGCAAAGGTTGTTAGAACGAACTCCTACTGCTGCTCGTTGGCGATGTTCATTTCAAAACGTTACTAGTATGATGCTACAGACAAGAGTAGGCTGTCATTAGTTAATCAACATGCACAAAGAAAACTATTTTAAAAATGTAGGCTATGTTTTTGCTTTAACTTTATGCACATAACTGTGATTGGTGAACTCGCTCTGTGTGTTGAGCCGGCTGCTTCAAGCAACCTGTGGGTAGTATCATACTAGTTCGCTAACATAAGCTTTGCAAATAAACTCAGACATATTTTGGTTACAATTACGGGGTTATCCGATTGTAAACTGTCTATCTGCCAGTAACGTTTTGAAATGAACACTTCGTATCGCCAACGAGCAGCAGTAGGAGTTCGTTCTAACAACCTTTGCGGTGGTGAGCGACGCAGACATAAGAGACACAAAACTTTAAGCGCTTTCAGACATACGTGTAAGACCGGAGGTTCTGCCGATGTTAAACGGTGGGGCCGTATATCTGAACGACATAACCGGTCATATGGAAGTCCGAATTCACCCGGTGTTTATACTACCCCCGACCTAGTATTTCCTCCGGACATTATGTAAATGTGCTGTGTCTGAACGAGGCGTAGAACATGCGGTTAAAATTCACACCTAGTGAGAGGGCGTGTTGGTGACGTTTCTTTCGTGCGTCCATGTGGTTAAATCTGACTTAAATGCCAGTGTTATGATGGAGTGGCATAGTGCTGTCCAGAAAATCTCCGACATGGAAAGATGCAGACATCACGGAGCTACTGTCCATTTTACAACATTTTGATAAAACACATGAAGGGAATGGCAAGTTGTAGCCTACAACTGCATGGCAAGGCCAAACGAATTCAAAAGACTGAATCATCATAAGCAGAAGGCGCTGAAAAGGCAGTAGCCTACAGCGACGTCGTTGACGACAATAACAGGAGTATTTAATAAATTGTTAGCCAACACGGTTTTCTGTTCATTGATAGCCTTAGGCAGAATTAGGCTACAGAAAAGAATACAATATATTTTTTCTCTCCCGGCAGTAAAGACAGTAGATTCGTGTTTAAAATTAAATGAAAACTAAAGGTAGGCTATAGGCTTATTATGCACATGACCATCCAGAGGAGGCTGGTGATCTGTCAAGAATGATGAAGATCGTAAGATACAGATGGTTTTATTGTTGCTGTCATTATTACCACAAACACGAATTGACAACGAAACCATGGCGATCGTGGGTTATATCTTGCCTGTTTATTAGGCCATGCACAGCCCTGTCAGAACTCCGTGTAGCATGCATACTGGCAGTTTTCATAAACCATCACCAACTAGTTCGCACTTTGGATATATCGTTGGATTGTGAAAAGCCCAATTTCGAATAACTACAGTACAACAGATGAGGTAGGATGCATATTTTGCAATTAGAATTTCGTGTTGGTGAGACCTGTTGCCTATCAGTAGACATGTCATCTCGAGTTCCACGACAGCTAGTGCCACCGAAATATGACACTGAAATCCTCTCACTATTGGAGTCGCTCAGATAGAAACAGCTGTAACGTGGTTAGGACACTTTTGCTGTGGAGTGGAGACGCCATAAGTTAGGTGTGGTTTTGACAATCAGAAAAGCAATATACTGAAATAGTTTAATGATGTAAAGTCAAGTGCTGGTCTGGTGTGTGTGCACGCAGTTTTTATTGATGAGTCGGAGTGGCAAGGGCATTATAAAACTTCTCGCTCTTAGGCCTACTCATACACCGCGTTGAAATGGCGTAGCTGTCTAAATTCAAATCATATCATGCTAGGGGAGAAATCGTGGGACATCCATTATTTTGTTATTCAGCACCCATGGTCAAAAATATGTTCCCGCGCGCCTGCATTACGTTGAAAACAGATAAATGTGTTTACTCGAAGCACACATACAAATTCTGTATGTGCGCACTTACGTGATATCCTACTTCAAGTATTAGCATACGCACAATAGATTTCTCTTCTTTAGCCTATAATGCATAGGCTACACTTTAAACAAAAAGCAGCTGTGACAGGCAGCGGCCCATATATTCTGCGTCATATATCTCGCATCTTGTGAACTCTAAGCCCCCACCCCTCACTCGACAACCACACGGAGATTCTGTAATGTGCGTGTATGTCGTTCACACATACGTCCGTATAAGGTCAGTATTAGGTCCGCAGGTTAGCATCATATCTGAATCATCCGAAGGGTAGGACCTCCGTTTGACAAACCTCCGCATGTACTCCGGAGGTTATATCTGAAAGCGCTTTTTGAAAGGTTTACGCCGACATAAAGGCAACTGCATTGTGTCGACGCAGAAGCATTTTTCTATTCACCAGCACATCAGTGAGGGTGTTTACGTCGCCGCATCCACGCACAAATGTATGGGCGTACAAATTGCAGTCGCTTTCAAAATAAAAACAACGATATTGATTTGCATGCATTATCTCTATGCTAGGCTCTTGACTATTGTTCTTTCACGGACCTTACGCGGGCCGGTCAGGGAAAGCCCACGGGCCGGATGTGGCCCGCGGGCCGTATGTTGCCCATGTATGTTCTATGTATTTAAAGTTGATTTTTCAAGAAAAATCACTACTCACTACTATCTTGCTTCATGTCCCCATGTCACTAATGCATCGCCTTTTCATGGGGGCCCTCATACAGGGGTCAACCTGACCTAAGGGTCCCTCATACAGCTCTTACTTTGAGCACACTTCCATTAGCTTCACAGCAAGCCCTTTCACTTCTGGCATTATGTAGCGACAGGAGAAAGCAGTCACCCCACCTGGCCTCAAACCCCAGTACAAAACTTGCACTCTGATTGCATTTTATTTATAGAGCGCTTTATTATGTACTCAAAGCACTGTGACTGAACATTGTAGGATACAATGTAGCAAAATGCCGCTTGTGCTGCGCTTTGCTGAGCGCAGCGGCAGACCAGTTTTTGCGTGCGCAAGCCATTGCCTATAATGCATTTCATAGCGCATGTCGCGTGTAATGTGACTGGCCCTTTTCATCTCCTTGATGAAAATTATACTCTTTCGCATTCATTTCCTATGGCGGTAAACAAAAAAAGTGTGACCAAGTTGAATAAATCACTCAAAATTCAAAGAAATACAATTCACAATAAATTTCATGTGTTCAAATGCCTTTTGTGAAGGACATCACAAGGTCTTGAGGCAATTTGATAAAAAATACCATATTTATGGTACAGGGAATGTGTAAATCGGTCATTTTTTACCAGAACAGTGTTAGAAGGTTAAAAGACTGCCAAAATCAAGCCCTTATTACGCCATCAAATTAACTACTGTGTTTACCAGGGGTTGCTTGACTGCCTTTGGTTTGTGCCTGGCTGGCTGTAATGATCACGTTCATCATCAAATACTTTCTGTACTTCTCAGCTCTTCTTCCTTGAGGGGGGTATGTATGTTCTCAACAACACCAGCGTGTGTCTGGTACTACTGTAAGTGTGTTTGTGTCAATCTTTTCTTGAGACCACGTAATGTCTATGATAACATTTCAATTTATACTCTGATCATGATTTGCAGTCTGTCGTAGCACAAGCGAATTGATTGCACTATAGAGAGCCAAAGTCACGCCCTTCTACTTCCGGTCCATGGGACCTATCTTTCAAAAAAATATGAACGGAAGTTTATGGAGAGATAACAATTATTTTTTGGTCCAGTTTGAATTGTGCCACGAATTTCACATATGATGTGTGTGAATTTAAAAGATAATTTTTCACATCAAGAAAGTACTGTTATTCGATACACTTAAAAAGTTATGTTGGTTTTGTGAGAATCCGCTCAGTGGACTACATCTCTCGTCTCGAACAATATATGTCACCAACGTAATGAAACGATAAGATTAGCTGTTATGCTAGTTAACGGTTGCATCTTGCTGCCTGCTATGTCACTTAACAGTATCATCTGTACAGTCTATGGATAAATACAACTGATGTGTTTAATCCTCTGACTCATGGTATTTTCATCGGCAAGGAAAGCCCAATTAAGACTTGTTGCTGGTATGCTTGTACAATCTAACGTTAGTGTGGCTGTGAATGAGTTAATGTCACTAGCGCGACTGATGGGGTTGTAGTCGTTGGAATAATGATATTTCACAATGTTGTAATTCAATAGTTACGAAACAAACATCAAATGTCTTTACATGAAAAACTGTCTTTAAAATGGTCAAACATCATATGGGTAATTCAAGGCACAAGTCAACCGGGTACAGAAAATAATTTATTTTTCGCCATAGACTGCCGTTCAAATTTTTTGAAAGATAGGTCCCATGGTTGCTAACGGAAGGGACGTGACTTCGGCCACTGACCTCAACACGGATTGAACAACTGCAGCATGAATGCTGTAATTAAGAACACTACTGCTTAGCAGCCAAAGCAACCACATGAAGCCACTCCATGTCTGGCACGTTTTTAAATGACAAGACCGTTCCAGGGCATGTTCAGATGAGATGGGGAGGAAACGCACAGTTCTGCCCAGTGTGAGTCTCTATGTGGCTGCGGGTCCAGCCTCTTTTGCCAGATGGCAGCTGCCTGAGACATGGTAACTGCGGCGGGGCTTTGGGCTTTTGCATCGGCTGTCTGACGCGTCGCTTAGACAGCGCGCTGAATGTCACGTGGGGGGTGAGCGCCAGTTGTGCTTTTTTTTTGCCGCGGCTCGCTCCCGTCTGGTGGTGGTGAGCGCGTGGCAACGTAACAGATGGGCCGGCACCAGGGAGGCTGCGGCCCGTTGATGAGTGAGTGTTTAGGTGTGCGGAAAGTGGACCAGAGTGAAACACGGTCCGCGCCGATTCACATGCCAAGGGGCCTCAGGTGGCGACGTTTTACAGAAATGAATTCTGTCTGGGTTTGTTGTTTACTGTCCAGGCTCCTGAATGATTATGCGTGTGCAGGAGGGAGACTTGGGCCTTCACTTAAATTGTATTCACAGTGTTGACACAAAACTACAGAAAGTGACAATTTAAATGGAAAAATAATTACTTAATAACGTTTTGGGGATATTCATGCACAAAATAAAAAGTCCATTCCCCTTTACTTAAACCCATACATCCTATTGTGCATAAATGGCACACCAATTGAAAGTGTTGTCCTTGACCACAAGGTGACTAACAAAGCACACTTCAGTCTCTCCAGAGGATTTCAGACTAAAAGAAACATAAAGCAACAACTCCTGAACAAATTTTGTCCCCCATACGTTCGCTTTACCGTGACAACCATGACATAGCATTGGAACTGTTCAATGGAACTGTTCAATGCTTCACTTAAGGGAAGAGGAGAGATAGACTTCTCTGCATAGTCTGTCTGCCTCTTCACCCCCTCCATGTTTGGATATACTGTCTGTCCACTAGTCACTTTTTACCACTTTCTGCCTCACTGTTTGCGTGCTATATTAGCACATTAGCACATATGCATAACCCCTCCCTCCATGCCATCGCCGAACTGTGGCCACACTTATACCTTTTCATAAAATAGTTATATATATATAGATATATGGACTCTATTCTTGCACTGTTGCACTGTTGGACTTACTCATTTGCACTATCACCATGACCACTATCACCATTGCACTATCACCATGACACTCACTCACACAGAGCACCTTACCTTACCTTACTATGCAGAGAATCACAGGCTCAGTCCCTGCCTCAGTCATTGCAAGCGCCTCTTGATTGATTAATCACCACTATGGGGATACTGTTTTTAGAATTGATTTAGATTAAGTGTTAGTATAATTTGTATTTTAGTATATTTAGTATATTCTTTATCTTCTACTGTCCTTATTGCTTAGTTGTGTTTTATATTATATACTTTGAATTACTTTTTCTGCTGTTAGTGAATGTGTGAGTGTTGTCTGTATGCTACTGAGACCTTGAATTTCCCCTGGGGATCAATAAAGTATCTATCTATCTATCTATCTAGCAAGAGGTCAGCGTGTGGATCAGCACTAATCAAATGATTAGTGATGTCAACCATGACGACAGCCACCTACTTCTGCAGTTGTACCAGAAATGGTTCACAGAGATGATCTTCAATTGTACTACAGAACCACTGCTCTGGACCATAATTATATAACCCATTGAGGTTCCATTTAGAGTGACATAATGGCCATTAAAGGATAATTGCGAGATATTGGCTACTGCAAGAAGGTCCTGCCGTAGACCTGCATGTCTGAAGCTCTCTATGCATGACATATCCATAATGTGCTACTTAAAACGACATTGTGACATTTTAGCTTACAGTACAATGACAGAATTTACCAGCTAAATGAGAACAGACTGTCCTTGCAAACACCAGCAACACCACCCTTACTGTATCAGCATCTGCAGTTGCAATTGGATTTTTATGATCAGATCAAATCGGCACAAAACTACATACTGAGTAGCCACGCCAGCTAGTGGAAACAGTGTCTGTGTTTCTTTCTACATCATAATAAAAAGTTTCATTATGCAATTTTAGAAGAAGGCAGTGCACTTTGGATATTAAATAGTTACTTTAGTTCATATAGTTCATCTTCAAAGGAACATGCCAACTTTTGGTGAAATTAGTTTAATTGCTATCTACCCCAGATTTAGATAAAAAGACACATACCCTTCTCCTCTGTGTGAGTACAATATGCGTGCAATGTTGTGCATGCAATGCAGGATTGGAACAAACACCATGCTGTCCTGGTCTCCCTCAATAAGATAAAATCTGACTATCTGCGTAGGATTACATTGGAATACGTAGGACTAGATGTTTTAGGGATAGCAACATCTAGTCCTAGGTAACAGAACTATGAATCCTTCAGCCAGAGTTTTTTCAGCTTCCCCATTTCTTCACATTTCTTTGGCCCACCATTCCCCTGCAGCTCACTGTGAGGATGAAAACTGTCATTCTTCCCATGTTGTTCAATTCCAAGTGCAAATGGAAATTGCTGGCAAATCCAAGGATTAGTGCCACATGATACCAGTGTGGTGGAAACACTGGTTCAATTGTCTTTTGCAAATGCAATGTTAGAGGAAACTGCTGAGAAAAGATAATTCATCAGTAAATAATGTACAAAATCTGAAACATTCTTAAAGGCTGGGACTTTATCATCAACACGATTCCGACAAATTTCACAGATACTTCTTCAGTTCATAAACACAGAGATGCACACACTTTCAACGGATGCCAGTGAAACTGAAAAACAGCAGGGAACAGATCTCATAACACTGAAGTGAAAGGAAGCCAGCAAGTAATTTCCCTCCCGCTGCTGTAACACACGCATGCTTTGGTTTAAGTTCACCGTGTTTTCTTTCCATTCAGTGTGGCCTCATACATCCTCTCACAAGGCCACCACTCCTTTTCCATCATGACACACGTCATTAGCGCCGCTGAAAAAGAAGCTCCCATTAAAGACACCTCCTTGATGCAGGCACAATGACTATGATCCCATAACTAGACAGAAAGCTCACATTTCCAAGGGCAGCAGCTAGACAATCACAAATATAGCCACTTTTAACGTGAATAACCATGAGGGTTAAACCAACATGATTATACAAACAAAAAAAGACACTTCCTTCAATTAGTATTAATAAGACATGTGTGGGGGACACTTGGAAATCCTTTGATCCGGGAGGAAACAATGATGCGGAGGAAATAGGAGACGAAGACTGAGGGCGGAGAACGTCCAAAGGAGTGGGCAAGTGGGTGGGGGTGGGGTGGGCTAAGAACCAGAGCTTCAGGAGAATGGTCATGCATATGAAAACTAAGGAGGCAATTAGAGGGCAGCGTGTAGCTCAGGGAGAAAGGGAAGCTGTCAGTCGTCTAAACTCTCCGTCGCTCATAACGTCATACGGCAACAGAGTGACAGTAACACAGCCATTGCCATGTTAATTATGAATGAGGGGCACCCCAGAGAGATTTACAATGTTGGGTTGGCGACAAAAAGGGATGGGACAGGAGGCGAATCTTAAGTAGAATCCAGACTGAATATTGTAAGGTACATTTGGTCATCTCTTCATGAATATTAGATAGGGGATAACAGAAGTATTTCCATGCTTCCATAATTCATATAGTGTAGGATGCAAAAAAATACAGTTGATAGCGAAAATGCATCATGCTTGTCTAAGCATGGCAATTTGGCGTATGTAGGACCAACACATTTTGCCAGCTAATTGTTATGCATTTGTAGGAGAGTAAAAGATTGTTTAGCTTTTTTACAAGAAGTGAAATGAAGGCAAAACTAACTATGCCAAGTTGAATGCATATAACTGCACCCACAAGAAAAAAAAACAACTGTATGTGTGTGCGTGCACACGTGTGGTATGTGTGTGTGTGTGTGTGTGTGTGTGCATGTGTGGTGTGTGTGTGTGTGTGTGTGGGTGTGTGTGTGTGTGTGAGGGATGGAAAAACAGCCCAATCTGTTACATGTCGCTGTGTCTATGACCTGTGGCAAGACGCTTGAGGAATTTTTGCTGTTTCCTTTTGATTACTGAGGCGACCCTTCGTCAGAGGCTGGGCCATTACGCAAGGCACCCCATTGGGGCCCTCGCCGTGTACGGGAGCCCAGAATCAAGACACCCATTATCAGCAGGAGGGAATGACAAACAGACAGACAGACAGTCAGAGAACTGCACATGAACACCACTTAAAAACCTCTAGGAATTAAGTTGGAAGTTTCTTACCAACTCCTCTTGAAGAATGTCAAATAATTCTTTGACACGGGGGGGTCATTTTGATACTGGCTTGCACATGCTAATTTCTCTTCGCCCTTTCCGTTGGCTTTCATCATGATTGCGGTTCTCTCTCCGCTCCAGCTCACCTCTCCCCATCCACCACCTCTCAGCCACCACTTACACACACACACACACACGCTGTACACTCTCCCATCCAGTCCTTACATCTGACGTCTTGCCTTGCCGGCACTTTAGCTCTAATTGGTGTCATCTTTCCTGTCTGGCTGTCATGAGGGGCCAGGTGGGTGTAGCCGGATGGAGGTGGCAGGGTGGCAGCTCCTTTCATCTTTTATTAAAGATAACTGGGATTAAGGGGTATCAGCAAGTCATCCAACAGGAGAAATGGAAATAGATAAAACAAAGCAAACGAGCAAGAGATGGCGTTGATAGTGGTGACGATGTTCTTTATTTATTTTACCTGTCGGTATCCTATTCGGGTTATATTATATTGATTTTACCAGTCGGCATCCTAGGTTATATATATATATACAAAGTAGGTGGCTGGCAGATCGGTCGTAAAGAGCTCAGACGTATTTTTTGGTCACAAAACCTGCAATTTAGATTTAATAGTGCTTGTTTCTCGCTTTGTTTTACAAAATATAATGCCACACACCCTGAACTTAGTTGTTAATTCAGAACTACCGGTACTGCCATTTTAGAGTTAGCTCTGCCATGTTGGATATTTTTTTTCGAGTTCACTTTCAAGCAATATACGTCTCTTGAACTATTTTTGTGGGTGGAGGATAAATTAACAAAAATCGTGGGGGTTGGTAACGGATCGGCACTCAGGAATTACAGTCGTGGGGATATCCTTTACCAACCCCACTCCCACTCGTGTCATATTGCTTAATAAGTGTATGCATGCACTGTATGTCCATCTGTATGTCTGACTCTTATGTAGAGGTAGATTTAAATTCACTATACATTAAAAATGACAAACTTTTGAGACAACATATCCCAACCAGAGATATATACTGAGAGATGTTTCAAAACAGGGAGTGTTAATGTGACCAGAAATCATGATAGGCCTAATGGACTTCTACCATTATGTCCATTAAGCCTACTGAAAATGTGTCCTTACAAATACATCTAAATGAATAAATCCCTGACACGATTCGTATTTCCCAAATGTGCTTTTATAAAAGCATTATATATATGTCTCATTATGGCAGGTTTTCACTATTTTTCTCCATTGGCCCGAGGCCATGTTCAATCAACTCCAAATGGTCCACCTGCTTTTAAAAAGATTAATTTGAAAACACCAGAGCCAGGGCAGACATACGCAGATTAAAACCTAATGATGTGAGCTCTCTTCAGGCCCTCACTGTCATCTCCCAAGGCTTAGCTCCTGGTAGTAAGGCTTTATCGGAGTTAAACACTGTTAAGGCTGGAGGGAGAAGGCTTCTTTAAGATAAACTACCAGTGTGTTAACTGCTTTGCATAAGCCAATGCTGAACTGCTGCTCACAAGACACAAAGAGTTACAGGTGACACTGCAGCTCAGAGAGAAATAAAAAGGTGTGTTAATTCTCTTGGCCGGGATCCAAAACCTGTGATTCATCCAGTCCTGCGTGATTTTCAAACAACATGCTTTTTAAGGCAGATTGGAAGGTTGCTGATTGAGAGGGCCTTTTCGCCACGCAGGTGAGTCACGGACGAGTTGGATTCTATTAACGTCCCGCCGTCTGCCACCGAGCTCTTCATTGAAGTCCAGTCAGGCACAGCGCTCGTAAAACGGCTAGCAAAGTGCAAAGAGGCAGTAAACATTAGCATCCGTCACTAATTCATTTCACCCCATAAAGAGGAGCCCCGGCTCTGTCACTATGCCCTCACACATACACACACGCACACACACACACACACACACGTTATGCCACTCTGACTCTCATTTCAATATATACTGCTGCCACCCTGAAAGAGACCATCTAGAACTGACTACACAATATCACATTCAAGCACCTGGGTGAGAATGCTCCAGTATTGTTGATTATGTTGACATTGTTTGTATGAATTCTCCAGTATTGTTGATTATGCATGGTTTGCATGATGCATCTTGCCCTTCATGTTTTATTTATTCACACAAAAGAAGCACACAATTTTATTGATTACACCTATACAAGGATATTTCAGTTAATTTCCTACAAAATACAACCACCAACAACATAACAATGATTATCCAAACCACAAGGTAGTATATTTTGGCTTTCTGTGTGGTAGTAGGTATGCTACTAGCATTAAGCTCAGTAGAGCTGTATTAACGGTAAGTGTTCATTCACTGTCACACAGCCACAATAAAATGTGTAAAATATCATCAATTTAACATGTAACTGCACTTGGTCTGTGTATCTTATTGCCACTGTAAGTTAACTTTTCATTTACTGATATCTTTGGTGGTCATGGTGAAAATGTTTGCATTAACTGCACTGGGCTAGTGCCAGAAACTCCTAAGAAATAAAGTGTTTCTATATCATTACAACTGCAAATCACAGTTCATTACTTGTTTTAAATTATTAATGTTGGCATGCATATTATTGAATTATGTTGTTCAATTATCTTATTTTCCTGCATGGATGCAACAATCACTACCCGCAGCCCCTTTATGAACATCAGTAAACACACATCAATCATCTTCAACATAACACTTCAAAGACCAAGGAGATGGTGGTGGAGGTCTAAGCCCACTCTGCTACCAGTCCACATTGATGGGGTCAATGTGGAGGTGGTTAGCACCTACAAGTATATGGGTCTCCACCTGGACAATAAACTGGACTGGTCAGCCAACACTGATGCACTCTACAAGAAAGGGCAGAGCAGGCTGTACTTCTTAAGGAGGCTGCGGTCCTTCAATGTGTGCAGTAAGCTCCTCAGGATGTTCTACCAGTCTGTTGTTGCCAGCGTCCTCTTCTATGCAGTAGTATGTTGGGGAGGAAGCACAAGGAAGAAGGATGCGGGGCGAATTGACAGGCTGGTAAGGAAAGCTGGCTCTGTAGTGGGAGCTGAACTGGAGTGCATCACTTCATCACTTCACTATCTGACAAAAGGACCCTGAACAAACTGATCAACATCTTGGACAATGAGTGTCACCCACTCCACAGCACTATTGTTAAGCAGAAGAGCCTGATCAGCTGGAGACTTCGCTCACTGCCTTGCACAACTGACAGACTGAGAAAGTAATTTGTCCCCAGGACCATTGAACTGTTCAATGCCTCACTTAAGGGAAGAGGAGAGATAGACTTCTCTGCATAGTCTGTCTGCCTCTTCACCCCCTCCATGTTTGGTACTGTCTGTCCACTAGCCACTTTTACCACTGTCTTTATGCCTCACTGTTTGCGTGCTATATTAGCACATTAGCACATATGCTAATGCAACAGACATCCCAAGTCTCCCGGAAGTTCCGGGAGTCTCCCGCATATTGATAGCGGCTCCCTGACGCCCGCAAATTAAATAAAATCTCCCGGAATCTAGAGCGAGCGATCAAGAGCATGCGAGAGGGAGACCTAAAATCGCGTGTGCATCTGAGTGTAGCGCGCACACGACAGGGGAGAGAGAGAGGGGTGGTGGTGCATGTGTGTCTGAGCGCATCCAAGACAGAGAGCATCCTGATCAGTTCAGTGTATCTAGGAACAGGAGAGTCACGACAGAGTCAGTCCCCCCCCCAAAAGGAAAATGTAAGACCCATTTCAAAGTGTACCCTTGTTTATAAGAGTAAAAAATAATGATAAGCCTAGTCTTGCATGCTGCACTGTTTGTAACAGTGTTAGCATTGCCCATGGTGGGTTAAATGATTGCAAAAACATGTTGAGGTGAGTTTAACTAGTGTCAATTCATGTGCATATTATTCAGGCCTATATTAGATGGCTTAATTGCCAAGGCTACATGAAGACCAAACTGCAAGATCTACATATTTTATTTTCACAATTAGGCTACTATCTATAGGCCTTCCTTATTTGGTGTATTGTTATTTATTTATTTATTTATTTGTTTATTTTGGGGGGGGGGGGGTATGCCAGACATCCCAACCTGCAAAAAGGCCCCCCCCCCCCTCCATGCCACAGCCGAACTGTGGCCACACTTATACATTTTCTTAAATAGTTAAATATATAGATATAGACTTTACTTTACTTTATTTCTGCATTGTTACACTGTTGGACTTACTCATTTGCACTATCACCATGACCACTATCACCATTGCACTACCACCATGACACTCATTCACACAGAGCACCTTAGAGCACCTTACCATACCTTACTATGCACAGACAATCACAGGCTCAGTCCCTGCCTCAGTCATTGCAAGCGCCTCTGATTGATTAATCACCACTATGTGGATACTGTTTTTAGAATTGATTTAGATTAAGTGTTAGTTAGTATAATTTGTATTTTAGTATATTTAGCATATTCTTTATCTTCTACTGTCCTTTTTGCTTAGTTGTGTTTTTATATTATATACTTTAATTACTCTTTCTGCTGTTAAAGAATGTGTTTGTGTTGTCTGTATGCTGCTGAGACCTTGAATTTCCCCTGGGGATCAATAAAGTATCTATCTATCTCTATCTATCATTGCCCGTGTCACATTGCAACATGCCACTATTTAATTTGATTACGAAAAAACTGATTTCATAGTGAAGAAAAGCATTCATAATTGACATCCTCATTGAACCAACAGAATCTGTGACTTCAACATGTCGTTGACCAAAGTAACAGTAGGCACTTTAGAAGCGGTCGGTCTCCGGCAGCGCGACATGTGTCAAAGCGAAGGCACTCAGAAGGCATTCAACCACCCACCCCTACCCATCCCCCACCCCACCCCCCACACACACACCCGCTTAAAGTGTGTCGCTGCTCTTATGTCGATTCCTTCAGAGATGCCGCAGGGGGTGGACATCACGTCAGCCTCTGCTCTGACTGACAGGACTGTGAAGGAGAGAGACGCGAGCCGTGCTGTTGCTGTGGGGACAAGGCAGCTGCAGAGCCAGCCAGCCAGCCAGCCAACCAACCAACCACCCGACTGACCTGAGGGACAGCAGACTGAAACTGTTTTTTAAATGCAGCGTGATAATGGCCTCCAGGTAGAGCCCCTGCACAGCCTGCCTGACGGTGGACGCTTTGTTTTTAATTAACGATGCATGAACTATGAAGGGAGACTAAATATTGAATGAAAAAAAAAGCGGATGCTTCACAGGCCAGTCGTGGTGTATGGGGCTCTCAGTGAAGCTGCTTCATAGAGAATTTATGAGACTCTTCCCGACATGAAAAATCCAACCACTGCCTCCTTTTTAAAGAGCGTCACACTTGCGCGCCCTCCATTATTGATGGCCTCCTGAAGCTCCAGCAAATCTCTAATGTTTGTAGCCATCTACATCCTAATTGCCTGCTTTGGATATTAAGAAGATACAAAACTGTACTCTGCTTGTCTTTGTTTGAAAGCGAGAAGTGGCCGCCTATCAGGGGGAGCTGCCTGAAGTCAAGAACCAGGTTGCTAGGTGCTCGTTGCAATAGAATAAGTCAGAGGGGCTTAAAAAGGGAGAGGTGGGGTAGGGTGGGGTGATGGGGAGGGGGAGTGTCTACCATTGGAGGGAAACGGATGGGAGAACTAGATGAGAGGTGACATGTGCGGCTTCAGCCCAAGAGGACGGCCTGTCAGTGCAGCCGAGGCACCATGACAGAGGAAAGCATACCCAATCTATGTCTCGCTAAGCATCAGTTGCTTCTGAATAATAAGCACGTGCCTAGAAGATAGAGAGAGCGCTGTATCCTGACAGATAAAAACAGACAGAGAGGGAAAGAGAGATATAAGGGGCAAGAAGAAAGTTATTCTGAATATGCTGCCTTCAACCACACTTCACCGTGGGGATCATCAGCAGGGGGTTGAGACATGGCTGACTCATTCTAACATCAAGAAGTTAGTGGTGCATAGCCTCAGTCATTAGAAGGTGACACCAGAATTGAAAATGGCTGATTATCAGACAAAGCAAGCTGTGAAATTTGATTCACAGGTCCTCGATAAAAGAAACAAGCAGTGTCATTGGATGTGAGGTGCACACAGGCAAAATAGTTTTACTTTCATCTATCCTGAGGAACTGACAAAACAATTAACTTGAAATAACAAAAAAAAAAAAATAGAAAGCAAGAGGTTGCAGCTCATCCAGCCTTGCACAAAAATGTTCACGCATACGGTTATATTTCAGGTGCAAATTGTTATGACTTTTAGTTCTTTTAAGATCCATTGAGGTTCACAGACATTTGAACCCATATGCTCTTGAAAGCAGACAGCCAGCAAACAGATTGAAGAGTAATGAACTACCACTCAAGTGTAAGAAAAAGGTAATATGGTGTTAACATAATTATCTTGTTTGTGTGTGAAGTGGGAAAATCATGTTTACAGTCACGGCAATGCAAGTGCTCACTGAAAGAGAAGAATGAGAAATGAGAACATCTGTCAGACCAAGAGAGCTATGAGACTGTGGCTGAAATAGAGAAAGCCCCGAAGGTTGTGGAGGACCCAGAAAATGAGAAATATAGATACAAAACATGTGTAGACACAGACATGGGGGAGGGAGGGGGGGGGCAAGAGTGGAGTGTGAGCTGATCACAGAGCAAGATAGAGAAGAGAGAGAGGACCAACGAGGGTCAAAAAGTGATAGATAAAGAGAGAGATTGGTGTTTTGTCGTCTCCCCTGCCCTCGAGGTGCAAGAGAGGTGGCGATGGTGCAGCGTGGCAAATCCCAGTTTCAACCCTGCACACAAGTGGAGAGGCAATTCCAGCGCCACTCAGGCGGAGATAAGAGGACATCTGTGTTTCATCATTGGAGGTCTAATGTGGGATGGGAATAAAAGAACAAATAGAACAAAGAACAAATCTTCAAGCCTTGACTCCAGATAGTTTTTGAAAAGGCTCCTTCTCTTTATAGGCTGTTTCGAAGATTGCTCTAGTTGATGTTTGTCTGCAAGGACATCTGACCATGAACTCTCATCAAGTTTCCTAATTCAGTTTTGACATCTGTCTTCCCATTTCAATAGAACTAACGGCCCTGCTGAACACAAACACCTCCATGACAATCCTTTTATCCTCTTTATACGAGGCTGCTGAGGACACTCCAGACAAGGAGATTCGCCTCAACTGATAAGTATATATACTGTTTTGATCCCGTGAGGGAAATTTGGTCTCTGCATTTATCCCAATCCGTGAATTAGTGAAACACACTGCACACAGTGAACACACAGTGAGGTGAAGCACACACTAATCCCGGTGCAGTGAGCTGCCTGCAACAAAAGCAGTGAGGGGTTAGGTGCCTTGCTCAAGGGCACTTCAGCCGTGGCCTACCGGTCGGGGTTCAAACCGGCAACCCTCCGGTTACAAGTCCGAAGCACTAACCAGTAGGCTACGGCTGCCCCAATGATTGCTTGATGATGATTGCATTACTATAGTCCTCACGCATATTATTTCCAGTGCTGTTTGAGGATATCTACTACTGTATAGACCCTTTCAACAATAAAAACAAAAACAATGCTTGAACATTCTATTTGGTTCCCAATCTACTTCCTCTGCATTAAAATAACATATAGAATGTTAAAACGGAAGCCTTGTGGGGCCACATATGATGCTGATAATGGAAGTCTCTTGAAAGGGTCTATATGAAATATGAATAGTTCTGTTTGTGAATAAGCCCCAATCCTTGCATGATAAATGGGGAAGATTAAAGACCTACAGTCTTAGCCGACCTCTGGCCTCTTAAGCGGTGTTCCTCTCTGGTCCACCACACACAAACCCTGTATACCATCGATCAAGACAAAGCATCGTTATAATTGGATACTTCTAGCCAACAATCGTTCATGGTAACCTTCCCATTCCTCACATCCCACCCTCTCTCTCTCTCTCTCCATCTCTCTTTTTTTCTCCTCTCCCTTTTTTTACTCCGAGGACCACATAAGTAAATAATTGGTTGAGCTGAGTGGAGCGACTGAATCAATTATCCACTTGGTGCACTCGCCCTCCGTCTCCACGCCGCTCCCCTCTCGGCGAAGTTGAAAACAGACGCCGCCGACACCACCGCACTCGGGCAGCCTCCCTGGCGTCCGCACCTTTATCCTTGAAAAAGTGGACTTGCGCTCATGAGTTCATCCCAGGAAATGGAACGGGGAACGAGACGTTCGATGAATAAGAGCATTTGCATGAGAATAAGCTCTGTTTCCATGGTGGTGTTTCGGAAAAAAGGATTGGAGGTCACTTTTAGACTACACAGCTTCACAGAGACCTTTCAATTACAGAGAGCCACAGGAAACATTACTATATTGCCGTGTTCAACTCTTAAGGTATTCGGGTCTGTGGGACGGGACCTGTTGTCAGTGTTTGTTAAAAGAAAAATGATGTTATTTATTATTTCTTCAAACTCCTTGGCCTATTTTCTCTGAAGAACGTAAAAAAATAACTTATTCTTATGGTTTCAATGACTGCACATGGTACACCCCCCTACACATAACTATTACATATGTGGTGTTTGGGTCCACTGGACCCAGGGGTTACACTTTACTGGACAGTGTCGACATAAGAGTGACATGACACTGTCATGAATGTGTCATAAACGTTTATGTCATAACGCTTCTGTTATTAAGTGACATAGCAAGTCATAGCAAGTTAGGGTTAGGATTGGGGTTAGGTTTAGAGTTAGGTTTAGGGTTGGGGTTATAGGGTTAGGGTTAGAGGTTAAGATTAGGGTTAGGTTTCATGTGTCATAACAGTGTCATGTCACTCTTATGTCGATACTGTCAAGTAAAGTGTTACCGACACAGGTGTAATAATTGTAGGTGCTATGTACCTTAACTGTCCTCCTCCTAACTGGGCCTGCTGTGTGTGTGTGTATGTGTGTGTGTGTGTGTGTGTGTGTGTGTCAGTGTCTGTGCATCTGTATGTGTGCGTGTCTGAGTGTAGGTATATCTGTGCAGGAATGTTGTCTTTCTGCATCTGCTATTCCCACACAAACTTACAAAAATGTGTCACATTTCAAACACTTGCACCTGTTCTGTTCTAAAAAATAAGCAGCAACAGTGATCAAAAATCTTGTTTCTATTTTTTTACCTAGTTTATAATTGAATTTCCTTATTTTCTCACAAAAAAAACATACTCATACATCATACATATGATCATAAATGTGATCTCACAGGGGTAAATGGAATGGAATCATAAATATTGTCTATATCATTGGTAATTGAGCTAAAGCAGAGCTGCCACCCCTCACACATTGGATTGGCGTGAGAGTGCGTGGAGCCAATCAAATGAATAAATCTCATGGTCAGTGCATGAGAGTTGGCAGCTCTGGCTAAAGTAAACATCTGATAAGTATTTTTACATACATTGTTATGGCTGTATTGATTAAGCCTAATAATGTGGTGGGCCCATGGTCCACCAGACCTGGGAACATTGACTGAGTAACACAAATATAAACACTTTACAAGGATTAAGGCAGTCTTATGTCACAGGCACACATTAAGGATCATGCTTTATGCATACATTCAACTACTTCCATGTAACATGGGCTTCATAGCACAGGGAATATGTTGTTGTGTGGTAGTATAAACACATTGATAAAACCTAATGTGGTAATGTTGCTTTGTCGATTCATGTTGTTTTGGGTTTTTATGAGATCTTTTTTGTTGTTGTGTGTGTCTCGATAACCTATTACAATTCTTGATGTTGCCATGGAGCTGTCGGTACCAAGCCATGCTTGTTAAGCCAGAAGAATAAAGCGGGAATACACAAATTTATAAAAAAGAGGTCTCCAACAAAGCGCAGGGATTTAAGACGGAAATTGGCTTTCGATTATCTGACAGGATAACATGGTCTCAATGGGGGGAGGGAGGGAGCATAGAGAGCAGCGTGTCTTCCTTTTTTTCCTTCTCCCTCTTCCCTGCTCATCCTTTCCTCTGTTCTCTTCTTATGCCTTTCTTTTCACTTCCACTCTCCTCTTCGGTCCTCTCTTCATTCTTATCGCCTTACACCTCTTCTCTCTTATCTGTGCTGCCCTTTCCCTCCAGTCCTCCTACCTCACTTCCTCCCTCTCTTCCTGCCCCCTACCTTTATTTATTTTATTCTGTATTTGTTTGTTTATAATCTGCTATCTCCTGAATGACCCTCTCTATCAGAGGCTTCAGAAAGACATGATGTGCCCTCTTGAGTTTGGCATAAAGTGACATATTACGTGCAGACCTGTCTGTCAAAAATGGAGAAGTGACAGCATAGCTTTTCAGATGAGGGGGATCACTGTAGGTGAGAGGGGGATCACTGTAGGTGAGTATGACCTTCCCCTGTGAAAGCCAGACAGGACCGTCCACTTAAAACCTGCAGCGTTGTTTGTGTCATTTGTGTAGCCCACATTAAATGTTTGTAAATCTGTGTGTTTTTAAGCGAGATATTCTATGCCAAATTTCTAAAGGGTAGAGTTACGATGCTCGAGGAGAATTGATTGGTAATATCCAATACATGACATTCCTCATAGCCAAAGAGAATCTGTATGCTGATACTGTAGATCTAGTATGCACCACACAGTGGTGCAAGCTAGAAAGGCAATGAATCATTGGCAGCACATTATGTTGAGTTGACTGACTGTACGACTGACTGTACAACGATAACGTCATTTGTAAGTATGCACTCTTTACACTAGATAACACTAATATCCCTTTTTAAACATCAGTGAGTGGTGGCTAGCCATAACCATGCCCATAACAGCAACCAAACCATAACAAAGAGGGCTATATGTATTCAAGTTGAAGCAGGCTTAGACTTATCGACACACATGGACTACCATAAGCAATCCATCTCTTTTATTTCCTCCCCCTTTCATGAGAAGCATGGCATAAATGTTTAGTGAAGCCAGACACTGTCGTTTTCCTTCTGGGTGTCCAGTAGATGATTTGACATATTGAAATATTAAATTTTTCCGATGCTTCTGGCTTCTCTGTGCAGTACAGAAAGGGGGAGGGTGTGGATGGAAGCAGGCTATACATTACAAATGAAATTATACAAGCATATCTGTCTGTGCCCTCTCACCTGTGAATGACACTGAAATGGAATTGAAAAAAGAGAGAATGGAAGGTGAAGGAACCTTTCCCTTTTAATCAAAGCCAATGAGATGATAGGATAAGCATTTCAATCCAATTAGAATGTGAAACCAGGGATGGACGAGATAAGAGGCAGGAGGGAGAGAGAGAGAGAGGGAGGGATTGAGGGGAAAGAGGAGTGACTGTGCAGACAGGGACAGCACTGCAGGGTCACTGAGGAAAGACAGACAGACGGACAGACATAGAGAGAGAGAGAGAAAGACAGAGAGAAAGAATGGCGACACTTTGTGGTTGAAGACCTAGAGTGAATGCTAATTTTACCCCAGCCATCTTACGTGCCTTCATTCTCATGGAGAGCAGTGCTCCACCCCTCCCTTCTCTACTCACCACTCCCTTCTTCCATCCTGAACAGTCTCTCTCCATCTCTCTCTCTCTCTCCCAGCTTTGCTTTGCAGCTTATGTTCTCGTCAACGTCCTTCTCATGACATCGCCAGAGAGACCTCTCACAGTGCCACAGCCTGTACTGCTTCATAGTGATTACGGGCACCCTATTGCTAGTTAGGCGACACACTTTCAGGCACATCAGTTTGCTCTGCCCCACTGAAGGGCAAACATGCAAAGGGGAGATTATTTACCCAATGGGAGGGAGTATCCACATGGGGTACATCAGAAAACATGTGTCGTAGGAACGCAGTCTATACACTGCAGGCTTTAAATCACATTGAGTCTACCATCACCACAGATGAAAAAGGCATACCTGTGTTAGAACTTATATTTAGACTCTAGGCAATATAGTAATTAGTACAGTACAGTAAGTAAATAGAGAAAATAGTATGCTGTCCAGTGTTGTGTTGTGCTGGGTAGCAAATTGTGTGATCCTTCACTGTTGGATATATTTGCTGAGGCCATAAAGGCTACCTGTCTATTTCTCACCCTAAATCACTCGGGTCTAGGGCCCTATTGTAGCGATCTAAATAGATAGGAACAACTTTTGCAACAGCATTTGCAACAGCAGGATTTCCACCAAAGCTTGCTGAAAAAGGTGTGACAATGTAAACTGCATTGATCACAAACTAGCAAAGCCACTTGGCCAGGCGCATGATAGGCCTTCTAGTCTCCCTCTTTCTCCACACGTACCTGTAGCCGTTCTCCCTCCCCTCCCACCCCCCTCCCTCCCCCTCTCACCATCTGTTCCCCCCCTTATCAGTGCTAATATAATCAGAGCAGTGCAATGTCATGGAGCCAGAATATTTTAAGATTTAGGAGGGGATGGGGGGTGGGGTGCGGTGGGGTGACACAGACAGGCAGGCAGCCAGACGGGCTGGCACAAAGACAAGTGAATTTAGGGCTAACCCTTGGGACTGTTTGCCACCTGCAACCAGACTGCAACGAAAGAAAGAAGCAGGAGAAGAAAGAGAGAGAAAGAGGAAGTTCGATGATTAAAAAGAAAACAAGAAAGGGATGAGTAATGAAAAAGAAAAACAGGAAAGAAGTGGAATTAGAGGCTTAAGAATAAGTGACAGGAGGATGGAGGACAGAGTGACATCTCAGGTAGGATGACTGTCAGCCCCATGACATCCTGTCATCATACAACACACACACACACACACTTACACCCACACACCCACACACACACACACAAAGAGGAAAACACAGGAGAAACCCAACAGAAGAGAAAACAAAAAGGGAACGGCACCACTGCGTCTGAGTCACCGCTGCTGCCGCTGACGCAGATGAAGCCAGACATGGGGTCAGGCGCACCTGATTTACACATGGCAACCATGATGAAGTCTCTGATGAGGAAGATGAGAGACGCGCTCCAATCTGTCTCCTCCTCCTCCACGACTGCATTTCCTACCACCTTACCCACTATGTCAACACATCTTCCTCTTCCTACAGTTTTTTACAATCACTTTGTTACTATTTTCAGAACCTTGATGTCATTTTTCACTAGCCTAGAAATCTAGACGCACCCTAGCGGCGGCAAATTAATTTGCTCAGCCTGTACGTCTAGTATCGAACCATAGGAATTTCTATTGGCTTAACACCGTGGATGTTCTCCAATCACAGCGCTCTATTTCGTTAGAGAGTCTTAAGGCGGGCTTAACAGGATAACGACAGTCCTGTGACGGTGAACAACAAGGAAGGTGGCTATGGCGAACGAAGAGCGGTTGTTTGAATCGGCGTTGGCGTCAACTTTGGAGGAGTTGGACTTTTTTTTGAAAGTTGAGCAACACAATGCACTTAAGTCATTCCTTTCTAAGAAGGATGTGTTTGCCGTTTTGCCTACCGGATGCGGATATGGTCGTAGCGCTGGCCTATTGCATGCCTAGGCAGTTTGAAAGACAATTCTCTGCCCGCCCCTTGGATTAAGCGAGGTGAATGATTCAATGCCAGACTATACATCTCATTTTTAATTTTTCACAACTCTAGACACAAAAATTCACAACCAATGATCAAAATGCACATTTTTCAAAACTCAAACCCTTTTCTCAATTGCTTGGATACAATACACATAAAACTTAGATAATTTGTTCATTCAACAAAAATCACCTGTTCAATATGACACAACTTACCATCAAAGTACTACTATTTCAAAAGGCAATTCACACATTACATTTCAAATGAGTGTCTATTCATTTCCTTACAATGATCTAACTATCAATTCATACAACTGCTGAAAATGACAAGTAACTGTTGCATTACTCTTAATGCATAGTTGTATGGAAAAAGACAAACAATCGTCCATGTTTACTGCAAATCATGAAAGTTTCAAGATACTGTAACGCGATTCATTGTCACCAATTAGCGTGGAGCATGAACCAATTAGACTACAATATCCATGGATGTAGCCTACGTATTTTCTATTTCATTGCTAATTATTTTTGCTTTGATTCAAATAAACCTACAGTACATTGTGATTGTACTGTAGTGTTTTGCATCAATATATTACAAACTTTGTTCAATGATTTCACTGTGTAGTATTGCAATACTTTTACAGAGATGTATTTACTGTACACGAACTGTAGTACCATAATGAAACCTGTATCACCTATTTTGTTCTACAATATTTAATGATTGTAAGAACAATGACACAGTGAAACTATTGGTTGCTTGTGTGTGGGTGATCTATTGTTATGTTTGTACATTAGACAGCCTGTGTTGCAAGTGATAACCGTTTTGAGTTTTGTGTCTAAACGGTAGCAAAGTTATTGTAAAAAACTGTAAAGTGACATGAGGCTGAGGATGTCGTATCATGCCATGTGATGTTGCGGTCAATGGGGATTGGCCCTGCACAGTCTCTTGGGCTGTAATATGGGGAGGTATCCATGCTAGTCCATTTATAGCCAGCACACCTGTCCTTTGTTATTTTCTGACGTCAGCTGCCACTGAGCTGCTATTTCTGGATGTAATGGCAATTTTATGTGTGTGTGTGTGTGTGTGTGTGTGTGTGTGCATGCATAGAGAGAGAGAATACCAGCTCACTGTTACAGTACATCTTGCTGAGTCCATGACCCATGAAAAGAAGCTTGATCGGTGGGAATTTCTCTTGTTTCCTTGTGATTACTGTTTGTGTGTGTCGGTGATCCCCATGACGCGTATGCCTTAAGTTTCCTGTTTGCTTTTGACCTTGCTGCATGGTGTGCTCTCACACAGGTCATCCCCAGAGGTGCATTTGCCTCTAAGCTTCTACCAACCTCCCCGCTTCCAAGAGCAGCGAGAGAGAGTGCTCCCCCCTGTGTGGATGAGCATATATGATGTATGCCCAACACGCAGAAAAAGTCCCCTTAGGACTACACCTTCCCTACACGAGTCTCCCTGCAGGAAAAATGAAGGAAAAAACGGGGATAGATATCCAGTCATGTGGAGATCCATCAACTAGCACAGGACCTCCAGAGACAGGCAACAGGATGGGGGCTGATATGGGAGGAAAGTGGGGAAATAGCGCAAGATTACTGATACTGTCTTCATTAGCTACAGGGGGTGAAAAATGATGATGGGAAATGAAGGTCATTGCTAATTACACTGAAGTCTTTTTGCTGCCAGGTAGACCACTGTGTCCGACATACAAAATGTCAGATGAGTAGACACATACTGTACAGGTTATTGATTGATATACAGTCAAACAGACTATAGAGATAGACAGACAGAAAGATAATATTAACAGATGGATAGAGGTGGATTTCTTAATATATGAGTTGGACATACAGCAAAAATGTAGCATAAATTATACATGATCAAATACTGCATGAAAGACATCATTGCAAAGTGCATAAATAATCAGAATCCCTAGTCCCCAAGAGCTGAAACATTATGAAAACATAAAAAAAAAAAGAAAATAATGTAAAAATAATGTGATATATTGAATTCATACATATCTCACAGATAGCATCCTCTGGTGCAACTCTTTTTTTATCACCTCCACAATCTGCATTGCAAAACATGGGAGAGGAGGGACACACAACAGGTATCATCACAGAGCCATTTGACAGAAATTCACTTTAATGTTGGATTAATGAGATTGGATTTAATTACAGTTCACAGATTTGAATAATGAAAATAATTACACATATAATTGATGTTTAATGAATATCATCTTTTTAACTGACATATTGTTTGAGTGGTTAAACACGCTCCAATAAATATGGGTTAGGTGATATCATAAGGGACATATTTGGATAGAGACTATTTTAACATGGCTGCTGTTCAATGGGCAGGAAAATATAGTAGGCTACATTTGTGTTGGATCGATTTTAGTAGAATGTACTGTATGTGGATAAACTCATAGAAAACTGAACAGAAACCGCCATTATGAGCCTTTACTCTCATCTCCTTCACGGATTTGGTTAGCACTAAATACATAGTTTGCAAGACCATCTCAATAGCTGGGCATCCTGTTTGGATCTTGAAGCATATTCTGGAAAAATTCAACATAATTCAGGTTGCCACTTAGCCAATATCATCTCACTGGAGATTGTGAGTATGGGTTTGGCCTAGCCAGGCTGCAGAGGTAGAGAGCCAAGTGTATACCAAGCAGCTGACAATCTTTAGACAAATTAAACTAACCACCAGAAACGTCTTTATGAATAACTGATCATTATATCTATTGCAGGCAAATTTCATCTATGACAAATCTCAACACATACTATAACTACTTAGACAATTGTGTTTTTATTTATAAAATGATTCAAAATATAGAAAAAAAATAGGCTATAGCTCTCAATTGGCACAATTAGCATCTCTACCTGTCACCCATTTCTGACTTTATCTATGTGTTATTCATAATTCTCAAAGCAGTTATCTAATTAAACTGCTTTTAAGAGACAATACCAATGCCACAATACAGACAATATCACTGCAGAAGCAGTGACAGTAGGAATAGCCTGCAACTAAAACTAAAAGCCTTTTTATCCTCCACTTGAATCTCACTTGAAACAGAACAGACACATCAGATGTACTTTGCAGAGAGATTGACAAAGATGCCTTTTAGAACAGCTCCTCTATTGAATGCCATTCATTCCAAAGTGACTGAAAAAAAGTGGAGAAAAATCCCACATGAGAACTGAGAACACTGACTCTATAGTCTACAATGATAATCATCTTTACTTAAGTGAGCACTGACATTCAGCTGTAGTAATAGTGTGAAAAAACACAGACGTATTTCCAGTGGAATATGCAAAAAGGACAGTATCTGTTCCTTTACTTTCTCAGTTCTTTTAAAAAATATCAATACTCTTCAAGGACCTCCTATTGTGAGAAAGAACATATAAAAATATAGCTGTGTAAAAGTAGATTCTGTGGGGGCATCCAACACAACCTGACAAGGAGTTTCGTTGTATCTTAACTCCTTGAAGTTAATTTCTTAGCTCCAAGTATACAACATTCTTCCAGGGCTGCTCACCTCTAACTTTTCTCATCAGCTCAGCACGTCAGTACTCCATGGGAACTCTCCCTCATCTCCCACTCTCAGCTTCCCTCTTCCTGTTTACCAGTTACTTCACAAAATAAAAGTCCTTGTACCTTTTTTTAGTGCTACAGCTGCAAGCAGCAATGTGGGGGGGGGACCTAGCAGTGCGTATATAGCAGGAATATCAATACTTCTTTCTTGATTTCTTGAATTTCCCCTGGGGATCAATAAAGTATCTATCTATCTATCTATGGCGTTGCCATGGCATGAGCAAGCACTCACAATCACAAAGTTTGATGGCAATTGGATAAATAATGGCTCAGAAATAAGCTCATTTACTTTGTTACAGCGCCCCTAAAGGCCAAATTACACCAATGTCCTTGTGCATTCTCACAATCAGCTACCATGTCCCTGGACTTCATACACCAAAGAGTTGCTGAGATGTGAGCTCACTTTCTTTATTACAGCACCCCTAGAGGCCAAATGAGACCACTTTCCTTGCATGTCCTCACAATCAGCTACTTTGTCCCTGTATTAAGTTTGGACTTCATACATCAAAGCATTGCTGAGATACAAGCTCACTTCCTGTATTGCAGCGCCCCCTATAGAGGCCAAATGATGCCAATTTCCTATTGCGTCCCCACAATCAGGTACCAAGTCTCTATACCAAGTTTGGACTTCGTACATCAAAGCGTTGCTGAGATACGAGTTCACTTCCTGTATTGCAGCGCCCCCTACAGAGGCCAAATGATGCCAATTTCATAGTGCGTCATCATAATCAGGTAACAGGTCCTTATACCAAGGTTGGACTTTGTACATCAAAGCGTTGCTGAGATACAAGCTCACTTCCTGTATTGCAGCGCCCTCTGTAGAGGCCAAATGATGCAAATTTCCTATTGCGTCATCACAATCAGATACCAAGTCCCTGTACCAAGTTTGGACTTCATACATTAAAGTGTAGCCGAGATGTTAGCCCACTTCCTGTTAGGTGGCATCATAGCCAAGTGTGATTGGCTGTCACGGGCAAATAAACTTGAAATTAAAAAATCTGACAAGTATCGTTTGTGCGGCTTGGTCTGAAGATCATCTCTGCCAAGTTCCGTGAAAATCGGATGAAATTTGTAACCGCTGAAACTTTTCATAGAGTTTGGACTAAATCCAATATGGCGGAGGTCCAATATGGTAGAAAGTGACGGGATAGGGGTCGATGAACTCTGTATGGTCCAAGGATTCAGACGGTAGCTAAATTGTGAAAATCAGACAAAAGAGTCAAGGATCACACGCATGAACGCATGTCCAACATTGAACTGGTGGTGGCGCTAGAGCGTTCAATGTGTATGCATAAAAATTGCTGTGAGTGATTGGGACAGTGTCCTGACTAATGGTATCGGGTTTTGTTAAGTTAACTCAAAGTGTCTTTGAGATGTTAGTCCACTTCCTGTTTGGCGGCTTCGTCGCCATATTTGATTGGCTGTCATGGGCAAAAAACCTTGAAATGTAAAAATCTGACAAGTATCGTTTGTGCGGCTCAGTCTGAAGATTATCTCCGACAAGTTCCGCAAAAATCGGCTGAAATTTGTAACCGCTGAAACTTTTCATAGAGTTTGTACTAAATCCAATATGGCGGAGGTCCAATATGGCGGAAAGTGACGGGATAGGGGTCGATGAACTCGGGATGGTCCAAGGATTCAGACGCTACCTCAATTGTGAAAATCAGACAAAAGAGTCAAGGATCACACGCATGATTGCATGTCCAACATTGAACTGGTGGTGGCGCTAGAGCGTTCAATGTATGCATAAAAATTGCTGTGAGTGATTGGGACAGTGTCCTGACTAATGGTATCAAGTTTTGCTATGTTAGCTTAAAGCGTCACGGAGAGGTTATTCCACTTCCTGCTTGGCGGCTTCGTCGCCATATTTGATTGGCTTCCACAAGCAAACAAAAATGAAATTGAAAAATCTGGCAAGTATAGTTTGTGCGGCTCGGGCAGAAGATCATCTCCGCCAAGTTCGGATGAAATTTGTGACCGCTGAAACTTTTCGTAGAGTTTGAACTAAATCCAATATGGCGGAGGTCCAATATGGCGGAAAGTGACGTAATAGGAGTCATTAAACTCAGGTCGGTCCAGGGATTCCAACAGTGCCTGATTTGTGAAAATCGGACGCACCGTTCAATGGTTACATGCGTAAATGCAATCATTTACGCATTGGTGGCGCTAGAGTGTTGGGCATAGAGTTCTGTAAATTGGTGAGAGTGATCATGGGATGGTCCTGAATCAGTGTGCCGAATTTTATAACTTTAGACCCAACGGTTCAATTTTGACCCGTTGGTGGTGCTATCATTGGTGGCGTCATTATTTTTTTCAGAGGTCCTTTCCTCGAAAATAATGACCGCTAGAACTTTGGGAAATCCCTTTCAAGTCAACGGAGCGTTCAA
The DNA here is from genome assembly GCF_046254945.1 of Alosa pseudoharengus. Taxonomy (NCBI): domain Eukaryota; kingdom Metazoa; phylum Chordata; class Actinopteri; order Clupeiformes; family Clupeidae; genus Alosa; species Alosa pseudoharengus. The sequence continues at coordinate 21,193,328 of NW_027468881.1, forward strand.
CTTGCCTTGTGAAGAGCCGTGTAATAACATACAATGATATGCAGTTGCCATGACACTGATCAAATGTAGAGTTCCAGACAAATGTTTCAATGGCATTTCAGTGTTCCAGTGTGGACGCAAAGTACGACAACAATAATATGGACAGAGATTGTTTTTTTCAAATATGCGGATTTCTATTTTACTCGGCCTAATGTTGACAGGGAGTTCGTTTACTAAGGTCTGAGATGGTTTTTGTGTCATTTGTATAAGTGAATGGAGTTCTAAAGGTACCCATTGTCTGATCAAACACCTCTGCTCCCTACATTCCACTCTTCATCTCTCTCGCTCTCAAGATAAGAAATGTCTTCCCCTCTCTCTTTTCTCCATTTAGTTGTACCACTCTCCTTCAGATTCAGTTTATTTTGGTGCAACAGCACATAAGTATGCCTCTAGAGAAGCGTGTGTTTGTGTGTGTGTGTGGGCGTATAAACAGATAAACAGACAAGCAAGGGAGGAGAGGGAGAGAGAGAAAAAGAAAAATGAGCCTTGTGTTCTTTGGAAAGCCACCACAGGCTACCCTGTCTCATCAGACGAAATGGCCTCACAAAATGTCTCATTCTGGTTTGGGATTAAGTTTCCCTGTCTCACTCTCACTCATTCTCTCATTCTCCCTCAATCCCTTTTTACCCTCTCTGTGGAAACTAATAAAGTTGGCTAGTTCTCTTAATGACAATATGTGGCAAGAACTCAGTGTTAGACCTTGATAGTAGCCTACTGTTAGTCTAACACAACTGAAATATCAGGTTACAGTGACGAGCACCATCATACAATGATTCAACAGCCCACCAACCTTCCAACAGAGATGTTATTGTTTCAAATTAAGTCTTTATGAATGTGAGTTTGTGCAGGTCTGTATATGCATCCTTGAAAATAGTGTGCAACACACAGGAAAGAGAACTGAGAGAAGTTGAGCCAGCAAACCCTGAGGTGCAGAACTTGTTACAGAATGGAAGTACTTTTGACAGGAATGCACCAGCCTTGCCCAGAATTCATCTGGGTACTGAATATTATTTTGAAATGTGAGTCAAAAAAGCCCCTTTGCTTTAGATGACGGATACTTCAGAAAATCAGACACCTCAGCTGAGTAACACATTTCTCATTTGCCATCCATTTGACCATGACCACAATCTGACCTCTGCAATGAGTTTTCTTAAGTTCGGCCATTGGAATCCTCTACAATGAGGGTTTATCTTTTACGGTATCAAAGCATGGCATCACAGGATTATGATTGGTGTGACTCATAATATCGTGTGCATTTTTTCGTGGTTTCTGCCCAGACACCCAAGAGGCCATGAAATCGCTCCTAATCCCCTCTGAACTGATTTTCATGCTTGAATAGGCTACCACAGAAGCTATTCCTGTTTGCATAACAATTCATCCACAATGCAAATGACTTTAATTGGTTTCTTCATTTATTTATTTATTTTCTTGCCTTCTTGTGTGGATTACTCTCAGCATCTGTGTGCATTTTGGCTAATGGAATAAAAATAACTGATTGTTTGGCTGTGATTTATTGAAGTTAGGAAATAAAGGATATAGAGTTGACCTTGCAATCTCATTAGTCTTTAACCCTTAGCCATGTCTTAGCATTGTGTTTTCTCTGAATTCTTTGGAAGGAAATAATATTCATAACAGAAAAAAATGAAGTGGTCATATCAACCCTCAGCCTCAATATAGGGATGTGATACTTGAGAGAGATACTTTTTTCGTGAGAAAAAATAGCTCTTTGAAGGAAGAACTACTATAGCATAGAATTATGTAGACAATATGTAAAATAGCTACAAAGACCGTATACGAATGTATGACTGTGTGTGAGAGCATGAGTTTAATGTGGCTTATAATTGTGTTTCTTTCAAAGGTTTGGGTTTTGATGTATTTCATTAGAGTAATGTGCACAATCTAAGCCGGTCCCAAGAGACAGCGTAATCGAGTCACAATCAGCAGATGGAAGCACCTCAAGCCTGGGCCGCCACTCTGCACAGTTGGGCCACACTGGGGCAGATGCACAGGAGGGTAACAAGCTAAACTAGTCCTCTGACCCAGCCTGGAGTAGCCCCGGAGAGAAGGCTTCTCCACTGCAGGTATCACCCATTTGCATGCGTTCCAGGACAACCTGTGCATTTGCACAAGACGGGGTAGGCAACGCTTTGGTTTAAGATTTATTCAGAAGACCCTGCCTGATTTCTAGCTAACATAAACATAAACCTGTAGGTCCGCAACGTTTCTCAAATGCCCAGTCCCAAAGCAGTCAGTAAAATGGCTTTGAAATAGACATTTAAAGCTCAAAACCATTCACAAACGAAAGAGGGACCTTGTGTGGCTTATGTAACGACTGAATGCCCTGTAGGTTGAATTTGAAGGACCCAGCAGATGACTCAAATCACTCCTGCTTAAAAACGCAATTAACGACAGCAACGGCAGAAAATTGCATTTTCAATCAATATGCTAATCAGTTATCTGCGTGGGCAGAGGGACAGTGAAGAGATCAAGCCTGGAGGGAGAGCTACAGAGGCAGACATAAGTGAGACAGCGAGATATGTGTTAGCAAGCTTGCGTCTTTATGTTCATTAATATGTAAAAGAATGCGTTGTCAACACAAATTACGTTTGCTTTATGTCATGCTAACATACAACACATTGAAGTGAAAATTGACAGAGGGAGAAAAGGAAAGGCATTCAAGGCAAAAAAAATGGACCAAAATATACACAGTGCCTGGATAATTGCAAGTGACTTTCACCTGCTGTTATGCGGGATTTATCTTCATGCCAGTGCTTCAGGTACATCCACACTTATAGACCAATGTTCACTGGAGTGGAACCTCTGAATCCTGGAGATTAGTAGAATTAAAGATTAACGCTCACATAGAGACACATTATAATAGCTGTCACCATAAGAAAGTTGGTTTCTGACCCTATCCCATGGTAGCATTACAACCAGGGGTTATAACTCCAGGACTATCCTAAACTAGCCTGGCGGGCCATCCTATATCATTGAAATGTATAGTCTGGAATCGACCCGTTCACCTCGCTTAATCCAAGGGGCGGGCAGAGAATTGTCTTTGCAATAGGCTAGCGCTACGACCATATCCGTATCCGGTCGGCAAAACGGCAAATACATCCTTCTTCGAAAGAAATGACTTAAGTGCATTGTGTTGCTCAACTTTCAAAAGCACAAATCCAACTCCTCCAAAGTTGACGCCAACGCCAATTCAAACAACCGCTCTTCGTTCGCCATAGCCACCTTCCTTGTTGTTCGCCCGCCTTAAGACTCTCTAACAAAATAGAGCGCTGTGATTGGATGACGTCCACGGCGTCAGCCAATAGAAATTCCTATGGTTTGCTACTAGACGTACAGGCTGAGCAAATTAATTTGCCGCCTCTAGGGTGCGTCTAGATTTCTAGGCTACTCCTGAACCCTATTTTATCATGTTTACAGTAGGTTAAAATTGTAACCACAGACATATACAAATACAATTTTTGAATTAGGCTTGAACAAGACTAATTTACAGTTTTTCTCAGTTGCTTTGGTGATTTTTCTCATCATCATTATAGTTTTTCTCAGTTGCTTTGGCACATTTCTCAGATCAGAATTGTAATTCTCAAAGCTGTTTGTTCAAACACAATATGATTTTATTACTTGTGCACATAATTGAAGCAGCTTATCCCCATCTTGAACAAATAACAATGCTTTAGTATGTCCATGCAACTAATCTTCTACAATGAATGCTGTTTTTTACATTTTCAATTGCTAACTGCTTTACAGTTTTTCTCGATTGCTTAGATGCGGTTCATGAAACTGGGATAACCACGTCTCGTTTTACCTTTTTATAGGCTACTATCTCTTCATTAATCTTCCTAACATGACTGACAGTGCATTTCATCTGACTTTGTGCATGTGTTAACCTAGCTAAATATTCAATCCCTTAGTTGATTTTGACTGGATAACTCAATGTATAACTAAAATGTTATATTGATGATCTTTATTGATGATACATGCAAACACTGAGACCCACCCACCCACCCACACACACACACACACACAAATCAATAATAACCAGTAAAAACATGGCAAACAGCCACAAGCCCACAACCAACAGATATTCTGTCATAACATAAAATGTCAGTGCTTACAGTATGTTCATAGGAAGACTTCTGACTCACTGCATTTGTTTGCTCCTCATCGCTCGGGCCGTGTTTGTTTGTTTGCTTGCTTCCTTGTGTCCATGGCCTCAAGGGTGCCTGGGGGAATTTGTTTTTTTAATCTTCTGGGCTTGTTGTTGACAGCATGGCATGGCTACAGACCCCAGCCCCTCAGAGGGATAGTCGGGTCCTTAGACCAAAAGTGCAGCCCATTAACTCCCTGTTGCTTTCTGAGCACAAGGGTAGAGATAAGTGAAGAAAAAATATGACCAAGTAGCCGATCTAAGGAACTCATGAACTACATCAGGAGTGCCTCAAATGGTGCTCAGAAATGTCAGCCCTGCGTCGGTAATTGCAGCTGACATTTGAAAGCGTGTCTGACTGATTGGCGTTGATAGCCACTCTGAGTTATATCTCCCATTACCCCTTACAGAAGTGTGTCGCATAGTCATCATTCTTTCTCCCCTGCTCCTCACAGGTTCGGAATCAGTCGGTTCTGCTAGCAAGCCAAAAGCCTGAAAATGGCCTCTGCAGATTGCCTGCCAGCCTCGTTGTGTTAGGCCGTGTACAAAGGATGGGTCAATCTGTCTTTTACAAGTAATTTGGACAGATATGAAGAGGTAATTGCATCTTGAAGCCTAATGCATGCATCACAATCCTTGAACCTCTCATCACTGTTGTGTTTTTTACAAAACCACACATTTATCTATTCATGAGGTTTTAGGAGGTCTCAAAGGTGAGGTTTTTGACATACTGTATCCATTAGGACTAGATGTACAGCATTTGTGCAAAAACATGCATACCAAAGCCTCACTGATCCTTGAATGTCTACAAGGTCATAAACGTATGTGCATTCTCTCAGTAAGACAAGTCTGCAACAATGGACAAAGCAGTCTTTCGTAGAACCCACCCTGTGTCCACATTCTGCCATTATGCATTATGTGTCTCATATCACGCATCATTGTGTTATATGCATAGATTTTTACAATGTGTGGCAGTGTTTGTATGACAGACAGACACACCCACAGACAGACAACGCGACAAAGATCGATATCATTGGGGATCACTTTCAGAGGGATTTTGAGAACGATAAAAAGCTGACAGCCAATCAGAATCCATCAAATTTGAGCCATCACATTCATCAACACAAGAAGAGATTTTCCTTATTGTTGGTCAGTGTGGATGCTTTTATCGTTAGTTGTAGTTATCTTTATCGTTCCTGGTGTGAACGGCCCCTTAACTCATGTGACATAGCGTGTAACATCTAATTCCCAAACCCAGCCAATTCAAACATATTATAACACAAACCCAAATACATTCGTTTCTGGGACCAAGCCTTGGTCCCTAGTAAGTACCACAGTATTCACATGCTGTTCTAGCAGCAGTCATAATAACTCTCTGAAGTGTACCGATCCGAATCTCATATAGACAAATATGGCAGCTTTGGGGCCTTTTTGTAGGCAATCTTCAGAGGTCTATAACACTGGTATGCAGCTGTGTTCAACAATATTACTGTTTTGCTGCTGACATTATAAGGCTATGGACCAGTTCATAAAGCACAACAGAACACCACTTCTTCACTCTGACATAGTAAGGAGCACATCCCAAGGGCCACAACAGCAACACCAGTAAATTGGATAGCTCAACAGGAAGCGGTTGAGGTGACACCTTTCACTGAAGTCATGTGTGACTAGACATGTCTTTATTGACTGCTGCTGACTACCATTAAGTCACCAAACCACCCAACCTCAAGCGTCTCTCTTCCAAAAGCTGTTCAGCTCTACTTTTTACTATGTTCACATGAACAAAATCAATGAAGCATTTTTTCGCAGTAATGCGGCAAGACACATCAAAGACAGGTTTGTAGGAACTGCAACTGAGGGATGTTTTTTTTGTATCAGTCTTGGTGTATAAAAATGGTGATATTAATTAATAATACTATCATTTCTGAAGCACAGTTCAGTGCACAGACCAAAGAGTTCATCCCCCCTGACTGGCCAAAAGAAAATGTCTTGAAAATGTCTTTTCGATAAGAATATATTGAGAGGGGAAACAAAGTATCTTAAGATCTAAAGTCTAACATGAATTGAATTTGGGCTGCTTTTGAAACCGTACCTATGGTGGCTAGGTATGGTAGTTATCCACACATATCCCACCCCTTCCTGTAATGTAAGTAACCATCCTCATTTCTGTCCTTTTTAGCCTTATTTTAGTGATTTGGGGGAGATATTTATGTCGTTCAATTCAGATTTAAACACAAATTCGCTTGATGTACTTTTTATATCAACATGAGCTCCGTTACGTATGCCTCCCCATTCATTTCAATAAGAAAATAGCTGCCTGAAATAACCTGCCCGAAGCATGTTACCAAGATGGCCACAGAGTGGTATGCCTTTGCATAGTGGCGAAAGTCAGGAGGAATAATTACTCTGCATCATGTTCTGTCTTAAGCACAGACACTTTGTAGATAGATAGATACTTTATTGATCCCCAAGGGGAATTTAGTTGTCTTTGTCTTAGCTTTCTGGTTATTGAGCCTCAGGCTGTAAGACGCAGTTGAGATATCACATAATCTCTCGCATAATAATCGCATCTATTCTGGCATTTACTGAGACGTGGCTTAATGAGAACGATGCGAATGACAAATTGCGTATTGATGGCTTTGAATCCCCCATACGTCTTGATCGAGATCCCATGCTCACAGGCAAACAGCTGGGAGGCGGTGTTTGCTTATAGATAGATAGATAGATAGATAGGTAGATAGGTAGATAGATAGATAGATACGTTATTGATCCCTAGGGGAAATTCAAGGAGATGATAGTGACCTTCTCCCCTAAACAGAGGCAGTTGGCTGAGGCAGTCACATACCACCATCCAGGGAAAGTCAGTAGAGGTTGTAGGAGAGTATAAATATCTTGGGACTATTTTTGATAACCAGTGTAACCTTCTCCTTCACCTGTCGGTTTTACTCCATTAGTCTTCAAAACAGGAACCGCTTACACCAGACTGTTAAAGTATGCTCCAGAATTATCGGACACCCCTTGAGAGCTCTGTCCACCTGGTGTGAACAGCAGACCCTGAAGACTGCCTGTAGGTTCCTTCGTGATCCATCACATGTCATGTTCCTTATGTTTGAGTGGCTCCCCTCACAACGCAGACTCCGTTGTTGGCTGTAAGACCCAAAGGAGGAAGGTGACCTTTGTCCCCAGGGCTGTCCAGCTCCTAAACTCCAAGCCTCCCCTACCCCGATCTTTGGACTATACTACAACACTCAGTAGATTGATGACTGTTGCACTCATCCCATACCCTTCCATCTTTTTTATATATAATTTATTATCTTATTTTATTGATTATTGTACTGTATGTGGTGGAATATGCTGCTCTTTGTGCCATTAAATTGCCCCCTGGGGATGGATAAAGTGATTTTGAATTGAAATGAATTGAATTTGAATCGCATAGGGTGCAGATAATTTCTCTATTTGTCCATCCTCCCTCCCTTCCTTCCTTCTTCCTGTCCTAACCCCTCCTTCTAATTCATTTTGTGGAGGAAATGAGGAAGGAACAATAGGAGGAGGATGGAGGAATGAAGGAGAGGCAGATATGAGAAATGAGATGACCTGCTCACTCACACATCACTTTAAAGAGATGTCAATTACTGATGATGCAGCACATCACCTCTTTGGCTAGAATAAACAGACCATTACACGCAATATACATGCAATATGAACTTATAAGAATATGAACTTATACCAAAGCCTAAAATTATCATATAAACATGGACTATTCACACTTATTGAGCCTGATAATGAGGTAATGTTTGATAGTTCTCAAGACATGAATACTTATTTAAATACAACACGTGATCAACTTTTTAAAAATGTTCATGATAATTCCAGCATATAAAGGTCTTTTCTTGGTCTATCTACTCATTTATTGTCGCTAATAAATCGCTACAAACTTGTTTTAAACCGAAAGTTGACAGACGTGGGAGAGAACTTTTCACCTTAGCAGCTTGGACCAATGATTGCACAATTCTCTTGCTCTTGTGTTTCCTCGCATATCGGCCCTTCCACCTCTCTCCTCTCTCCTCGTTCTCACCATCTCTGGTTGCAATTAGACAAATGAGACATCCTTGATGACGCCAAGACCTGCGCCAAGCTTTGAATGATTTCCAGGGCACGAGCTGGAGGACTGAGCACCCAGGAGAGAGGCCGCGTGCAAATAGATGTTTGGGATGCACCCATATTTTGTATTTTGAGGTACACTGACACATAATGTCAAGCACCCTGATTGTAAAACTAAATATGTGTTCTGAGTATGTCACGACACAGAAAAAGGTGGCATTAAATGAATTATCCGGAGTAAAATACACTTTAGATCAATTTACGGATGATTGGGAGTACATACGTTGAGTTGACATCCAAATCATGTCATTCAGATGTGTTTTGAGAAAGTTCGATGTTACCGTTTTTAGTCAAAACTCGTTAGCCTGGAAGTGACGCGGGCATATAATTTCGCCACTACAAAACGCTATTTTTATACCTCTTCTACAGTTCCAAACAACATTACACTTACGTGGTAGTGAGTAGAGGGTCCCTAAAGCCAAACCGAAGTATCCCGAGGTCTTTATGTGGTCGGATAGAGAGTCCAGAATGAATTTCATCAAGCCAGTACCTTTCCGGAAATGTTGCCATCTTTGCTTACATCTTCAGGGGAAAGTCAGTAGGAGTCGATTGCTGAGTGTGGAGTAACACGCTCTGGAAATTCACAATTTCGTCGCCGTTTAAAAAAAAAAAAAAAACATAGTCCAGTATTTCTTTCGAAATTGAAATGAAGTTGTATGGACTGGACTATGTTTTTTTTTTTTTTTTTAAAACACAATTTTTTGAGAAAGTTTTTGAGAAAGAACACGTGTTTTGAGAAAGTTCGACGAACATCGAACTTTCTCAAAACACATCCGAATGACATGATTTGGATGTCAACTCAACGTATGTACTCCCAATCATCCGTAAATTGATCTAAAGTGCATTTTACTCCTGATAATTCCTTTAACCACTCAAGAAAATAAAAACATTGCATATTAAAACATATTACATTGGGTTTTGAAAATCATGAAAAAATAACCAGTAGCCTATACTCTGCTCTCAAAAAGTGTTTGCAGGTTGACTGTGCCACAGCTAATGACTGACTGTGCTACAGCCACGGCTAATCTAGAGAAAGGTGCTGTCCCTCCCAAATGTCCTACCAAATACAGTACAAACCAGCTGACTCTAATTAGTGCCGCTCTACAGCCAGATACTGTATATGAGCTAATTAGTGATTTTCAGAATGCTTGCAGTTTTCTAATGCTACCCATACATCAGAAGACTTTGACAAGATTTGGGAAAGATTCTTTAACGCCCCCCATTCAAGCTTTACTCAAAAGACTATCTTACAATACAATCTTTCAAGAATCTTTAACATTCCAGACAGGTAAACACTGAACATAAACCTTATCTGTAGTAGCCTCACTCATTCACAGAGAAGGAAATCTCCATCACATATTTGTTCCAAATGTGCTCTAAACCAGCCGATCCTGAAGAGTTTTCAGACAGTAAATCAGCTAATGTTTTATATAATGTGTAAGTGTATAGGCTGAAGGAATATATGGCAGGACTTTTACTTTCTGGGGTTTGCTCACCTGCTCGCTCAACCCTTAGGCACTCCGCAAATAGGTGCCGGCATGAGTCCGTTGTCACAACATACAGATTTCTTGGAGAAGAGCCAGTAACCTCCTCAAGGACCAGAACCGCACATCTTCCCTCCAGATGCAGCTCGAGGTTGGCACCTAGACAACAAGTCGCAAACTGAATGCCCAAGGTCTCTGTCTGAAATTTCAAAGCTACCATGGCTGTCTACTGCCAGCAAACATCAATTTAAAATACAGCGTTTTTTCTAAACCTTTTTGTAAAGTTTGACAAAGGTTAGGTTTGAAAAATGAAACAGAGTCGTAGAAAGTCACTTTTCTACAGCACAGTTCATAGGAAGGACAGGAAGACCCTTTATAAGGCAACAACCATATATTTAACCTCAATTAAATTAGGTTGGAAACCCTGAAATTGTGAAATGCTCTTCTCTTTATACACCCTCAGCATTCAAGCTTCCTGGATCTATCGCACCAAGAGCTATTCCAATCCTTTTAGTAGCATGTTTCATCTCCACCAGAGTTCCCATTTCCCTCTCCAGCCACTGCATGGGAAAAATTCACTGCCAAAACCTGCTGCCACAAAGGGCGAACATTGGCAGCAGCAACTGGCACATACAGTAGGACACTGGGAGCATAGGACCCTGGCAACATAGGTATGCTCCCCTCTAGGCCACCTGACAAAGCAAAGCCATCAGCAGGATTCTCCGGTTACTCCAGCCTCTAACTTCTCGTCACTAAGGCCTTCCTGCTCAGGAGAAAGCTCACCATGGCAACTCTGGCTGTGGTTCCAGATGTGTTTGTTTTTCACCTGAGACTGTTGTCATTCCTAAAACGAGAGCACTAGCACAGATAATGACATTCATTAGAATTTGGATGCATTCCATAGACAAATGTTGGAAATTAGCATGAGCTATAAACGCCATGATGCATGCATCAGATAGCTTCAGTTTTCAGTTTTTATTACAGTCTTTTGCGTTTTCGTTTACAAACATCATGCTGATCTGTTTGGGGTGGGGGGTAAAATCACTGTTCAACACATTCATACTAACCAGTATGACAAAAATAACCTCCTCAGACTAAGTCATTATGCCTACTAGCCTACTCCTCAATGTTAGGGACCGTTCGTTATTTATAAACGGGATCACCGGAGGGATTTTGAGTGCTTCGATCAAAAGTTGCATGACCCTCCCCTGCTTGCAATATAATTTTCAACGACCCTCCAGCAGCATTTTTAAATATGACATGACCCTCCCCAGCCAATTGTCGATGTCTTCCGCCCACGCTCTTACATGCTATGATAACACATCAACCTCTGCTTTGTGATCTTACACATCACACTTCACCAAGATGGTGGCCATTTCAGTAGATTTACTCCCTAACATTGTTGTGAAAACACAATAAGCATGGAAACTAAATTCACACTTCCTACAACTGCATTAGCCTACCTGAAAAGTTACTCCTCTAGTAAGTATTCACATGAAATAAAACAATAAAGCATTGAGACCATTCAACAAAGCACACTGGGTAATAACAAATTCAACACATGAACTTGTTGCTATGGACTCGTCTCTAGGCTTCCTCAGTCATTGTAAAGCTGCCGAAGCTGAACATTATCCAAAACTCAATTTCTCAGACGAGCGTCAATTTGGGAGCTTGCTACACTCCTTCCTTCTCAAATGACTTGAAAAGGCCGTTTGCACAATTTCACAAATAATCACAGGGACCGAAAAATACCTAACATGCCAACTTTTTCCGGGTTTATCATTTTAACGTTTCCCTGCTGTCTTGCCGTTTTAATATTTTCCCGTAGAATATCCCATATTACTGTAATACTCATAACATTAGTCCTGCATTCTGGCCTGTCTCTGTGTTGTCCTGTTGTTACCCCTTGCCCTTCCAGTGAAACAGATGTATTCAAATCATCGTTTTGCTTGCTTGAATGCGAACTCAGAGTGATGTTAACCTAGGCCTATTTAAGTTAACGACGTGGTTGTCGTGAGAGCAAGATTCATTAGCGCTTGCGGTGTTCGGCCGTAGGCTATGCCTACGTGCGCACCTGCCAGGCTACTCAGCTAGACCAAAGTCCTTTTAAGCAAGTCCCTCCACTGGGCGGCCATATACCAACGTTTTTTGGGCACTCATCGGGCACAGTCTTTGGGTCGAACTGCGCGTGCGCAAGGCTTCACGACACCAATTCTCCAGTAGGAGTTAAGTCTTATAGAGACGAATGACCCATTAGACAGTAGGAGCAGAGCCCGTCTACGGAGAGCCTTGCCACTCCGTATTAAGTCCCATTGTACCGAATTTTGGTTGCAGTTCCACCAGATTTCCACTGGGGGCGATCGCCATGAGTGCAGAATGAATGGGAGTCAATGGAGCTAGACGGCTAAATTTGTCTCTTTCACCTGATTGTCGTTGACAAATCTCAGATTTGATTGTAGTTTGTATAACTTCAACATGGGTTATAGGTCAAAAGTTGAATGAACGAGTACTTATGTCCTTTTGATTTCTTACAGTTTGGGTCGTTGTTGCCCATAACACGCTAGCATTGTGCTAATGAGTGACGTCATTGACACGTTTGAAAGGCTTTTTAGAACAATTAAGTGACTTTAAAAAATATAATACTCCACCAAGTGTATTTTCTTTGCCTCCCCTTTCGAATACAATATTCAAATTACTTGAAAAAAAATTATATCCCGAGAAAAGTGGATTTTGAGGGGTACAGCTCCATAGACCTCCATGCATTCTGCACTCGTGGACGAGCGCCCTCATGTGGAACCACAGAAGGAACTGCAACCAGTTCAGAAACCGGAAGTTTTCCGAGAGTGGCAGTTCTCCCCTTATTAGACATTCTCTGGTAGGAGTTAAGTCTTATAGAGACGAATGACCCATTAGACCAGCCTCAGACGAGTCCAGGAAGTGACGTCAATTCCAGAAATAAGTACATCATTTACTTTACTCTTTATGGAGAATACAGTGGGAAAAAACGTGTTTTCTTTTACAGTTCATGGAAAAAATAGTCACATTAGGTAGAATCCTTTTATTATTATTCGTAATTCACATGTATTTATTAAATAATCGATCGCGACTGACTGTCCACGTGATCTGCCAGTCAGCTGGGAGGAGCTCGTGACTCACGCATAGGGACTCACGGCAGATATTGCGCGAAATGTTGGTTTATTTAAATGTTGGTATCGTTTAGATGTCCTTCCTATTCATTAACATGAACATGATGACTGACTAAATAAATGACTACGATGTTTAATAAACCATTGTAGGCATACAAGTTATCATTATATCACATCAATTAGTTTTCTGTAGGCTAGGCTAGTGTGACATGCTTTACACTAGGCTACAGCATAAAAATAGGCTCAACAATAGGCTATCAACACGTTTGCAGTATCACTGTTGCAGAAATCACATACAAGAAAGCATCCTCTTGATTGTTTGTACATTTTTGCATATTCCAACATAAGGAAGCAGCATGAGGAAACTTGTCGTTTTTCTGCCTTATTTTCTAACTACTTTTACGAGTCTGCAGCATAGATATATACACTAGATGTCGCCTTGACTACTGCTGTTCATTGGAACGAATGCGTCAATCGAGACGCCATCTTGCTTCAGTGATCCACTCCTCTATAATGCATTAGCGTCAATCTGGGCAAAGATCTAGCGAAAATAAAATCACCATAAATCGTCAAAATCTCAAGCAATTATCTAGTTTTTTGGGTCGTTCCAACTGACAGGCATGTATTTATGGTTGAGTCTAGAGAAAACTAAGCTTAAGACGATAATAAAGATACATTTTACCCGTCTAGCCCCATAGACTCCCATTCATTCTGCACTAGCTAGCGGCGGCCCCTAGAGGAACAATGAGTAAACTGCAACCAGGTTCGATACAATGAAAGTAAACAGGCTCTTCGTAGACAGGCTCTGGTTGTTGAGGCCACATACCCCTCGTCTCGTTTACTCATGTAAGTTGTAATCTCACCAGAAGTTGCTGTATATCTGTAGAACATTTACCTCTGCTACTACATAGGCTACGCCAGTCGTTACTTTTATATGCATGGGTCAGTGCCATGGGCAAACGAGATGTAGCTGAATTCATAAATGACAAAGCCATGAGAAAGGTGATTTTCTTACGTTTCAACAACAAAGAAGCCGATCTGCCATCATTGTGAGAAGTTCCCAAATTTTTCGCTAATCGCTAAAAAGGTTTTCTATCGCTGGGGATGGCCAAACGTCGCTAAATAGGTAACGCTGACAATACAGGAGAACTAGTTTAGCGCTTCAGATCCCTGTACCATGATGGCGGCGGTGTTGACGCATGCTGAGAAGCAGAAGGCGACATCTAGTGTATATATCTATGAGTCTGCAGTATCACCGAGTAGCTGTTACAAGAGGGTCTGGCGTCCCTTTGTTATGACGCAACTTCCTGCGACGGTCATTCGTCGGAAAATGACTTAACTCCCTCTCCAATCTTGCTCCAGCGGCGAGATCACAACACATGATTGGCACAATGTCTTCACAACAAACCATATGATTGGCTCAATGTATTCACATCACACCACATGATTGGCTCAATGTATTCACATGTCGACGTTTTGCCAAGGAAGGGGTGGGATATGTGTAGACAACAGCCATATTGGTGTGACAAACTAGCCCCATGCATTTCTATGGAGTATTTTTTGAGTGCTGTGTCTCCTCATTAGAAAGTCTCTGGCTAGACAAAGCATTCCCCCTGTATATTCACTCCAAGTTGGCCTACCATAACTTACCAACTACACTGTAGACCATAAACTGGCTATTTATATGACCAAATGTATTTGTTCAACTTTATGAAGCAGAATTACGCACTGCTACTTGGAACGTAGGCCTAACACATTTTTGTTGGCAGGAGAGAGAATGACAGCGATTAACAAATTGCACTTGTTGCTGGTTACCAATTAATACTATATATTTTTTTGCAAACAACAAAAACAGAAAGGATGGAGACAGCAAAGCTAGAGATGGGCAGTGAACAAGGTCAATTGGTAGAAATGCTTGTCAAAACGTTAGGAGCTGGATGTGTGGATGAATGAAGCACAAGTATGCTTTGTGTTAAGCATGCACACTGTTTAAAGTTAGGCTACACGGTAAACAAGTAAACCAAAGTTAAATTTAGCTTTTTTAGGGCTGGATAAAGTTGACCAAATGGATATAGGCTGTTAGGCGTGAATAAAGTAGGCTACTTTGTTGCATTTTCCGTATTTTGCGTGAGAAACCCGGGAAATCTCCCTCATTTTCATTGTTCAATGTTGACAGAGCTATGGAACGAAAGAGAACGTTATATGGCGACAGAAATCAACAATCAAACAAGCCACTTTGATTTTTTGCTGTTTTCATTAATACAAAAGATGGGTGACCCTCCCTCCTAGACAAAAAAAAGTTAGGTGACCCTCCCCTCAACAAAGAATAAAAAGACATGACCCTCCCCTATTTTCCTCCGGTGACCCCGTTTATAAATAACGAACGGTCCCTTATAATGCGTTGTAATACATCACTATTGTCCTAGTTCATCCTGACTGACTTCACTTTCCTCTCATGCATGAGAGGAAAAGGATCATAACAGCTACCATCAGGGTTGAAACCTGGGCTTATTTCTATCCCTGTCTCGTGGTCCTTGCACAGTAAACTAGAGCTTAGAGGGGGAGCCTCTGTTAGCAGTACTTTTGTTGTAATACTGAGATTTCGTGCCAATGCCTCAAAGCTGATCAAATGTCAGAGATGATATGCAAACCTGTGCCACAATTTCTGTCAATATCTGTAGGTAATCCGAATCTGTAGGTAATCCGAAGTTCTGTTAGATGAGTTCTGGAACATAACAATGCTTTGTGCATTTCTGACTGCACTCTTGTTGATCTCTTTCAGCTTTTGGCAAGAAAACCAGACCAGCTGGTAATCACAAATCATTTTAAGTACTGCAAATCTAATTCTAGCTGGCCAATTCCATGTCAGTTGGCAATAGCTGTGGTGCAGAGCACAGTGGAAAAATAGCTGCCTGTAAATTGAGATGTCCACCCCTCAAATGCTTTGAAACCTCCACCTGGCAAAGGATATTGCTACCTAAAATGCAAGCTACTGTAATTCTGCAAGAAGTGGTAACTGAGAAGCTTTTCAATGTCTTCACAAAGCGAGATTGCATAATCCCTCATTAACAACATAAATGAAGGGGCACAGAAAGAGATTGGATTTTATCCAGTATTAAAGCTTTATTGCTTTCGAACTGGTGTCCAAGCAATTCTCCTGCACCCGAAAAATAGTTAAGAGTCATCTGACACTGAGAAGGAAAAATGAGTATTAAAACTTCAACACCCTTTAAGTGTGTGTGTGCGTGTGGTGCTGGTGGCCTCACACACTGTCCCTTACCCTCATGTCTTTGATAATAATAAGAGTACGGAGTCCAGCGGAACCAAAGGTTGAGTTGAAGAAAGTAGGCGAATATATGATTAAGAGAGACTTAGCTAAGAATGAGTCACGCACCTCACACTCTCCCCCTTGCCTCCCGATGATGATGACGGAAAACAATCAGAGGAGCAAACAAAGACATCTTTAATGGTAATTTCTCAGTTTCTGCCCTTTTCCGAGGCGAGCATAGACACAATCAATAGGGTCCCCACCACACTTCCCCTGACAAATTGAATTGGCAGGCATGCCATTGCAAAATAGCTTCCATTTATTTCCCAGCGGAGTAGACAACATCAACCGCTAGCTGTTGATATGGAGATGGAAACGGCCTCCCTCTCCTGTGCAGCCTCATAATCAACCGTCCCGGCAAGGCGTCGGCTGCGTGTAAGCAACCAGCCATTTTCAGTCGCAGACACGTGTGTTGTGTGTTATGGTGCACCATTAGAACAATAGGAATTGGTCGCAGCAGGTCAAGAGTCATGTTAAGCACCGTAGGAGGCTACTGCTTATGTTGTGAGTTCTAGAGCTACAAACATCATATTTACAGGCATGAGGTATTTGTGTGAAATAATAAAATGCTTAAAGGGACTTTGCATCTGCACTTTGCTTCTCTAATAACAATGTGCTGTCAGACACAGGGACTCATGAACACAAGCCATCCGCTGTTTATCACCATATTAGCTCCCCAATACAGATTGGTGGACCGAGCTGTCTGATAAATATTTGCACATACTGACTTGATAACAAATGTCAAATGGACATGGCAGAACTCCCATGACAATTGATTGCACAGGATTGTTCCACTGTCATGTATAATAACACCATAAAAAACAGTATAAGTGTACTTCATTGTAAGTGTAAGCCATTGGAAGTGTTAATACTGTATAGTAGGACTTCTCTGGCATATTCATGTGCTACAGTGAGGGTGTTTATGGGAGTTTGGCTTGCAGTGGTGATTGATGAGGGGTTGGTATAAGGTCTATGACCTGGAGTGTGGAGGGGGGTTAAAGGTCAGAAAAGGATGTGTGCTAAGTCTATTGATTTGTGCATGTGTGTGTGCAGGGTGCGATTTGTGTAAAAACCAGGGGGGGGATGATTTTGAATAAGTTTGTAACCCCCCACCCCCCCACCCCAAAAAAAAAAAAAAATGAACGAACGATTCATAACCTAGTAATGTCATGGCTAATAATACCCTATATTATTTTTGTAACATTTTAGTTTTAGTTTACCGTGGTGTATGACTTTAAACAGCGAGTGTGCTTGGTATGATGATCAGCTCCTCTAATGCAGGGTAGGACTACGTTTTGACAAGCATACAAATTCACCTTGTTCTTGCCCCATCTGAAATGACTTCTCTACTTTTGCTGCCTCCATCCTTTCTGTATTTGTTGTGTAAAAAAACGTTGTATATGATGGCACTGAAGTCTTAAGTAAGTGAATTGGCTAACAGTGTTAGTTGGTAACCAAATAGCCTACACAATGCGCTACACGCTGCGTAGGCTACGTGCATTCTCTCTCCTGCTGATTTGCGTTCAGTAGCCAAGTGCGTAATATTGCAAAAGTTGAAAAAATAAATGTGTTTATTGTAGCCTACAGAAAATAAATAGCCTATCATACTGTCAGCCCACACTATAGAGCGCTATGAAAACACATAGACTTAAGCAATTATTCTAAACTCACCCTCTGCTTTCTGATCTTACACATCACACTTCACCAAGATGGTGGCCATTTCAGTAGATTTACTCACTAACATTGTTGTGGAAACACAATAAGCATGGAAACTAAATGCACACTTCCTGCAACTGCATTAGCCTACTTGAAATAATTTACTCCTCTAGTAAGTATTCACATGAAATAAAACAATAAAACATTGAGACCATTCAACAAAGCACACTGGGTAATAACAAATTCAACACATTAACTTGTTGCTATGGACTCGTCTCTAGGCTTCCTCAGTCATTGTAAAGCTGCCGAAGCTGAACATTATCCAAAACACAATTTCTCAGACGAGCGTCAATTTGGGAGCTTGCTACACTCCTTCCTTCTCAAATGACTTGAAAAGGCCGTTTGCACAATTTCACAAATAATCACAGGGACCGAAAAATACCTAACATGCCAACTTTTTCTGGGTTTAGGCATATCATTTTAACTTTTCATCGCTGTCTTGCCGTTTTAATATTTTCCCGTAGAATATCCCATATTACTGTAATACTCTCATAACATTAGTCCTGCATTCTGGCCTGTCTCTGTGTTGTCCTGTTGTTACCCCTTGCCCTTCCAGAGGAACGGATGTATTCAAATCATCGTTATGCTTGCTTGAATGCGAACTCAGAGTGATGTTAACCTACAGTAGGCCTATTTACTGTAAGTTAATGACGTGGTTGTCGTGAGAGCACGATTCATTGGCGCTTGCAGTGTTCGGCCGTAGGCTATGTCTACGTGCACACCTGCCAGACTAAGAGCCAAAGAAATCCCCCTGTATATTCACTCCAAGTTGGCCTACCATAACTTACCAACTCTAGCCTACACTGTAGACCATAAACTGGCTATTTATATGACCAATGTATTTGTATTCTGTATTCTGCTTTATGAAGCAGAATTACGCACTGCTACTTGGAACGTAACACATTTTTGTTGGCAGGAGAGAGAATGACAGCGATTAACAAATTGCACTTGTTGCTGGTTACCAATAAATAGGGCCTAGGCTACTATATATTTTTTTGCAAACAACAAAAACAGAAAGGATGGAGACAGCAAAGCTAGAGATGGGCAGGAACAAGGTCATTAATGCTTGTCAAAACGTTAGGAGCTGGATGTGTGGATGAATGAAGCACAAGTATGCTTTATAAGCATGCACACTGTTTAAAGTTAGGCTAGGCTACACGGTAAACTACAAGTAAACCAAAGTTAGCTTTTTTAGGGCTGGATAAAGTTGACCAAATGGGCTGTTAGGTGTGAATAAAGTAGAGGTAGGGATAGGAAAACCAGAGGGGGGGAAATCCTCACCATCCCCCCCTACAAATCGCACCCTGTGTGTGTGAGCGCATATGTTTATAAGAGAGAGAGAATGACTGTGTTTGCATGCACTTCAGTACCTCAGTTATGATTTGGAAGTATCCTGGTTTTGTGTTTGCACATGTAAACATCATATCCCGATTTTTAGAACCCCGGATAAGCCCTTTTCCCAGTTTTGTGAAATCCAATTATGCTAGTTGGAGTACTCCGAGAAAAACGAGATACTGTTCCATGTATACACCTTATCCTGGATTCTAGCGCAAATGCACATTATTGCATAGAAACCGGGATAAGGTGTGCTAATAGAACTTTATTGTTAAAGTAACCGGGATTCTAGTATTTATCTTAATGGGATATTATGAAATATTATTAAATACCATATCCTGAATATAATCAAAATTGAGATAAGCTTCATAACCAGGTTACTGAGGTGCATGTCAGCATAGTCAATGAGATTGAATGAGTGAATATATTGCACTTGACCCAGAATTCATTGGGGTTTTCATTATATTAGCATGCCAGTTGTAATCACTCCTTAGCGAATATAAACTGAATGTGTCTGCTATGAATACTATGGTGACAGTGTTTATATCATGCACGACTTCACTCTTGAGAGGAAACATCTGCCAACCTCTCTCTCTCTCTTTCTCTTTCTGAGTCATGTTATATCTCAGACACATAAAAAACATTTAAGCTTTGAAAAAGATGAATAGTATTGATCGCAATTAAACACATTCTGCATTGTTCACAATTAAGTACATTCTGCATTTGATACATTAGATGTTCCCTAAGCGGAAATGTTTTAGAAAGAGAAAAAATATGGACTTTGCTGAATAGGCTATTTCATCATAGTTATAAATATTATGAAAGAATAGTTCAACAAAAATCTTGCCTGCTCGATGACCCATGTGAAAGTTCAGATGAACATTTTTCCTAGTGGATTCGTTTAAATTCTTACTACAGCTAGTTCACATCTATTAGATGCACTGTATATAACCAGCATGACAGTATTTTATGCTAAAATAAATAAATAAATAAATAAACAATGTACATATTGCCCACACCCGTGTATCAACTGAAAGCTATCCATGGATGTTTGAAACGCCTTGGTTGTGGGTTGAGTGGGTGTGGGTACCCAAAAGCCCAATGAATCAGAATCAGATTGTATTTTAATGCAAAAGAGGAATGAAGAAAATAAATGCATTCCCATGTATAGCCCGGCCGAAGCTGAAGAAATTTAGCAAAATCAACATACAAACCTTGGTTTATAAGCGGGAATTACGGTAAAGACAATCAAGTATGCACCTGAAGCTAAGTGCTTTTCCTGGCCTCTGCTTCAATCCTGTTTACAGCAGTAGGCTCCATACAGTTCGCCATTTCACCATTAATTAATGAGACCCTGTGTATAAATCCATGGAGACGGGTTCCCATGGGAACAAGAAGCACCTCACCGAGGTGCTGTGATCAAGTCAGGTTGATAAAAGTAACCAGAAATGAGAGCAGAGTGTTGGCAGAATGTCTATGAAAAGTTAACAAATGAGATCTCAAAGAGTGAGCATTAAAACATGCACACACACGCATAAATTACTGCAAGGATAAAAAGGGAAAGTAACATCAAAGTAGTCAGAGTGAATACTTTGGAGACCCCATGAGATCGCAGTCATCCTCTGTGAGCTAGAAATATCGCCTCTGCATAAATAATCTTGTTATAATATACACAAGCTATTCAAACATAGCTACGTGACTCAACAAAGTCTGATCTTCTCCTGAATTGCATAAGAGCATTAAGCATATTGAAACTCATTAGCAATCATTGTTAGCAAGATCTTGTCTAAAATATATTTAGTGGGGCGAAAACCCTCATTAATTAGTGAATATGTGTGGAGGGTTTTCATTTGCTTTTTTAACACAACACTGTGAATTGTTTCTCAACAATGTTAGGTGAGCTACAGAGACGCTGTGATAAAATATACGGTGGCATAGGAGAACACTGATACAAATTACATTTTTCTTCTGTGTAAACAACTGAGTGAATAACAATTCTTCTATTGATCTATCAGATACTTTCACAGACGCACTGACAGACAGGCACAATAAACAAACACCACACACAAACATACCCACCACAATGCATACACAACAATGTAAGCAAAGAAGATGCGAGTTGCCAACACAGGGTAGCGGGAAAGATATTGGGCTGTGAAGTCTCATTGTGTGGGTACAGCTAATTCATTTCCTCTCTGGAGCTCCTGTGTGTGTGAGCTTGATTATTTATGCTGATCAGCAGATAGCAGGGCTGTTGCTTCTCTCGTCTGCGTTCGACGCCACCTGCATCCCTAACACCTGCTTGAATTGCTTCACCCCAGAATCCCCGCTGCTGTGACAGTGTGAGGAGGGGGAGAATAAAGCAGACAACATTTTGTCAGCATTCTGTTATGTTTTCCAATTGTATCAAAAGCTGACAAACACGCACATGCCTGCTCCGTATGGAACTGCAATGCAATTCTACTGGGATACATATAGTTCAGCACATCATAGCAAAATTTGTATAACCTATCTATCTTCTAATTTATCTGTTTTGAATATTGTATGTTTAGGGAATAGATTCGATTTGGTACTTGTTCATTGTTATACCAGGTATTTAAAAAAAATAAATATGGCTATAAACCACTCATTTTGTAATGAGCAATGCTCTAATGTAATATCCAAATATGATAGACATAAACCACTAGAAAGGAGCTGAATCTGAGGAAGACCGCAAGGTCGAAACGTTATCTGCCAAATGAGAAAATAAACTCAAAAAAGGATATCAAAAAAGAATACCAAGGAGTGTGCAAACTTTTTTCACAAAAACTTGACTTTTTTGTTCAGCACTTGGGATGTGCACAAAGTCTCCTTGCAAGTGATAAAACACTAGAAAACCATTAGAGAGAGATGATTTGGTAAAACCCTTCCAGGGAGTCACTTTATCAAGGAGGTCTTTTCTCCTTCTTTTTGCTGTCATGGAAACAGATCTAGCCCCATCCTTAGGGTATTCTATTGAGCAAAGACCCAAACAATTAAGGGGTGCAAAGGCTGAGAGAGCACCTGAATTATTGTCAGGCAAGGGCTTGAGTTATGGTGATCCATCAGCACTGGTTCTCATACAGTAGCTCACCATGGTA
Source organism: Alosa pseudoharengus (assembly GCF_046254945.1). Taxonomy (NCBI): domain Eukaryota; kingdom Metazoa; phylum Chordata; class Actinopteri; order Clupeiformes; family Clupeidae; genus Alosa; species Alosa pseudoharengus. The sequence goes on from NW_027468881.1 coordinate 21,215,818, forward strand.
CTGTTAGGCGGGGATCACATTAGCCAGCGGCATGCAGCAGGTTTCTTATTGTTCTCTATGGTTCGGCAGCGGAACGGTGGCAACGCTGGCGTAACGCTAGCACTGAAAAAGGTACAAGGACTTTTATTTTGTGAAGTAACTGGTAAACAGGAAGAGGGAAGCTGAGAGTGGGTAGCGTAACTGACTGGGTGAGAGCGTAACTGACTGGGTCTTCAACCCGTGCCTTCAGGCGCACCATTGCAAACCTCATTCTGATGCAGGTTATAAAGACCAGCCTTTCTCAAACTTCTTTGACCTGAGGCCCGGTAATGGCAGACTTTGGGGTCATAGGGATCATCTACATGTACCCAGAAAGAAGGCTACAATAGCTCTTGGCCACGTTATATTGAAATTTGACTATACAATACCCAATGCTATACAGTGTATTATACAGTCTCTGCTCTGTTTCTAAGGAAGTTCCAAAAAACAACGTCGTTCTATTAAGTTTCGTTAAATAAATAAATAGCCTTCCAACAGGTTGAAGCGGAGCTTTGATACCAACGTTATCGATTAGTTTCAGTTTCTCTCGCGCAGACGCCTGCATTGAATGAATGCTCATACCACCACTTAATTGTAGGGCTCCATGTTTAATGACATCGATAGCAAAAACGTTTCTTTTCTTTTTTCTTCGATCCGCGGTTTCTTGATCAACTGCGCAGCAAATTATCAGATGAAGCACCGGGCCTAATTTCACTCCACGACTCCGCGGAACAGCAGTCTCCATGTTGTGGACCCATATTTTGAGAAATGCTGAATAGACCACAACCAATTTCAATACTCCGACACGGTCACCGTTAGACTAGGGGGGAGAAGGGATGAGAAAAGATCTGGCCACAGTTCTTCCAGAACTTCGTGCCAAGTAAAAGCATTATCAGTTTGTGTGAATGAAACGAAGCGTAGGCCATAGTGTGACATGCGTAAAACCAATGGTGTAGAGATGACGCCACAGGGTTTTATTTAAGTGAGCCACGTTTGCATGTAGGCAATTTATATTCACAATACTTGGGCCTACTAAAAGAAATATTATTTTATTGCATTTGTATTGGTTTTTCAGAGTAAAAAAAAACAATCGGTCGGTATTAACGGCAAGTTTACAACCGGCAAGTCGGTCGGACTAAAAGGGGAAAAAAATAAATATTTGGGTCGGTTCTAAATTGACAGGGTCGGTCGGGTTACGGCAAACGAAAATATTTTTAAGGATGGCCTGAGTGCAGCCCCCCTGCACCATTCGTGCAACTCACTGTATCAGCTACAGAGCTACACGCTTTGGTAGACACCGGCTCTGGTCTTTCTTTAATTACAGATGAATGCCGTAAATCTATACCAGCTTTATCCACTCAGCCCATTACGAAATCATTTACACTTGCTCTCTTTAGTTACCGGACACTTTCTTGACATTTTAGGTACAATCTCTGCACCTGTACATATTGGCGATGTCATGTTGTCCCACAACTTTCATGTTGTGCGCGCGGCTAGTCATCCAGTCATTTTGGGCTGGGACTTTCTTACACAACACCACGCAATAGTGAATCTGTCCCAGGTGTGCCTACAACTCTACAACACTGAAGTTTCCCTTTCACGACCTCAATCCCTTATCCCCGTTCAGGTTGCAGCTGTAACCATCACATCTGTAACTGTTCCGCCTATGTCTGAAATGGCTGTGCCCATTTCTGTGTTGAGTAATGCTGTCCCGGTAGCTAGGACGTTAACCTCTATCCAGGACGGCAAGGGTATCATCAGAGTTGTCAACCCCACTCATGACCCAATTCTTTTGGATGGTGGATACCCGTTAGGCCAGGTTTTTGCAGTTATGGGTCGGCCATATGACGAGTATGCAGTAGTGTCTTCAATCACAGTTAACAACAGGTCAGCTTGCCCAACACCCCAAGTGTCGTTGGATGATGCATGTGTATCGCTAGAAGAGCAGTCTCAACTACAGCAACTGTTGACAGAGTTTGCTGATATATTTAGCACTCATTCTCAGGACTATGGCCAGACATCAATACCACACACAAAATTAATACTGGCGACGCTCCACCCATTAAATTACGCCCTTACAGAGCATCCCCTGCAACTCAGGCAATTTTGCAACAGGAAGTGTCAAAACTTTTAGAACATGGGGTTATTGAGGAATCTTGTAGTCCGTGGTCAGCACCTGTGGTGCTTGTAAGGAAGAAAGACGGTACTCACCGTTTTTGTGTGGACTTCCGGCGCCTAAATGTGGTTACAATTAAAGATTCACACCCACTCCCACGGGTTGATGACACATTGGACAGACTGTCTGGGGAGAGGGAGTTAAGTCATTTTCCGACGAATGACCGTCGCAGGAAGTTGCGTCATAACAAAGGGCAGGGTTGCCAGATTGGGCGGTTTCCCGCCCAATTGGGCGGTTTTGCAATCTATTTTGCGGGCAAAAATGGGTTTGGGCGGGTGTATAAAAATTGGGCTGGTTTCGGATCAGTTCGGCGGGTTTTTGTAGCCGAAACACATAGGCACTTCAGACCCTTCTTCCAGCGACCCTCAGCAGGCAGCAGTCTCTCACTCACTCACTCACACACCCTCTGGCTGACGTGCCCCCTAAACTCACAACAGACACTCTCAGCTCACGTCACCTGTATCGAAACATGCATTCTAGCTATAAATGGCATAGTGCATGGTATTTCCATAACCGCGAGATATGCGCTTCACAATGACAGCAATAAGTTGTTAGATATTCATAGCAGACAGTAAAGCCCAGCAGTAATTTATCTAAAATAACACATATTAAGTACCATTCATGATGTTGTCAAATATTGAAGTTGTGGGAAGTTTAAGCTGTATGTTTCTTTCGTCCCCCATGTCGTTTCATTTATCCCGGCCAGGAGGGACGAATGAAACAAAACGCACGTTCGATTTCTCCTTAAATAACTACTGAATGGTTTTGTTCAGACCTGAAAATGCAACTGTATTTGACAGAGGACAGATGTAGGTTGCTTGTGACAAAATATTAGCTTTCAGTGTTTTACGATGTCTTTGTAAATTACGTTTAATTAAAAAGTGTTTCAGTCTGGTTCTTCCCTACTGCGGCGCAGACCGCCCTTCAAACACACAGCTCGCGGGGTTTTCAAATTTAGCTAGCTGACTGACAATATCAATATGCCAAAGTGGGCAAAGATCATTTTCTCATTACAGTCAATCTCTTTATGAGGGTGCACACTGCTGAAAGATTACCTACGAGACAGGATGGACTTTCCCTTTCTTTCAGGGTTGATGGATGTGCGCACAGGTCTTGCGCGAATGGCTTGACATAGGACTACGGCCCACGTTCCGTCCAGCCCGACAGTTGTTGAGGAAGTTTGACAAAGCCTACTAGAACTTTTTAATTATTTTTAGGCCTAATAACAATTGCTCAAAGCAATTTTCACGAAGGGCCTAGGCCATAGGCCTATGTTTTTTGTGTAGAGATGGCCCGCCATGCATGAACGTTCTGCTTCTGCAGCGCACTGACACCCCTGTTCGTTCAACTCGACTTTCATGAAAACTCTAGGTTTAACTGCCTGTCAGGTAGGCCTACTAATTGTTCTAAATTACAGGTGTCAAACTTAAGTTTGCCTTTAGCCTATATCTGGCGTATGAAAATATTTTTTGCGTGTATAGAGTTGCCATGCATGAACGCACTGCTTCTGCAAAGAGCGCACTGACACTGTCCTAAATAGCCTATGTTCAGCGCGATTTTCATGAAAACTCTAGGCCTAACTGCCTGTCTCAAGGAATAGATAGCGCCTATGTATTAATTAATTGTTCTAAATCACAGGTGTCAGACTCAAGTTTAACTCAAGCCTTTAGCCTACATTTGGCGTAGGCCTATGAAAATATTTTTTGTGTAGCCTAGAGTTGGCCCACCAGTTATGAACGCACTGCCTCTGCAAAGAGTCGACACCCCTGTTCTACAATCAATGCGATTTCATCTAATGTTATACATGAATATGCATGTCATGTTGCTATTATAAATAATTGAAATGTTGTGCGTTAGGCTATTTTGTATGTTCATATATCCACTCAATGTTTTTATGTTAGGCTAGCCTACTGAATGCTTTTGTTCCAAGCGTCTATTGACACAAACAGACTCATTGATAGTCTACGTTTATTGCATTATTTTTCGTAACATAAGCTTATAGAAGAATAGTCTGACTGAGGTCCTTGTAGCCTACTTTTGCGTTCATTTGATTGAATATTGTTTCTGAAATTGGATAGGCTAAGTCCAAAAATGGGTAATTTTAAAGCTTGTTAATGATTTCAATGTGTTTAAATGAGAAACAAGCAAAAGCAAATTTGGGCGGTTTTTTGTGCATTCTCGCGGTTTTTGACGAGGCTTTGGGCTGGAAAACCTTGCTGGCATCTGGCAACACTGACAAAGGGACGCCAGACCCTCTTGTAACAGCTACTCGGTGATACTGCAGACTCGTAAAAGTAGTTAGAAAATAAGGCAGAAAAACGACAAGTTTCCTCATGCTGCTTCCTTATGTTGGAATATGCAAAAATGTACAAACAATCAAGAGGATGCTTTCTTGTATGTGATTTCTGCAACAGTGATACTGCAAACGTGTTGATAGCCTATTGTTGAGCCTATTTTTATGCTGTAGCCTAGTGTAAAGCATGTCACACTAGCCTAGCCTACAGAAAACTAATTGATGTGATATAATGATAACTTGTATGCCTACAATGGTTTATTAAACATCGTAGTCATTTATTTAGTCAGTCATCATGTTCATGTTAATGAATAGGAAGGACATCTAAACGATACCAACATTTAAATAAACCAACATTTCGCGCAATATCTGCCGTGAGTCCCTATGCGTGAGTCACGAGCTCCTCCCAGCTGACTGGCAGATCACGTGGACGTCAGTCGCGATCGATTATTTAATAAATACATGTGAATTACGAATAATAATAAAAGGATTCTACCTAATGTGACTATTTTTTCCATGAACTGTAAAAGAAAACACGTTTTTTCCCACTGTATTCTCCATAAAGAGTAAAGTAAATGATGTACTTATTTCTGGAATTGACGTCACTTCCTGGACTCGTCTGAGGCTGGTCTAATGGGTCATTCGTCTCTATAAGACTTAACTCCTACTGTGTCTGGGGCCAACATTTTTAGCACAATTGATCTGACTGCTGGGTATTGGCAAATACCTCTTAACCTGGCAGACAAAGAGAAAACAGCCTTTTCCACGGGTGCAGGGCTATACCAATTCCGTATGATGCCAATGGGTCTCTCTAATGCCCCTCCAAGTTTTCAACGCTTGATGGAGTTGGTCCTTCGTGGCTTACACTGGAGCATCTGCTTAATTTATTTAGATGACATAATTATTTACAGTGAGAACTTTTCACTCCATCTACAACACTTGCAGGTGGTGTTTGAACGTTTCCGCACAGCTGGCCTGTGTCGTGAGCTCTCTCTCCCTGCCTGTTAACGAGCCTTCATTGCTCACAATTATCTGCCACTCCCAGTCTCTGTCTCTGTCTCTGCCTGATTAGCCGCACCTGTCCCTACCCTTGCTCTCTCGTTGACCTGCCAGCTGCACTGCATTTCCTGTTAACCATCCCCTGTATTTAAAGCCCTGTTTTTCAGTCCACCTTTGTCAGAACGTCTGCAAAGCCTGCACCTGTAACCTGCACGTCTACGCGCTACTCTGACTCCTGCTTGTGTACCCGGACCCGCTTGACTCCCCTCCGCTCTCCTGCTGTGGTAACTCGGCCTGCCTGCCACCTTTACTTTTGCGAGTTCTGCCTTGCCTTTGTCTGTGCTGCTGCCCTGTTTCGCCTGCCCTGTTCCTCTGCTCTCCTGTTGTGTGTGTGTGTGTTCCCCAGGACTTCCAGGCCCCTGGCGTGTAAGCCCAGACCCTTCGTCCCCACCAACGTTTGACGCCTCTCTGCCACTGGGACACACACACACCCACACACTCCTTTTCCCCCCAACCCTTTAATAAACTGAAAGAAACGTGACGCACTTGTGGTCCTCGTCTGTCTTGCCCGTGACAGAAAGTTCTGACCAACATGGACCCAGCGCACGTCTCAGACAACATGGAACTCGATGCTCCCAAACCACCCCCTGTCATGCAGCGTCTTGAACGCACAGAAGGAGACGTCCATCGGATGACCGGCGACATTGCCTCATTGCTACAGCTTGGCCAACAGCAGCAACAGCAGTTCCAGCAAACCCAGCAGTGGTTGCAACAGCAACAACAACAGATTCAGGAGCAGCAACAACAACTTGCCCAGATAACACAACTGTTCGCTCACCTGGTTCCGCAGCCTACATCTGCCAGCTCAGCCCCAGCCAGTCTGCCCACCGGCTCAGCCCCAGCAAGTCTGCCGGCCGTTCCAGCCCCCGAGTCACCTGCCCTGATCACTCCCGCCGCTTTTGCCGGACCTCCAGAACCCAAGATTGGCAATCCCGAGCGGTTCAACGGCGACCCAACCCAGGTATGGGCTTTCCTGACAAGCTGCCGGGTTCAGTTCTGCCTGCAGCCCAGAACCTTTGCCACAGAAGGGGCAAGAGTCGGGTATGTCATCACACACCTGACAGGCCGAGCTCGACTCTGGGGAACAGCAGAGTTTGAGCGTGCACATCCTTTGACCTGTTCGCTGAGGAGATGCTCAAGGTCTTCGACCTGGGTTCATCTACTAAAGAGGCATCCCGGGCTCTGCTGAGTATTCGGCAAGGCCGACGGATGGTCGCAGATTATTCTATTGACTTCCGGACTCTGGCAAGACGCAGCGCCTGGAATATGGAGGCGTTGGTGGACACATTCGTCAACAGCCTGGCTGACTACATCAAAGATGAGTTGGTTTCCCATGATCTGCCTTCCACTCTCGATGACGCCATCGCCCTGGCCGTTCGAATTGATCAACGGATCCAGACTCGCCGTCGAGAGAGGGGGTGCCAGAATCCGCCAGCCACCAGCACACAAAGAGCGCCGACTGCTCTTCTGTCCTCCCCTACTGCTCCACCAAGCCAACCTGAGCTGTCTGAACCCATGGAGATTGGTCGTGCCTCCCTCACCCCTGCAGAGCGTCAGCGCCGTTTCTCCTCTAACCTCTGTCTGTATTGCGGAAGAGATGGACACCGCGTTGCCAACTGCCCTTTAAAAGCCCAAGCTCACCAGATGTAGGAGGAGTCCGGCTGAGCTCAATGACCATTCAGTCCTCCAACCGCAAACCGTTGCTGCAAGTTCGTCTTCACCTTTCTGATTCCACACACACCCTGGCTGCCCTGGTGGACTCTGGCGCCGAAGCCAACATAATGGACGCTGAGCTCGCTCACCAGCTGCGACTGGAGATTCACCATCTGACACCCCCTGTTCCTGCCCGGGCGCTGAATGGACACCTGCTCGGCACAGTCACTCGTGTCACTGCCCCCGTCTCGATGATGTTGTCTGGTAACCACCAGGAAGCCATCCGGTTCCACCTGCTCCGCTCTCCGGACCAACCCCTCATCCTGGGCTACCCATGGCTCCGTCGGCACAACCCTCACCTGGATTGGACAACCGGGGAGATCAAGGAGTGGGGACGGGACTGCCACCAAGCCTGTCTGCTCGCTGCCACGCTTCCCCTCCACTCCGTACCCGTCAACTCTGCTCCTGACATCTCAAACATCCCAGAATGCTACCATGGTCTCCGGGAGGTGTTCAACAAGCTCAAGGCCACATCTCTGCCCCCGCATCGACCGTATGACTGTGCCATCGACCTCCTCCCTGGTACTGCCCCTCCCAAGGGTAGTCTCTATTCCCTGTCTGCCCCTGAACGAAGGTCCATAGAGGATTACATCGGTGACTCCCTGGCGGCTGGAATAATCCGTCCATCCTCGTCTCCTGCCGGTGCTGGGTTCTTCTTTGTGGGGAAGAAGGATGGATCCCTTCGGCCCTGCATTGATTACCGGGGCCTCAACGACATCACTGTAAAGAACCGGTATCCTCTGCCTCTGCTCACCTCTGCCTTCGAGTTGCTCCAGGGAGCCACAATCTTCACCAAGCTGGACCTCAGGAACGCCTACCACCTAGTGCGGATCCGGGAGGGCGACGAATGGAAGACAGCATTCAACACCCCAACCGGCCACTACGAGTACCTGGTAATGCCTCTCGGTCTCACCAACGCTCCTGCGGTGTTCCAAGCTCTTGTGAATGATGTACTACGGGACATGTTGAACAAATTTGTCTTCGTTTACCTGGACGACATTTTAATCTTCTCCAAGACCCTGTCCGAACACACCCGGCATGTCCAGCAAGTCCTTCGTCGTCTCCTGGAGAACTCGCTCTACGTCAAGGCAGAGAAGTGTGAGTTTCATGTTAAAACCGTGGCCTTCCTGGGGTACATTGTGGCAGAGGGAAATATCCAGATGGACCCAGCCAAGGTTTCGGCAGTGACCTCCTTCAGAAAACCGAAAGAAGCTGCAGCAATTCCTCGGGTTTGCGAACATCTACAGAAAGTTCATCCGGAATTACAGCACTAGCCGCTCCTCTCACTGCTCTGACAAGCAACAAGCAGCCCTTCGCCTGGACCCCAGCTGCCGACAAGGTCTTCAGTGTCCTCAAGACTCGGTTCACCTCTGCCCCCGTGCTCCGGATGCCGGATGCAGACCGGCAATTTGTTGTGGAGGTGGACGCCTCAGATGTGGGAGTTGGTGCCGTGCTCTCTCAGCGGGCTGCAGAAGACGGCAAGCTCCACCCTTGTGCATTCTTCTCCCGTCGCCTGTCCCCGTCTGAATGCAACTATGACATAGGGAACCGTGAGCTGCTGGCTGTCAAGCTGGCCTTGGAGGAGTGGCGTCACTGGCTGGAGGGGTCCACAGTTCCATTCTTGGTCTGGACAGACCACAAGAATCTTGAGTACATCCGCTCGGCCAAGTGTCTGAACCCGAGACAGTCCCGTTGGGGCCTGTTCTTCACTAGATTCAAATTCACCCTGTCATACCGTCCCAGGTCACGTAACATCAAACCAGACGCCCTCTCCCGCCAGTTCCAGAAAGATGACGCCCCCTCCCAGGATCCTGCATCCATTCTTCCCGGTCCTTGTGTCGTAGGCACCCTGACCTGGGACGTTGAAGAACAGGTACGGGAGGCTCTCCATGACCAGCCCGGCCCCAGTGCATGCCCTGCTGACCGCCTATTTGTCCCTGGACACCTGAGGTCTCAGGTCATACAATGGGGACACGACTCTCGTCTCGCTTGCCACCCTGGATCCACTCGCACCTGCCATCTGCTTGCCCATCGGTTCTGGTGGCCATCTCTGAGAAGGGATGTATGAGACTTTGTCCGCGCCTGTCCCACATGCAACCAGCAGAAGTTGTCCAACCAGCCCTCTGCTGGATTACTCCAGCCCCTGCCTGTGCCAACGCAGCCTTGGTCCCACATCTCACTGGACTTTGTCACAGGTCTGCCCCAGTCTGATGGAATGACAGTCATTCTCACAGTAGTGGACCGTTTTAGCAAAATGGCACACTTTGTCCCCCTCCCGAAGCTGCCGTCTGCCAAGGAGACTGCCCAGGTGGTCTTAGAGCATGTTTTTCGTATACATGGACTGCCCTGTGATGTCGTCTCGGACCGAGGCCCACAATTTACCTCCACCTTTTGGAAGGAGTTCTGCCGTTTGCTGGGGGCCACGGTTAGTCTAACTTCTGGATTCCATCCCCAGTCCAACGGCCAGTCGGAACGGGCAAACCAGGAGTCGGAGAAGGCACTCCGATGCATGGCATCTCGTAACCCTCACGCCTGGGCTCAGCAACTGACATGGGTGGAATATGCCCATAATTCTTTGACCTGCTCTGCCACCGGCATGTCACCCTTTCAGTGTGTGTACGGCTACCAGCCACCCCTGTTCAACAGCCAAGAAGGAGAAGTCACCTGCCCATCTGCCCTTGCCTATTCTCGCCGGTGCCGCCGCACCTGGGCACAAGCCCGTGCCACGCTCCTCAAGTCCGTCTCCAGCTACACCACTGGTGCCAACCGCTGCAGAACTCCTGCTCCTGCCTACCATGTGGGACAAAAGGTTTGGCTGTCGGCCAAGGACCTGCCACTGCGGGTGGAGTCACGGAAGCTGGCGCCTCGGTTCGTCGGCCCATTCCCCATCCGGAGGGTTATCAGCCCAACTGCTGTTCAGCTCCAACTACCAAGATCCATGAGAGTTCATCCTACATTCCATGTGTCGAAGGTCAAACCGGTTCATGAGAGTCCACTGGTTCCGGCTGCACCTCATCCCCCTCCTCCACGCCTCATCTATGGTGGTCCAGTCTACTCTGTCCGGCGTCTGCTCCGGTCCCGCCGAAGAGGTAGGGGCATCCAATACCTTGTCGACGGAGGGTTATGTAGCCTGGCCTTGGCCTGTCTACGTACTTCCGGTCGATTTCTTTTCCCTACACAACTCCGTCTGGAATAGGTTGATTCACGCTCGTTTACTTCGGCAGTTGGGCAGCCGACCAACCAGCGAACAGTGGGCGTCCCTGAGAGCGATTACGTACCCAGGCATGGTGTTTCAATTACTACGTCCCCGCCCCTGAAGCAGATCGCTTGGAATACATCAACGTGGAGCGAAAATGACTTATACTTTGATCTTTGAGCAAATGTAAATAATAGTTTAGCCTATTAACAGGAGTGTCATGAACGAAGTCACAGTGGAGTAGGATGTTATATCGTCAGCTAAACTTTAGTCATAGATTTTGTCACTAAAGGCTACGAACGTACCCGAGTCAAACTATAGTTTAGTAGGCTACATGGTCGGGTCAAAATCGCTATTTTTCAAACACTAAGAAGGCTCGACATAACTTGAAACTTTGATCGAAGCATCATCAGTGTCTCTACATATGAACTCGAGCATTAAGAACATTGTTCGTGTACACATAGTTTACTAAAAAGAAAGATTTTGGACAACTCACTCCTTGCAAGATGGCAAGATGGCAGCGAGCAGAAAAAACAAGTGAGTTGTTCAAAACCTCTCTTTTAGTAAACTCTGTGTACACCAACAATGTTCTCAATGCTCGAGTTCATGTGTAGAGACATGGATGATACTTCGATCAAAGTTTCATGTTGTGTCGAGCCTTCATAGTATTTGAAAAATAGCGATTTTGACGCGATTGTATCAAAAAAGTAGTAGCCCTGTAGGAATCCCATTCAAAAGGTAATTTCACCTGAAAACGACAACGCATACAAGCTTAAAAGTGGTGCTTAGGACGTACTTATGCATTTATATGAAAGTTTGACTTGGGTACATTCACAAAACATGATGTATTTTGGCGAGAGTTACGCAGATGAAACGTGTGATTGTTTGCTGATAAGATGCACCCGTGATTGTTATGGGCGTGCTGCAGAGAAACTTCTCTGTATGACGAAACACCGGTTGTTAGTGATTGGTTCAAAGTGGTTCAAAGGAACTCCAATGATTTTAAACCTCAAAACTGTGCCCTCCCACCCAGAAATAAACGAACACCTATGGATCTAGGCCAGACTCTCTGCGAAGTCAGAGAGTCTGGTTTCCAGGCTAACTAAGGGTTATGGACCTGAGGAGAGGACCTGGGTGCCCGCCAGCCGGATTGTGGACCGGACCCTAATCACCGACTTCCACCGGCGGCATCCAGACCAGCCGGTCATTCGACGGGGTCGTCCGAGGGGGTCCCTTCGTGCCTCCCATCTGGCACCTGACCTGGCACCTGACCCTGAGTTGGCTCCGGAACCTGACCCGGCCCTTGACGGTGCCACTTCTGGGGTGCCTTCTGAAGATCAGGGCATGGAGACTGATCGGTCCGAGGAGTTCTAGCCCTCCACCGGCTTCCCCTCCACCCGCCCGGTTTGGTGGTGTCTCTTGGGGACTTCTGGGGCCGTCCCTTGGGGGGGGGGGGGTTCTGTCGTGAGCTCTCTCTTTTCAGTCCACCATTGTCAGAACGTCTGCAAAGCCTGCACCTGTAACCTGCACGTCTACGCGCTACTCTGACTCCTGCTTGTGTACCCGGACCCGCTTGACTCCCCTCTGCTTTCCTGCCGCGGTAACTCGGCCTGCCTGCCAGCTTTACTTTTGCGAGTTCTGCCTTGCCTTTGTCTGTGCTGCTGCCCTGTTTCGCCTGCCCTGTTCCTCTGCTCTCCTGTTGTGTGTGTGTGTGTTCCCCAGGACTTCCAGGCCCCTGGCGTGTAAGCCCAGACCCTTCGTCCCCACCAACGTTTGACGCCTCTCTGCCACTGGGACACACACACACACCCACACACTCCTTTTCCCCCCAACCCTTTAATAAACTGAAAGAAATGTGACGCACTTGTGGTCCTCGTCTGTCTTGCCCGTGACAGCCTGAAACTAAAGCCCTCCAAATGTCACCTGGCTCAGTCCTCAGTCACGTTCCTCGGTCATCGGGTCTCTAGCAGTGGTGTTGAGCCTGACCCTGCCAACACAGAGAAAGTCTCTACTTGGCCAGTTCCACAGTCAGCTACTCAAGTCAGAGCATTCCTGGGTCTGTGTTCGTATTATAGGGGCTTTATTCAGGACTTTGCACACATTGCAGATCCCCTACACCGGCTTACACACAAAGGGGTACCATTTATCTGGTCAACTGAAGCTGAGGAGGCTTTCATGGCATTAAAACAGACATTAACATTACCACCAATTATGGCATTCCCAAATTTCTCAGCACCCTTTCTGCTCTACACAGACTCCATGCCATAGGCGCAGTGTTGTCACAGCAGCTTGATGGCAGAGAGCACGTAATAGCGTATGCTAGTCATCTGCTCTCAGCGTCAGAGAGAAAGTGGTCTACATTTGACCGGGAACTCTGGGCAATTGTGTGGGCCGTTCGTCATTTTCGCCATTATATTGCCTCTCACACTTTCACCATCATCACAGACCATAAGCCGTTGGTAGGCCTCAGAAAGCTGCCCTTGGATCAAGACCCGACAGGACGACGAGCTCGCTGGTCAGTAGAGTTAGACCTCTATGACTGGTGTATAATACATCGCGATGGTAACAAACATCTCAATGCAGATGCCATGTCTCGTCGCCCACCTCATGAGTCCGCTGAAAGTTTTAGCCCCTTTCAGCTCGTGCGCAGACAGTTGATATTAGTCAGCATGTAGGCTCAGTCCAGGGCTACCTGACCTCTAACCACATTCAAATTCAGACTGACTGGAATGTCGCATAGCAACAAAGGACAGACCCAGACCTTGCCTTGGTCTTGTCATGGGTAACAGCTGGTCGACGACCACCATTATGGCAGTTACGTGGTGCCTCTCCCTACCTTAGAAAAATGTGGTCTCAGTTCAGTCGCCTCACGGTGACAAACGGACTATTGGTTAGGAGTGCGCGTTCTCACCATGGGTCAGAGCAGGTGGTGATCCCCATATCTCTCATTCCCACCATACTGCATCATCTACATGGTCACCCAGGGGCTGGTCACTATGGTTTAGCGAGGTCTCTGGACAGGGCACAACGTACATTCTATTGGCCTTACATGTCAGCTGACATTTCCAAACATTGCACTCAATGTCTAGCTTGCCAGTCGAGATGTTCCCCCGTGCCCCGGCCCCAGGCGCCTTTGGTCTCCATCTCCCCCGACCGTCCTTTCCAAATTGTTGCAGCCGACATAACAGAATTGCCCATGTCAACCAAAGGCCACCGTTATGTTTTAGTAATGATGGATTTGTACACTAAGTTTGTCAACCTCTACCCTTTAAAAGATCAGACAGCTGTCTCGGTCGTACACTGCATCTTTGAACAGTACATACCGCAGCATGGAGTCCCAGAGGCACTGCACTCTGATCAAGGCAGGCAGTTTGAATCAGATCTTGTGAAACAGCTTTGCAGTCTCTTGTCCATTCATAAACTACGGACTTCGCCTTACCACGGTCAATGTGATGGGGCAGTAGAGCGCTATAACCGCACATTAAAAGAAGAGCTTGCCAGATACCTCCTGGAGGTGGCGCAAGAATGGGATGACCATCTCCCCCAGATTGCACTGGCTTATAACACAGTTACACACACTAGCACCGCGTTCACACGTTTCTTTTTGGCCCATGGCCGTGAAGCACGACTGGCCCTTGATAGTTTGCTTACACAGGAACCATGTCACACTGCAGCCACTAGTGGAACTCCTGCTGCCTATGCCAACCATCTACGTCAGCGTCTCACTAGTGCCTATACGTCTGCTACTGCATTTAGAGACAGAGCTCAGGAGCAGCAGCGGCAGTACTATGACCGTCACCTGAAATTCACTCCGCACAAGGCAGGGGATCTGATTTTAGTGGATGATCCAGCCCACCAGCGCAACAAATTAGCTCAGCGCTGGATTGGCCCATATGAAGTCATTCAACCACTGGCCCCTTCTGATAACTCCCCGCCTGTCACCTTTTTAGTGCGTGACCTTTCCCGCCCTACGGCCAAACCCAAAGTCATCCATTATAACCGTACCAAACCATTCATTAGTGATCCATCACAGCCACTACAGCACATCACACCCTTTCACAGACACTCACCTCCTCTGGCAAATCTCTCAGGGTTTTTACCATATCCCAGTTTGCCAGCCACGCCAACATTTTCCCAACAACCCCACATGCATACATCCACAGTACCGTTCCCTCAACATCCACAACATACACCTACTGATGATTCTGTCCCTGCTGCTGGGCCCTCAACAATTCCTCCCCTCTACGCCGAACACAAGGGTGGCCACTCGTTCACTCCCCAGTCGGGCACATCGTCTGCCCTCTCGTTTTCAGGACTTTGATATATGATGGACGCTCAAGGCAATGTTTTATGTTGTTGTATTTTTTTCTCTTCATGCTCTGTATTGGGTAATGATATGTCTTTTTTTTTTTTGGCTGCTCACCTATTATGTTGTTATTACATGGGTTACACAAAAGTTTAGATGGCTCATTTTATAGGCTACTGTTTGCCTTTATGACAAAGATGGTGCTGTGCTCTCTGGTTTATTCTTGTTGTTATTGTCTTTGAAATGAGGACATTTCTTTTGGGGTGTGGGAGTATTATGTAGCACTGAAAAAGGTACAAGGACTTTTATTTTGTGAAGTAACTGGTAAACAGGAAGAGGGAAGCTGAGAGTGGGAGATGAGAGAGAGTTCCCACGTAGTACTGACGTGCTGAGCCGATGAGAGGATTTAGAGGTGAGCAGCCCTGGAAGAATGTTGTATCAGAGCCCGTCTACGGAGAGCCTCCCCACTCTCTATTAATCCCATACAAACCGAATTTCGCTGCAGTTCACCAGAGTTCACCTAGATGGCGATCGCGGGCGAGTCCAAAATACATGGGGTCCTATGGAGCTACATGGCTACATTTATTGTTTTCACCTATTTAACAACTGAAACCCTCAGATTTTATTTTATTTTTCGCAAAATGGATATGGATTATCAATCAAAAGTGAAATAATCCGGGAGTCATGTCCTTTCGTTTTCTTACAGGTTGGGTCATTGTTGCCCATAACACGCTAGCATTGATGCTATGGATTTTGAGGGGTACAGCTCCATAGACCTCCATTCATTCTGGACTCGCCCGCGAGCGCCACTAGATGTAGTACCACACCGGAAGCGTTCAGAGAGTGAAGGTTCTCCCCTTATTAGACATTCTCTGGTTGTATACTTGGAGGTAATGAATAAACTTGAAGGAGTTAAGATACAACGAAACTCCGTGTCAGGTTGTGTTGGATGCCCCCACAGAATCTACTTTTACACTAGCGTTGAACAAGCTGAGCGATAAAACTTATTATGGTCTGAGCGTTGCGTTACGTTTGCCGCTGCCGCTGGCTGATGTGATACTCGCCTTAGTCACCACAACTTAACAAGCACCCAATCTACTGCAAAGTATATATACCTAATCGTCTTTATTTTACAAAACACATTAAAAAATGTTATCAGGGCAAGATGGAACAAAATAGGATTTGCTAATGAAAAGATATAATATAAATATATAGAAATATATATAATAAATAATAGAAACAATTATAATCTTATACCAAATAAATGCATGGCAATTGTCTGTATTGCATCATGGCACTTGAATTTCTCCCAGTGTTACAGCGAACACCTGTACACCTCTGTTTTAGTGAGGGTAAAAAATGAATCACTTAACTCTAACAGAGTAATTAGTGTAGCTGTGCAGCCAAATGATTCAAGTCAATGGTAACATCCAGGCCTTCGCAAAAAATAGGAATTTGTTAGGTTGAGGGAGCAAGTGAGTAGGCCCATGACAATAGCGGGAAAAAATAGATTCTTTTATCAGAAAAAAATGAGCGGCTCTGGGAGCAGTTGGACCCAGAAAACATATTAAGGACACATTATTACATTAATTCCCATACGACTTAACAGCCGAACAGGGAGAACACAAGTGGGAGTGGTGTTGGTAAAGGATGTCAGCAAGGCTGTAATGCGGCCACAGGTACGAGACCAAAGGCCATTAACCAAACTTTGCTTTGCTAAAAGTCCCTCACGTCGACTCATCCTGGCACTTACAGTACAGTAGGCCGGCTGCAGACTGCCGGCGTGGCGTGAGCGTGTCAGCTGTGTGGCATGTCAGACACGTTTCTGGTGTGGATAGAGAGACAAAACGGCACACAGCCACCATGCAACTGACACGCCACGCTCACGCCACGTTGGCAGTCTGCAGCTGGTACATATACACGTTAGGTAGCCTATCAAACAGAACACTATTTTGGGCTGAGTTAGGCGTAACATTAATGTCACAGCATCTCACTTGAGGTCTTGGATGTCAATCACCTTGCACCAGGTTATTTAAAAACTCTCGATGGAGCATTCTTGGACTCAGCCGCAGGTGTATCAGTATTTGAGGTTGATATATTTGGTAACACTTTATTTGAAGGGGTCTACATAAGGGTGACATGTAACCGTCATAAGAATGACATGACACATGTCATGTACATTAATGACACATTATTGATGTTTATGACTGTTGTCATAATGTGTCATTCGGTTTTTGGAATGTCAAGTTGACATTGTTTGGGTGTCATCATTATGACAACTTGACATTAGCCAAGATGACATTATTTGACGGGTCTTTGTCATGACAACTTGACATTAGCCAAGAAAATGTAACCCGTTTACAATATTGTCATGACGACTTGACATAGCCAAGAAAGAAATGCAAGGTGTTTGGCATGATATTGTCATGACAACTTGACATATAACTGTGTTTGGCCTGACTTATCTTCTAGGTTTGTGAAGTGATGGGCCTGAACAATTGGCTGTCATGACGACATTATAAATTGGTCATGAATACTTTTCTTGACCTCAACTACAGTGGTACAGTTTTGACTTGTCATTAAGCTGTCACAAATAACTATTACACACCAAAATAGTTTCCTGACAGTGTCATGAATACTTACCTTTGACCTAAAGTACAGTGAACCATCTGAGATGTTTCCTGAACATGTCATTAAGTGTCATTACACTATCATGTAGGTCCTATTTCTGTACATTTTACATTTCTGGAACATTGAGTCAACAAATACCATACTCAGTCATGACTTAAGAGTTTATTTCAGCAATGCATTTTGCAAAACCATAATACAAGGACATGTTACCATGCCAGCTAACCTAACTGTGCATGTGGAACATGCATTCAACTATTCACATACTAGTCTTTAAGCACCATTTCATTGCCATCATTTCTGCAGCTTTTTCAAATCATGCACAAGTCTACCCAACACACCATTACGATGACGGATTCCTAACCAGTAGTACTATTCAATCATTTTAAGGTGTGTTTTGAGGGACTGAGGGGTTCGATTCCCCCTGAGACGCCATATTTGTCTGTGTAAGGGGCACTTATTTTAATGTAGAGTGAAGTGCTGCCTTTCTAAGGAACTTTTCACAAGAGGAGTAGACAAATGAAAGTACCAAAATAGTTTACCCAGAACATATAGCCCGCATTTATTAAACATCAAATATCAAACAGTATGACCTTGTTTCTCTTTTCTGTCCTTTTAGTTGTGAAAATCAGTATTTCTCTTAGTTTTCAACCTTTTCACACAAGTTGAGAAAAATATAAAGTAAAATGACCTCAGAGCTCTGATAAAATAACCCCAAAATAATAAACCAAAGTCCATCTACCTGGGTAGTATGTTTTTTTTTTAAGTGATCTCGTGCTTATCTGTAGGCTACGATGAAATTAAGAAATATTGAGTAGAAGCAGTTCATGTCGCAGGCAAGATGATCATTCGCGCCCTCTGCTCTTCTGCCTCCCGTGTCCAATGGCGAATTTGTCCAATGGAACACTCTCTCAAATCATGCATCCAAACAAAAAAAACAACCTGCATAGCAGGGCAACAATTCAATTCAATTACTCTCTCGATACATTTTAGCAGATCTGGAAATATAACTCATATTCATGAACTGTGGTAGCTTATTCTTATTTTTAATCTATACATTCACTACATAACCTACATGAAACTTCAGCACTAGCATATCACGTTAACATTGCTTCAACATAGCATGAAATAGCACTTCAAATCATTAAACTCATGTTCAACTCCGATTGGTTTTTAGCTTATGCAGTACCATCAATACATTTCCACACAATGCATTAAACAACTGCGTTACAGCTAAATAAAACTTTTACGTGCTTAACTCATTGAACACATCTATCACGCCATGTCTGCTACTAACATAAATGAGGAACATGTGTAAAACACTCACCGGAGAAAACTCATACAAGTAAGTAAACTCCTTGTCGTAATTTCGACCCTTTGCTGTTATTCCTTACTTAGAAGTAGGTTTGGTGGGAAAACCCCTTTTAACTAGCTCTTCAATGTTATTTTTAACTTTTTTTAACTTTTCTTCTCAGTGTGGAAAATCTAAATATGGCTTCAGCTCACTATCATTCTGCAGTCCTTCTGCTGTTTGCGATTTCTGTCTTCTTCTCTAAGAATCAGTGTAGCAGTTTCCCCTCTATGCAGCGCCACCACTGCCACCTACTGGACAAATACAGTGTGCAGGGAAAACATAACTAAAAGTAATCAAGAAATTAGATATTAAACTAGAATAATGTAATCCTATTAGTACGCTATTTCCGAGTGGGTTACATCTGCAATGCACCTTCAATATGTTGAGTATATCTAATGTATAATGGTGTCATGACAGCCAATTGTTCAGGCTCATCACTTCATAAACCTAGAAGATAAGTCAGGCCAAACACAGTTAAATGTCAAGTTGTCATGACAATATCATGCCAAGGTAAGTATTCATGACACAATTATAATGGTGTCATGTCAATGAATTATTCCGGCCCACCACTTCACGAACCTAGAAGATGAGTCAGGCTAAACACAGTTATATGTCAATTTTGCATTTCTTAATTGGCTAATGTCAAGTTGTCATGTCAACGGTTTACATTTTCTTGGCTAATGTCAAGTTGTCATGACAGAGACACCCTCAAATAATGTAATCTTCCCTAATGTCAAGATGTTATAATGATGACACCCAAACAATGTCAACTTGACATTCCAAAAACCGAATGACACTTAATGACAACAGTCATAAACATCAATACTATGTCAGTAATGTGCATGACATGTGTCATGACATTCTTATGACGGTTATATGTCACCCTTGTGTAGACCCCTTCAAATAAAGTGTTACCATTATGGTAATTTTGTTCTGAAAAAAGCCACATTGCACACAATTTCATTATTACTGTGCCAAACAAAGCTGTGTTGTGTGCATTTGTGTGATGTTTGGCAACCACTGTCTGAACTACATTACTTGGTGGAAGAGTCATTGCCTTTTTGTCGCTGACTGTTTTATGATACCTTGCCAGGTATACAGTATGTGTCAACCATTTTACAAAATAACAATAAGACAAAAACAATAAGACAGATGATGCCATGGTTTACAGTGATTCTACAACATTTAAGGTGGTAAGGGTGACCAGATGAGATTGGCTGAAATTCGGGATGCTTTTTTTTTTCACGGGGGGGGGGGGGGGTTATAGGCCTACATAGACTATTATATAAGATAATGAATTTTCAAACCTGTACCAAAACACATTTTTATTCAAACATCAAGTCTGCCTCACAATACAGTCATTGTGAAAAAAACAAAACAATGACTGCGTAACAGTGCAAATCAGACCTTTCAGAATAAGGATAATAGCCTAACGCTAATAACAAGCCTTGCCAAAACTATGGGTCATTAAGTAAGAATACAAAATAATTGTTAGATTAAGTAAATTAGGCTATGTTAAAACGACATCGGACATTAGGCCGAACATATTTTTTTTGCACACATGACGCCTCCCCTCCGTGAGAAACACCAAACTCTCTTCTACACACTTTGCAGAATGCTTTCATTTCGTCGCTTAAGGCTTTGTCAATCCACGGGTACCTCCACCCACTCCTCCCGGTACCTGCATAAACGCTTTTGCTTTTTAGCAGCGTGTTGGGGTTCCGGTAGGCTACATCAGCCATGTCAAGGAATGAATGAAAATGAGCTAAAATCAGTGCATATTCGCGCCTAATTATAGAACGTCAAAAAAGAAACAAAGTAGCCGGGGCTGCATCCAGACACTTAGCTGCCGTCGGGGGCTGCATGCAGTTGACTCAACCTCTCTACGGACAGTTTTTAATGTTTATCAAAAAAATAACTACTCAGTATTCTGATTGAGTATAATTTTCGGGACAATTAGGGCAGGATTCGGGATTCGAGACAACTGCTTGGATATCGGGACTGTCCCGAATTTTTCGGGACGTCTGGTCACTCTAAAGGTGCTTATAGTCACTCAGCTTTGCATTGTCTCTAACAATGCCCCATGGCTTCTCTAAAATCATTTTGGTAACACTTTACTTTGTATCGACATAAGAGTGACATGACACTGTCATGAACACATGACACTGTCATGACACATGAAACCTAACCCTAACCCTAATCATAACCCCAATCCTAACCCTAACCATAACTCTAAACCTAACCCTTAACCTAACCCTAATCCTAAGTCTAACTTGATATGACAAAAACCAAATGTCACTTAATAACAGAAGCGTTATGTCATAAACTTTTACTTGTTTATGACAGTATCATGTCACTCTTATGTCGACACTGTCAAATAAAGTGTAACCAAATAATGTTTAAGCATTGTCCAAATATTCCAGTATTATTTATCTTTTCCATTAACGCATCTGATTTTAAAGACATTTCATATGTTTATGTAAATTCAAAGAGATAACAGCAGCTGCCAAGTGATTGAATGCCTTTACCATTACTGTATCTTTACCATACAATTCTGTTGTTATGTAGGTTCTGTAACACTAAAGAGCTATTTTATTTCAGCCTACTCTTTATATTATTGGACAAAATTAAACCATATATTAGCTTTTTGGCACTGAAGATTTGAAAATTGATGGAAGAAAATTGTTGTTGTGTCTTTACCAAAAGTGTCTACCACTACCTACACATCTTTAGAAAAAGGGTCTTATATTATCCCTTCTTTAATCCATACATAAGCAATGTAATACACACACACAGACACACACACACACATACACATAGTGTAATCCCACCCTACCTGAACAAAAAGAACCCAGGGATGATGAGGAGTACTTGTACAGCCATTTGAAAACTACAGTAAAGTTACAAATTGCTGTAGTTAGGGGAGTAAGTGAGTACAACACACTGAATATGTACGTTTCACAGTTTTACATGCTCTTTGCAATTCTACAGCATTGTGACAGAATTTCATAACTAGTTCACCAATTTTGTATGTAATGACTCAAGCAATGAAATGAAGACTATTAGTTTTATTGGGAACGACTATTCAGCATCCATTAGTATAGTTAATTTTGACTGACATGACAAAGCAACTGATACATGTTCAAAAACATTTGCAATTTGTTCAGAGGAAGGAGAAACTGCTACTATGATGTGCACAAATTACTAAATGTTGTGGAGGTTGAACTAATAGTTATGAGAATTTTCATTCTGATCTGAGAAAAGCACCAAAGCGACTGAGAAAAACTGTAAATATAAACAAAGCATTTTGAGCAAGATACGTGCTTTTACAGGTAATCCACTATGCAGTGCAGTTTGCTCTGTTTTGACAAATGCACTTACAGAAATCCACCAAAGCGATTAGTGGAAACATCCGTTTAAAAAGATGTGTTTGCTGTACTGCAGAAAATAATTTAGCATAGTGGCTAATTGGGAGGTTTGGGAGCATTCCTGGTGGGCCATTAACATGTTGAGGCTGTGAGCTCAAATGTTGTTTTTGAAGTTCATTTGCCCAGTGACCCGTGTGGTAGCACCCCCCTCACTTACTGTTTTCCAAATATTAACACAGAAGCAAGTTGCCACCAAGTCTATATTTGGAGTTATTTAGGGAACTAAATGAGCGTCCCTTTCTCAAGTGGCAAAGCCTGGTATGATGAACTCTCGGGTTTGTAGGGCAGACACATTGTGATAATAATTAACTTTGGTGTAAAGTAATAACCCCAGATCTCAAAAGCCCTCGGAAATTAAATGATTTCATAATGTGTGTTTTGGGTCGTACTCATGCAGAAAAGCACATTTCACGTTCACAGTTCACTGCCTGCTACTCTGAATCAAAATGGTAAATGGGACTGATGAGAACCGTATAGACCCATCCCACCATCCCCATTACCTGTCTGCTTCACAGATAGTGTAGATGATGTACTCCTGCTGCAGCATTTGGTTTGATCACTCGCTTTCAACCCACCACCTCCCCTACTTCTCTTGCATTTAAGGAATAAAAAACATGAGCAATTCATGGATTTATTTTGAAACAAAAACTCAAATGTGTTTTCTCCGTCAGTTGATTTTTTTTTTAAATGAATGTAATATACTGAACAGTGAAATGATTCACCTACACCAAAGAAAGAGAGAAAATAGAATATGGAAAATGGTCTTTTTCAGTCAAACAGTGTAGTACAATCAAAGTAACCACACATGCAGTGGTGGAGCTAGGGGGTGGCTTAGGGGGCTTAAGCCCGAATCTTTTTTCAAAAGCCCCGAATCTTTTTTTAGTGTTTTAAATTCCCGGCAACTCTTATTTCCAATATAACTTCCCCTCGGTTTCTCTATAAATGTCACAAAATGTTCTATTACTGAGGAAATATATCCCTTATTTTCAAAGCCCAATATTGAAAAATAATTTGACTTGCTACACGATCTATGCCAGGTCTCTGGGCTAGCCTATCCCAATAGGCTCCCAATGGTTAGATTGATTTGTTTAGATCCAGTGAAAATGCTACCTTGACAACGCTACGTCATGGCTTCGGTGTTCCAAAATGCCTCTGTCAGAAGTCTGTCACTTTTACAGTCTGTGATAAAACACTTTGTGTACATGTTGTTGAAACATTATGGATATTAGAAAGTTTTTCAAAAGACCACCCAGCTCCGTTCAATCAACAGCATCGCCCGGATGACGGATGGTGTTGTTTCAGGTTGGTGATTTCACGTTAAGAGCTTTCAGTCAGTTAGGCAGGCTAACGTTAGGCTACTTGGCTAGCTCCCTAAATGCTTAACGTTAACGTTAAATGTCCTCGTTCGTCGGCGGAAAAGGCAAATTCAGTACTCTCATAAGCTAGCTAAGCCTACTGCAGAATAAGAAATCCCAGCTCCCAAAACAAAGTGATCCTCGTCTTGTAATAAATTAGGCTACACTGTTTTGAAATGTCAGAAAAACCTATTAACAGTTATCTGCCCATGTCAACTTTTCAGTGTCATATGTTGCACAAAAGAATGTTAACTGTTAGCATACCTTAAAACCTTGTTGATATCCTATCCACCACCACCATAATCCAAGAGTCCAAATAAATATAAAAGTCATGTTATGTTGTTTTGGATGCCTAACTAATTATTAACTAAAAAAAACAAACATTACAATGATATATTGAGAGGAAAGGGCCCTTTCCATAAGTGTGTTAATCAAGCACCATGCAGTCTGCATTCATAATCTAGGAGCTTGATTGTATGCACCTGTGTAAAGGGACCTGATGAAACCTATAAATAATGTTGCTAAATTACAAAATTAATATAATTTAGAAACGCCTATGTCAAGATGATAATGCATTCCTTATAAAATACCCTTGTATCATGATGACTGGCCATACTGTAATTATATCATAATATTATGTATATTATAGTATAAGATATTCTATATATTTGTCACACAGATGAGATCAGGGAAGAGGAAGAAGGAGAATAGCAATAATAAACAATAATGTCATATCAAACAATAGCCTAATGAAAATAAACAAGTACTATAATATACAAACCATAACAAACGCTTAATTAACTAAGTACATGCTAAACAGATATGAACAGATATTGCCTATTGAAAGACCCAAAACTATAATTTTACACAGTGTGCCAGTCAGATACCTTGAATCTGTTGAATGTTAGTTTCACATTTTTTAAGTCTCAATGTGTCCATTAGTTTACACAAAATTCACTAAAAGTCATTATTTAAGGGGTTATTTAAAAAAGAAATTAAATGGGCTAAGCCCCGAATGTTTACAATGTCTGGCTCCGCCCCTGCACACATGCACTTATTTGATTGATTTTTGTTTTGATGCATTGTTACAGCAAATAATAATAAAAAAAAAACATTGCCACAACACATTCAACGGAGACATAGCATAAAAAAGAAAAGGGGGGGACATGACATAACAAAAGTGATTGAATGAACCTCAAAAATGGGAAAAAGTCTGTACTGCCTGCATATTGCATCAATTACAATAAAAGATCTGCACAGCATCTGCGTTATGAATAAAGCACACACACAACAGCAATAACTATGGCCTACCGCTGAGCTTATAGTTTTAAATGTGCAAACACCATAATCACCATGACAGTAAGAAAACCACACAGTCAGGGAAGAACTCATTATCCTCAGTCAAAAGGGAAAAAAAGCAACACATCCAAAGACAGTGAGAGAGAGAGACACAGAGAGAGAGAGACAGAGAGAGTTAGAGAGAGAGAGAGAGAGAGAGAAACGGGCATGCCGGGTCAGGTGCTGTTCTTAATTGGGTGTCATGGGTAAATAAACAGGAGTTTAGAGGCATGAGGTGAACCATGAGAGCCCTAGTGTGCTAATGAGACGCCTCCGCGCTGCACCACCAGCAGAGGAGATCGCACAGACCACTTCTCCCCACATGCCCAGGAGCCAGAACACCCTCTGCATAATAAAGCTGCCACTTCCAAGACTCCATTCTATTGATGTTAATTTAAAATATTTAGATAAATAGGTTTGTACTTTTTTTTACATACATATTTATTTTGGTGCCATTAAAACAGACTGTGGATGTTATATAGGGCTGTACCTGTAGTATGCAGCATGACCATGAATAAAACAAATATTTATTTTGATATTAATGCATAATTCATATTGAAATATAATCCTGTTGAAATATAATTGACTGTTCGTAATTTCATAAATAACAAACATAATCTTGTAATATGGTGGAAGATGGGACAGTGTCAAATTAATGAGGAATCAAACTCCTTAATTCAAGCTTCTGTCTAGAAACAGTTGCGTTGATGTAAAGGTTATATATTATCTATCCTCCAGCAAATATCCAGGTATGTGTGTGCATTACTACTGGTCATACTGGGCACAGGTATGATGCCATTACTTGCCTTGTTCACTGAGCCACAGGACATTGTTAGTGATTAAGTATTACATTTTTTTCTGATTGCTTCAGCACATTTTTTGTAACTATGGCTTTTTTTGCAAAACTCTACACACAAATAGGAAAACCTTTCACCCAATCAGCAAAACATTAGTTCTCTTGCAAAAGCTAACACACCTTGCTTAACTCTTCACACCTTCGTAAAAATGGTGTTTTCGTATGTATCAAACAGTAAACACAAGCCATCACAATAATAAGCACACAATGTGCCAACTACACACTGATGGTATGAATAAAAAACACATCTGGCTTTTGCTTTCTCTGTGCACAAGGTAGACTATGTCAGTTTGAGGTCATACTTTTGTCATAGTTCTGTAAACATACAGGGATCCAAACTTCAAGTATTGGTGTTTATTTACACACATCAAAACGAACACAAGTGTGTTTTTCCAAGTCAAAACACAAAATAGCAATTTCACAGAGACAAAACAAATCAGTCTACATCGGGTCATCTCTCAAAATTTTGTCTACATCACATGCAATGTCCTAGTCCGAGGCACCGGGGAAAATAAATTCTGGAATGCCGTATCCAGGCCTGACATGACAATATCCCCACATTTTTTTGCCTGTAAAAGGGCTATTTCTTTCTCTTCTTACCCTTCCTCTTCCCCCTCCTCATCCTCCTCTTGCTCCTTCTTGTCCTCTTCCTCTAACTTCACCTCCTTGTCCTTGTCATCCTCTCCCTCTCACTTCTTCACCTCCGCCTCTTCTTCCTCCTACTTCTTCACCTCCACGTCCTATTCTTCAGCCTCCTCTAATTCTTACTCTTCTCACTCATCCTGCTCCCTCCATTGTACCCATTGTACATTACCTGTGGCTTATTTATAGTGCTCAGGCTGATTGCAAAGTGAACTAATTATCTAAAACAGTTTTCACATGAGAAAGTGTGCCAGAGAGTTGGAAAAATAGTGAAAATAATAGCCATACATGTGTATAGATTTGCTAGGAGTGTGTTGATCATTTGGAAATTGAGTGTAAAGCATGAGTTGTGTTTACAGTTCCGCAAAAAGAGTGCGGTGCAGTGAATTGTGACTACAGTTGTACAAAGTGTGTGTTACAAAATTGCAAACTGAGTGCAAAGCAGTGTTTGTGCTTTTAGTTTTGCGAACTCAGTGAGTGGTTTACTAGTATTAATAGTTTTAGAAATTGTGCTATAAGAATCACGGTTGTGTTTAAGAATTCAGAAAAAACTGTATTACGAGCTACTCCTGAGTGGATGTATTTACAACAGTCCAGACAGGTGTTGCTACACTCTGGGGGCATGAACATAGGGGCTCATGAACATGCCCCCAGACTGTAGTGCTGTAACTTTCTGGCAGCTCTAGCCGTTGGCTGTAGCAACTCGCACTAGGTTGAACCGATTTATTTATTTATTTATTTTTTCTTCGTACCGACAGTACTCGGTGGTCGAGGAACAGTGATCTATGCGAAAAATCGCCGGAATTCTCCTTTATGGAAACTACGGTATGCAGGTCTTTTTTCTTAGAGTGATATATACCACATTTATCATTGTTAAAATAAAATTGTGAAAACATTGGGGGTGGTGTGGCTCAACTGGCCACAGCGCCTGTACCAGATTCGGGCCCAAGTGCCCACGGAGACCTGAGTTCGAGTCCGGCCTGGGTCCCGATCCCATCCCATCTAACTCTCCCACTTGCTTCCCGTCAGTCTCTTCACCATCCTATCTGAACAAAGGCAAAAGCCCAAAAATATATATATAAAAAACAGAATGATAGAACAGAAGAACGGTATCGTCGAGGATCATTTTCAGCCATTTCATTCATCAACACGAGGAGACACTTTCTTTATCGTTGGTCAATGCGGACACTTTTAATCATTACATGGTTATCGTTCCTGGTGTGAAAGATCCTTTAGACTACTAGGGTTGTATTCAAGATGTGTAGAAGTGTAGAATCATATTCAGATTTTCTAAGTTTATTTAATTATCCATTAGTCTCTCTTTAAATGACAGATAAGCAATCTACAAAAGTCATTGTTGAGAAAGGGATGTGAGAAGATTATGGTAATGACATGGAGGAGACTACAAAAGTTGTATGATCTGATCTTGATCACCCACTGAAAACCATCCATTGTGGAACAATCAAATAAATAAATGCTAAAAGGTTATCTTTCCTCAGAGATCAAAAGAGGCCACTATAGCTCTTTTGTGTAACTGATGGAGTTTCTTCCATCTGTTGTCATCAGAGATTGTTTGGAAGTGCTGCTCAAGACAAATCCCCTAAATTATTCCACCCTCTAAAGAAACGTTACTGTCATTCCAGGAACCCTTCCAGAAGAGAAGAAGATTATAAATGTACCATTTCAGTCACAAATTACATCACAACCTCCAGCCAGGAAATACTTTTATTGTTACCATGATTTCACCATCATCAGCAGGTTGTTTTGTCATTTATGACACCAAATGAGACCATCTGAAACCTCTGATTCTCATCACACAGTGATTTTTCAACTGCTTACTATTTACTATATTTAACTTTGAAATATTATCAGGTCACTGCAATGTATGGGTACGATTGAAGACCATTCCAGACCTTAAAAACATGTTTAAACAACTTTATTTATGATATACCATCTTTTTTCATTAGACATTTTCAAATTGATCAGCTTTCAATTTTCTCTCAGAGCATTAACATGATAATTGAATCAGTCTAGACAAGTACAACAAGACATTGAAACATAAATGTGTATGTCACCAGACTAGTAGTCGTAAGGCTGCCCGTGACCAGATAGCAATATAGGCTATAAATTGAATGTATAACAATAAAGGTGGTAGGCAATGGAAACAATCAATGAGGCAAGAGGGCTCAATCTTTTACACATTTATTATACAAAATTAATAAATAACATTGGTCAATTCAACATAAAACACAGTTTAAAAGTACACTGCATGCAATAACTAGTCAATACAATAGTCAGCAATACCGCCACCAGCAGCACCAGGTACCCCACAGTCCCAGCAGTCAGCACAGCAGCAGCAACAAGCAGCAAGCGAGCAGACCCAGCAGCTTCCATGTGGGCCTAGCCAAGCCTCGTCAAGCAGCCCCCTGCACAGCAACCCGCAAGCGATCCAAATTGCACAATACCGCCACAATAGTAGTAAAAATTATTTGTAAGAACATACTGTATACAAATGTGACTAACTTCATCAGTCTGTCTGCCTCATATCTGCATTAACTGATGATTGTGCCTGGTGAAGACACGCCTCGACCATTTGCAAATCAAGTCAAATCAATGTACAACGGCCCAGCTTTTGTCTTATGCCAGACTTCACCATAGGTGGTCAACGCCATTTAAGCACGCATATGTCCGGGGCGGGTCTGAACTTTTCCACTGGAGCAGACAAAGAACCTGCTAACAGGATAAAAGGCAGTGCCTTACGACAATCGAGAGGTGACTTGAACAAGGCAACTTGTTTCATGTTTTCCTCTGAGCCGGCTTGTAATAAACCTGGGAGCGTCTCCCTTTCTTAACACATCTCAGTTCGGTTTTGTTTCCACGTCACTTTTAATTCTCACCACAGTACTCCCAGTTAGTTTCAGATCACATACACATAAACAACAATGGTGACCCCTGTTGATGCTGTACAGAGGCCGGTGATTAAGGGTTTGTTGTGACTTGTCGTGACTTTGCCTGGAAAGCTTACCCTGGAAATCCAGAGTTCTCGCGAGAGCACAATGGAATTGTCTCTGCGAGACACTCTGGCAAAGAGCAATGATGCACGTTACTTTTACCCCAACATTCCGGGAAACCAGCTAAACTGATGAAGACAGCGCTGCAACGTTGGAGGACAGTACACATTGGTCGTAGTGTTATCCAATTGCGTGCAGTGAGATTTTTAAATGCCTGCTTGTTGCCGCCCCTCGAGTTGGGCCATTACATTGTTCTTTGCCAGACCCAGATTATCAAGGTCTGGATTTTCCAGGCTATGGAAAGCTACCAAGTCGTGAGTCGTAACTTGACGTTGTAACTTACTGTACGGGCTAAAAATTGTGTCTGGAACGCAGCAGTAATCTGGATCCAAATCTGTCATAGAGTGGTTACATGCTGCTATTCCGACATGCCGCTACTTAGACATTGGCGTCTAATTGTCGAAGTGGCGGCATAACATTAATTTTCAAGCGTCCCACTACTGCGACAGTTTTTTTTTTCATTGTCGGAGTAGCGGCACTTGACCTTTTTTCAAACGTCCTGCCATTCCGACACGAGGTCATTAACAGTGCCATAGCCAGGATTTTTCAACGGAGTGGACTTTTGCGAAGTAGGCCTTTATTTTTTTATTCCAATATGGGCAGTATAGCCTAGGCCTACAGTAATCGTCCCAACTTTAAACAACACACGATTTCATCACAGCTCAGACGATTCATGGCAAAAAAACAATAAAAGGCTACATTGATGAATAGCAGGGCCATCGACAGGATTGGATTCTATAATAGCCCACGCACAAGAACTTTAACCGAATGAAACCGAAAGTTAGTCGCGTCTTTAAGAGTGCGCCTCACACACAGCTCCGTTGAACATTGTATTTTTCGTGTTTAAGAGCTAAAACAAGTTGATTAGAGAGTAACATTTGAAATGTCGGGTAGTCTAAATTATAGCCTAGCGCGTGCATCTCAGAGGAAGAGATTTTGGAGAGAGAGAGAAAATTTAACCTAGGTGATGATTATTTGTGTCTGGTGGTAATTAGACTTGAGTATAGATACCTACGAATTGTTTTGAATAAAAAAAGATAAGACAACAAATGAAATATGACCCTGCAAGGCGAAACCAGTCGTTTTGGTAAAATTTACAAAATTAAGTTATTGTACTCACACGAACGGCCATAAACTAAACTTTCCAATAATATGCATATCGAGGGTATTGCAAATAGTATTGGGTATTGGATAGTCGCCGACCCTCATTAGATGTGGATATTTGGAGGTTATAGCCTTCAAGAAACAAGGTTATCGCAGTTGCTGTGAGACATACGGCCCTTCTCCAGTCTCTCTCAAAATCAAAACACACCCAATTCACGCTTGGACTTTTCGATTATGTTTCTAAATGTTGGGACTGATGGACACTGAACTCTGGGGGTTATTTGAACGTTCGTTGTGAAGTGGTTTACTGTAAAAGGAGCGTCGGATATCCCGCCTGTCTTTGCACAATTATAGGGCCATGATAGGCCTAATGCATGCGCTAGCCTAGAGTCGAGAGAAAGACTAAATAAATATGCAGACATGTTATGTGCAATTCAACAACTGCACGCATGACATATAAAATATATATTCCTAGCCTACATTATTGTGTAGTAAATTGAGTTTATCCAACCTGCTGGCAAGCCAAAATGCGTTGCACATGGCTTTATCATTGTCCTCTAAAATGCAATATAAGCAACTTGAATATATCGCACACCCAGTTTGAACACCCTGATGGACACTGAACTCTGGGGGTTATTTGAACGTTCACTGAAGTGGTTTAGGCTACTGGAGCAAGAATTCCGCCCGTCTTTGCGCAATTGGCCATTGATTGACGGCCATTAATGAATTAATATAGGTGGCCTGCACGCACAGAGTTTGTTTGATGCATGGAGTTTCCGACCGTTTTCCCCTGAGAGCTTAGAGAATAAAATGAAGAGAACTACCTGTGTTTTACATATAATGTGTAACATTTATTCACATGGCCAGTTCATGAAATGTGTGCCGATATCAATTATTGGGAAAAACATTGTTTGGAGTGGATGGCGGGTGGATTGTTGATGTACAGTAGCTGCAGGTGCAGATGACATGACTACAGCTCATCCATGATCTAGGATGTTGGAATTTGATAGGATACAGGAACTGAGATCAATTGAAAATGAGGATTGGTAATGTCGGAATAGCGGTACTAAAAAAAGTCGGAGTAGGGGCATGTCTAAATAGAGGCATGTCGTAATAACGGTATGTCGTAATAGAGGGTTGTCGTAATAACGGGATGTCGTAATAAAGAGTGAACCCCTCATAGAGTGTAGTTCAACACTTTGCTCAGCTGTAACATCACAGATCTCTACCACAGACCTTCAAACTCATCTTCTTAACCACTACCACTGTAACCAAGCTTCAGCCTGGGGCATTAAAGGAGAATTCTAGTGATTTTTCACATAGATCTGTTTCTCCAGGTTATTAAGTACTGTCAGTACAAAAAAGAAAACAGAGATCTATGTAAAAAATCGCCGGCATTCTCCTTTAAGGCTTTATTCCAGACTTCCCCCTGCGGAGATCGATGCCGCTAGCCTCCTACAGCCAAAGGTTTTGATGTTGCACCTCTGTCTGCTCAGAATTCCTTTCAACACCCCCCCTGTCCATTATAATCGCTGGCACATTGCAATTTATCTAAATTCACATTCATGCTTCTTCAATCGGCCATGTTGACATTTCATCTGACAGGGTCCAAAGGGTGCTTGGCGCAATTTAAATCATTATTAACAGCAATGGTAGGCATAGTGTTAGAGCTGTCGGGTGCACCAAAGGGAATAAGAAGCACTTGTGGTGCTGGGTGTGCCAAGAAGCATAGAGAGGGTGTTCAGGGGAACAGTTACCTATGACAAGCCGATTGAGCATTTATTCAGATATCTTGATATCAGGCATAATTGTCATGTACATGCAAGCCATTTCTGTCCACTAGTTAACTAGTGAGCCATTTCTGTGTGAACTAGTTAACTAGTGACAGCCAAAATGCTCACTAGTTAACTAGTAAGGCCCAAATTCTCTCTTGTTAACTAGTTCATATGTTTCATATCTTACTGGTTAACTAGTAATGCTCAGCATGTTCAGTAGTTAACTAGTGGACACTGAAATGTGCACTAGTTAACTAGTTTAAAGACTTCTATATTTTACTAGTCAACTAGTAAGGTACACAAATGTAATTCCACTACCTTTAGTGGTAACGAGCATGTAACGAAGTATTTTTGTAAATCCAGTAACGCAATTACAATTACTGAAATTTCAAAGAGTTCGTTACTTGCGTTACTCTGTTGATCTTGAATGAACGACTGCAGACAAGATGCACATTTGCTGCTTTGTCTACTGACCTTAGCTGTGTTTCCAGCGATTGTGTTTCATGTTTAGATTGCAGATGCATTCTTTACAATTAATAGGAGCCTCCTCCCATTCCTCCTTATTTCGGATTTATGCTAAAACACACAAGAGTGCATTACGCTACAATTTAAATGTACATCTTAAAAGCCTTTTCCCTTTCGTTTCCATCTCGTAAGCTCCACTACAGTAAAAGCACATTGTTGTTTATCTCCGCTCTTTTTCGCCTATTGCGCAAAAGCCTCGTTATATCAATTTCTCATTCTTACAACATAGCCACACCACAACACCAATAGGCTACGGTAGCCTATATATAGCCTTGGCACAAGCAAGCACACGTTTAACTGGAGAGGAAAATGCAGATTTCACTTACCAGATAAAGAAACCTCCAAATAGCCTACCGTACGTAACAGCGACTTGAGTTATTTGCACAGTAGGCTATGTTTACATCGGAATTGACGTCCATGGTGTTATGGATTCATTTGTCTGAGACGGAACATGCAACTTCTCTCTGGAACACCTTATCAGCTGAAGAGTAACCTTCTGCATAGTGCGCGACAATCCCAAACTCTCGGATGCATTAGAACTTATTTCGGTAGGTCAGCACTTGTGCAGCGCAGGCTTTTCCCAAACTGGTGGTGCTTAAAATGCTATATAATACAACTGTGTTAAAAGCAGGACGAGGATAACCTAAGGTTATGTGTGTGTGAGCAGACAATAACTGCTTTGAAAATAGGCCATTTAACATTGTTTCACATTACATCCCATTGAACGAATTCCATGTAGCCTACAGAAGGATTGCAATAATAATGATAATAATAACTTATTACTATATTGCAGAATTCAGTGTCAGTGCACCATCATGCATACTAGTAGAAGGCAAGCAGTAGGCAGTGTACTGTACATATCTATCAAACCACCTAGATGGTGAGGGTGGCGCAAAACAAGGTCAGGGAGGCCTTCATGCATTGTAGAATGTTTTGTTGTCAGAAAAAGTTTGAGAACTCATGCACAAGGCTATTGATTTGAAGGCCCGTTGAAACTACAATAAATAGGTCAAAAAATTAGGTTTATTGTGTGTGTGACTGTTCAGTACTGTTCATATTGACATTTTAAAAGCAGACTTAAAAGTAACTCAAAAGTTACTTTCTCTAGTAACTAATTACTTTTGCAGACATCCCAAGTCTCCCGGAAGTTCCGGGAGTCTCCCGCATATTGATAGCGGCTCCCTGACGCCCGCAAATTAAATAAAATCTCCCGGAATCTAGAGCGAGCAATCAAGAGCGCGCACGCGAGAGGGAGACCTAAAATCGCGTGTGCATCTGAGTGTAGCGCGCACACGACAGGGGAGAGAGAGAGAGAGGGGTGGTGGTGCATGTGTGTCTGAGCGCATCCAAGACAGAGAGCATCCTGATCCTGATCCTAATCAGTTCAGTGTATCTAGGAACAGGAGAGTCACGACAGAGTCAGTCCCCCCCAAAAAGGAAAATGTAAGACCCATTTCAAAGTGTACCCTTGTTTATAAGAGTAAAAAATAATGATAGGCCTAGTCTTGCATGCTGCACTGTTTGTAACAGTGTTAGCATTGCCCATGGTGGGTTCAATGATTGCAAAAACATGTTGAGGTGAGTTTAACTAGTGTCAATTCATGTGCATATTATTCAGGCCTATATTAGATGGCTTAATTGCCAAGGCTACATGAAGACCAAACTGCAAGATCTACATATTTTATTTTCACAATTAGGCTACTATCTATAGGCCTTCCTTATTTGGTGTATTGTTATTATGGTTTTTAGTATTGTTATTTATTTATTTTTATTTTTATTTAATTTTTTTTTGGGGGGGGGGGGGGGGGGGCTTCGTGATACCTCCCTGAAATGACTTTTTGCAGGTTGGGATGTCTGCTTTTGATATACAGTAATTGGTAACGTAATTGAATTACTTTTGAAAGAAGTAACTAGTAACTGTAACTAATTACTAATTTTCAGTAACTTGCCCAACACTGCTATTTAACTAGTTGGAGTAGGTCAATGTCACCAGTTAACTAGTGAACCATAAATGGCTTACTAGCTAGCTAGCTGATGGCAGCAGGCTCACTAGTTAACTAGTTGATGCATCCTTTGTCCAAACTAGTGAACTAGTAAGGCCAAACATGTCAACTAGTTAACTAGTGAAGGCCAATTTGTCACTAGTTAACTTGTAGGAGTACCTTTTGCATTACTAGTGAACTAGATAGCTCCAAAAACAGCAGCCACTAGTGTGTGTCTTGTGCGCACTAGTTAACTAGTGTGCTGCTTCACTGCCACAAATGCAAACTAGTGAGACTTAAATTGTTCCACTAGTTAACTAGTGGACAAAAACGGTCAGCTTGCTTGTTCATTTAGGTGTAACTAGTTAACTAGTGAACAAAATATGCATGCCACTAGTTAACTAGTAAGGCCCACAACACCCTCACTAGTAAACTAGTGGGTATTTTGGCCTTTACATGTTAACAAGTGACCATTTTGGCATCTCACTAGTTAACTAGTGGGGCTGAAATGGCCTTCACTAATGAACTAGTGGGCGTTTTGGAGCACACTAGTAAACTAGTGACACTTTTTGCACCTCATTAGTTAACTAGTCGAATGGAAATTGCCATCACTAGTTCTCTAGTGGGTGTTTTGGTGCACACTAGTAAACTAGTGAGCAGTTCTGCTTTCACTAGTTTACATGTAAGTGTCACATTGAAGCCACTAGTTTACTAGTTAAAGTTCCTTTGGCCAGCATGTTAACTTGTGTGCCACATGCAAATGTTGTGGGTGGGATTTTGTGAAATTCTGTGCTGTGATTGGTTGTCATGTTCTATTTGGACATAGGGAGCCAATAGAAAGCCTCAATTTCCAGAATTCTCCGCCTCCTAATTTGAATTCTGCGCCACTAGTTGACTAATGTGAATTTTGTCTTGAACTAGTTTACTAGTATACATTTATGACCTCACTAGTTAACTAGTTTGGACAAATGATGCATCAACTAGTTAACTAGTGAGCCTACTGCCATCACCTAGCTATAGTAAGCCATTTATGGTTCACTAGTTAACTAGTGACATTGACCTACTGCAACTAGTTAACTAGTGAGGTGTTTTGCCTTCACTAGTAAACATGTGCACATTTTTGTCACTAGTTAACTAGTGAGACCCAAAAGCCTTCAACTAGCTGACTGGTATGCATTTTGGCCTTTACTAGTTAACTAGTAGACATTTCTGGCTCTCACTAGTTAACTAGTGAAGCTAAAATGTGTGCATATTTTGGCCCTCACTAGTTAACTAGTTCACACAAACATGGCTCTCTAGTTAACTAGTTGACAAAAATGGCTTACATGTACATGACAATTATGCCTGATATCAAGATATCAGAATAAATGCTCAATCGACCAGTCTGTCTCCCTATCCCTCTCTATTTCAGCACAGATAACTACCGGTACTCCTGTGAGAAAGCCATCACCAGATGTGGTGACATTGATAAGGCACATATTTAATTAAGCATTCTCTTTGAACATCTGCTGCCTGTGCCTGATCGGTTGAGTCTAAAAGGACTGACATGCCTAACAGCAGAGGCATAGAGCAGCAGTCAAACAGGAGTGCAGTGAGAGGAGACGTGTTTGGGGATCATTTTTTAATGCACACAAGCTGCAATCATTTTTCAGCTCTGTTGTTTCAGCAACTCTGCAGGAACTCGGCGGTATCTGGATCACAACCCACTCATCTTTGTGTTTTCTCCTACTCAGATGATGGGGGCATACTCTAGGTGGGATGGGACAGCTCTTCTGTCTTTTTCCTTTTCATATCGTCTTTCATTTTGCCCTTTTCAAATTGGCTTTAATATTTGGCCCTATGCGCATTTTCTAAAAGAGGGGGACATTTTCTTCTGGTCTGGTTCATTTGTGTAGGCACATCATACAGGGCTGTATTTCAGTGGAAAGTAAAACTTGAAACATCTTATGCAAGATTGGAATACCTCCTAAATATTGAAAGCCATTTGTTGTGCCCATGACATTCAGTATAAGTATATATACTCTTTTGATCCCGTGAGGGAAATTTGGTCTCTGCATTTATCCCAATCCGTGAATTAGTGAAACACACTCAGCACACAGTGAGGTGAAGCACACACTAATCCCAATCCAGTGAGGCGCTCGGGGAGCAGTGAGGGGTTAGGTGCCTTGCTCAAGGGCACTTCAGCCGTTCCTACTGGTCAGTTTGAACCGGCAACCCTCCGGTTACAAATCCAAGGCACTAACCAGTAGGCCACAGCTGGCCCAATTCTCAATACTTCCAGGCTGATGGGATCTAATTTGAGAGAAATTAGCCCTTGTTGCTCTGTCTCACAGATAATAGATAATAGATTCTGGCCCATTGAAACCTCCTTTTTTATTGACAGTGGCTAACTATCGTGTTGGACGATGATAATGTGCCCTAGATTCTCCTGAATATGAGAAAGCCCTTAGTGGCCTTATACAGGTTAGTTGCAGGAAGTACAACAATACACAAAACATCAGTGGACAACGGCTAGGAGTTCCTGGGCTTTCATAAGCATGGACAGTGTAGCTGTCCATCAAAAGAAAAAAAATGTTCAATGCATTTTCTATGTAGGTTATTTTCATGCATGGATGGCCTTGCATTAAGATGAATCCAGTGGTTTGTCATGTGCAATAATGATGGAAAACACACGCACGCACACACGTAACTGAATACAGTACATGTTTTTTCTTCTCTTTTGCTTTTGTGTCAGTGAAGGTGCTTTCATTGCACAGCAAGAGGTAAGAGCAGGCTCTTACCACAGGGGTGGGGGGTTGGTCAGAGTGCATACAGAGCACCTGTTTATTCTAAGCCCACATATCTGGATACATCACTCACCAGACCGCTCACCACACACCAGCTTGAGGTGCACACCAACAGGGCATGCACTGTTTGAAAGCAATCATTATTCTCCTGCATTTTCTCTGTCCTCACCTTCTCGAATCTCACTGTCTCTCTCCCACACACCATACACGCAATCCACATCCCGCTGCCCAAGGAATAGTACAGCACAGTGAAACAGACTGCAACGAATAAAACATTTTGATATGATGCACTGTGAGTTCACCAACACACACACAGGCTGCTGCACAGGTGTGGTGTAGTATGGAGAATACAAATGCATAAACATACACACTTGTACAAAGGTCTAACACACACACACATACACACACTGAGAAAAAAAATATGTTGCTGACTGCAGAGCCTCCATCTCCTGTGTCACAGCAAATCAATGATGACTAATGTGCCAGGGGCAGTCGCCAGCTTCGGCCTGTAAAGGCCAGCAGCTCTTCATTTCCTTGCCATTACAGCCCTGACGTTGGCCTCATTATCACTTCAGATCGTTGGAGGACAACCTAGTTGGTTCCTAAAACCAACCCCCTCTGTCATGATAAAATCCCAGTGTCATTTCATGGAGCCCTGCGCTGAAAACAGCCCACCCCTCCAGAAACGAGGCGTATCTGGAAATAGCCACAGCCATGCAGATAGCATTCATTACGCAGTCCTGCACGGCTCATTGCACATTTCCCCTGATGTAATACACTGTAATAAAACCACATGTTATTGCAAAGTGCTCCCTTTCTCAGTTCTTTTCTGTCTTGTTCTGTTATGATTGCATGCCAATAAGTGCAACCTCAGACATGCTTCAAAGGTTTGTTTGTTTTTTTTCTTCTTAAAAAGGTGGTTGACTAAAGTCATGTCCCCTGGCACCTAGTATGTTTGCTGTATCAGCTTGCCCACAGCCTTTCAATTGAGTTCAGTGGTGCTGCAGTGAAATCATAATCATTGCCAAAGACCCATCATGCAGGCTTTTAATGATATTTCAATGTGCATTTTTTAAATTCTCTTATGCTCACATTATCATAGTTACTTGCTGCATCTGAGGTTTGAAGCAGTGATGCAATTAGGAAACTACCTGTCCATGATATGTGCCAATCATGTGTTATCACTCAAAGCTTGCTGGTGTTTGGCAGTCATGTCAGAGAAAGGCAGATCTCATTGGGACAGCCAGACACCGACAGACTCTAGTTAAAAGAGTTAAAATGCAGACTACTTCAGATAGAAATGTTACTCAATTCTAACAAGGACACATGATCAATAGACTACACAAAAATGTTGAGAAGCATTTAGCATGAGAAAACTACATTCTGATTCATAGGTAATTACAAAGTCTCAGTCATTGCCTGTGGAGAGTGAGCCAGAATACTGATCATTTGGGATTATGGAGTGGCTCAACGGGTCACCCCTCAGCATCTCTTGAGCTCTCTCTCATCTTTCCAAAGAACAAACATCAGCTTTTGATGATGTATGGATCATATTTCAAAGTTCACAAAACAAAGAAAAAAAACCTCCCAAGTCCTCTCAGGTTATTCAATGCATTGACTGCTTTCTCAGATTTCTGTTGAAAGATTGTCATAGACCTAGCCAGCTATTGATTGAGTGGAGTGTCTGTTTAATATTTCATAGGGTGAGTTAATAAAAGATCTGAAATGTATCACTGGAACAGTTACTGCTATTGAGCCAATGCTTTGTGGAGACCTCTGAACAGATTTACATTACCTTGCTTTTCATAGCTGCACTAAAAGAGGAATTACAATATAGAATCGGAATTACAATATAGAGTTAACACGTACATTTACTGGCAATCTGTAAATAATATGGTGGTTGTGGTCTAAACTGGGGACTCTACTCTCTGTATGAAAAACAAACGCTCTCTGCAGGATCTGGAAGAGGACATGGTACAGGTCAATGCTCTAGGGCATCTCACTCTTACCTTTCCTAACACAAATAAATATACACACACACACCTTTCCTCTCCTTAGTACTTTAATGAGAGTGTGGGGCATCAAAAAGAACATATCCACTCTGTGGCATGATCTGTTCGAAGACAGATGAAAACAAAGGAGTGATCATAACACACAGCGCAACAGGCAGCGCCACACCATTGATCTGCTGGACGTTCAATAGCACAACAGGGGTAACAGTCTCTGTTTCTAATGCCATTATAAAAAAGCTTGCCTCTGTGAACAAACAATATGCTCAGGCAAATGTCAATACTTCTAACAGAACCTCTGAGATATGTTTTCATTTAGCTTCATTTATGCTTTCTTCTTTTCCTCCTTGTTTTTGTAGTCTGTGTGCTTCTTGGAGGTGCTTAGATCTTTTAAATCCATAAGGCTATCTCGGCAAGCTCAGCGAATAAACCTCTTTCATAAGCCCTTGTGGAAACAAAGAAGAAGACTGCTGAATCTGTAAACTGTTCATCTTTTCATCTCTCAGATAGCACTCAGCTATTTATATGCTGTCAATCTAACTTTCAGAAATAAGGACAAGGAAACCAATTGTACACTGTGACCTTATATTTGACTGAATCCAAGGTGATGTGTCTTGTCCTTTGTGAAACTGATCTATGAAAAGAAGAATTCCAGAAAATTGCTCTGTTACTGTATTTTGCTTTGCTTTGTTCTTGTTGGCTGTAAAATACTGTATTCGCAACAGCAAATTATTTGGGAAAAAACACTATTTTTGGTTTCAATATTGCTTGCATTTTTACTGTGTATTTCAACTTCTCTGTAGATACCGTAAATTTCTCTCTTGTATGGAAATACATAAAGCCTATGAAAGACAGAAGAGCGTTTAGGTTTTGAGCAACAGTGTGTACGTGATGTATCCAAAATGTCATATTATGACAAAAGTGTTTGTGATGTGAGGTGAATATTTGCTACATTTTGAATGTTGTGCTGGAGATTTGAGGCATTTTGCTTTTTGTGTGAGCAATTGTGGGTTTTGTGTGTGTAGTTTTGAAAAATAGACACAGAGTTTTGAAAATGTGTGTAAACAACAAAAGTAAAAAACTGTAAACCTGACCACAGCTGCTCATACATAAACTTCAAGGATCACACAACCACAATCATGGGAAAGACTGCTGACCTGACAGTTGTCCAGAAGACACTCATTGTCATCCTCTACAAGGAGGGTTAGCCACAGAAGGTCATTGCTGAAAGGGTTGGCTGTTCTAAGAATGTTGTATCAAAATATATTCGTGGAAAGTTGACTGGAAGGAGAAAGTGTGGTAGGAAAAGGTGTACAAGCAACAGGGAGGACCACAACCGGACCACAACAGGATTGTCAAGCAAAGCCGATTTAACTCATTGAATGCCAAGCTGTTTTCGGAAGCTTTGTCCTAGAGTGCCAGCAATCTAGACCAGGGATTCCCAAACTGTGGTACGCGTACCCCTGGTGGTACGCGAGCTGCCACTAGGGGGTACGCGAGATGAAAAGGGCAATGGCGGAAAGGAGTTTAAAATGATTAATGAATTAATAATCTAATTAATTAATAAATAATACATAATTTCGAATCGGGTTATAATGATATGGAAACGTGAAATTAAAGGAAATCATTTGTAAACTCTATAATAGGCTATGTCTTCATTAAAAAAATAAGCTACACACAATACAGTGATTTCCTGCGGGCAGCCAAAATATCTGGCGCGTAGTTTCGTTGAAGTATAGGCTAGGTAGAACGCTGCGTAAACATGGAAAAGTGGCTAAAAACTGGGACACTGTCCAAAAGGCCTAATTAAAGCGATCGAAGAGGAGAAGCAAGAGAAACAGAGCAGGACACAGGTAACGATGGGATGGGGGCAGACTAATGAAGGTGGAGATGAAGCGCAGGGGGATAAAAGAAAGAACGAGACAGAAAATACTGCGCGAAGAAAGCAAAAGTATGATGAGGCATACAGTATAGTCCTAGGCTTCACGTGGATTGGGAGACAGACTGCCCAAAGCCACAGTGCGTAGTCTGCAGTGAGATGCTACCTAACCATTCTAATGTGGTTCTCCACACTGTTTTTTTTTTTAATGTGAGAGCTCATAGACCAGTTGTACATTTTGATTATGTTATCATGTAGGGCGGCTAATTAAACAACGATGCCTGGAATGCGTCAATAGAATGTGTTACTTTTTTATGTGTTGGATGGTGGGGGTACGCGAGCCGAGTCAGGATGTATAAGGTGGTCCGCGGGGAAAAAAGTTTGGGAACCGCTGATCTAGACCATTGTTGATGATTTTTGTACAGCCACAGCATATTCTGTGTTATAGCTATGAACACATACAAGGGCTCGTTTGAAAGGTGAGACTTTAAGCTCTCAGTGGGTGCAAACCGTGTATTTCTACACGCCTCTGTTCCTGAGAAATCCCAGGCTAAACAGTGGCTAGTTTTCATCAAAATCGCTGTTTTTTTTTCTAGAAATGGAGATATAACGTCTTTCATGAAATATGAAGTGTTGCCTGTAAAGGTTCCGGGAAGTGACCTAGCGAGACGGCCACCTAGTGATAGACCCACGAAAATGGCCTGATTTTGAGCTGACGTGCCTGCGTCACTGATTCGACCCAAAGCGGCAACCGAGTTATGATAAAATAGTGTGCAGAGATTGTGCGTGTTCATGAGTTTTCGATCGTCATATATTTAATTTCCATTCATCACAGAGTTCCCAAAATCACATATAAGGTGTGTTAGAGTGTCTAGTTTCGTAATTTAAAAAAAAAAAGCTAAAAACTTAATATTACGTTTT
Source organism: Alosa pseudoharengus (assembly GCF_046254945.1). Taxonomy (NCBI): domain Eukaryota; kingdom Metazoa; phylum Chordata; class Actinopteri; order Clupeiformes; family Clupeidae; genus Alosa; species Alosa pseudoharengus. Next base: position 21,258,232 of record NW_027468881.1, read on the forward strand.
TGCCACTCAACGCATGGGAAGGAAAAACGTAATATTACGTTTTTGCCACTCAATGAGTTAAGAACTTGGGGTAACTTTAGAAGGAGTGGACTGAGGCTGGAGCCACTATGCACAGACATATCCAGGAAATGGGGTTCAAGTGTTGCATTCCTAGTGTCAAGCCACTCCTGAACCCGAGACAACGTAAGTCAGTATCTTACCTGAGCTAAGGAGAAAAATAACTGGATCAGTGGTCCTTTTCAGAAGAAAATAAATTGAGCATGTCATTTGGAAATCAAGGTCCAATCAAGGTCCCAAGAGTCTGAAAGAAGAGAGGAGAGGCACAGGATCCAAGTTTCTTGAAGTCCAGTGTGAAATTTCCACAGTCAGTGATGATTTGGGGTGTTATGTCATCTGCTGGTGTTGGTCTTGCTGGTGTGTGTTTTATCAAGTCCAGAGTCAATGATGCCATCTACCAGGAGATTTTAGAGCAATTTATGCTTCCATCTGCTTTATGGAGATGCTTATTTCCTTTTCCAGCAGGACTTGGCCTGTAGAATATGATCAAGAGGAAAAGGAGAGACACCAGACCCAACAATACAGAGAAGCTTAATGTCAGGATCCTCACCTGGACTTTAGTTTTTGTCTCCCACTACCTGTCAATGTGATGACAGTTCTTTGTTTTGTTGATCTAGCCATGTGCTGTCATGTGCCCAGTGCCACGCCCATAACCTTATTTGGGCAACTTCCTGTCTTTGTTCTTTTCCCTCCATTTTGTCTGTTCACCTGTCCCTTATTGTGTCAATCAGTTGGGTATTTAAACCCTGCCTTTTTAGTTTAGTTTGTTGGATCGTCACAGTTTATGCTGTTTGTTGCCTGACTTACTTTGTGAGTAAAAGACAAACTTTTCTACCAGTTCTGGACCCTGCCTGTTTTGACCAAACCTTCTGCCTGTCGTTTTGGATTGTTTGCCTGGACCTGTCTGTCTGCCTGCCTGTGAACTCTGCCTGTCTCTGACCAAGTCCTCTGCCTGCCCTGTCTGGATTGTTTGCCTGTACCTGACTGCCTGTCTGCCTATGAACTCTGCCCGTTCCTGGACTGTGTTTTTGCCTGCCGGTTGATTTAGTGCTAATCAATTTGTTCTCTGCGAGTTTGACTGGATCTGCTCTTGATTCCCAACCTGCAGATCATTCCTCTCTCAGTGTTCCCTAGTGTTCCAGCTGCAGCCCGCCACCTTCCCCTCTGATCGGTCCCGGATTGCGTATGTAATAACCCTCCTGACTGGACGTGCAAGAGGGTGGGGAACAGCTGTGTGGGACGCAGACTCTCCAGTCTGTCTCAACTACCGGGCCTTCACAGACGAGATGAAGAAGGTTTTTGATCGTGCTGTGCAGGGGAGAGAAGCCGCCCGGATGATGTTGCAGGCCCGTCAGGGAAGGAGATCCGCTTCTGACTACCCCATAGATTTCTGCATCCTCGCCACCACCAGTGGTTGGAATTCTGAGGCACAGTATGATGCATTCCTCAATTGACTCTGAAGCCATCAAAGATGAACTCTCCACCCGTGAATTACCGCCCACCTTTGATGACCTTGTGGATCTGGCAGTTTGGATCGACAAACGTCTGAAGCTGCGTACTGGTGAACAAGATTCCAGGCGAAGTCTGAGAGTATCTACTGGAGAGGCTCCCCTTCGGTCCCAACAAGCACCAACAGACTACAGCATGCCAGAACCCATGCAAGTTGACCGAACTCACCTGTCTCCGTCTGAGAAACAAAGGAGAAGAGAGTCCAATTCTTGTCTGTATTGTGGGCAATTCGGCCACTACCTTGCTCAGTGCCCAGTAAAAGGCAGTGCTCGCCCGTAGAGGGGGGATTACTGGTGAGCGTCACTCCTCTTCATCCCTCCCCTGCCGTCCGCACTCTTGTTTCTGCTATACTGGTTACAGGTACTCACCGCCACACAATCTCTGTCCTTATCGACTCTGGGGCTGATGGCAACTTCATGGACGTCTCCCTGGCTTCTGAACTTCACCTCTCGCCAGCCAAGCTGCAGACACCCCTGGAGGCCAAGGCACTAACCGGAGTAAGGCTTGCCCAGATATCTCATGTCACACCACCGGTGAGTCTACTCATTTCTGGCAATCATCAGGAAACCATAGTGTTTCATCTGCTGGACTCGCCTGATGCACCCATTGTCCTTGGTCATCCTTGGCTAGTCAAGCACAATCCCCACATTGATTGGTCTAATAACACCATTCTAGGCTGGAGTCCATTCTGTATGTCTAATTGCCTGCGCAATGCTCTTGCACCCCTGTCACCAGTCTTGCCTGCCTCCGAGGAGTCCCTGGACCTGTCTGGTGTACCGCCTGAATACCTGGACCTCAAGGCTGTGCTCAGCAAAGCCCGAACTACTTCCCTGCCTCCGCACAGACCCTATGACATGGCCATTGATCTTTTGCCTGGTACGTCGCCCCCTAAGGGCCGTCTTTACTCCCTGTCGGCCTCACCAATTGTCCTGCCGTGTTCCAGTGCCTGATTAACAATGTATTGAGTGATATGTTGAATAAGTTTGTTTTTGTTTACCTGGATGACATCCTGATCTTCTCTCAGTCTACCTCCCAGCATGTCCAGCACGTCCGTCATGTCCTGCAACATCTCCTTGAGAACCAGTTATATGTCAAGGCGGAGAAATGTGAATTTCACAAGGAGACAATGTCGTTCCTGGGCCATGTTATCACGACAGAGGGAATACAGATGGATAATCTGAAGGTGAAGGCAGTCACGGACTGGGCCCGTCCAACATCTAGGCGGGAGTTGCAGAGATTCCTGGGGTTCGCAAATTTTTACCGACGTTTGATTCGAAATTATGGCACAGGGGCTTCACCTCTCTACTCCCTAACCTCCTCCAAGGTGAGATTCTCCTGGTCACCGGCTGCAGAGGCAGCATTCAATGATTTGAAAAGACGTTTTACGTCGGCTCCTATTTTGAGTCGCCCTGATCCTGCTCGTCAGTTTGTAGTTGAAGTGGACGCTTCAGATGTTGGAGTGGGGGCAGTGCTTTCTCAGCGTTCTGAGGCAGATCAAAAGCTTCACTCCTGCGCCTTCTTTTCACACAAACTCACCCCCACTGAGCGGAATTATGATATTGGAGACAGAACTGTTGGCAGTCAAACTCGCACTTGAGGAGTGGCGACATTGGCTGGAGGGGGCAGCAGAGACATTTTTAGTTTGGACTGACCACAAGAATCTAGAGTATCTCCGCTCAGCGAAGCGTCTAAACCAAAGGCAGGCTCATTGGTCTCTGTTTTTTTCCCGTTTTAACTTCTGTCTGTCCTATCAACCAAGTTCCAAGAATGGAAAGCCTGACGCTCTCTCCCGTCAGTTCCTGGACTCTGATCCTGCTCCTGCACCCAGCACCATTCTGTCCCCAAAATGCCTCATAGGAGCTGCCTCCTGGGATATTGAGGCCATCGTCCTCACAGCCCAATTGGGTGAGTCGGGTCCTAGCGCTTGCCCTCCTAACCGTCTCTTTGTGGCGCATTCTGTACGTCCTCAGGTTTTGCAATGGGGTCACTCCTCCAAGTTGGCCTGTCATCCTGGCATAAGACGCACTACTGCACTTATCAAGCAACACTTCTGGTGGTCAGCTATGGGCAGGGATGTGCCACCCCATTAATTAAGAGACAGGTCCTCCTCGCATATTCCTGCTGAAAAACTGCTGGTTTCATCTCAAGCACGCACATATTATGCATTTTTTTATGTAGCCAACATTTTATGTAGTCGCCGACATAAAAAAAATTGCGGTTATATTTCACAACTTTTGTGAAGTACTGGGAAAGGCTGGCAAGCAAGCTGCAGACAGATATTACAGGTAGGCTATAGACAGATATTTACTTAGGCTAGGGCAGCAACACACGCTGGAGAGATGCAAACAGATCAACTTAACGTGTATTTCCTCCTGATTGCGAAAACGTTTGTTTTCTTTTTCTGTCGGTCCGTGGTTGCTTCGTAAATTGCGCAGCAAATTATCAGACGAGTGACAGAAGCAACGGTCCGCGCATAATTTGACCAGAAGTCTTCGTGTCTATAGTTTGTGAAACGATGCTGCGTCCGAGCAGAGATTCTAAGCCCAACGCAACTCCAAAAGGAGGACAAATGAGCGTCCGACTTGAGGCTGCACCGGACAGGGCTTTTAAAATCCGTATGTACGGCCTAAATCCGAACGTATGGCCATATCGCTAACTGGCCTACTACCTCCCTACTTTCTCCCTCTCACTCTACCGTTCACGGCTACATGCGTATCTCGCAAGCCTCAGCTACACCACGAAAACGTCAGGCATATTTTTACATATTCTTACCGTTTTCACACCTTTAATGACACCCTGGAAAAACATCTTCACGCTGCAACCACTACACTTCCTCCAGTAGCCTTACAGTCACTTACAGTTGCGTTTTAAAAAATACACCCAGGGGCAGCGTGTCTGGTTATCCACACGCGATATTCTTGAATTTCCCCTTGAGGATCAATAAAGTATCTATCTAACCCATGTTTCATCGGCCACTACACCATCACCAAGGTGGTCAACCCCTCCGCGGTTTGCCTGAACCTTCCCCCTTCCCTTGTTTTTAACTCAATAAATTTAGTTCTTCTGGGAGATTGCAGTGTGCAGTCCTGACACTGTACCCTTATTACCACCTGGCACTCTAGTCTTTTTCTTGTGGGCAGTGGTAGTGTAGTGGTTAAGGAGCTGGGCTAGCGTGCAGTAGCCTGAAAGTTGTCGGTTCAATTCCCCGGCTTTCACTGTCATGCCCTTGAGCAAGGCACTTAACCCCAAGTTGCTCCAGGGACAATGTGATCCCTTGTAATATAGCTGACATACAGTATGTAAGTGACTTTGGTCAAGAAGTGTCTGCTAAATGTAATGTACATGTAAACTCTTTTGCAAGAACCATTTTCACGGTCACCACAAAATCCAGGATACATGGGTGTCTACCAAGTATGAAATTGTGGAGTGTCTGGATGGAATTGGCACACACTATAAGACCAGGCCGTATGGGGAGGAGGGCCCCCTTAAGACATTCCACTCATAATACTGCTGGACAGCATTCAAACCCCTTCCACCTCCCAGTCTGTTTCACATGAGTTCTCTCCCAGTGTAGCAGAAGTAAATATTATCCCCTTCCCCTTCAGGCCTTGGCAGTTGATAGGTATGTAACCAGGACGGTGAACTTTAAAGCCAGGTGTGTATGTGGAAAGGCTGACCTGCAGCGCTGGCGCACACGCCCACCCGTGGGTGGTGATAATATACGTAGCTTTCTCTCTGGGAGAACAATGTCGGTCATTTGAATTGTTTGGCGCATGGGTGCTTGTGGTTGTTGTTGTTGGAAGAACATGGCTTTATTCTTAATTCTAAGACTTCATTGCTTCTCTCGCAATTCTCTCAATTCTCAAAGGTTAAAAAGCCTTTATTTTATTGCCTTGGTTACATCAAACCTTTTTTTAAAAACTCCGACGCGTTTCGGCAAACAAGCCTTTATCAGGGAGTCAAACAGTTCTCAACAGGAAAGGAGAGGTTTAAAAAAAAAAAAATAAGTCAACTAATCAATTTTTTGGAATTAGTGTTTTTTAGGAATTAGGAATTTTTTTATTAGTTCAGGCTGTGAGAGGGCTATCCGTGGTTTGTCTGTACCTTACTGTATATTCTTTTGTTTGTTAATTTTGTCTACTGTTACTCAACTACCCATGCCTATGACACCTAGTGGTGTACTGTGTTGCCTGTACTATTATAGATTATTTCCAAGACAAATTTCTCTTAAGGTAGACAATAGAATGACATGGCAGGTCAAGGAAAGCATCAAGAAAAGCAAAGATTAAGAAATCGTTTCTGACATAGGCAACAAGGGTGGAGGTGTTTTTACACTTTTCAGACATTCAAAGTTTGAAAACTATGGATATTGTTTTAGAACCAACAGCCTTTCTACATTATCTGGGGGTTTTGTGTGCAAAAAGTGGAATTAATTGTCCAAAAATTAGAAGAAAATGTGAATCACTTTTCGGACTAGATATAATTGCTTATTATGACCGCCGCTAGCGAAGCTATAACCCCCCCCACCCCCCCCCAGTCATCTACTTCCGGAAATTTTGGTCAACGATACCTGGGAGCCCGAAACACCGGGGCACATGAAATTTGGTGGGTATTTAGCCCCACTAGACTTTTACGGAAAAAAAATTCCACTCCCCCATTGCGATGGGCCCCCCGAAACCCAAAAAATGCAGTTTTTCCCAAATAACTACCTGAACCATGACACTGAGGATGAAGAATGTACGACAGTTTTGGGAAACAGTCGTAATTTACATGTTGGTTAGTTGAACGATGCATCGTGTTAGTAAAAAGCTAACCTCCGTAGTTGTATGGGAAACGCACCCCAGATCAGCTTGTAGGCCATTAGCAATCTGTTTATTTTATTTTATTAAGCCTATACAGTAGATCACTTGCCACATTCTCACTTTCAATAGACAGATGCAATAGCCATTGGTCAAGTATTGAGTATAAAGCAATTAAGATAGTAGCCTATACAAAAAGTACTTCATACTATCATAAAAATTTGTTAAAACGAATAGCATTTTGCAACTTGACAAAACACTGGATTAAGTATCGTAGGCAATGGAGAAAACTTGTACATCCATTGGCCCGTGGGGAGATCACATGCCAGTTGCCTCTCCCTTCAGTGCTATGACTCTGTTGATGACTTTGTCCAGATGGTCTATGTATTTATTGCAACGTTCGTACGTAAATGGTTGTGCTATAGGCCAAGTTTGCAAGAAGGAGACATAAGCGCCAACGATAAGATCAACCATAAATAGCTTAGTGCTGTGAACAACAGCAGTCTACCTTAGTTGAATATTCCATTACATTTAATCATAGGCTACTGCAATTTAATACCATTGCTAGCTGTGTTTATGTTGCCACCATGCCATATCAGTGTAAAATGTAGCTCAAATGAAATAATACTAATAAAAAGACTCTGTTTCTTTGCATACATAGCTCAAGTTGTGAACAAGCAATATCCTACAAATAATTTAAAGTTATCAAACTATGACAGTTTTATAAAGTGCTGGCAAACACATCTGAAATGACAACCATTCTAACTTTCACTCACCTGATGAGAACTTTGAACTCTGTATGAACATTTGAACGTGTGAATAAAAAAATAGAAATAATTATCCCAGAAAGTCTCAGAAATATGACTTGAATAGAAGTTAGTTAGTTATTAACAAACTAGATGTACCGCAGAGCAGTACAAAATATGACCGCCGCCCAGTCCAGCACATTTTTTCCACAAAAAGAAATCACGCTGAAAGGCCTATATGATTCTAACTGTCTCACTAAATTGCATTCACTAGTTCGCCCTTCGATATGATTGCTTCAGCTAGACTAGAATGTATGGGAGAAGTGCGTGTTTGGCAAGGTAGCTGTCCGTGGTCCTGGAGTGCCTGGAGCGGATATCGCGATAGAGCGATGACCGCTTGCACCCCCTGTGTAAGGAGGATGAGCAATAGGGCAATTGGTGAAATGGAGGAGTAGGGGGAGGAGGGGGGATGATTTCGCGAACGTCGGAGCGTGTGACGTATGGAAAAGGAGGTCGGCTTAAATAGGCATACCCTGCGGCGGCAGTGGGTGAGTTAATTGCTGTCAATCATCCCGCAGGCTCCTCCCGAACTTTGTTTAGAAAACATCATTTCACTAGTTCGCCCTTCGATATGATTGCTTCAGCTAGACTAGAATGTATGGGAGAAGTGCGTGTTTGGCAAGGTAGCTGTCCGTGGTCCTGGAGTGCCTGGAGCGGATATCGCGATAGAGCGATGACCGCTTGCACCCCAAAGATCACAGAGAAAGGCCGCTGGCCGCTACCAACTACATAAGTGCTTGCTGAGCGAGTCATAAATCCGCTAGATTGGAGCGGATGTAAGACTGGTAGGCATCCGAGGACCAACGGCCCAGTATTTTAATTTGTTGCTCCGATAAGCCGTTGAGCGCAGCTGTTGTGGCAGCTCCTATCCTGAAGGAGTGTGCGGAGTAGCGATCCGCGGGAAACCAGATTTGACTAGAATGATTTTAAGAGTGTCTGGAATCTGTGGTGAGTGATGGCTAGCCCTTCGTCTGACACGAAGAGCGGGCTAGTAGACGAAGCTTGAGCTGACCGATATGAGATGTAGTGAGATAGGTATTGGAAAGGCTGAAGATCTGAGGCGGAGTTAAAATGGATATGGAGTGTCCTTTCGGGACTGATCGGTTTTACTCTGTTTGATGATAAATCGAATGGTGTCTTGGTCTAGCTGCTCTAGATCTGCGATGCACGGGTGGACATCGGGAATGAAGAGAGCAGCCCAAAAAGGCCAGTGAAGCATAACGGAGATAGTGGAATCGGAATGCGGTGACATGAACCCTTTGCGAAGGGTAGCGAGGCAGGTGGCGAGAATGCTTGAGGTAGTGGGAAGGCGGGAGTCTTGGGGGACTGGCTGTTGCCTACGGATACCTTTAAATAACAAGCCTATCCTGGTGTCGAGGAAGGGCATTCGGAGCCGTGGAGGCGTTTGTAGAAGAAATGAATGCCGGCTAGGTAGACTCTAATGGAAGAGACTTTGATCCCGAGTGAAGTGTGGGCGTAGGTAATAATGATGATATGGTGACAGCATCGAACTGGGAAATGGTAGTGAGTGCTTTGCGTGGAACTGTTTGAAGCACGACCAAGCAGTCCGGGACTGCATGGTCCTGGGTGCGAGGGCTTGAAGGGCTAGGTCGGCCTTGATGGGCTGAAGATAAATTCCAGAGATTCAGAAGCTAAGACGAGAGAGAGAGTCAGCAATTTCAATGTGGCGACCGGGGACGTGCGCGGCTCTTATAATAAACTGGTAGCTGGCTGCTATCCAGATTAGACGCCTAATAAGAGGGGAAAGCGCAGGCGATTTGAGCTCGAGTTATTAATGACGTGCACTACGGCTTCGTTGTCGCTGTGGATTGGCACACTTTTGGAGGTCCACTCATTCCCCCAGTAGGGCCGTGATGGCTACGGGGTAGAGTTCGAACACGGCTGACGATTCGTTTTCAGTTTTTAGCTCTCTGAACTCTAGTGGCCACGGGGATGCAAACCAGCGCCTTTTGGAAAGCCTCCGAAGCCTGTTGAGGGGACTGCGTCGGTGTACAACTGGAGGTCTTCTGGAGATGATTGGCAGTCGTCGTAGAACATGCACAGACCATTCCATTCGTCTAAAACATCCTCCAGTGTTTGATATCGGCCAGACACTGGGCATGTAGAGATACGACATCTTCGAGAGATGGGGTTGCTGAGGCGCAGTTTATGAGATGCGAGATGAAAGGGCGGCCCTGGGGAATGAGTTGACTAGTGGACACTCGACCGCGCCGTGACTGGGCTATTGCAGAGAGGACAAGATGGCTTGAGTCCTAAGAAAGCGCGGTTATGGAGCTCCATATCGAGCGCGCCCCAGTAGGGGTTTTGGTTCCAGAGGCCGACTCTGGCAGCGCATTTTGCTGAAAACAGCCGGTGGTACGTATACAAATGGGCTCCCCCGTAGGACACGGCTAGGCCGGCGATGATGGCCAGGTAGTCATTTAGCTCTTTGCGTCGGCTGGGGAACATGACACAGATGAGTTCTGTGTAGTTGGTAAGCTACGGTGAACTCGGGGAATGACAGAATCTTTGATGCTGGGCCAGAATGTTTTAAAGACAAACCAGTTCGCCGCAACTAATTCCCGGTTATAAGAGGGAATAGGAAGGGAGGAACGAATGGTAGAAAGGTCTACGTCTGCACCTGACAAATGAGGTTCCTGGTGGACGCTGTGACGGGTGGTGGTTCAAATGCTGCAGCGTGAGGAGGCGGTGGCAAGGCCTTTGCTGTGGCTAATGAATAGCTTGGAAGCCGGGATGGGACGTCGTGATCCAAAGCACTCGCTGAATGCTGATGACCCGCTGCGGCGGGCTGGTCTAGCGCGGAGCCGGGGAAGAAATGGGAAGGGAGAAAAGGGGGGGAGGGAGGGAGCGGTCGCTGACGCGACCGGAAGGGGAGCAACCTGGGTCGCGGGAAGTGGGACGGGGAAGGATGGAGGGTTAGGGGGGGGATATCGGCGCCAGCTGAGACCAGGTGCTCGCTAGCTCGTAAGATATGGGGAGCTAGCGAGGTGAATCTTCGAACTGACGCTTCGTGAGTTGAGGCGTGCAGTACAGACGTGGCTCCCGGAATGGAAAGGGGAGGGGGAAAAGGGGGGAGGGAGGGAGCAGTCGACGGACGACTGGAGGTGGGGCAGCCCTGGACCGAGTCCTGGCTAGGGGAGGTGGATGGGGGAGGGAAAGAAGGGGTGGGGGGAATAGCGACGCTGTCGCTACCGGGGCCGTCTGGCGAAGTGGGGTTGGACCGGAAAATACGGCGGAGATGCGGTGGGAATGGGCCTGAGCCGCTGACGTGGCTGTGGCTGAAGCAGCGGAATGCTACGCTCTGAAGGTGTGGTGCCGGAAAGTGCTGTCGGCATGCCCGGTTCGCGAGGTGGCTGGTGGTGTGTGCTTCGTCCGGCTGAATGGCCGGCGGAAGGAACCGCGCCGGTATGCCAGAAGGAGCAGCTTGCTTCCTGGTCTGGGGAGGAAAACAAAGGGAGGGAGCGGGAGGGCGAAAAGACCGGGCTATCCGACTGCGTTAGAAGGCGGAGGAGATGGAACTTCCTATCAGACCTACGGAACGCGGTGCCGTGGGAATGGAGAGTGCTGCAGATGCGAGCCGTTCTCGGGGCTTGGTGGAGCCGACATTGCATGGGTCTTGGAGCTCAGCGTAGCTATTGCTGCATGGTTCTCGAGGCTTGGTGGAGCCGAAGTTGCATGGGTCCTGGATCTCGGCTTAGTTGTTGCTGCATGGCTCTTGGGGCTCAGCGGAGCCGTTGTAGCAGGGGCTCAGCGGAGCAGTTGCTGCATGGGTCTCCCTGAAGCTGTTGTTGCATCGGGTCCAAGCTCATTCCGTACCATCTGTGGCAGCCTTAAATAATTCAACCTGGGCTGAAGAGACTTTTAGAATACCGTTACCTGATAAACATGACATATTCAGCATGATGCGACATACGACACATAAAACATGATAAGCAGATAAGCATGATAAGGCATGAATAGCATGAATGGTGGGTATCCAGATGAAATGAAATGGCTGTGGCCAATGAATAGCTGGGTAAAAACATTAAAAATGTTAAAGCTGGAACGTGCAGCGTGAGGAGGTGGTCGAAGGCCTTTGCTGTGGCTAGTGAATGGCTGGGGAGCCGGAATGGGACGTCGTGATCCGAAGCACTCGCGGAGTGCTGATAACCCGCTGTGGTGGGCTGGTCTAGCGCGGAGCCGGGGAGGGGATGGGTAGGGGTAGGGGGGAAGGGAGGGAGCAGTCGTCGGAACGACTGGAAGAGGGGCAGCCCTGGACCGGGTCCTGGCTGGGGGAAGTGGGCGGGGAAGGGGAGGAGTGGGCGGAGGGAGTAGCGACGCTGTCGCTACCGGAGCCGGCTGAGACCAGGTGCTCGCTAACTCGTAAAGAAAATAGGGAGCTAGCGAGGGGAGTTTGAATGGACGCCTCTTCGTGAGTCGTGGCGTGCTGTACAGACGTGACTCCGGGAATGGAATGGGGAGGGGGAAAAAGGGGGAAGGGAGGGAGCAGTCGTCGGAACGACTGGAAGAGGGGCAGCCCTGGACCAGGTCCTGGCTGGGGGAAGTGGGTGGGGAAGGGGAAGAGGGGGCGGAGGGAGTAGCGACGCTGTCGCTACCGGGGCCATCTGAAGAAGTGGAGTCGGATCCGGAAGTACGGCGGAGATGCTGCGGGAAGAAGTCGGTGGTTAAGAACCTGGGCCGCTGGCGTGGCTGTGGCTGAGGCAGCGGAGTGATACGCTCTGGAGCGTGTGGTGCAGGAAGCACTAATTGTAGTATGGCTTGTAGTGTCTTAACATTAAAACACAAGTGTTAAGCAGTGAATTTTGCTGCCATCTCCTGGCTGTCTGGGCAAACTGCTTTGGGTTTGCTGTAAACATTTATTTACAGTGCAATACTGTAAACTCCCTCCTGTCGGTGTTGGCATGGAATGAAACAATAAACCGGTGTTCAAAGAGTGTCATTAATATGTTCTGGCTGTAGACTGGGGTTTGAGGGCTTCCTGAGAGCAAACGCAACTGCCCACAAAGCACTGCTTGCTGGCGAAGTGCTAATTTTAAGACATACAAATAACCAGTCATTGTAACCAAAATGACTTGAGTTTATTTGCAAAGCTTATATCAGTGAACTAGCTTGTTGCTATACCCCGTAGAAGCTACATGAATAGTCGGCCATCGACACAGGACGAGTTGACAATCAGGGTCCTTGCTGTCTGCGTCGCCTGACGCGAATTACAAAGTGTACTATCGCTTTAATAATTGCTGACGTCTGCAACGCAGCGCCATTGTTTAAACAGACTGCAGAACGAGCCAGCGAAATACTGGGCACTTGAGGTTGAGGCTTGTCAGTTCGTTATAAGTAGCTTAAATATTCAACAACGCTAGTATCAGTTTATGAGAAGTCACTGGACGACTAGAGGAGTGAATTAACAAGACCTGTTCGTTTCCGATGCCAACACGGATTACGGATTGATTGATCTTCGGAAGATAGGCCTCCGCTGGATAGTGGATAGCCTACAAACTTCAGACGCTTGGCGTGCCGAGCCATGTGGAATTTAGAGCATTTCGAGTTACCTGGATAATCTTGCGACGTGAAAACGCGAGCTTGGAGCAGCTTGATGTTAGAGCCTTGAAGTATGCTGGGGTGAGCAGGCTATAGCATAGTCGATAGTTGTAGCCTACCCTTGCTCTGAGCAGTGACCTGAAAACGCTGGTGAACCGGGTGGCTGTAGCCCATGGACTGGATGTAGCTTTCGGATGGTTAGTAGTGAAACCCCAGCTCCATTACGTCTGCCTACCGAGGCTTTGCGACTCCAATGATTTCGCGAACGTCAGAGCGTGTGACGTATGGAAAAGGAGGTCGGCTTAAATAGGCATACCCTGCGGCGGCAGTGGGTGAGTTAATTGCTGTCAATCATCCCGCAGGCTCCTCCCGAACTTTGTTTAGAAAACATAATTTATCCACACTCAATTCTCATTGGTATCTGCTAGACAACAAGTACCAAAACATGATTAGTTCATAGATTTCACATGTAAAATTCATTTTATACAACCCCACCTCCATCTTGCCTGTTCATAATTCTGAGAAATTCTTGATTGTTTGTGTTATGTTTATGTTATGTGTGTGGGTGTGTGTGTGTGTGAGTGTGTGTGTATGTGTGTGTGTGTGTGTGTGTGCGTGCTTGTGTGTGTGCCTGCGTATGTGCCTGTGCATGCAAGCGTACATATGTCTACTGTGTGAGTATGTGTCATACGTATGATTACTGTGTGTGTGTGTGTGTGTGTGTGTGTGTGTGTATCTGTTTGTGCACATGTGTGAACATGAAATGGGTTAACATGACCCCTGGAGGCAAACATACAGAAAAAAATGGTCATCCTAGGCCCTACAGTTATAAGATATTCACAGAGAACTGTGTCTGCCCTACCCTCCTTTCGGGGGGTCCAGTCCAGCGGGGGGGCTACAGATCAAAACGAAAAATGACGGTTCCATGCTATCCATGTGGGGGTACATGCCCACCAAGTTTTGTGTACCCCGGTCTTTCAGTGTCCCGGGAATCCTTGTTGGTGTACGTCACTAAATGTACACATAAATTATTTTATTGTAAGGCCCCCCATGAACGAAAGTACACAAAACTTGGCATGCATTCGGAGGGTGTCATAATGATCCTACACGTTTAATTTCGTGCAGTTTTGACCTTGTCAGCCAGAGATATTGTGATGAAAACACCTAATTTTTTGCTTTTTAATTTTTAACTAGGTGGCGCTATACATGAAATAAGTGGTAATGGGATGGGTTGACATGCCCCCTTAAGACCAACATACAAAAAAAGGTGGACCTCCTAGGCCCTACGGTTCTCGAGATATTCACAGAAAACTGTCTCCGGCCACCTACAGGCCAGTTGGTGTATAGTAACATAAATTAATTTATTGTGTGGCCCCCCATGAACGGAATTCTACGAAACTTGGCGTGCATTCAGAGGGTGTCATAATGATCCTACACTTCCAATTCCGTGCAGTTTTGACTATGTTAGGTCACAGATACCTGCGATTTCAACACCTCATTTTTACTTTTTTGTGTTTAACTAGGTGGCGCTATACATGAAATGAGTGGTTATGGAATGGGTTGACATGGCCCCTTGAGATCAACATACAAAAAAAATGGTCCTCCTAAACCTTACGGTTCTCGAGATATTCACAGAAAACTGTGTCTGCCCTACCCTCCTTTCGGGGGGTGCAGTCCAGCTGGGGGCTACAGATCAAAACGAAAAACGATGGTTCCATGCTATCCATGTGGGGTTACATGCCCACCAAGTTTCGTGTATCCCGGTCTTTCAGTGTCCCGGGAATCTTTGACGGAAATTTGGGCATGCGAAAAAGAAAAAAGAAAAAAAAATTCTGACTAAACCTATATGACCGCCGCTTCGCTGCGCGGCGGTCATAATAATTGATCAACGTTTAGAATACTTTGAGCACTGATACAGTCAGCATAGGCCTCTTACATTGTTTGCAGGTAGGCCTACATTTCATTCCGTTTTCGATGGCAAACGCAAAACAGCGCAAAAACAACCACCAGTGGGCAAAAGGAGTATTACATGTGTACTGTTAAGACTCGCCATAGAGAATGAATGGGGAAATTACGGAGGTTATAGTTTGACGATGTTGTACTCCTATGCGGGCCAGATGCTATATACCACAGACATGTTTTGGGGGGCCACCCAAAATGAGTCGGCGGGCCGTATTCGGCCCGTGGGCCGTAGTTTGGGGACCACTGTTTTAAGCTGTCTCAGAGGTGGAAAGTTGCGTTCGTTGGGGGCATGGCCGGATTAACAATTCATAGACCCTTGGGAACAAATGTCTGATGGCCCGCCCTGCCCCCCAGCCAACGTGAATCGGGCGGTCAGTTAATAGGCCTATATCATGAAGATTTTTCTTGCCATTTAAAGGAACCGTATGTAAGAAATGTATTTCAATTAATCATAAAATGGCCCTGGTATGTCACTATACATTAAGAAATCATGTTCATTTCAAATACTTATATCACTGACAACAGCAGTCCGGCCAGGATATTGTCATTTTAAGTTGCAGCCCTCAACTGATGTTGATGTTGTGTTTTGTCATGTCATGTTGTGTTTTGGCCTGATGCGCCACCCTCCACCTATGTACTAATCACGAAGTCAGTAGTGTTTCGGCATCCGGGTTGGCAACCTCGAGTCAGGGGGGAGGGGGAGGGGATACACCGCTCTACAGTAATTTGAAAGTGATTGCAGTACCAGTTTTGGCCACAATCTTACATATGGTTCCTTTAAGGCACGAGCGCATCTGTGAGGCCAAGCCTCACCAAGTAGCCCGTTTGTTTACAACTAACATTACATTTAATTAAACTGCTTATAGGCTATGCCGAAATAGTTTCAACATTTTGAATATCAGTGTCGGGTGAATTAGGAAATGTTGGCTGAAAGCTGCTTGGGATCCCCCCTGTCAAGCAATATAACCATACAAACGCAGCCACTCGGACAAAAGACATGTAAAAAAATATATGTTTTGAAAACTAGCATTAAACTGGATTCGATCCCGCAAAAACAACACACGCGTGACTCTCTCCAGCCTGATTCCCTACTCCTTGAGCCAACTAATACCTGGCTGTTACGTGATACAATTAACTATTGTAGGCTACCAACAATTAACTATTGTAGGCTACCATCAATTAATAACATAGGCAACACCCAGGTAACATGTTGTCCAGACTACCTGAAACAAGTGGTTGCCCTTCATCTACAACAACTGGTTACCTTGGGCTGCTACGGTCGTCAGTGCACTGTGCACAGTAGGCCTATGCTACTCTTTGTGGTTGATCAACTAAAATTAAAAGATGTATTTGGTGATGACGTTATTTTAGGCCTAGTAGACCTAAATTCTGAGAAATTAAATGGTACGAGAAACGATCTACATAGCGCACCAGAACGCGATGTCTTCAAGGGTTGAATGAAGGGAGTTTGCAAAAATTAGCGTATTTTTCAAGTCAATAAACATTCTTAATTTTCGAATGTCTTTGTCAGGGAACATCTGACTTTTCAAAACCATAGGCCTGGTAGTCGCTCAGACAAGGAGTTATAAGATAAAGGCAATACCATTTGTGTCACCTAATGCAGTTCAGTGAATTAGCAAGATACCATTAGAAGCCAACAATCATAAAACACCTGTGTGCGCGCTCTCTCTCCCCTGCGCATGAAGCTGTTTGCGTGTTGTAGGCTAGAGTTCTTTCTATCTGCTTTACTTTTGTGAGTTGCGACCACCTAGGCTATGTTATAGACGTTCTATGAGGTACCAGTGTTTAGCTGTGTCACAAAAAGTCCTGGCAGGAAGCATGCATGAGGATGTTGATCCAGGAATGCACTAATATTTTGTTCGTAGTCCAGTTTGCAACAATTATTAGTTAACACTAAGTTGTAAACACTTCGGAAAAAAAATATTAAACACTGGATATACCAAAAAACGTTGATTTCTTGCCAGGACTTTTACGGGCTTTACCAAATCACAGAAGAAACGTTGACGCAGCGGTATAGTAGCAGATGCAGAGGCAAGTGTTATTTAAATAAACTCCTTAAAACTCCTGGTGCACTTACAAACTTTCTAATGCCTCGTTATTGGACTAAAGGTCATAGTTGTAGTACTGTAGATGTTTCGTACCATTCAGGGCATTATTACTGGGGTAATTTACGAGATAAAAGTTCGTTCCATCACGACTGCAGAACGTCATTTGTTTCTGACCGCGCTACTCGACCAGGGATCGACCAAGGGAAAAAAGGTTCTGGGAGGGTGTTTGGCTCGGGGTCATGGTGCAAAGGACCCTAGGGTGAAATTACTCTGAACCATCGCTTTAAGAACGCTTCTAACCGCTGAGTTGGAAGCCTGGGCTTTTAGTTCAGTGGTTAGAGCGTTCGTCTCCCATGCCGGTGTGTGCGTCAAGGTGGCGGGTTCGAGGCCCATGAGCGGCGAACGACCACCCCTCTCTCTCTCCCCTGTCGTGTGCGCGCTACACTCAGATGCACACGCGATTTTAGGTATCCCTCTCGCGTGCACGCTCTAGATTCCGGGAGATTTGATCTAATTTGCGGGCGTCAGGGAGCCGCTATCAATATGCGGGAGACTCCCAGAACTTCCGGGAGACTTGGGATGTCTGCTATTATGAACTGGAATCGGCCGTGGAGGATGTCTGTGTCGTTCATTCCTCCCAGCTGCATGGCTGAAACTCACAGCTTTCCCAGGAATACTAATTTGAATAAAACTTGTGTGATAGCTATGCTCATCTTATCTGTGGATGCCATCATATTGTTCGTTGCGTCACACCTAAACCCGCCTCAAAACCAACGCTGATTGGCCGTTCGTTTGGTGAACTGCTCCAAATTTTCACTATCGGAAAGATGCCAGACCGATCTGCGAGTGGAAACCTGAAGCTCGCGAGATCAGGATGGTCTCACGAGGCTAACTTGGTTGGCCCATCTCCTGACAATGTTACAATGCTTACAGTAGAAGCGAGAAGCAAACTACAAGAGTTGAAGCTGGGAGAAAAATAGCTGGGCCTATAAAGAGAAATGGAAAGAAAATGTTGCATTCATCTTGCCCGGTTTCACAAATGCAAAGCCTGGGTATCTGATATGCAACAACGATGTCGCTGTTTGATAATAACGCACTACAAAACGCAGCGGCACCTTCAAGGTGGCCTATCTGCTCCAAACAGAAGCACAAAAGCGCAATATTGAAGCGCTGGACGAGGGCTATGCACAGCTAGCAGGATCCAGTGCGTTCTGGTGTTCTTTGTCATATTTGTTTAAGCACCCACTCGCAGTCTAATTGGTGAATAGCCTAGGCTATATGTAAATCGATATTGTAAAATAAAAGATTAAACAAATTGGACTGCCAAAATAATTTGGCTGGGCTAAATCATTTCAGAGGCGGGCCAGCTTTGGCCACCTGTTGCCGACCCATGTTGTAGCCTAAATTTGAGGTGTTTCAGTGTTCATGACTACAGGAGGAAGGAAGATTAGGAAGTCTCTGTGTCAGTTTGAGGACAAGAAACGGTGCAGCAAAGGGTCAAAATATTAGCAGCCAAAGAGAATCGTTGAGGACAGAACAAGTGACGGTGTAAAATTAAAAATCTTTGGCGGCACGTGATTAAAAAAATCAACACGTTATACTTGGTGCTTAGCCAAATCGCATCGCAATTGACGCGTTATGGCTGACAGCCCTAATACAAACATATTAACATCTCCTAGCTTAACTAGTTGTAACTGTCGCTAGCTAGCTCAAGTTTATTGTCATATAGATGTAGCAAACCATGTTCAATCTTTCTACCAATTAACATCAGCCTACCATAACTTCATTGAGTCAATGCCAAACTCCGATGTTGATCCGCATCACTTTGCACCCTCCATTGATGTTTACCACAGTAGCCTAAATATGTAGGCTATACGGATTCTTTGAACTCTTTTGAACACAGTTCCTCTGTTTTTAAGTCCATAGCATACATGCACAGATGCTCTGTTTGTACAACAGGACAGGAGCATGCAAAATCACTCAATCATTCAAGATCTATGGACGAAATTCTCGCTTATCCCACAGGCAAACGCGCTGAGATCAGGTCTCAGGGCCCTAGCAGCTTGGGGCTCCAAGCAGTTGCCTGCTTTGCCTATTGACAAGGTGCGCCTCTGTGCATAGAAGAAATCTTTCGAATCTTGACAAAAGATTTGTGCTTATGTTTTTGCATTTACATTACATAGCCTACAATGTTGCTTTCACGTTTCACGTGAATGCACGACTGGCAGAATGGTGTAATTAAAATGAAAACAGAGATGGAAAAGCTACAATAAAGGTGGTAGGCTCTTTTTTTCTTAAAAAAAAAACCGATAGCTTTTTTGCGGACTTCTTACTTAAGATACTTTGGAAATGAAAGTAAACAACTAGTTTACCCTAATGCAAGCTTATTTTGTGCATTTGCAGTGCCGTCTGTAATAAATACTTTGAACATAGCGGCTCACCGGTAACCTGACTCCGCCAGATGGATTGCTTCGTATTTGCTCCGCATATCCATCTGGGAACTTTCCGTTGGAGAGCGTTTGGGAAGGGGCGAAAATATTGGTTAGCTGATTGGATAAACCATCTGTCTATCACCACCTATGTTGGTGATTGACGGGCCAAATCAACCAATCAGATCAACGAAGCGCTCTTCTAATGCCATCTGTTAACATACAAGTTAGGTAAGTAGCTAACGTTAACGTTTTTAAACTTACCATTTGTATGTGACATGAACCTCATCAATGACAATCCCCACCAAGTTTTCATGGTAGGCTACACTTCTGAAGAAAGCTTATTCCTTCTCGTTAAGTAACTAAGATTCAGGGCTACCAAACACTAACTGGAATTGGCGGTGGAGGATGTGTCCTTCTGTGTCCTTCATTCCTCCCAGCTACATTGCAGAGACTCCTAGCTTCCTAGCTTCCCCAGGAGTACTCGAATATTCGGATAAAACTTCAGCAATAGCTATGCTCATCTCACCCGTGGACGTCGCCATGTTGTTTAGATTGAACAGTAGCTTCTCGTTGCGTCACACCTAAACCCGCCTCAAAACCAACGCTGATTGGACGTTCGTTTGATAGATAGATAGATAGATACTTTATTGATCCCCAAGGGGAAATTCAAGAAGTTTGGCGAACTGCTCCAAATTTTCTCTATCGGAGAGATGCCAGACTGATCTGCATCTGCAGTGAAAATCTGAAGCTCGCGAGATCAGGATGGTCTCACGAGGCTAGCTCACTGGACCCACAAACCACACATGAATAAGCTAGAAAACAGTAGCCTATAGGCACTGTATTAACATACATTGTCCGAATACATAAAGGGGCTTACTTTTGATGATTTCAGCACAAGACATTGTATTGGCATTTAAGACGGCGATGATTACATGATAGATAATTGACTGCTTTGTTAGGTTAAACTATCAGCAGGGCCGATTCACGTTGAAAAGAGTCGTTCAACAGTAGCCTACCGAGATAGCAAGCACACGTTGGCCTAACGTTGGTATTGGTTGGCAGTGTCGGAGGTGGAAATTCAGCGGTGAAACAATGTCACACCAATGTCATCCCCTCAAGCAATTCTATATCAAATGTTGGTTTATAGCAGGGGTGGGCAAACTGCGGCCCGCGGGCCGAATCCGGCCCGCCAAGCACTTTCATCCGGCCCGCCGAGCATTTCATTTAGTTATCAGGCTGCTCGTTATTTTTTTCCTGCGATAGAGATGACGTTAGTTAGCTTTACTGCAAACTGCTTTTCACTCTCCTTAGATAACGTTTACAATGTCAATGTCAAAACATCATGTTAAATAGAGATAACATAGTTATCTCCTTTGCAGCAGATCTAACTTGAACATGCAATCCATTTAAAGGGAAACTTGGCAGGATTTCCCCCTCTGCTGGAGAAATTGTGCATTATGCTATTTCAAACTGTGGAAAAAGGTAACGATAAAGCACATGGATTTGTTTACAAGCTAGCAAAACGGTTAGCATAAGTTCGGCAGACAATGTGGATGTTACAAGGTAAGAAACACGATTTAAAACGAGTTTCTTGTTTCTCACTTCTCTTTCCGGGACGGTAGTCTCAATGTTGCAAGGTTGGTTTTCCGCCTGGGGACGCTAGGGGCAGCGGGAAAAGTCACCATTTTCACCGGAACAGGTCATTTAACCATCCAAATGATTTCTAAACGGGTTTATTACGTTGAAATAGTTGCCAAGTTCTCCTTTAATTGGGAATGCGTCTGCACTCAGGAGAGGGAGAGAGAGCCGCAGGTTCCAGCTGGCTTGTGATTGTTGATAATTGATATCTCCTTCTTATAAGAAAGTTTTAAAAGGAAATCATGAAGGCAACAGTAGTTCCCACTACTGACCATTTAAAAACTGTGAGAGGGCCCAGCCGTAGGTACAGCACTAGCCATAGCGGAGCAGGCAGAAGATCATTGAGAAATAAATGTGAATTAAAGCGACTGTCTTAAAGCGACAGTGCGCAATTTATACATTTGTTAAACAGCATAAAATTAGCAGTATTTTTAAGCAATTAATATTTTAAAACAAATACTTTTCATACTAAATTATAGGCTATAAAAAATGTATTTTTTTAATGCGTGTGCCGTGGGGGGGTGGGGGGTTGTTGTGCGGCCCGCCGGCCCATTTTCAAAACCCAATGTGGCCCTTGAGCCAAAAAGTTTGCCCACCCCTGGTTTATAGGCTAGTCATGTTCGGCGACAATGCCAATGTGTCACCTAGACGTCAAAAAAAATACAATTATTACACGAGGTATATGCAACAGCGTTTCAAAAAAAAAGGAGGATTTACACGAGGTATATGCAACAGCGTTTAAAAAAAAGAGGATTTAGGCCCCAGCCGTGGCTGGGGCACCTGCACCGTATGCCGGCGACACGGGTTCGATTCCCGCCCCGTGGTCCTTTCCGGATCCCACCCCGACTCTCTCCCACTCACTTCCTGTCATTCTTCACTGTCCTGTCATTAAAGGCATAAAAAGGCCAAAAAAATATATATAAAAAAAAAAAGAGGATTTACAATGTCAAAACAGCTGTCACACCAACAGGAGTCCACCAACTGGCTGTTTGCAGCTGCATTGATTGTCAATAACGCAACAATTGGGCTTTTATTATAATTTCCATGAAAAGTGGTCAAAAGCCAACTATCATAGGGACCCTCTAAACTGATCTTCACGCTGAACACCTCTTGCCAGTTAAGCATCCATTTAAACAATAGCCTCTAATCTGACTTGCTTCAGTAGAGAAGATATAAGCCATTTAACTTTCACAACGGATCGTTATGCCCCTGTGTGGAACTGTAATTACAGCTTGCTGTGAAAGACGAGGATTAAGCTGCATTAACATGAATACCCTGCTTAATTGCCATTGCTACAGCATAACCATTTTGTGAAGACACATATCAGAGAATGCATGCCCCCATATACACATCATGCATATTCCAATAGCAATTTCCAATCACAGTGGCAGTAGAAAGTAAACCTCTTCAACTGTCTTGTAGTAGATAAAATCAAAATGAAAATGCCAGGCGCCCCAGACCACCAATGCAGCTGGACACAAAGCAGAGCATGGCAGAGACAGAGAGAGACAACAGAGATGTTGCTATGTAATGTGAGGGGAATTGATTGATGAATTATTCCTTCCATTTAATCAATGCTATTTCTGTACTGGAAAATGTACTTTACACATGGTCTGTGTTTATAGAGTCACTTGACCATTTGAGTGCCTTAAGTTTGATATCATACAAAAGCAGATGAATATGAGGCCTAATACCTTTCATATATATTTTACACTAGGGCTGTCAAAATAACTGATTAATTTCGATTAATTAATTTGAGAAAAAATAACTGATTAAAAAAAATAACGCAGATTAATCGATTCCGTATGACCTTTGACCCCGAGCCGTTGTAGTCAGTAACCATTAGACTGTAAAATGAAGGAGAGAGAAGAAAATGTACTGCCTAGATCATTGATTGGAACATTTACTTTTCGAAACGGCTTGATGGTGTTGATAAAAATAAAGTGTTGATTAAAATAAAGTCCTCTGCAATGTCTGCAGCAAAGAATTTGTATATCACCGGAGTTCATCAACTCTAAAGTCGCACATCATTGCAAAGAAATACTGTAGTGTTGTCATTGAGGGGAGTGATACTTTATTATGACCGCCGCTAGCGAAGCGGTCATATAATGATTGTCAAAGTTTTTTTTGTTTGTTTTTTTTCCCCCCATCATCTACTTCATGAATTTTTGGTCAACGATACCCGGGACACCGAAACACCGGTGCACATGAAATTTGGTGGGTATGTAGCCCCACTAGACTTTTACGGAAAAAATTTGTTTCGTCCCCGGGGGCATGGAACTGACAGAGATGTTTTTGTTTATAAATAAATAAATAAATAACATTATGCTGATACCTTTTGCTTTTCCCAAATACAATGTAGCCTACAGGTGTAAGTGACCTTTCATCAATCCAGTTGCAATGGATGAACTGTGATGAACTGCCCTACTTGTGATTGTTTAGAGATTTTTTATAACAATGCTACATCTTCTTTGGCTATTCTACAATCTATTCACCTTTTCAGCACCAGTAGGCTACTTTCTGTGCAGCTGCACACACACACTCAGGCATGCCAAACAAGCATACACAAAAGTTTCAAGAGTGGGGGATGGAGTAAAAGATGGAGACAAATTGAAGTGTGATTTCTTTTCGCGGAACGGATGTACAGGACTGAGCGGCGGTCATATTTTGTACCGCTATGCGGTACATCTAGTTTTCATTATGTCCCCTAGGTTATATTTGTGGCCTGAAATACCTTGTATGTGATTAAAAAAAAAAACTTCTTCCCGAAGCACTTTTGAATTTATTTCCTCAGCATATTAGGTCATATCATAGATTATTATGACCATTATTAAAATAATAATAAAAGAGTTTTTGAACTTTAAAGCAACACCAAAGAACTTTCCCTCTGTCACACGCACGCTATTTGTTTATCCAGCACCGACTTTGCAAATAACGATGTTCACAGACAAGGTAGAATATTTTGCATGACTTATAAAAGTACGATGTATTGCGACATCAGATGCAAGTCAAATTTGTAGTTTCTTATGTCTCATTCCATCGAACTACAAATCCGCTACCCGATCTGGCAAACTTACATAGTGCGGTTATAGCCGATAGAGGGCTGCGAAGCGAATGTAGAATTGCCGTTCACCCTGTTTCGAGTTAATGAACCACTGAAACGATTTTGGAAACATTATTTTAAGGTACAAAAAACTCTTTGGTGTTGCTTTAATGTCACTAATGCTGATTATTCAATGATTCATTTGAATTTAAATATTTAAAATACTTTCACAGCAAAAATCATAAATGTGATTACTTTAGATTAATTAATCACAGAGTATGTAATTAATTAGATTATTTTTTTAATCGATTGACAGCCCTATTTTACACTGAATCTGTTTTAATTGGTTATTATGACTGCCTAGGACACTGAAGGACCAGACTGCAAGAAACTTGGTGGGATGACACAGAACCACTGATTTTCATTTTGATCCGTCGCCCACCCACTGCACCGGGACCCCGAAAGGAGGGTAGGCTGGACACGAGAACTGAGGGCCTAGGATGACCAACTTTTTTCGTATGTTGGTTTTAAGGGGCCATGTCAACCCATTACCCTGGAAACTCCAGAGTTCTCGCAAGAGTACAATTTGAATTGTCTCTGTGAGACACTTCAATACTTTTGCCACTTGTATCGCGGGGAGCCAATCTGTGACAGAGCGCAGTGCGTCTGTCACTGGCAAAGGCGGCTTTCCCGCCGCAACGTGAACAATGACTTTACAAACATTTGCACAGACTGCGCTATTAAAGCATGTTGTGATGTTGATTTGTTTGATAACATGTTGTGAATGGTACAGACCTGAGGCATGTCAAGACGGAGGTTAAGGTAACACTAGAATTTGGTTTAAGTTAAACATACAGGGAATCAAAGCCGCGATATGCGGTACAGAGGTTGAAGCGTATCTATTTATCGGTAATGTAAGCGTTCTCTAAAGCGCGCATTATAACATCAATGCTTACTAGCTGGGAGATGGAAGTGCTTTGTCCGAGTGCATGTATGAGTATGTGTATGTACTTGCCTGTTCTCGGTGCTTCAATTGCTTTCCGGGTGCAGGGGAGCAAACTGGAGTATTGGGCAAGGGACACTTTTCTGCGCATCTTTCGCGCCCAGACGTGGGAGCGCTTATTTGCGCAGGTGTGTTTAGAGTGGTAATATTATTTGGTGCTTAGTGAGGGTTATTATGGCATTGGATGGAAATAACATGAACGATTGTTAGTAATGTGTATTGCCTATGTCATGTGTTAACCAAAATGTGGTGAATTTGCATTAATTGATTTGTTGCTATGCATGGTTTAGTCCAGTGTTTTAAATGGTGTCTGCATAGCGCAGTCAGGAGTTACGATTCCTCCTCAGTAGTGAGAGGTCCTGCTGAAAGGCCTCTGAGGTAGGCATAGAACCTAGTGGGCATTGTCCCGGTGTTTGTTTTCCTTTTTGTATCAGTGTTTGTTTTGTCTGTTGCCTAAACCTGCCGGTAGCTTAATATTAATAATAAAATAAAAAGGAAATTACATCAACTTGAATTTCATTACCTGAGTCTCACCATCCGCTTGGACGCATTACTACACAATCACATTGGTGTATCTGATATACAGTAGGCGGGCCAGAGGCAAGCTAAACAGATGACAGTCATAGTGTTATCCAATTGCGTGCAGTGAGATTTCCAAATGCACACTTGGTGCCGCCCCTCGAGTTGGGCCATTACATTATTTCTGGCCAGACCCTTAATCTTTCTAGATTACCAGGGTCTGGAATCTCCAGGCTACCAACCCATCCCATATCCAATCATTTGAGATACAGCGGCACCTAGTTAAAAATGAAAAAGCAAAAATGAGGCATAATCGCATGTTTCTTTTGCTGACATGTCCAAAACTACACAAAATTTGAAATGTATGATCATTATGACACCCTCTGAATGCATGCCAGGTTTCGGGGAATTCCGTTCATGGGGGGCCATACAATAAATTAATATTAGTTACTAAATTAGTATTAATATTAGTTATTAGTTACTGTACACCAATCGGCCTGTAGATGGCCGGACACAGTTTTGTGTGAAGATCTTCAGAACCTTAGGGCCTGGGATGACCAAATTATTTTAGTATGTTGGTCTCCAGGGGCCATGTCAACACATCCCACATCCACTCAATTGAGGCGTAGCGCCACCTAGTTAAAAATTAACAGGTTCAAAACTGCACAAAATTAGAAGGATTTGTAGGATCATTATGACACCCTCTGACACACACACACCCACGAATGCACGCACGCACACAAACACACACACATGCACACACACACACACACAGTACACATGCATGCACACGCATACACACAGGCACACACACTCACATAAAAACACAAACATGCAGGCAGGCAGGCACATGCGCACATTACCCCCCCCCCCCCCCCCCCCTCACACACACACACACACACTCATATACACACATACACAAAAGTAAACACACAAAGTAATTAGTGAGATCCTTGAAGTTGAAATCAAGACAGATCCAAGTGTTTTTTTTATTGTTGACCTCCCCTCCAAGGTACTACAGCTCCCTGCCTCTTAACAGCCAGAAAGTGCATTTTACTCAACTGGATTAAAGAATTCCTACCAACTATTATGGTACAGAGAGATTTTTAACATCTTCCCACACGAAAAATTGCTGGCTATCACAAAAGGAAGGATCTGTTTCTGAAAATCTGGTCCCCTTTCCTAGATGATCTGCCAGAAGATTTGAGGTCCTTACTCATGAAAGGAGAACTAAGTACTTTTTGGAGTCGGACCAGACCGCCTTCATAGCCCTAGTCCCAAGCAGTTCTTATCGTTCATGTTCAATTCATTATGTATTATACATCTACTTTTACCTCTGTGCATGTGATGGACTGGAGACAGTACTCTGAACACTTCCTTATACAATAATGTGGACTATTTATTTATTTATGTTTGTATTTATTATTATTATTATTAAATATTTTTGTACATTGATTTATTTATATTTTACCCTTGTGTGTTGTTGTATGTGTTGATAGCTGTCTGTGGGTGGGGGCAGGGCGTGATGTATACTGTGTTGTTGTGCTTTGTTATCCCATGTTTAAACCATGTATAATTTAAACTATGTATAAAACACACACACACACAAACTATGCACACACTCATTAACATACACAAAAGTTGCAAGAGTCGAGGATGGAGTAGGAGATGGAGACAAATTAAACAAGTATTATTTATTTTTGCGGAGAGAATGTGTAGGACTGAATAGCGGTCATATTTTGTACCGTGTCCGTGTGTCCTAAAGTTTTCCTTTTTTCTCATTTAGTTTTGCAAGTGGTTCAAATATTCTGGAGAGTACACACAGCAGACAAGTACCAGAAGGGAATGTGGGGGTTGGGGTGGGGGAGTGGGGGGTAGATCATTGCCATGATATGCCTCCATTCCAGACACTGAAATGGAAAAGAACGCGAGCTGAATTCTAAACAGATGAGCAAAGCCAATCTGAAATGGTGTCATAAAGTCAGTGCTCTCACCAACATAAATCTTTTGTTCTTCCTCAGCAAAGTTCGTATGTCTGGTAAATCCAAGCAGTTCTGTCAGGAAATGTTTAACTAGTATCCTTGACATTTCACAAAGTAATTGTAGCTATGAAAGATGAATTGTGGTTTTCCATAATTTACTTGTCATAACACATTTAACTTAAGGGGCATATCAAGGTATTTTCCAGCAAATGTTCAGTTAAAAAAGTAATGTTCATACTAACAGAGGTCTTTAGCAACAATGTCAAACCTCTATAGATCTGAAATCGATGTAATTTGGGCTAGGTACCTAATGCAAAGCACAGGCTAGCAAATTAAGTATTTGCAATCTGCAAAATCTGTAGATTTCAGTCTGCCCTGCTTTACGGTGGCAGATAGGGGACTAGAGCCACCCATTCTTCTTTTGACCTTGTCATTCATGATGTGGTGAATGCCAAGGATGTCCTCAAGACAGAAGCCGATAGCAACACAGAGGGTCCATGTTTTGGGGTTGAAAAGAAGGATGAGAAGGTCACAGGTGTGGGAAAAGTTTGATGATTGGATTTCAAAGGCCAGTTTGGTGTTGATGTTGACCACTTGTGGTGGTGGCCGCAGAAGTTTCAACTTTGCCTAGCTGATGTAAGGCCCAGAGGCAAAGCTTCCTCACTGTGAGCCCTCAAGGCCTTTGCCAGGTTGTCATGGAGTGGCTGGCACTACCTCCACTGTTCAAGTAAGGATGCAACTGTGGAGGCAGTGCCTGGGGATACAGTGCCTGAGGAGAAATGCTATGACAACCTTGAACCACACAGAGAGGAATGTGAAGAGACAAAACCCAAAAAGAACAAGGGATGATGTAGTTTCATAGGTCCAATTGAAGCTTTAGCTTGATGCTCAGCAAACTCCCTCGTCTCAAAAACCACTTGAAAAGTTTCCACGAGTCCACTTCTTATGTTTAACCGTTTACTTAAAACTCTTAAAGCAACATTACAAAAATAAAGAATGTTATCCATAAAATATACACATTTCGAGGGTGTAGCATGGAGAGAGAGGTCAAAAAACTATTTCGTTCCAATCTCCTTTCTGTTTCCATTTCACCCCACTCCCCACATATCAAAATAAAGCACCCCAATAGTGGGCATCAGAATCACATTAAAAGTCCTGTCTTAACCTTACAGAGCAGTTTAGTTTGACAAACCATTGAAATACATGTCAGTACACTTAACCCATTCGCGCTGGATGCTGCATGACGCAACATTGACCCTCCCGCTGGATGCTGCGTAGCGCAACATTGACCCTCCCGCTGGATGCTGCGTAGCGCAGCATGCTTTTTATTTCATGTTTCTAGGTGCTACAGAGGCTTAGATATGAAATTTTGGTAGATGTTGACAATTTTTAGTATGTTTTCAGAAAACCCTCAGGAAATAAGGTTATTTAGTCTAGAATGCCATAGGATTCTATAGGCGTTTTTAGCAGGCATTTTAGGAGTAAATGGGTTAAAACACATATCACAAACTCATAAAACTACATGACACATTACTCAAACTCAACAAACCCTCCCACCCCTACCTACCCACCCACCAGCCTACCTATTCTTGGATTTTAGCTAAAAGCCATTTCCTGACATTCCCTTTAAAACTGTATGGGCATTGCCCCATTCTGGTTCTACACCTCGGAGGGTGCAGGTTGGCTACGCTAGCCCTAGTCCTATGATTATGAGATGCCCCAGATCTGGAAAAATGGCTATTTAGGTACACTGGGGCCCTGTTGTTAATGACCTTGTGTACCATATTGAGCCTCAGCTGGGTCACTCTGGTCTGAACTGGTAACCAGTTGAGCTCCTGGAAGTGCCTCCTTCCAATGTGTTCTCGAGGGCCCAGCCCCATCACAACCCTCACTTATTCTGGGAGACCTGCAATTTTCTTTTTCGTGAGGTTGACAGACCTGCTGCCCATGCTACGCTGCCAAAATCAAAATGACACTGCACTAGGCAGTTGGCTAGAAGGTGTAGGCTTTCACTGTCCAGCAGATTGGCCTTTCTGGCAAGAAACTTTGTGCGGGCGTTGACTTTGCCCAGCACTTGTAACGCCATTCCCTCCCCACCCAAACTTTCATCTAGAACACACCCTAGGTACTTCACTGATGTTTTTGCAGCTATCCTCACAGACCCTACCTCTACTCTTAGCTCCTGAGCCTTCTTTAATCTGGGTTTGGACCCGAATAGAATGGACTCTGTCTTCCCTAGATGTAGTGACAGTCTATTGTCACACAGCCAACTGGTTATCTTGGTGAGTTCCTCTCCTAGTCTACTTTGGAGCGTCTTCTTATCTTTGTGCGAGTTGAGCAGGGCTGCATCATCTGCAAATAAAAACAAGTTACAGGAACACGCATCTCTCATGTCGTTAATATAAAGTAAAAATAGCAGTGGTCCTAAAACACCCCCTTGCGGAACCCCACATACTACTGGTTTGGTGTCTGACATAAAGCCATTAACCTCCACTTTCTGCTCCCTGTCTGTCAGGTATGAGCTGACCCACTCTGTAGCGGTGCCATTCATCCCTATAGCCTTTAATTTATTAAGCAGTAGACCAGTGTTTCTCAAAGTGTGGTCCACAAGCTATCCTAAGTGTTCCGCGAGCAGACGTGTAAAATATAATATAGATGAGTTGTTTGCAATATTGAACCAACTTGTATGTAGGCTAAATCCAAACAGTTCTGCAACACTGCCTATGTAAGATATCCCAATTTAAATCATAGGAATCCTCTGACACAATAAGCAAAGTGCAAAGACAATAAGCAAGGTGGTTTCTTTTTTTATTGGTTAAGTGGTCCTTTGTCTGAAAAAGTTTGAGAAACACTGCAGTAGACTATGGTCTACTGTGTCAAAGGCTTTTTGGAGACAGGGGCGGAGTGGGGCACTAAAATCCACCGGGAAAATTCTGACGGCACCGGCCCAACCCTGACTGAAATTCATACAAAAGATTTTCCCTATCAACATATTCTGATATCTGTTCATGCACCACTCTCTCTAAGATCTTAGATGTGATGCTCAGAATGGATACTGACCTGTAGTTACCATAATGGGATCTACTCCCTTTTTTAAACAGGGGAATAATCTTAGCATGTTTAGTGCAACTGGGTACAATGCCTTGTTCCAGTGAGAGATTGATCAAATGTGCAACACAAGAAGCTATCACCTGTGCCCCATCCCTTAAAAACTTGGCAGAAATATTATCAAGGCTAGTGGCTTTTGCCGTGTTAAGCTCTCCCAACATCTCTGCTACCCTCTCAGCTGTCACTTTGGATAAAGAGAACGAATTGGCCTGTACACCTTGTCTGGAGTAGAAACCCTGTATATACTCGTCCCCGTGTTCTCCTGTCTTGGGAGGCAGAGCCTCAACCAACTTGCTGGCTACAGAGGCAAAATAGTTATTAAACTCATTGGCTACCTGTGCTTTATCAAATTCTATTGTGCCCTTTATTTCAAGGCCAATGGTGGGCATTCCGTTAATTGGCCTTGCCCTTGCAGCCTATGTCTTTTAGAGTCTTCCATAGCTTCTTCGAATCATTTTTATTTTCATTTATTAGATTCATGTAATATTCCTTTTTAGCTACCTTAATAAGTCTTTGTGTTTCATTTCTACATTTCTTGTAAATATCAGCTTCAGCTTGGTCCTGTGTCTTTTTATACCTCTGCACTGCCTCCTCCCTAGCTTGGATTGCATCTAAAATCTCTGGGTTGAGCCATGGACTTGATCTCTGCTTTATTCTAATTTGCTTAAGAGGAGCCATGGAATTCAATACCTGAAGAAATAACTTGGCTTGGCTTAACTTTATGGCTTGAAAAAGTTTGCCTCTGAACCTTCCTGGTACAATATGTGATGAAATGGTCACTGAGCCCATATGCAATTACACCTTGTTGAAACATATTACATTCATCTGACACCAGAATAAGATCAATTATAGTTTGGGTCGTTTGGCCAATTCTAGAGGGTTCTTTAATCAATTGTTTCAAATCAAATAATTTGCTAAACCTAGTAAAGGCCATGTACGTAGGGTAGCTCTTGTTGGATACATCTGTATTAAAATCCTTTTTGCCATACCGCAGCTATTCATTACATTTTCCAGACTTTCATAGAATACACTTTAATCTGGCGGTTATATAGCACACACCCACTAGTAGGGGCTTCGTTTTGGGCAGTTTAATATCCAACAATAAAACTTCAATGTCCTCATCCCAGTCCGTCCTGACAGTAAAGTCAATGTTGTTTCTCAGAAAAACACAAACCCCCCCCCCTCCTTTGCCACTACGATCCCTTCTAACAACAGTGTAATTTGATACTTCAATTTCGGAATCACTGATACTGGGATCAAGCCAGGACTCTGTAATACAGATAACACCCACCTGAGTATTAAAAGCTAACAAATGAATCTCATCGATCTTTGGTAGTAGGCTCCTGACGTTGAGATGCACACAGTTTAGCCCTTTACTCACTGCGATCCTGGCTAGGTCCGAGAATATGTGAGCGCTTGGTCCAGCCGCAGATGGTGGGCAGGACTCCGCTGCTGGGCCGCTAGCTCTCGGCGGGCTCTCGTTGCTCCCTGAAGAGGGTCCAACTGCTAAGCTTGCAGCCCTCGGCGCGGACCCATGGAGACCCGCTGTAGCCAGCTGTGCAGCAAGAAGGTCCATTGGTGTTGAGTAGCAACTCAAATGCATTTTAACATTTTTAAATCTTTAAGGAGCCTTTTGGACATTCTGCTGCATTATTACATATGTTCTTGGCCGTTTAATTTCAGTGATACTATGTGAGGCATCTTGCCTCGAGGCAGTAGTGGATTTATTTGTTCATTTTAGACCAACTTCCTGGAAGGCCTTTCTCTTGAGCTGCTGCTAAGGGGCAGTGTAGAAGACTTCTACTAGAAGTGTAGCTCTTTCATTGTTATGTTATCTGCTTCTAAGCAAGCAAATGGAATGGAAGAAAGCTGAGCCGGATTAATGAGATGGGTATTTCTCATATGTATCGAACTTCCGCTGATGGCATGACATAGATGACAGTGCACACACTGCAGATGAGTGTTTGTGTGTGTGTGGGAGAGAGAGAGTGTGTGTGTTTGTGTGGGTGTGTGTGAGAGAAAGAGAGAGAGTGTGTGTGTGTGAGTGTCCTTGTTCATGGTGAAAGCAAAGACGCTAGAAAACCATGACAGCCTACCTTATTATTTATATAAAGAGAGAAGCAAAGGGCAAGGTGAAGCAGCACCTTTGTACAAAGCCACTAATTTTAGCATCTTCCTTTCTAACAGATGTTTCAGATAGTCATTAATGAATCAAGGCTTCACCTCAACAATTTTACTCCTTGAAAGAGTCCATGTTTTTCTCAAGAATTGGTGTGATTAATGTTGCATTGTAAAAAAAAAAAAAAATGTATAAAAGTCAATTCTGAAGTATCTCGGAAACAGGGATGTAATGGTAAAATAAGAGGTCGGTAAACTATGAATTCTGTGATCTCGGTGAGGTGGACTGAGTCATGCGGTATCAAATTTTTAAAAAAGGCATTCAGAACATGTTTGATGATGATGAGGTTATTGTCCAATGTTTATAACAATACCAGTGGTATTAAATGGTTCCTAGAGTGTTCATGGGTGTACATATTGTGAATGTGGCTAATACAGTGTGATCTTTGAATGTGAAAAGTTGCAATTGGTGAATAAACTCTTTTGAGAGGTGGATAAACTATAAACTCTATTTTTGATATTTCAAAGGTGGATAAAGTGCGTTTACTTCCTTTTAGCCTACACTACATCCCTGCTTGGGAACAGCCACCCTTGAATCTTGAGACTACTGAGCAAAATTGCTCTTAGGCTGTAAATCTGTCAAATTCTAGAGCCCCCCCCATATGTCCTCATGGTTTCAAGGTGTCCCTGTGTGCTGTAAATATCTCCAGTGTTTTCTTTTTACCCTGTGACAGCCTTATAAAAATCTGTCCAAGTTAAGAGATAGACACGATAAGCCTGGGAAAGGCATTGTGCCATGTTTTTCCTGCCCTGTTTAATCCAGAGCCGAGCTGACAGACTGAGTTATGCATTGCTCAGAGGGGTGGGGGTGACAAACTACCTCATGGCCCACAGAAAAAATGAAATAACTGAGCGAACATGAAAATCTATAAAAAGAGCAAGGGTACTGTTATTATGTTATATAACACAGCTATCAAAGGGGGCTTTTACTTGTTGTTGTTGCTTTGTGGTCTTTCAAATGACAACCCAGGATAGGCCATTTAGGCTTTCTGTCCCAGGCGCATCACTGTTTAAGAGGACAGCATTGCAGAAAGTGGATGCGGGGAGACAGGGGGGTAGGGGGTGCTTTTCAGTAAGAGGAGAAGAGAGATGTGGTGAGAGGCTCGCCTGAGGAGAAGGTGGAGCGGTCCAGAGGACGGCGAGGCTAGTCTGATCGTGAGCTAATGGCCACTCGGGGAGTTTGCGGAAGTATTAAAGCAATCCATCAGAGATCACAGACAACTGGGGTTAATACTCGTGTTCCACAAAAGCATGCCCCGCCTAGCGAACCAACATTTTAGCACTCTCTCTCTCTCTCTCTTTCTCCCCCTCTCTCAGCACACTCTCACTCACACAAGCACACAGAAAGGGGAAAACACATAGAGATTGACCATGCTACCAAGGGAATAGCTTTACAGTATAAGACTATTAGGGTACAATAGCAACACATCATAAATGCATCAGCTCTCTGGCATATAGTGTAGGCTATGTAAGTTCTTAAAAGACTTCATCTGCAAAAAAAACTCTCTAAAGACTACCGTGAAAGAAAAATCCTTGTGCAAGAGTTTAGATGTTTTTTTTTTCATTCTGATAAAGCAGAAACACATTTGTTTAGTATTAGCTTAGTTTAGCTTTTCAGATTTCAGTGCTTGAACTCTGTATCGGTTTATTTAGGCTGCTATATTTCTGTTAAGCTGCAAATATTCCACACCAGAGGCAGACCGCTGGAAAAATGAACAACAACCCAAGCAGACAGTACTGAAGCTGTCCATTCTTTGAAAATGATGAAGCAGAAGTGGTAAAGGAAATGACTAATTCATGAAACTTTCACTTGCTAGACCTTGTGGACACATCCTAGTCCTTGAAGTTCTGTCTGGAAGAACTTTTCCTTCATATAATAGCGTCATAACTTCTCTCACCCACATGTGGATGAACTGCCAAGGCAGATCTGGAATCTGACACTTCATTCAGTGCTTTCCCAGTAACATCCTTAACCTTTGCTGACTTCACGATCTATTTCATAAGCCACATCCTCAACCCTTGCTTGCTGTGAGTGCCAATTATGTGCTGGTATTCAACCCTGAAAGCCATTTGCCCTTCCATCCAGACCGTATGCAACATATTTACATCCACTCCACTGAGACACTTCACTAAGGATTTGGCTTTGATGAAATGTTAGGAGTCAGGGGCAGTGAAATGTTTTCATCGCTTTACAGTGTCATTCTCAAAAGCAAATTAACTGCACAACATACCAGCCATATGCATTATTATTGTACGTAACATGTAGGACACAAGGATTCTGTATTATTGTACGTAACATGTAGGACACAAGGATTCTGTAGAAGAACATTTACTAGCATTTGAATGTATTTTGCTGCAACAAAAGCAGTGAAAGTATAACAATAAAGCAGCGAGTCCAGGTAACTGATTGTGAACCTCAAGCCTGAACCCATCCGTCTCCATTTCTTGGTAACATTAATGCTGACAGCCGTTGTGCAGTGGCCTGATGAGCGCAATCGCTTATAACCAGCTTGCAGCATCCATCTCCTCTCTCTATCTAATCTCTGAGAGGCTCATAAAACAGCACACTGACAGCATAGCTCTTTCCTCGCCACAAGACTAAAGCACTTAAACCACCAGCCTACCAATGTCCTTTCAAAGGGTAAGTGAGACTGCGCATGAATAAACAACATGGTATGCTAAAGATATTATGCTGTAAGGTGTTTCAGCAATTTGTCCACTTCAACTAAAGGCTATAATGAAATGTGTCATGTTAACACATCAGATGCAGGATGTCAATCAGCCTCCATTAAAAAGACATATTTCATCTTTCCCAGTCTGATATGATAGATTGTTTTGCTGAAGCGTTCCATTCTATGTTGACTTCAACAACACTTAGCAGAGGAACAGGAAGTTCCTCTTATCTGATAAGACTAGACATTCTTTCCAGCTATATCTGTTTTGACTCAGTGGTCAGTTCAAAGAGTAAAATAACCTGCAGTTTTACCTGAAACTTTTCTTTATTAAGCATTATTCATGATTTATGAGAGGATTTTACTATTTATGAGAAGATGCCTATATATTCTATACATTCCCATGCACAAATAGTGTCTAATTTTCTGCAAATCAACTATTAGTTATACATGATGGCATGATGAATGTAGTTGTTAGTCACAGGGGTGCATCTCTTTGGATGATCTCTTTATTTCATTTGAGAAATGTTGTCACATCCTTTCCATTTCCATCACCTCAGATGAAATGTTTTACATGTTTAGAACTCCTCTTATCGGTATTCCATAAGGCTTCTCCTCTCCCTTGTCAAACTTCGGTCAAATGCTCCCTCAGCACTGACCGAATCGAAACACCATCCCAGCATTGAAGCAATTTATTTTACCATGTTACTGGTGAATATTACAAAACATTGGTAAAGATCGAAAGGAGGCGAGGTTGTTGACAGTGAGTAACAACACAATTCAGGCCTGGAATTAATCTCAGCCCAGACAGTCCAATTTCCAGACAAATTCAGCAATGACTGCATTTGTTTTGATGAGCGGGGAGGAAAAAGGCAATGGTTTTCCATTTATATACAAGGACGGCAGGAGTTGTTGTGGTGCTGCAGAAGCGTTGCTATGGCTACAGTGTTTCACAATCTGGAGGATGGACTATGGAGGATATGATTTTTAAACCCTCACCCCCACTGGTAGGTGCAAAGATCAATACTACAGTGATCTAAAATGGTGGCCTGGGTAAATGTCTCGCCCCTGTGACAGATAATATATATATCTTATATATCAACTACTTCACCCTTTGCCCTTTAACACATACAGTTTATAGCCATGAGTATTCCTTTGCCATCAGCATGCAGTTATCTCAATACTCATCTTGAATCCATGTCCTATCAGGCAAAACCTCCAGCTCTCTCTCAAAAACAGAGGAGTGTCTGGCATCTTCTCTCCAAGGACATGTCAAGTATATTCTCCCTACTCAGTGCTTTTCACTTCCAATTTTCCTCTTCCCCTGAATTTACTTTTATCAGAACAGCAGATCAACACTCCTGTGGCCTCAGGCACAGCATTAGCGAGAACTCTGTGCACTTAGTTTGACCAGCCTTATAGACTGGACGTATTTCCAGAATTTAAAAACATTTTTTTTTTAAAACTGTTTTAATACATTGTAAAAGTTCCCTGATACCAAGCAAAACTAATCTAATGGCATCCAAATTTGGGCACTTTCTTGGGACAGGCATTACTGTACCAAGTAAGTACATGCACGTTGTTCACATACAGTATACACATTTTAGAAATTTCCCTTGAGCAATATATCAAACGTACAGGCTCCTAAAAATGCAAAAGAAATGTACTATTATGCTAATTAACTACAGCCAATACCAAACAATGTTCTGCTGTAACTTTTTTTTTTATTATGCAGGCAAACTTTACAAATAAGATGTCTAGACCTATGTTTTGAGAGTCAAAAATTACTCAGTGCAAAGCTATTATCATAAATAGGTAAATTAGTGACAGCCATTACCTAAAAATCGATTACTTATGAACAACTGTAGGTTGTTGATGTTAGTTCCAGCATAACACACATTTTATTTTTCCTCTTTCAGATACAAATTAAAGGCAAACAAAGAGCAACCATTCTTCTTTAGTCTATAATTTGATTATGCATGTGTTATATGTAGATTTGAAGACTATAATGGAACACATAAAGCCAGAACAAACCTGTGTGAAGCAACTGAAAATGGACACTGGAGCTTTACAAGTGCCTGTAGCAGAAAGAAGCTGAGGGACTCCAAAAATATACAGTAGACCTGATTGATTGTCTTCTTCGTCTTCTTGATCCAAAATCCAAAAAAAGTCAAAGGTACAAGACTGTACATATTTTCATTTCCGAGTGAAGGAACTACTCATCCCATAAACCACCGTGCCTCACTGTTTAATAATTTGAATTATTACACAAAATGTTAATTAAATGCATGAAGAAGTATGCCTAGGCTAAAGATTGATATGACTCATACAGTATGAAGCCTACAGTAGCCTAGCTAAAATTAACTAATGTTAACTAGCATTACCAACCTCGCTGCAAAACTCACCACAACTTTGTAGGTCTTGTCCTTCATCCTGGTTACAAAATCCACAAGCTGACTCTCGGACAGACTACACTCAATAAAGTGACCCGATTTAAAGTGGTTTTCACCTCTTTGGACACTCTTGTTCTCGTCCTTGAAACAGCAAAATGTTGCCTCGGGGGCATGGACGGCCAAACCGCTAACCATTTGACTGCAGTGTCTAGCCGATGGTGGCAAAACAAGCTAATTGGGCTATCAGCTAGTTCAAAAGTTAATGAAGATATACAGGGGTCTTTATGCCTCGACTAAGTTGATGTTGCCTATAAACAACAATTAAAGCAACACCAAAGAACTTTCCCTCTGTCGCACGCACGCTATTTGTTTATACAGCACCGGCTTTGCAAATAACAATGTCCACAGACAAGGTAGAATATGTTGCATGATGTATGAAAGTACAATGTATTGCGACATCAAAGGAGGAGGCCGGAACGAACGAATGACCAAAACACTGTGCTGTTGCCAATCCATACTGCGGAGCAATGTGCCATTTGAGGGAGAGGACGGAGGAATAGAAGAAGGGACGTCCAGAGAACGAACGTATGAAAGTGAAAGTAAGAACTCCACCACAAACCTGTATCTTTAGGAAAAGAGAAATTGTGTTTGAAAATGGCAGCACTTTATGGACACATTGGGCCATTTGATGAAGCCACTGAGCAGTGGAGTGCATATACGGAAAGATTTGAGTACTTTGCACTGGCAAATAAAATTGAAGATGTCATAGTGCCAACATTTTTGAGTGTGATGGGAGGTAAAACGTTTAACTTACTGCGTAGCTTATCTCATCCAGACAAAACGGGGACAATGTCATATGAGGACATAGTGAAAGCATTAGGTGACCACTTTTCACCTAAGCCTCTAATTATTGCTGAACGGTTCAGATTTCACAAAAGGAAGCAAGAAGAGGGTGAATCTGTATCACAATTTGTAGCCGCACTGAAATGGTTATCGGAACATTGTGAATTTGGAGCGGCACTAAATGACACTTTACGTGACCGATTGGTGTGTGGCTTGTCTAGTGAGTCCATTCAAAAACGGCTACTTTCTGAAGCTAATTTGACACTAAAAAAGGCCATAGAGGTTAGCACTTCAATGGAAATGGCTGCTCGCGAAGCACAGCAATTAAGTACCTCGACGCAAGTGCATAAGCTGTCTATGGAATCTAAGATCAAGACTAACGCGGGTAAGCCATGCTACCGTTGCACTAAAACTGGACACCAAGCATCAGAATGCTGGTGTAAAGAATTAGATTGTAGAAACTGCGGCAAGAAAGGTCATATTGAGCGTGCCTGTAAGAGTAGAAGGACTCAAACAAATAGACAGGATGCAGAAATAAAGACAAACCACTTTCACAAGGGGAAAAAGAAACATGTGAATCAGATGGACCATGTTCTGGATGAAGAAAATGACGGTGAGTCTGATAATGACACTGTCTGTGTTCTGTCAATCAAGGACAATGATGACGGCTACTGGGTCACACCATTACTAGGGAAACAACCTGTGCGGATGCAAATCGATACCGGTTCGCGTGTCTCTATGGTATCAGAGACAATCTACAAAGAGAAGTTACAGCACCACACTCTTCGACTAACCAAATTAAGACTAAGGACCTTTACTGGAGAGGCTGTGCCAGTGTTAGGGGTTGTCAATGTGACAGTGGATTATAATAGTCAACAAGTGACTCTTCCCTTGTACATCATCAAAGGAAACCGTCCAGCTCTGTTGGGCCGAAGCTGGCTGGAAAAGCTCAGGCTGAACTGGCAGGAAGTGTTCCTGGTGGATGATAGTGGCACCGGTTCTCTATACAGAAGATATTAGAGAAACACTCACAAGTGTTTGAGGAAGAATTAGGTAGCATGAAAGACACAACAGTCAAACTGCAATTAAACCAGGAAGTACTCCAAAGTGTCTGAAAGCGAGACTTGTTCCTTATGCTATCAAACCCAAGGTTGAAGCTGAATTAGATAGATTAGTTAAGTGTGGAGTGTTGGAGCCGGTGAAAACATGTGAATGGGCCACACCAATTGTACCAGTCATAAAAAAGGATGGATCCCTAAGAATCTGTGGTGATTTTAAAGTCACCGTAAACCCTGTGCTGTCTGCTGAGCAGTACCCATTGCCCCTCATTGATGACATTGATGACACTGCACAAGGCACCATCTAAAGTGCAGGCTATTGTGGAGGCGCCATCCCCGCAAAATGTCAGTCAGCTGAGATCTTTCCTTGGCCTGCTGACCTACTATGCAAAATTTGTCCCCAACCTCGCAGCAAAACTGAATCCACTGCATGAGCTGTTACACAAAACAAAGACTTGGGAATGGACAGACAAATGCGAGAAGGCTTTCAAACACGTGAAGTGGGCTCTGTCGACATCCAGCGCCCTCACTCATTTTGACCCTAAACTGCCAATTTAGTTGGCTTGTGATGCCTCACCGCACGGTGTGGGCGCTGTGGTGTCGCATATTTTCCCATCCGGGGAAGAGAGACCTATAGCTTTTGCTTCGCGCACTCTAAGCCAGGCGGAAAGCAGGTATGCACAAATTGAGCACGAAGCTCTCTCTTTAATTTTCGGGGTTAAGAAGTTCCATTAATATCTTTTCGGCAGAAAATTGACATTATTGACGGACCATCGGCCACTTACCTCTATCTTTGGCCCTCATACTGGCATTCCATCATTAGCAGCCAGCCGCATGCAGCGATGGGCTCTGTTATTATCTGCCCACCAATATAACATTAAGTATAGGAAAGCGGGTCAGCATGGTAATGCGGATGGGCTCTCTAGACTTCCGTTGCCTGTCGCCCACGGTGAATCAACTCCAGCTGACATTTTTTACTTCAGGGAAGTGATGGCTGCCCCTGTGACTGCGGGTCATGTTAGCAAACACACCCGGACCGATCCAGTCCTGTCAGAGGTTGTGGACATAGTCACTAGGGGGAAGAGGGGAGTGTTGACACCAACCTTGCAACCATATCTGGCAAGAAGGAACGAGCTCTCAGTCCAATCTGGATGTCTATTGTGGGGCTATCGTGTCATTATTCCACCACCATTAAGAAAGAAAATGTTGGATGAACTCCACTCTGGACACTGTGGCGTGGTGAGAATGAAGGAAATTGCACGCAGCTATTTCTGGTGGCCAGGCCTGGATGCAGCCATAGAGGAGAAGGCAAGGTCATGTTCTGACTGCCAGAAGTGGAGAAACCTTCCCCAGCTAGCCCCTGTGCATCCTTGGGACTGGCCTGAAGAAAACGGCATTCAGCACATTAGAACTGCACCATATCACCCAGCTACGAATGGGCTCGCTGAAAGATTCGTACAGACCCTGAAGCAAGCTCTCAAATCGTCACCAAATACACAATCTCTTAACCGGCGACTCAGTGCTTTCCTGCTGTCTTACAGAAATACTCCTCATGCCACCACAAAGGTATCCCCTGCCTCAGCTCTGCTGAATAGGCAGCTTCGCACCCGCCTTGATCTTGTAAGGCCTAAAAAGGCAAAAGAAATTGTACACCAGAAACTAAGAGCTCAGGCCAAGAGCAGACCTAAAGCTAGATTGCGGAGCTTCACTGTTGGAGACCAGGTTCTTGCCCGGAATTATACAACCAGGGAAAAGTGGAGACCTGCAACAGTGGTGGCGAAAAGTGGTCCAGTGTCATACACTGTTGAAACCAGTGATCATCGCATCTGGAGGAGGCACATTGATCAACTGCTCTCCGCATCAGGTTCCAGTGACGACCAACCTCCGCCCACATTCCATGTTCCAGAGCTGGAGGATTACCCGGAACATCAATCCCACTCTGATGAACCTTCGCCTCAGATTGCCGAGGGAGATGCTGTTCCTGGTACACCACCACCAGTCCAGGGATTTACTCAAGGTGTCACGTCACACCAGCCGTGCTCCATGCCACCCACGTCCGGTGACACTTTGAGTGACATACCCACTGACCGTACTTATCCAAAGAGAGTTAGACGCCCTCCAGACAGACTCTCCTTGTAGTCTAGAGACTAACCCACTACGTTGGGGCAAAATAATCCCCAGGGTGTAGTCTGGGAAATGAGGCAGTCCACCCTCTTTCCCTAGTTTAGGTGAAAGTTTGTTTATGTCACCACATTGTTATTATGACCGCCGCGCAGCGAAGCGGCGGTCATATAGGTTTAGGTATAGGTTTTTTTGTTTTTTTTTTCTTTTTCGCATGTCCAAATTTCTGTCAATGAATCCCGGGACACTGAAAGACCGAGGTAGACGAAACTTGGTGGGCATGTAACCCCATATGGATAGCATGGAACCATCGTTTTTCGTTTTGATCTGTAGCCCCCCCGCTGGACTGCACCCCCCGAAAGGAGGGTAGGGCAGACACAGTTTTCTGTGAATATCTCGAGAACCGTAAGGTTTAGGAGGACCATTTTTTTTTGTATGTTGATCTCAAGGGGCCATGTCAACCCATTCCATAACCACTCATTTCATGTATAGCGCCACCTAGTTAAACACAAAAAAGTAAAAATGAGGTGTTGTAATCGCAGGTATCTGTGACCTAACATAGTCAAAACTGCACGAAATTGGAAGTGTAGGATCATTATGACACCCTCTGAATGCACGCCAAGTTTCGTGGAATTCCGTTCATGGGGGGCCACACAATAAATTAATTTATGTTACTATACACCAACTGGCCTGTAGGTGGCCGGAGACAGTTTTCTGTGAATATCTCGAGAACCGTAGGGCCTAGGAGGTCCACCTTTTTTTTGTATGTTGATCTCAAGGGGCCATGTCAACCCATCCCATTACCACTTATTTCATGTATAGCGCCACCTAGTTAAAAATTAAAAAGCAAAAAATTAGGTGTTTTCATCACAATATCTCTGGCTGACATGGTCAAAACTGCACGAAATTGAAAGTGTAGGATCATGACACCCTCCGAATGCATGCCAAGTTTTGTGTACTTTCGTTCATGGGGGGCCTTACAATAAAACAATTTATGTGTACATTTAGTGACGTACACCAACAAGGATTCCCGGGACACTGAAAGACCGGGGTACACAAAACTTGGTGGGCATGTACCCCCACATGGATAGCATGGAACTGTCATTTTTCGTTTTGATCTGTAGCCCCCCCGCTGGACTGGACCCCCCGAAAGGAGGGTAGGCCAGACACAGTTCTCTGTGAATATCTTGAGAACTGTAGGGCCTAGGATGACCATTTTTTCCGTATATTTGCCTCCAGGGGTCATGTTAGCCCAGTTCATGTGCACACATGTGCACAAACAGATACACACACACACAAACATTCACAGTAATCATGACACATACTCACACAGTAGACATATGTACGCTTCCATGCACAGGCACATACGCAGGCACGCACACACACACACATACACACACACACACACACACACACTCACACACACACACACACCCACACACATAACATAAACATAACACAAACAATCAAGAATTTCTCATAATTATGAACAGGCAAGATGGAGGTGGGGTTGTATAAAATGAATTTTACATGTGAAATCTATGAACTAATCATGTTTTGGTACTTGTTGTCTAGCAGATACCAGTGAGAATTGAGTGTGGATAATGCAATTTAGTGAGACAGTTAGAATCATATAGGCCTTTCAGCGTGATTTCTTTTTGTGGAAAAAATGTGCTGGACTGGGCGGCGGTCATATTTTGTACCGCTCTGCGGTACATCTAGTTTAAACAAAGGTTAATAGAATGTCATAATTGAAACAGAGAAAAGACAATACTTAAATAAGGGACTGAATTGTTATTTTATTTTTGACGGTACTA
Organism: Alosa pseudoharengus; assembly: GCF_046254945.1. Taxonomy (NCBI): domain Eukaryota; kingdom Metazoa; phylum Chordata; class Actinopteri; order Clupeiformes; family Clupeidae; genus Alosa; species Alosa pseudoharengus. The sequence goes on from NW_027468881.1 coordinate 21,301,800, forward strand.
TAAAGGTAAAGGGGGAGGGAATTGTGGTATATTGGCTTCTTAAGTTTGACCCTCTACGGAGACCGTAGTGCCTTGTTGTGATTACATGCTTTGTATGCAGATTCCTGGGTTCGAGTGGCATACATGTTAACTGGTCTCCGTGTCTTCCTTAACATATACGCTAATGCCTTACAACTACTATACTAGGATATACTACAGGCTAGGCTTACAATGAAATGCAATGTCGGAAATGCTAACGGTTGACCTGTCGGCTACCTGAAAAGTGTTTAAACTAAAATTTACAGTGGTCTATTTGATGGTGTATTGGACCTGACTAAGTTTGTGTGATATATGTGGGTAATGAAGTACTTATCCAATAGAGCCAGACCCACATCAAGATGTAGGGTCTGGGAACTCACCATTAGCAGTGCTCAATCCGAGGGGCAGGATCAAACTTTTTAGCCTCGTGAGACCATCCTGATCTCGCGAGCTTCAGGGTTTCACTCGCAGATCAGTCTGGATACTTTCCGTTAAAGAAAATTTGGAGCAGTTCACCAAACGAACGTCCAATCAGCGTTGGCTTTGAGGCGGGTTGAAGTGTGACGCAACGAACAACATGACGGCATCCACAGAGATGAGCATAGCTATCGCGCAAGTTTTATTCAAATTAGAAAGTATTCCTGGGTAAACTGTGAAGCTATGAGTCTCAGCCATGCAGCTGGGAGGAATGAACGACACAGACATCCTCCACGGCTGATTCCAGTTCATAATGGAGGAATATACTATCTTCAGAAGTGTAGGGCCTACCGTGAAAACTTGATGGGAATTGTCGTTGATTAGGTTCATAAATGGTAAGCTAAAACATCTTAACGTTTGTCACGTTACCTAACTTAATTGTATGTTAAACGGCATTAGAAGAATACTTTGTTCATCTAATTGGTTGATTTGGCCCGTCGATAACCAACAAAGGTGGTGATAGACAGATGGTTTATCCAATCAGCTAACCAGTATGTCCGCCCTTTCCCAAAAGTTCTTCAATGAAAAGTTCCCAGATGGATATGCGGAGCAAATCCATCTGGCGGAGTCAGGTTACAAACTTTTGGCAACTTAAAAAAAATCTTAACTAGAGTGGCGCTGTTCGCCAGCAGCAGCATCCATCTTCTTTGTTTTCAAGTAGCAGGGTATAGACCTCTGAAGTTCGCCTACAAAAAAGCTGCCATCTTTGACATCCGGTATCTGGCGATTTTTCCTATGGGAAAATAACATGGGGATTTTGAATAATCGCACCTGTTAAAGTCTCGTGGGGATGAAAAAGTCTGAAATGCAGACGTTTTCCTGAACACGCTTTTGTCCTCTGCCTTCGAGTAGATACTGTGATCTCCGGTAAGTGAAGGCGGCACACTTAGATTTTTGCTACCCCAGAGCTAACTTGCAATGCAATTTGCCATAGGTAGTTAGCTTCAATTAACAACCGGATCTCCTTATATGGGCAAAGATGGCCGTTTTGGATCTTTTTTGTAGGCGAACTTCAGAGGTCTATTCACACGGAACCGCCGCAACTCTGCTGTGATTATGTTAAGCCCGCCCACCGACTCTATACACGATGTGATTGGCCTGATCCAAATTACAAATTTGTTTTTTTCCACCTCGCAAGCCAACAGAGAGTTGCTAGACTACCTTGGCTGCAAATTACATTTGCTGCCGCTAGGGTGCGTAGATTTCTTAGGCTACTTATCCAAAACATTGCGAATAAAAGACATTTATCTGAAAACAAGGTTGGTGCCCCATGAACATTTGGCGTTTATATGAGCATATACTGTACAATCGCTTAGTCATGCCGTAGCTGGTTTTAAGTCGTTTTGACGGTTACGATTTTATGGCTTATACCCCAGTTGTCAATGAAGAAATTGTATTTTATTCTTACTTCCGGAATCGGCTGTGGGCGGGACTGTCGAGGTCTATACTAGTTTGGAACAGCATATTTCATTTCCATCAGACACCAGAGAGGACGGGCCAATCAGCAATGATAGGGGATGATGAAAGTGGCTTTGGTAAATGTAATACGAATGCCTGCAAGCATCAAACATCAATAGCTCAAAACTCCTCCGTTTAACATAATTTGGCTCCAAAACAAAGTATTGAACTTGTTATCATCCATAAATATCCCCTAATTGTGTGCACACCAAACTGCTTCCAAGTAATTTTGATGGTAGACTAAACAAACTTGTAATTGGGAGAATCGCGTGCCTAGCATAGCTGACTGTGCCCTACAGCCTTTTGGCTGTCAGCACCCTGGTAATATTGTGAAAATCGTGAAACATTACCAGGTGCCTGTTGCACAAAAGCTAAATTAAGACATCCGGGATAAGTTACTGAGCTGCGCTCAATGAATCCAAAATAAGAGCGTACAGGCTTAATTGGTTGCACAACGAGCAAGCCAGGATGAGCAGACACGGATTCATCAAGCCAGGTGAAACCTATCCTGGATAAGTGCGCGCTCACGGCTCCCTTAAATAGACCCCGCCACCGATCACAGATTTACTGATTCACCATGGCAACTAGAGCGGCTTCATTGCTTCTTCTATGGTGTGAAGTAGGTAGATAGCCTTCTCACAACAGCAACAAACAGCAACACCTCTGTTAAGGAGAATATTGCAACTAGTTCCGCGACCACTACGCGTGAAATGGTTAGGCACTCCCGTGACGTCACATTGTCGCATGACAGGTCGGGAATGCCGAGTATGATCACAAACGTTTAAATAATGACAGTGGGTCTAGGTATATGTGATAACAATGTGTAGTGGGCAGTGGAATAACTATTGGTTTCCGTTTGTGGTGACTGCTGACTGAGATAAGGGATGAGATTAAATAGATCCTGGAATTTAGCCTGGTCTGGAGCAGGCTAGCTCCACAGAATAAATCGCCATGGTGATTTATACCATAACATATCCTGCTGCCCCCTATCCCGCTTTTGTGCAACTGGATCACGGATAAATTGAGCCAGGATAACCAAGATATCCCGGCTTAATCCCTTATCCTAGTTTTGTGCAATAGGCCCCTGGTCAGTAGATATGGCTCTTTGAAGATTGTATTTGCCTGTTGTTAGTCCTTCGGCTCCAAAGCAAATGCACATGTGCCGGTGTCCAGGGTGTAAGGGCTCCCCAACTCTAGGGGGAGCCCTAGAACCTGAAACTGCATTGGATGCCATTGAGATTTGAAAAGTGGTCTGATGTTAACCAGGCATATTTATGGAAATTTATCAAAAAACCCAAATTCATTCAGCTTGGCAACAGGCGTCGAATTCCGCATAGACTACCTTAAATATGTAATTAAGTTGCTTATGGGATGCACATTTGTTTTTATTTTTTTATTTTGTGTGTGAATTGTGTGATTTGTTTTGTGTGTGTCAGACTGAGGGATCTCAGTCAGTGTTTGCTTTTTGTTTTCATCTTTAGGGCAATTCCATGCAAAGGTCATCCTTACCATGGGAAAAAAAAGTTGTGCATATGCAAATAGAACTGTTGTTAAAATCTTCATTTAGGTCTATATTTTATTGTTTGTAACTGATCTGATTGAATTTGATGGAGAATGACACTCTTTTCACATCATAAATATGGTGTGCAACCATACCAGAAACAACATTTTTCACATGGTAATATTATACATATTTAAAAAGTGGATAAATGCACCCAAGGTTCAAACAAATTGTGTAATTTGACAAATTCCACATTGACAAGGGAATGGTAGAGCAATGTCTATGCTCAGCTTGCCTTTAAGAGCGCAACTCCTTACATTTGTAAGGCTTTTGTTTTTAAGTCAGCAAGTTCCATGGCCATGTCACATCCATAACGTTTTATAGGAAAAGTTTATGCTACACATACAGTGTTGATGCGACAATGTCCATAGTGTCTGTGCAAAGCTGATTTATATCAATGTAAAGTGTGATGACCAAATTGTGCCCCTTTCTTACTTTTAAAACCTTTAATGGTGCGTTATGGATGTGACGTTATGGATGTTACATTATGTAAATTTTTAAGACTGGAGACTTTATTATACCTCAAAGCCGATAAAACGTCTGTTCTGGTGGCATGTCAGTTTCAATGCATTTCACCTTAGTGTTTACAATTGACATTTCAAAGATTATTAGGTTGATCAAAACCACAGGGAGGCCTGCCTAAGCATTAGCAAAACAAACATAATATTAAAATACCTCCAGTGATTAGCCTAGCCATAGCCTATTTTCAAGTGGCCTAATACAAATCTGAAAATCTGAGCGATTATCTTCCCGTAACTGTCATACTGTTGTTGTACAGTAACTGGATTATCGTGTTAGCTGGTGAAGATGGCTGACTTTGCAGCTGGAGTTAACATAGCAACCTCCTTCTGTTGCAGATCTGTTCAGCCTGCCGTTCATGTCTGCTTAACACAGTTTCATTTTAAGTGACGCGATATGCCTGTATTTGAAGTGTCAGGTCCTCTGTAGCTAATACCCACAGAGTAACATGAGTAACGGCAGCAATAAACTAGATGTACCGCATAGCGGTACAAAATATGACCACCTCTCAGTCCTGCATATTCTCTTCGCAAAAATAAATCACGCTTGTCAATTTGTCTCCATCTCCTACTCTTGCAACTCATGTGCATGTAAATGAGTGTGTGTATATGTGAGTTTTCTTTTGTTTATAAGAGTGTGTCTCTGTGTCTGTGTGTGTGTGCATGTGCGCATGTGCGTATGCGTGCCTGTGTTTGTGTGTTTATGTGTGTGTGTGTGTGTGTGTGTGTGCATGTGTTTGCATGCGCACATGCGTATGCGTGCCTGTGTGTGTGTGTGTTTATGTGTCTGCATTCATGTGGGTGTGTGTGTGTGTGCTTGCCTGTCTGTATGTGTTTATGTGTGTGTGTGCTTGCCTGTCTGTATGTGTGCGACTGTGCGTGCGTGTGTGTGTGTGTGTGTGTGTGTGTGTGTGCGTGCGTGTGTGTGCATGTGCATGTGTGCACGTGCGCGTGCATGTACTTTATGTGTGCAAATCACAAATGAGTGGATATGGGTTAGGTCAGCGGTTCCCAAACTTTCCCCCCCACGTACCACTGCCTACATTCTGACTCGGCTCGCGTACCCCCACCATCCGACACATAAAAACGTAACGCATTCTATAACACCCCGCCCCCCCCCCCCCCCCGTGTTGACAGTATTTGTCCGTTTCCCGGTTTTAGGTGCGTGCATTCGGTCAGTTAAAAAGTTATGAAAAGTAGCCTGCATAGTAGCCTAACTACATCCACATACAATATCTTATAATAGGCCTACAACAACGCCTGACAAGGATGTATTCGTTATTCGGCTCGCGTACCCCCACCATCCGACACATAAAAACGTAACGCATTCTATAACACCCCGCCCCCCCCCCCCCCGTGTTGACAGTATTTGTCCGTTTCCCGGTTTTAGGTGCGTGCATTCGGTCAGTTAAAAAGTTATGAAAAGTAGCCTGCATAGTAGCCTAACTACATCCACATACAATATCTTATAATAGGCCTACAACAACGCCTGACAAGGATGTATTCGTTATTCGTTTGGACAACATTTAGGCTATACAGCCTAGAAAGGCTAAACTTAGGCTACCTTTAGTTTGTTTAATGTAAAGCCTAGCTTAATGTTACCTTTCTTGCCCATCTGAAATAACTCCTAGCTTTGCTCCTTCCCTCCTTTCTGTTTTTGTTGTTATATCCGCGAAACTTTCCCCCCCACGGACTACGGACCATCCAACGCATTCAAAAGTAATGCATTCTATTAGCTATTCCAGGCGTCATGTTTATGCCCTTTTTTTGATAATAATAATAATAATAATAAGCTTTATTTGTATAGCACCTTTCATACACAGAATGCAGCTCAAAGTGCTTTACATTTGAAGCATGTAACAAAATAATAGTCAGTCAGTCATTATCAATCACATTTCTTCATTGCTGGGGCCGTTTATGATCCACTCAGCAACATATCAAAAATATAGAAAATGACATGTCATAAGACTGGCAGCCTTAACCCTCTTACCCCCCACAAGCACGCCATATGGCAACTGTGGCAAGGAAAAACTCCCATATTCCAGGAAGAAACCTTGAGCAGAACCTGACTTAATAGGGGGAGCCCATCTGCTTCTGGCTGGCTGCGCCCTCCAATAGCAGCAGATGTAGAATAATCTGAAAAAGTAGTCTACAGGATAAGACGAGTTAACTAAAAGCTTTCCTGTACAGGTATGTTTTCAGATCTTTTTTAAAAATATTTACTGAACTCGCCTGCTTGATGTACAGAGGCAGGGTGTTCCATAGTTTGGGGGCATAATGGATAAAAGCAGCTTCTCCACTTTGTTTGTGGAGCACTTTGGGTACGATTAAAAGATTAGAATTGGATGATCTAAGTTTCCTTTGTGGTTGATAAGATATTAAAAGCTCAGAGATATATGAAGGTGCTGTGCCATTCAGAGCTTTGTAAGTAATTAACATAACCTTAAAATCAATTCTATAGGAAATAGGGAGCCAGTGCAGTTCAGCCAACACAGGGGTGACGTGTTCTCTCTTCTTAGTCTTAGTTAAAAGTCTAGCCGCAGAGTTCTGTATGAGTGCCAATTTCTTTAGATGTTTTTTGGGAAGACCAGTGAAAAGTGCATTGCAGTAGTCTAACCTGCTAGTGATAAAGGCGTGAATTAGTTTTTCTGCATCTTGTTGAGTTAAAAAGGGCCGCACTTTGGCAATGTTTCTCAAGTGGAAATAGGCTGTTTGAGTAACTTTACTGATATGGGGCTTAAAACTTAACTCTGCATCTAAGATGACACCGAGGCTTGTTACTTTTGGTTTGACCTGGTGTGCCAAGTTCCCCAGATTACTAAGAACAATATCTCGCTTTAGTTTTGGTCCCACCAAAAGTACCTCTGTTTTGTCATCATTTAGTTTCAGAAAATTTTTGCTCATCCACTGATTAATGGAGGTTAGGCATGCAGTGAGGGAGCAAAGGCCATCTGGGTTAGTTGGCTCCACAGAAATATACAATTGGGTATCATCTGCGTAGCTATGGAAGTTTACATTATGCTGACTTATGACATTTCCCAATGGAAGCATATATAGGGAAAATAGCAGGGGACCAAGGCAGCTCCCCTGGGCCACACCAAAAGGCAAGTCATGTTTTTCAGATACATGATCTCCTAGACTGATATAAAAATCTCTGCCAGTAATGTAGGTTTGAAACCAGTTTAGAGCATTATCAGAGAGACCCACCCACTTCGCAAGGCGGTGAATTAGGATGCTATGATCAATGGTGTCAAATGCCGCACTCAAATCCAGAAGAATAAGGATTGAGACTTTGTTTGAGTCAGTAGCCAGTCTGAGATCATTGACTATTTTTACTAGAGCCGTTTCTGTGCTGTGATTTGATCTAAAACCTGATTGGAATTTTTCAAGGATACTGTTTTCGTTGAGGAAGGTATTTAACTGATTACAAACAACTTTTTCAAGTACTTTGCTCAGGAACGGTAGATTTGATATAGGCCTGTAGTTGCTCAGATTGGTATGGTCAAGATTTGACTTTTTAAGTAAAGGTTTCACAACAGCGGTTTTAAAAGCAGTTGGAAATATACCTGTTTCTAATGAGGTATTTATTACCTTGAGAATAAAGGGAGCTAAGCTATCATATAGTTTTTTGAGGAATCTAGTAGGGATTGGATCTAAAACACATGTTGAGGAGCCGGTTTGAGTTATAATTTTACCAAGCTCAGATTGAGTAATAGTGCTAAAGGACCTTAATTTTGGGGGGCTGTTTTTGGGTGTACTATCAAACATATTACTTGTATTACCAATAGCCTCCCTTATAGAAATTACTTTGTTTTCGAAGAAGTCTGCAAATTCTTCGCATCTTAGAGAGGATGCCTGACTGAGTGTATCAAAAGGTGTTTGATGCAATAGCCTATCAATGGTAGAGAACAACACCCTAGAGTTTCCACTGTTTTCAGCAATTACCTTAGAGAAGTGGTTCCTTCTCTCATTCCGAATAGCTCTATTATAATTTGCTATTTTTTCTTTTAGAATGGCACGGTGAACCTGTAACTTAGTTTTTCTCCATGTTCTCTCAGCTTTTCTACATGATCTTTTTAGATCATGGATATTTTCGTTCATCCAAGGTGTCAGTTTGCTACAGGGCCTTTTTTTAGTCTTTAAGGGTGCCACTCTGTCAAGCATAGCGCCTAATTCATGATTGAGAGCCTCTACCATTTGATCAATGGGATGATGTAAAATATCTAAATTTATGGAGTCTATAAGAGCTATGAACTGCTGTTCTGCTCTAATGTCCAAGAGTCGCGATTTGATTGCAATTTCGGGATGAATTTTTGGAGTATGTAGTACTATATTAAAAGATACACAATAATGATCAGACATATTTATATCATTTACTGATAAGTCTGTGACTTCTATCCCTCTAGAAATGACTAGATCGAGGGTGTTGCCAAGGTTGTGGGTGGGTCCTGTAACATGCTGCTTTAGCTCTAAACTGTCCAACACATTAAGGAACTTACTGGCTTTAGCATCAGTTGTCTTATTGACATGAATATTAAAGTCGCCATTTACAATTATCCGATCATAGCTAGTGATGATGAGCGACATAAGTTCAGAAAACTGGTCGAGAAAGCCAGCCCATAGTTTAGGAGGGCGGTATAAGGTTAATAGAAGTACAGCTGGGTCAGCCTTCAGAGTGAGGGCAATGTACTCAAAGGAAGCGAATTCACCAAAGTTGACTCTAGTGCAACTATATTTGTTTGAGAGAATGGAGGCAATTCCACCACCTCGTTTGCCTTGTCTAATTGAGTGGAAGAAATTATAATTTGGGGGACAAGTTTCAACAAGAACAGCTTCGCTGTCTGAAGTCAGCCAGGTTTCAACAAGAAACAGAAAATCCAATTGTTTTTCACTAATAAAATCATTGATTGCAAAGGTTTTGGTAGTAAGTGCACCTATATTCAGTAAACCCATGTTAGCTGAAAATGCCTCTGGCTTTTGAGGAATATGCTGAGGTATGGAAAGAATATTTGTTAGGTTTCTAGTTTTAAATTTGTCTTTTCTTTTTACTATACGTTTGGTAGAAATCAACGTTGGAATAGAACTATAAGCATAAGTCATGCTATTGCATGAAGCAGCTTGATCTATGGTAGTAGTATTGTATGTTACCCTGCAGAAAACATTCTCAGACCCATCCACATGTATAATGCCATTCGAATCAATACCTGGGGGGCGTGAATCTGTAATATTTTCTACAGAATGTCAATGCCTCAGTGTGGACGCTATGTTGTCAGAGAGTAGCCTGGCTCCATGTTGGTTTGGGTGGAGACCATCACGCTTCAGCATACTGGGCCTCTCCCAGAACAAGCCCCAGTTGTTGACATAGGGGATGCTTAGGGAAGCGCAGTAGCGTTTGAGCCAGGTGTGGAGATCGAACAGTCTGGACCATCTCTCAGCACCTTTTCTGTAGGTAGGGAGAGGCCCAGAGATGACAAAGCGTTTTTCTGTGCCCATCAGGGTGGTGATGAGAGTTTTGTAGTTTTCCTGCAGTGCTACTGACTGCTTATCTCTGATGTCGTTTGTGCCCACGTGTACGATGATGTTGTTGACCTTGATGTGGCAGGCCAGGATGCTTGGGAGTTTCTGCTGGATGTCAAGGACCTTGGCACCAGGGAAGCAGTAGACCTTGGAGGGACCGCTACATGATGGGGGAATGCAGAGGTCTCTAACCATGGAACTGCCGATGACCAGGGTGGAGGTTGATGAGGTCCGGGGAGGTGGGGGTCGGGGGGGCGCCGACTTTGAGGAGGGACCAGGATGGTTGTCTCGGGGCAGGAGGGGCTCCTCATCCTCGGTCAGAATGGCGTAGCGGTTTTCCAGTCGTATAGGTTGGGCTGGGCCTGAGTGCCGTCCGGACCGTCTGCCGTGCTTGTGATGCTTGCTTCTACGCCATGGCTCAGGCTGATGTGGAGTGGAGCTGGCCAGCAGAGCAGGCTTGGTTCTCAGCAGAGGCCGGGGAGAGGCAACAGGGACAGAAGTTGCATTAGTGCATGGCATGGTTAAAGTATTGGAGGACAGAGTGAAATCAGGGCATCTGGCATTAGTATGTGTAAGAGAGGTAACGTTACTTACGGAGAGAATGGTGTCGAGGAACTGTTCATCCTTCTCAATCTGATGGAGGGTCGCTATTCTGGCTTCGAGTTCCACTATCTTTTCGCTGAGAAGGATGCAGGAGTCGCAGCCTGGTGCACAGCTGAGGGGAGGCATCGTGTCGCGGCGAGGGCTCGTCGGTGTCAACTTTCTTTTAAACGTTTGTTTGCTAGTTGGCTAGCAACAGCGATATCGTGCAGTTCCTTGATAACTCGAACACAGGTAGCGGGTGAGTAATCTGAGATTACTCACTTTTATATTGAGTCACTAGTTTTGAGAGACGTTAGAAGGAATTTGATGCTTTCTTCTTCCAGATAGCGTTTCCTTGGCCCGGTATTATTTGCAGCCCTTGATGCTGGCTTATGCTGATGAACACATACAGAGTTTATAAATGATATCCTTTAATTTCATGTTTCCATATCATTATGACCTGATTCGAAATTATGTATTTATTCATGAATTAATTACAAAAGATTTAAATTTTTCATTTTACACCTGTCCGCCATAGCCCTTTGCATCTTGCCCCCTAGAAGCAGCTCGCGTACCACAGTTTGGGAATCCCTGGGTTAGGTTAATGCGGGCTCTTGAGACTAACATACCATAAATATTTTGTCATCTTGGGTGCAACGGTTCAGGTAGGGCTAGTTATTTAGGGGATTGGCCACCAAGTATAATGTTCCCTGGTGTTTCAGTAACCCGGGAATCACTGACCAAAATTGATGACGGTAAAAGAAAAAAATGAATTCCTTTTTTATATTTTAAATGACTTGTTGTCCTGATTCTTCCTGTGGATCTTAGTGGGCACTGAGGAAGCAATACTTTCATTGCTAGTTTTTCATGATTACTATTTCAATTATTCAATTCAATTACTATTACTATTTCTTGAATTTCCCCTGGGGATCAATAAAGTATCTATCTATCTATCTATCTATCTATCTATCTATCTATCTAATTGTTTCATATCAAAATTCACTACTTAATTGTGTGTTTTATGTAGTTTGTCGAGGACTGGTTCAGACACGTCACATCCATAACGTGAAACCGTCACATCCATAACGCCAGTTTTTCCTACATAATGCATTACGAAAATGACGCATAGTTTCAAAAACACACTTTTTGTGTTCATTGAAGTCTCCTTCATGCTACATATATCATAGTTTCGGCAGTTTCCTTCAAAATTCACAGAGTTTGTAGAAAACCTGTAATCTCTCACAAAAGTGTGTCCATTTCATGTCACATCCATAACGCTGATAAAATGGCTTGTATTCTTAGGATGAAATTGATTATATGCAATTTGAGGATTTCTCAGTATTCAGAGGACAGAGGTTACATTAAAATGTATGCAAATTAATTCACTGATACTAATTTTGCCCCCACTCTAAGGCATTTTGTTTACCAATATGAGTCCAATTGTCACATCCATAACGCTGGAACTGCCCTTTATCAACCTGACCTTGTCAACAGAGATGAGGGAGATGGAGACAGTCTCCATCTCTTGTTTTCCCCATAGCCTACCTTGTCTTCATTCTGAGTCAGTTTCTCCACCTGCATCACTCTACTCCCTCAGCATACTAACAATGCCAAAAAGAGAACCTGCCGTTGCCTTGACGTGTCTTATTGAATAAGGAGACATTGTGCATACAACAGCTGCACAATAACACACACACACACACACACACACACACACACACACACACACATACATACATACTAGCCATATCCAAATTGTAATGAAGTGAAGGATGCACAGAGAAAGTTCATATAATTTGGTAAAGAAACATAACTAATCACCAATATGGCTTGGGTGATATTGTCTAGCTGCCTGACAAGAGTGTCTTCGGATCATGTAATAGGGGAGACCCGGGCTGGTTGGAACACTTTTCACTCTCGGTTATATTTCTCCGTCTTACAATGTGTTGAAATGGTCAAATTGGAATTAACTGAAAGCTTGGGATCTCAGCTACAAAATGTATACATTCAACGTCAACAAATGATCCCTTGTTTTGAGTTATTTATGATTAAAGTGGTGTTGTGCATGTGTGCCAACCTGCCCCATGCACAGGGTTGGTTGGCACATGTAGTCGAGGTTGGTTGGAACACCTATGTTATAGTCCTTTGCAGTACTCCTTTTGGTTTTGTTTGAAGTGCTCATCTATATCACTGCCTGTAGGGCTTTGTTGATGTCTTTCCTGTGTGTTTTTCTTCAGTAGGGCCCACCGTCAAGATCAATTTGCTCCCTACCGATTTTTTTTTAACTTCAAATGTTTAAAAATGTCTGAAATGCTTCCAAATGTAAAACTATGTTCGGTAATTACAATAACAATGTTAAAATAAAGATTGATGATGTTTTTATGCATAAAATACAAAGTTTATAGATTTGTCACAAAATAGCCATGTGCCAACCAACCCCAAAATCAGTGTGCCAACCTGCCCCGCCCACATTAGGTCATTTTTTTTTGCACAAATGCTGTTAGCCTGCTAATATCAGTCACCTCAGGTTTTCAAACTTCATGTTAAATTATAGATTAGTCCCCTAGCAATCAATTATAATCAATCTTTTTTTTATATCCCTAACTATGTATTTAGTGGGAGGCGCATATTCTAAGTTTTGACACTACAAAATTAAAAGGTTGTTCTCACCTAAAGGGTTAATGACCTGGAGACCAGTTACATACGTGAGTTTACTCTACTCAATAAGGCCGTCAGTTTAGTGTGTTGGAATTTTGTTGCAGCTCCCTTTAGTAGCCTGGATATTAACAGTGTTTCAACCTGCCCCTGTTCCAACCAGCCCCGGTCTCCCCTACTCCAATCACAGATAGATAGTAGCCCACTGACAAGGACTGTTCAAACACATACACACAATCAAACAAAGCAATTGTGTTTTGAGTCTACTTTGAAATATTGTGAGACAAAGCACACAGGCCATTGTTTCAGATCATTGAAGTACAACAGTGTCTATCACAGAAATGCCCCCCCTCCTCTCTCTTTCTCTCTCACTCACTCCCCACTCCATTTTATCATGTCGTCTGATGCCCCCACCCAATGAGTTTTCATCTTCTCATCCTCTCCAACAGCTCACCCCTTTAAACCTCATTTACAGTAAGTATCGGCTGAAATGGCACTCCAGGGGAATACCAGCCCATGGCTCAATTACTCTGAGGAGCCGAGAGTCACTCGAGAGCCGCTTACCCTCCTCTGGCGTTGGCATTCTTCATGTCTTTTCAGTGATTGAACTGACACCTGTTGCCGTGATTGGAATGGCACTGTCATTCTAAGCATTGTGGTATTGGTGTTGTATGGCATTGCCTGACTGGTCAAAACAACCAGGTGTCAAATATATCTCTTTATCCCTCTCTGTCTTGTTCTGGATACTGAAAAGTTGACCATTTTTACATTGGTTGTTCTCTACTTGGGAAAACTGGGAATTGTCTACCAGACATGAGATGCTTTTAAATGTAGAAACTCCATTCAACTGTAGTTAGCCACCATTGTTGCTCCAAAATTATTGTCCCCTTTCAAAGCGTCCAATGTGTTAATCTGTTTCTTCTCTCTGTTTCTTCTCTGTTTCTGTTTTAATCAGTCCCCAGGCTTCCCTTGTAAAATCCAGTAATTTGTAAAAACCCATGTGCTGTATCTTACAACTGGACCTCATAATTTGTGCAAAGGTCTTCCCATGAAGATTTAGACAAAGAGCAATGGGCTGTTCTGGCTTCAATTAAAATGGCCTTACTACCCAGTTGTTCTGGCTGAGGAACTTAATTATTGCTATAATTCATCACTAATGTTATTTTTAATGTGCATGAAAAAACCTCATTGTGGTTCTATACTTTCTTATCCTTAAAGGTGCCATGTGTGATGTGTGCCAAAAAATCAATTCATACGCCACATTCCTTAAAAGATGGGGGCATTATACCTCCAGAAAGTGAGTTGGTCTACCCTAGAGTAACAACCGAAACACGTGTATTGCAGTTTGGCTGGCGGTTATGTTGCCCGCATACCGCCTCCCATGGCCGAAACTGGTATTATGACACCTGTCGGGCTGTGGCTAGTAATTTAGCATGCTAATTCAGGTTGATATCTCTGCAGCACTATACCGTGTCATTTTTTTAATGACATCATCGTCCTTATTTCTTCTCATTCTTTTGATGCGTGTAGCTCATTTTTTGGATATTTTTACCTCAATTCTTACACATGGCACCTTTAATTCTGGCCCTGTTGGGCCACTGTACTAAGGCGCCCCTGTACATTGGGCTGGTTGCTCTATGTACCGTGTCTTTTAAGCTTCACATATAAATGTTGACTGCATGCCGCCTCCCGTCCCGTCCATTCATTTATTAAGGTTCACATTGTTTATTAAGATATAACACTCATCACATCTAATTCAGATACTTTACAACAGTATACCATTGTAGAGATTTATACTGTAGTAGAAATGACTGACATTTTTATAATTTGCAAAACTAGATAGATAGATAGATACTTTAACCCAAGGGAAATTCAGGCATCCAGTAGATTATGACACACTCATACACACAGAACAGAGGTGGAGATTGTAGGTGGATTGGGGTGTACATAGTTAATGTACTGTACGATGAAATAATTTCAATGATCTATGCAACAGTTATGCCTTCAACACTGCTATGATAAAGTTTGCTTTAGCCTTTAGGCGCTGAGCTAATGAACCTTTCGATTACCACCCTTAATGTTTTACTCCTTGTTTCAGTACATTTTGTGTATCGGTTGCAACCAATGCGTTTTGGGTGGTATCTCTATTTTGGTTTTCCTTTTTATGCATTTCTAAATTGCAGGTTGTGTGAGTGTTTTTCTTGCTTTGTTTATAACAGACAGCTGACTTTGTTGTATAGCTTTTCAACACTCCAGTCTTTAACAGAGGTATTTTGTAAGACTTTCTTTTCTGCTTGATGCTGCATCAGGTTTGACAGTTTTCTTCATTATTTTCTCATGAGGGAAGCTTGGGCTGTTTGCCATTTGCGTGTGGGTTGTATGTATATTTTCTGCAATCTCTCTGCAGCCTAAACCTGCATTTGTTTCTTTTGTATCCTTGTTAACACCTATCAAATATTTGTTGGTAACTGGTTTTAACTTCATTAAGTTAATGGCTTTGGTAAATGGACTGAAAAGATTCTTTCTTCTGTGTGTTTTTATATGACAGGATTCTGTTTTGGTTTAGCTGGAATTATTTGTAAACACTATTTGCTTTTAGGGTCTGTTATTTCCGTATCCATTTATAACTTAAGTGCTTCCTGTAGCTCTCTCCCCCTGCAACCATTCAACAGCCCCCACAAGCCCCGTGGGCAGAAGAGGTAATAAATCACACATTCTGACATGGCTGAAGAAACACAGAGAGGCTAATGGCAGCTAGCATCTTGGCAGCTATTTTTATCCTGTCCATTTTCCTTCACTTCGCAATAGAAGGTGAGGATCCAGGTGACTCTTTCTTACATGACGACTGGCACAGCAAAGGAGCAGTTCAAGAGCCAGTTAACAAAGGGCACATCCTGAGTTTGTCTGTCCCTCCAGCTTTGTCTTTCTCTTGTCCTCTCTCTCTCTCTCTCTCTCTACCTATTCCTCTCTCTCTCTCTTGCCCACTTCCCCCTCTCTCTCTATTCCTCTCCTTCTCTTTCTGCCAGATAAGGGCCCTGCAGAATCAGAATGATCCACTGTGAATAATGTCAGAATATTGTGCTGCCTTGGTTCATGCATGTCCACATTTGTCAGTTTCATCTTCTGGGACGGGACCAGGAGAGTGGTGGGGTGGAGGGCTTTCTCAAGACAAATACCCTGTCCTGCTGCAAACAGAGACTCAGTACTGGTAGGAACTTTGTATCAGGGTCATAGAAGACTCCAGGGAATTCGTCAACATGCCACACAGTCAACTCAGTTTCTTGGCGCACATCTGCCAATCTGCAGTATTCATTTCTTGCTTTTCTTCAATGAACAGTGAGAGAACAGACATAACCCTTTTGAGATATTTGATGTTTATTGCAATCTAAAATGAGTGCCAAATGTTGATCCTAACTTTGGAAACAGATCATTGCAGAACAGATCATTGTCTTTCACAGATCAGAAACTTTCACATGAGCAATGATCTCAGTTGCCATATTATTTTATGGTTATACGATCCTCTCACAGTTTATTGGCTTTGACCAGTGTGCCAGTAATACTATATTGCCAGCCTCCCTCTGCTGATCATCTTCAGGATTAACAATATCATTATGAATACTGCAGATCACCTTTATTCCTACAGTATATAGTGTCTCTGTGCCTGATGACATGTCACTGGTGTTTCCTGGTTGACCATGTGCCAATTGCCCTTTTTACTTGCTTGCTACTGCTCATTAGCACCCGACTGGCATGATCAAAGACCACATGAGTTGTACTGTCTTTGAGCTGACCTGCCTCTTGCATGTTGCAAGACCCTCGTAGGCTGAGCATTGACGTGATCCCCATCCCTGATACGAATTCATAGATCTGCACACGCTTTGTCATTTACGGAGGTTGTAGATTTGACCTTCTGCAGTTTTGCTTTCAGAGAGAACCAGCTAGGGGAAGATACACATTCTAAATGATATGGGCCTGCGGGTGCACCCGTCTGTTAATTCATGTGTAATTTTGTTGTTATTGTCATTGTTTCTGCATTATTTTGCTTTGAAGAATAACAGCATCATGCATGGTATGTGCATTAAAAATGACAACAGAATATGGAAACATTTGCATATGGAGAGTATACAGTGCTGTAGCCGATATGCAAAGATTGAGCAACTACTGAAAATATGGTATGTACAGTATAGTCAAATTATTGATCCTAACACTGGATTTTAAACATCAGGAGGTATATTGCAGTTTCAGTTATACTAAATGTTTCAAAACTAGGACTTTTTAGGGCTATTAATTATTGTACATCAAATGGTATAATTAATTTGCCCATACTTTCATATTTTGTATTATACAAGTTTGTACTGTACTTTTGTATCAACTACCAAGTCAACTTTTGTGCCTGCACTGCATGCAAGACTGTGTCAACAATATGCTGCTACACTGTAATGGATGCAGAGTGATGGTCAGCTGAAAAGAGTCATAATAGCCATTTGAAATACTGTATTCATTGGCCACATCAATGTATTAGTATTGGGACACAGCAGACCATAACAATAGCAAACACATATCTCATAATTTCCCCAGGGTTGGAATAGTGTTTTGTGCACATGAACTCCCATTACACATGGCAACATGCACGGTATACATGAATAAAAATGAGTCGTTTTTATAATACATACAAAAATCATTACACAACATCAAAAATGAAAGTTCCTCTATTGAAAATTGAATAGAATTGAGTTTCACATTTTGTTGTGCTTTGAGAAGAAAACATGCTTGCCATTTTGCATATTTGATTATTGAGCATTGTATTCTGGGGCCAGTGTTGAAATTTGATGTACACATTAGCTGTTATTTAGAAAAATGTTGATGAATATGTATTGATAGAAAACAAATCCATTCAGAGACAACCAATAGGTGATTAAGAAATTGATCAAATGTTTTAACGTTATCATAGGCAGCAGACATGCCTCACTGTTCTAACATCCGGTTCTATTTCTAGTCTGCTTCACTGAATATCAAAGTTGAGCAGTATACTATAGTAGCACTAATGGTTCATCAAAAAGCACCATTTTTCAAAAGCTTTGTTTATTTGTTACACAATTGACGGTTTGGCGTCTTCTTTGTGAGTGAAAGTACTAAGCAGGTGGTCTTTCAAGCCTTCCTGCACAATCTTACAATGGCATACAATCAATTGGTCTCAACAAGCCTATCCATGTCACCGGTGACAGCAGCCATGACTTACCTTTATGGTTGTTCTCTGCCTGTCATTCCTTTAATTGACAGAGAAGCCTTAACCACACTCACTCATTCACACACACACACACACACACACACACACACACACACACACACACACACAAAGAACACAGGCATACTGTCTGCAATTAAGAGAGTGACTGGGTGTTGGTACATGGCATACATGACAGACAAACAAAACAGAGCCCAAATGGAGATGTCAGCTGTCAGCTACAGGATGGCATATTGACAAAGACACTGAACTTTGTACTCCTGCAAAAAATCGATGTTAAACACATGGGCAGCCCAGGAGTCATTGACTGCTGCCCTGGGCACCGTGCAGTAGTGTACCAATTAAAGTTGTGCAGTATGCTTCATTAACTGCAAGGCATTCCCAGAGAGAGCCACAATGATGAACAATGAGAGAAAGAATGTAAGTGCACACAATGGGGCGTGTGAATGTACAGGAATACACTGGTATGCAAAGCAGAGAGGCAGAAGCCAACTGGAGCACTGCAGCCAGAGGCAGAGAGGAATGAGGATGTATAGACCGGAGTCAGTGTCCTCACGCCTGCTGTGCTGAGAACGACACAGCCTTTGCTAACGGGCAAAACTAAACCGATTTCAACCTGTCAAACGATGAGAGAGTGGGCCTAATGGGCTTCATCCTGAGAACACTAACATCAATGCACCCAGCAGGACATGTGAGGACAATTCCCCTTGAATTTCTAGTTCTTTAGATAGAACTTGCCTTTTGACTTTTGATTTCAATTTACTTGAGCTCAGCTTACATGCTATGGAAGATGCCATAGCCTACACATGACAACTGATGTCCAATCATTTGACAATGTCCCGTGACCATTGTCAATGATCACCAATGATCACCATGCAGCTCAGAATTTTGGCATAAAACTTAATGTCACAGTATTATGCTGGCGTTGCACACAGTCATGTCAATTACTGAATATGTTTAAATAACACATATTTGGACACTGACTGTTACAACTACTTATGACAGCATATGATAACGACAAGATTATGACATGGCCATGGCCCTTATTAAGTAGGGCTGAAGTAAAGAGTTGTTTTGATGGGCACTTGCAGACAGTAAAATACTGATGCAATGCAGACAGAGCAAATCTATATCTTTCAGAGCAGATGCATTCACCTTGTCCTTGCCTATATTCAGTTAAGACACCATACTTTCTTAGAAACATCTGAAAAGAACCCTGAAGTAATTTTGTGATAGAGTTCTTTAATAAATGTGACCTGATGGTTCAATGTTATTACTCACATTGTGTACATAGAGGACTGGTTTTCTGAAATAAGATATTCCTTCTCTAAAAAGTGCTATGGTCTAGTCACAACACTGGTTTCAAAGACCAGTGATTCACTTTAAGAGGCCAGACTAACATAACATGTAGTGTCATTGCATTACCAATAGATGGCACCATGTACAAAATTTCCACTGTTTTGCATCAGGTGGATAAGGAGCTGAATGAGCATATGCACAATGAATTCATACAGGGCAACATCCATAGCAATCATGAATCAATTTAGAGGTTCCTCATTGTAGCCTACAGAGGTCTTATTTAAATTACATTACATTTAGGCTATTACATTTATTTCTATTACATTTATTTACAATAAAAATTTTGTATTTGACAATCACAAAACAACACAATAATGTTTTAACAATTAACCTGTATTATCAGAACAATGAAGTAATGTTAATGCAATTTTTATTGATGTCATTGAGCGTAGGCCTAGCCTACGCTTTGGACAAAAGCGTATGCTAAGAATCATAGGCCTAAACATAATAACATATTGTGACAGATAGTAACAGAATTAAGTTAAATTACTTTGGGAACACACAGTAGCCATGTCAATCAACACAGAAAATGATCAAATTAAATAGGCTACTAGCTCGCTGCAATTTGATATATATATATATAGGCTTATACATATTTTTTTTTCAAATGAAGTAGGCTAGCCTATAGGCCTAAGCCTATAATTTCTTTGCAACTCTTGAAATATGAAAAATGAAATAAAGCCTAGCCAAGTAGGCAAGCACATGTGTTAGCCTACTAAATATGTCAAATAACCCCTGGGACTGCCATATTTCATCATGTCAAAATGACTGCGGTGAAAAAGGTCCATACAGTAAGTACTTGATGACTGTGCTTGAGCTGGCTGGACTTCGCAGGGCATCTTGGGCAGGTGGGGAATGGTGGTGACTGCGTCAATCACCATAGCAACGATAAACAGTAAGTTGCGAAGGGAAAGGCTACCAGTAAAATAATGCTTAGCCTACTGTGGCTAGCAAGATAGAAAACACTCCACTTTGTAGGCTAATATTCAGGAAACATCAGGACTAGCCACGTTTGTAAATTACAGTATGCAGCAGTAAACGGTAACGTTACTTTTCCAGGCGGGCACGCAATAATCCTACACATCTGGAGTTCAACGACATTACTGGAACTAACAGAAATGGCATCAAACACAGGCTTAGACCGCAGTAAAAATCAAAGAAGCTCTAACGAAATGGACTTGAACAAGATGTGTCCACAGCAACGAGCGCGGTGCCAGGCCTATATGGAACCATCTAAAGAGGCTCAGCGTTGGACGGCGCTAGCAAAGCAGAGAGTTTGTGCAACTATTAACGTTACCAAAGAAAAGGGCCTGCAGGACAGCAACAGCCGCCGCCCCAGTGATAACAAGACGCGCCAGGACGCACTCGTTGGTCAACTCAAGGCTGCAGAGGCTCGCAATCGAATTCGTCAGAAGCGATTGAACTACCACAACTACAGGGCAGAGTTATTCTACTTGACAACGTCACTTCCAGCTTTAGATTATTTAACGCCCCATTTTAAGCAGATCTCAAACTATTAGACATTTTGAAAGAGCGACAGACTGTTGTGCCAATTACACTAAATCCCTCTTTCTCTCTTTTGCAAATCTCTAGGCCCAGGAAATTAACTTAATGATTTCAAGCCAGGCTACTGCTCAGAGGGCTTTGCGTGTGGAGTTGCTGCTGCCAACCAGCAAGAGCAAAATGAAGACTAATGACAGCTTGGACAAACTGCAGGTAGTCTAATGCACCACTGAAAGCAAAGCAGTCTCATTTTGGCAATGGCTTTATGTCAGACACTTGCTGCTACCGAAAGCCTCTAATTTATAAAGGTTTGCCCTCTTCTGTAATTCTCCAAAGGGGAACAATCTTTTAAAAATACAAGTCTTATCTCAGTGACATTTGTTATTATGATTTTTCTTATTCCCTAGGCCTATTCTAAATATCTGTCGACTCGACACTTGCTAGACTACTAAATGGCCCAGTTGTAGTGTAAAATAGCATCAACCAGTTTGACAACATTAGGCAGCCAATAAAGTAGGAAGTATATAAAGTAGGAAGATATATTGTAGTCCCAAACTTTGTTGTCTAAAACTCAAAAGCAGGGAGTTACAGTAAAGGCCTTTACAAGCCTTGAAGTCTCCCTATAGGAAACTTTTTGGCCACTGAACAGAGGAGATGTGGTTTAGAACAGACATGCTCCTTAGAAACACTAGCCTACATGGAGTTAAGTGGGGGGAGAGGATCAGTTAGCTCTTGCAGATGCAGGTGCGGAGTAGATGACCACCATGCATAGCCCTTACAAGTTTGAAATGAGTTATGTGAAAGACTTTCTTCGTCTTGAGTCAATTTGCAGCTGAATCAGGTGCAACACAAATGTGATTGGGTCTGCTGATTGTAGGCCTACCCTAACTCTAAATGGCACTATGCAGTTGCTGTCTTGGAAATAAACTGAAAGGCAGGAATGCAGATTGGCAGTTGATTACATTATTTCTGCAGCAAAGTGGTTTGTTCATTTCTGTTCTCCATTGAATACTCTAGTCATGAGTGACACCAAAAACAGATAGCTTGCCAAAATGATTTGTTTTATCTACACAGAGATCTCTCAGCCATGTCACCTATACTGCCTTATTTAATAAATTCACTTGTATTATATATATATATATACAAAGGGATGTTAAAAAGGCATTTCAGTGTGACAAAATGGATCAGACCTCCTGATGTGACACAGACACTTTGATGTCTAAAATTTGATTTCACATATATGTGTTTACAAATTTGTAATGTCTGTGTAACAGGTCAAGAGCATTATTTTCCAGGTACTTACAAAGATGATGCCATTCAAGCATGGAGCATTCTCTAATTATGCTGTAGTATTACTTGACTAGAGTAACACTTCATTGTCAAGCGCTGTGGACACCGGCATCGACATGAGTGAAGCGCACTCCGCTTCCGGAGCGGAGGAGGCGGCAGAGTTCGATGCCGGTGTCGGCGCGGGTCTCCGAAACACTTGAAGAGTAGTCTGGTCAGCCAATTACCCTCAGCTGATGTCAGGCCGGCAACCCGTTTTCAGCTGGCACAAGCTAAAGAGGCTTGTTTTAATCCTCCTCTTTACCTGATTTTCCCCTCACTGTATTCCCTTCATTATTCCCCATCTGCCTCACTGATGTTGAACCTCCACTAACAACAACCACTGTGACAAACTATCTATGTGTTTGGCAGAGGCGACGGGTCGAGGAGATCTTGGATGATGAGAGGGAACTGACCTTATCTCGCGCGTGAAATGGCTGAGGAGTCCTTCAATGTAACATAATGTGTTTCCCCATTCAGCTTTCACCACAGGACACTGATGGAAAGCTTGGAATGGAAACATTTTGCTGTATAATGAGAGTTTTGTCCTTTTTGTGCCTTCTGACTCAATGAAAAGAGACACATGCTGGGCTGAGAAAATGTCTGAAATGCAAACTGAGCATCTAGAGAAAACATGGTATAAATATGACTAGACTGTCTTGCTAGGAACAAGACAATGATATGAATGTTCAGGTTGCACTTGTAGTTTATGAATAAAATAAATGATCTTGTCATGGTTCTAGGAATTGGTGATGTTATTGATGCATGCAGGCAGCTAAAACAATTGCATATTAATCTAAAAAACCTGCATAGTGTGCCTTTAATTTCCAACTTTTTATGAGCTCATCAAAGGAAACACTGAAAACTGTATATGAAAGTCTCTTTCAGTGGGCTTCATGTTTATATTCAAACACTTATTCCGAGAAAGACATAAGCCAGAATAAAGTCTAACATTTTCCAGTATTTTCTCTCTACCTCTAGCAAGCAAATAGCCTATCAGCGAGAACAACTCGGTTCACTCAGGAGCCAGCTAACCATAAAGGAAGGTCTTGTTTCCCTCCAGCTTGTGAGAGTTCAGCCACATGACAAGCCCCAGAAGTGTGAATCATGTTAGTTTGAATCTGAGGCTTCAAGTCACGGATGACAAATCACTGTTACTTCTCTGCTAAATGGAAGAATGCATTGAAGCTTGGAGAAATGTCATAGCATGCTAACAGGCTGCCATCTGAAAAAATAAACAGTATGTATAGGTTGTTATCAACTGACAGTAATTCAAACTGATGTCTGCTTAGTGTACTTAATTTGTTTCTGTGTTGCTCAGTGTGATGTTAGCCATGCACAGTAAAGCACTGTCTCCTACAGAGAGTCATAATGGAGGAGTACTTTTTTCATTGCTGCGCATTTGATCCATATTCAACCAAAGTGAATATCATGGGTAATGCAGGGGTTAGGGTAATAACATGCTGAGCAGACAGTTGTGATACCAAATCTAAAAAAGGCACAAATTCATCTAGACTTTCTTGCACAAACATTCCCCTCCCAATGTAATATTTTATATTACTTGAAGTAAAAGGTTTTCCTCTCTCAATATTTAATGGTTAACACTATCACAGCCCGCAAAATTAAAGGGTATGTGAATTGATGACTTTTTGCATTAATATCAGATGACTAAATTGTGTTATTTTTTCACTGAAACATTAAGAGAACCAAAATATTTGGAGGGGCGAATATGATATTCATTTTACAAACTGACAATACAGCATACTCACACAATTGGCAGACAGCACATTCTAAAAACAAAAAGACAGCAAAAGCCATCGCTCTCTTGATTATTTTAGGTCAGCATACAGTAAAACAATTATATCTGTTAACTTTGGGGAAATATGTAGAAAGAAAGAAGAGAAAGAGCGGTCCAATTTGCATTTTAGTTGCATCATGACAGTAAACATATACTCAAATGTTAAGTGTCTGAGAACTTTTATGACAAGTCTCCCAACATCAGAGGATCCACAGATGGCTAGTGACATGATATTTGACTCGCCATGCTGTACCTAAATATAAACTTGTTTACTCACTTATAGACTCACTCATTGTTTACTTACACACACACAAAATAAACTTCACTTCCACTTCAGAAACAACGACAAAAAGCCCCCCCCCCCAATAGATAAACCTATCGTATAATTAAGCCTTTCTTACTTGCCCCATGCAATTCAGTTGCATTGTGTAGATTTTTCATGATAAGAGTTCTGAGAGAATGGGATTCTTTTTCATTTCAAGTCTTGAGGAGAGCCTTGCTGACACCAAGTGGCAAGAAAGCCAGACTTAATGACAAAAACAAAGACAGAAAATGAGGTTTTGCCCAGGATACCTGTAAGAGCTTAGAATATGGTTCACCGTCTAACATGTATACTGCCTCACCAGGACATTAAACTGCTTACATCATAACATTCTGACAGGTTTAACAGGTTGAAATTCAAATAAATGCATAACTTTTACAACTTTGCGTGAAATGATAAATAATATTACAAAATGTTGATTAAAAGTAAGATATAAATGTAACATAAAAACATATTCAGCTTCAGAATGTTTCTGAATGGAATAGAACGTTTTTGTAGCCAAAAGATTGCATTGGCTTAATAATTTGTTTGTTTGTTTGTTTTTTAATCAGCATACATGAAACTTTTCACCTTGACCTGCCAATCATGGCCTAGCCTACCATCAGTTCGCTGTTATTGTTGGTGTTTGGCGCCCCTTGCTGGCTGGTTGAACCACGAGATAGGCTACCTGGAAAAAAAAAACATGTACAGTAGGTTATCACAAAATACTTCATACTGAGACGATAATTCTAAATTAATGCATAATTTGACAACTGGTATCCCAAATTATTTGGAATCTGAACCAAGGCAGCTTTTTCTGTGGTTGCCTCTAAAACTCTTCAGTTTATTATGAGATTATTTAAGATAGGCTACTTTCTCTTCAAACTTGGCTTCCACGTTTTATTTGTGATAGAAACTCTCTCAAATAGGCTAGTCAAAACTTGTTTTCATTTGTTTAACAAAAAGTTTCTGAATTTGATAAATGGATTAGGCTGTATCAAAACTCAGAGGACAACAGATTTAGGCTACACATCTGTAATGAGTAAGAATATTAAGTAGATAGGTAATTTCCAAGTTTGTAGTACTGTTTAGGCTTCCTCACTCTCATTGAAGTATTAGTCAATCAATGAATAAACTAATACGTTGCAATCTGGGAAGTGGCCGTTTTCAGTGTAGCCTAGCCTATTACTTACTTCACACACGGAGTTCCAGCAGAAATTACAATTAACGAGGAAGTCCTGAACTGCCTGAGTAGAACTGTCTAAGTTGACGCATGCGCACTATGTCCTCTGCCTGCCTCTGTAAGGGTGTCGATTCTGAAGCTGGAACATTGGAAAAAAGATACTGTATTTTTACACATAAAACAAGATAAAAAGAAACGGATGTGCTTCAGAAAACGAAACGGCTACCGCCCTCCAGATCATTTTAATGCAAAAATTGTAAGTATGATAATCTACGGCATTTTCAAAAGAAAAACGTTTAGTTAGCTTGTGGATGGTAGGGTTTTCCCGTTTTGAAAAGCTCCGTGATTCCTCAAGAATGGGTCGCCTACAGCAAACCCCCTTTTCCCTTTTCCCCATGGTTATAAAACAACCAGAGACCTTTGAGTGGTGTTAAATAGCAGCCCACACCAAAACAGAAAGGAGCTTTCCTGGAAACCGCCGAGGAATTGTTTTTGATACATGGACCACTGTGGTTAATCAACTGAAGAAGGACTGCTTATTATTTGTCACTGTTCCACTGCTTAATTTGTAATAGCGGAATAGTCTGCTAAGAACAGTATTAGCTCAACATGGAGATGTCTCCCTATAGATTTATCTCTAACGCTGTGGTTTCGAAACCAAGTAGGATAAATACGTAAGGTGTGCGAGTATACGCTAGCTGAAGCATTATGTTCACTGAGCTTGCTGGCTGTAATTTTGCAAAGGGGAGTGAATCGTGCTCCGAAGTGATGTTTTCAGTGTACAATTACCAGGCAAAGAAGAAGGGGGAAGGAGTGCACCCGGTGTGTCATGGGGTAGCGGGATTGTAAATCGGTTAGTTTTGTCTTAAAACCGTATTAATGTGCACCAGCAGTTTTCTTCGTCGAGCATTTTAAAGATAAGAATCAGTGCGTTTTCAGAGACGGCTCGGAGATTTGTCTTCATAGAATTTGAAGCTGACACTCTGAAGTAGGAAATGTCGACGCCAGCATTCGGTATTTGTAATTAAATCTCGGGGAAGGTAAGCCATGGTTAGAATACAGTATTTGTGGGAGGGAGCATCTTTTTTTCAAAGGTGTAGGAAGTAGCTGATACGAACAGCAGAATATCTAGCTGATGTTATTAAAGACATCTTATATTTGATTCAGTGTCATTGCATTCCCAAAGATTTATTCTTTTTCCACGTTATCGCTGCTGTAGTTACTGTGCTTTCCCTAAAGAAAGAATGGACTCTCTCTTCCCTTCTCTCGCTCTGTAGTAAAGCGCGTTCGTGACACACGCGCGAGACCTTCGGGTGAATGAATTTGGTGCGCGCGGGCTGCGAGTCGCGTACACGTCGAGCGGAGGAAGCCGAGGGGGCGGGTCTCTCGGTGTCGCGTGGCGGCACTGCACTTAAAACGCACTGGAGCGTGTGCCAAAACGTGGGGCACGCGCTTAGCATTGGATGGGACAAAATGTCAGCGCATCAACTTTGTCATTATGTAGAAATAAGTTTTTTTTTGTGACTTTGGGCATACATTGTATACCCTGCTCTGCATTTTGAAATGTCCAGTGGTTCAGCAACTTGATGATTTTGAAAGCTGTCTACTCAGGTAACTCTGTGGGGGAGGTTGAACCTGGTGGGTGTTTAACTTCAAGTGCGACAGTTAGAATATTTGCATATGTGCCTTTGTTTATATTTTATTTCCAGTTTCATTTACATTAAGAAACATTCTTAGGAAAATTCACAACACCATAGGCATTATCCAGCCATACAAAGATCCATGAATTATTTCAGCAGTCAAACAGAAACACTATAACAGCCCTTCCAAAGACACGTTGCAGAGCTTAGTGAAATTGGTGAGGCAAAAGAAGGAAATTGTTATAATGTGCTATAGTTAGGTTCTGCCGTTCTGAAGGCCACACATGAATAAACAGAAGCTAGTGAGGTATTGAACAGTAAGCCTGTGTCTCTGTGGGGTCACATCAGGGGTTTTGAAGCTCAAACACGGGCCATGTTAAATGGGCTCCTTTCATCAGAGTCTGACCCTGGGGACACGCATGAAGTATGTCTGAAAAAGACAGAAAAACTGTGTCTAACCTTGGCTAGTGTTGTTTCTGTGTGGGTAAAGAGGTGTACATGCATATGTGTTGGCACATACACACACACACTTACGAATGAAGAGATGCTGAGTACAGTCATGTCACACGTCATAGGCATATATCCACCAGTGTATTAAGTTTGTGTGTGTGTGCGTGTTTGTTTGCAAGAGCATGCACAATACATAGATAGATAGATAGATAGATAGATACTTTATTGATCCCCAAGGGGAAATTCAGGAATGACATTGTGGAACTTAGATAAAAAATAATTTAAAAAAAAAACATGGCACATGTGCACATACAACAAACATGTCGAAGAAAACATGTGTGTATGCTCGCGAGTATGCATGTGCAGCTATTGTCTAAAGGAGCCGGCAAGTTCTGGAGGCCTCTCCATGGCTGAAGTGTGCGCCTGAGAGAGCCACACCGGAGGGAGAATGGGATGTTAAAGAGGAAGTATGAGTCACTCGTGTCATTCTGCGGCCATTTTGCTCTCTCTTTCTCTCGTCCCTGAGTGGTGGCGTTTGCCAACTCACAACCCGTCCACCACAGCCTGACATGCACTCTCTCCAGTAGCCAGAACCAACAGGGCAGGACGTCCTCTCTCTCTCTCTCTCTCTCTCTCTCTCTCTCTCTCTCTCTCTCTCTCTCACGCTTTTTTCTTTCTCGCTCGCTCACTCTCGCACCCTCTCTCACAGTCTCTGGGTGTCCATCTGCCCATGCCTCTATGCAGTGAGTCACTTTGTCACACTGTCTTTACATCTGGTACCCTAGACACACGCACACACACACACACACACACACACATAAACAAATGCGCACATGCACACGCACACACACACACACATAAACAAATGCACACATGTGCACGCACACACACACACACACACACACACACACACACACATGCCCACACAGCTATAAAGAGATGGCATAGGTGTCTGTGAGCTCTTGTGCAATAGGCTACTGAAAAGTGAGCAGATGAAGGTGTGTCTTCCCCCGGGAGTTATTTTTATGTTCCTGGTTCACTTTTTTCTTTCTTTCTTTCTATCTTTCTTTTCAAACCTCATCCATTTTCTTTTCTTTCCTTTTTTTATTGCCTATTTTTTTCTTTTTTTCATCCCTCCTTCCAAGTGAAGTGATGACTAAGAGCCGCGCCCTGTACCTTTTAACAAAACCCCTCAGCTCCTGTTTAGCTGTGTGTGTCAACTCTGTTCTTTCCAGTGTTGGCTCTCTGTTTCTTCCCCTTTCCCCTCCCTCCTTCTCTTTCTTTTCGTCTGTTGCCCATTTCCTCTTTTTCATTTCTGAGTGTCCTTCCTCTTTGGGGCTGGAGTCGGGTAAAGGAGAAGTAGGAGACTTGAGGCATGGTGTTCTTCTTCCTCCTGGCCTCCAGTCTCCACTCAATGTCCCTCGCGTCGCGCAGCTAGCTGCCTAAACAAACGCTAAAGCACAGCCCCTTCAGGAACATACAAGAAAATCATTCTGGGCGAAAAAAAAAAAACAAAGTGAGTATAGTGTTGTTAATACTTTGAGCTTTCAAAGTGTTTTTTGGCTACTGACCGATAATCGGGCGTCACAATTTTTTGGTTGTGGTACATCTGGCAGGATGTAGCTGGGTTGATTGACTAACTAGCAGCCCCTATTCGTTGGTAGTGGGCAAGGGCAGTGCGGTTTGTGGTCTCGACTGGAGCTGGGTGTTGACGCTGTGAAGATAATGTGGCAATGTGGGGGTCAGGTTTTGGGTACCACAGCTAAGAAGAAGAGGAAGAGAATGCCTTCCACTGAATTACAGCATTCTCTGAATTGAACTGCTCTCAGAAATGGCATTCTGAACCATAGGCACAGTGTATCAGTACTGGTACACTCTTCTCACTCTGTATATTGTTCGTTTTTGCATGATGTTTAAGATGAAGTGATACAGTCTGTTTGCAGGATACACAGATGAGCGTTGATGGTATGGGGTCAGCAATACCTTACCTGCTTGTTATTAGATCATGGCATTTTCTTATCACTATTTTTCAAATGGTCTGCATAAAGAGTTTTTTAGA